>NC_133825.1:43978557-44633557 GCF_047830755.1 Zonotrichia albicollis
GGTTTCTTGAGCACTCTCCAGAGTCAATATCAATGTTGTAGTTGAGGATTAATGAGTAAAAGCTTTTAAAAGGGGAGGATATGTTTTTTTGGGAAAAGGGTTGGTCCATAACACCAGAGCATTTATGGCACCCCAGTGGTTGTTAAGAGTGCCTTTAAGATAATTTTTTAAACCAGTGCTAGCCATGCAAGACTGAGATCTGCATGAGTAGAAATATTTCCAAGGACTGTTGCTCTCTACTCATTAGTATTTGATAATCCCTCTTTCCTAGAGAATTGTCCTTAAAGCCACTAAGGAGATTTGTGAGAACAAATCTATAATTTGATGACTAAATGCAGACTGAAATGACAATGAAAAAGAGCCCATAAATATGTATAATAACTATGTGTGTAAATAAAATGATTATTTTTGTTTTGCTTTCAGCCAGGACCCTTAAAAAGAATTTCACACTTAGGCTGCCTGATAACAGGATATGATAGTCTGGAACAACTGCTACTGCAAGTGCAAGCAGCTTGCAACAGTTTAGGTCTGGAGCTGGGAACAGACCTGTACTTAGCAATAAATTGTGCTGCTCATGAATTAATGGATTATGTAAGTTATTTTTCAATTTCAATTTTCTTGGGTTTTAAAATAAATGTAGCTTTGTTAACATTATTATTATGTTGCAGACTCACCTACAAGCTCCTAACTCCCTTTTTTTAAGATAGCAATCAAGCAAACAGAAAGAATTATCTCTGCATTTATGAATTCTGGCTGAATCTGCTTGTTTTTCCATTATCTTAAGCCACACCTCTTGTTTGCTTCAAACTGTCCTAACATTTGCTTGTATTTTTACTATGGCATGTTTATGTACACATTAGTGCCCATCTCATTGTGCATCAACATTGATGTTTTAATATCAGTTTTTTAATGTTTTTATTTGACAAAATCTGTTTATCTCCTGATAAAGTCTTACAGTTCTTGCCCCTCATTCCAAGATCAATCAGATTTTTTTCCAAGCAGAAAAAGAAACTTCCAATTCCTTTTAGTACCTTATAAGCTTTTTGTGTGTTCTGTAGTGCCAAAGCTTCCATTACCAATATCTTTTGTGAAAGTAAAAGATATCACCTGGCTCTGATATTTGTATCCTATAACAGAATGTGCAAAATCTTAACCATTGAATTACCAGTAATTCTGTAACTTTCTGTTATTGAACTGTCAAAGCCACTAAAGCAGTGGATATCCTGGCACAGTTTTAGTGTGCCCTTAAAATTCCTCCCAGGCTGCAGTTTGTGCTTCCCAGAATGATGAGACTGGTTTTAAATGAGTCTATTTTTTTTTTTTTTTTTTGAAAGGGGAAAGAAGCAGGGAAAGGCAGTATCTTGGTTTTGGGCACTGAGAGTGCACTCCTTGCCCCAGCAATATTTTCTTCATCAAAATGAGGAGAAAAAAAAATCGCCTTTTTTTTGTGGGGGGGGGGGGGGGGGGGGGGGGAGAGAAAAATGAGATTTTTTTTTCACACGAGATTCAATAAAAATGTCAAATATTGCTAATTTCATGCTGCAATTGTGTCAGACTGGCTGAAATGCTGAAATAGATCTCTCTTCCTTTGGCATGAGCCCGCTGGAAGCCACGGTGTCACCTGAGGCAGAGTTTTCTGTACCAGTGTGCTGACAGCTCAGGCACAGGGTGAGGCAGAGGAGTGGATGCCTCCTGACCGAAGCACAGCCAGCCCCTGCCTTCACAGGGATGGCTGCACTCTGCTGCTCAGGGTCCTCATTCCTCACCTTCCATGCTTTTTGCTTTCTAGGATAAAGGGAAATACGAAATACTCACCGGAACATTCAAAAGTCCTGATGAAATGGTTGCCATGTATGTGGAAATGATTAAGAATTTTCCTTTTATTACTGCATTAATAGATCCCTTAAGAAAAGAGGTAAGATACCACAGTGCAGCCCTTTAAAAACTGGTGGTACTGTTCAGTGCATATCACTAACCTTTTCTCATTTTTGCAAAAAATGTTAAATACAAAGCTTCTGATTTTCAAGTTTTTAAGCACAAAAATATTCCTGGAAAATGCATCTAACAATTTATTTGAATATATTTTATTAGCAATATCCAAATTTTTCAATACTTTTTACATAATTTCTGATGGAAAATCCTGACAGAATACAGTGAGTACACATACCTTAAAGAATTACAAGAATTTGCTTTTTTTAAATCTGATTCTGCTTGCTAAACCACTGTTATTTTGATTACATTTTCATCTTTATGTACACTATTCAAATTATAAGGTGAAATTGTAAAATTTAAGTGTATTACAAAAAAAATTGATGTGTTATATTAAGGTGGAGAAGAAAAAATTTGAACATTGTTGTATATTCAGCCAAAAATTCACCAGAATGTTATTGCTGCAGTTTTTTGTGATGGATATTTATAACCAGGGTCCTTTCACTGGCAGCATTGCTCAGCAAAATTTTTCAGGTGGGAGTAAGACACCTCTGCTATCAAAGTTAGAGGAGTTAATTAATGTGGCCAATCAAGAACAACAATAAAGCACAATAATATTAAGCATGTTATCAAGCTGTAGATGGATAAAAGATTGCATAAATTTAAATATTCACATTTATACATGAGGTTAAATTTCCATGTGTTCAAAAAAAGAATAAAAACTTAATTGCTGCAGAACCTACAATTGTAGACTCAGATTCTGCAGTTGCCCAGCTTAATACAAAATTTGCTCTTGGTGTCAAATTTCACTTTATCTTCTTAAAAATAAATATAGGGAGTTCATTTTCATGAACAAAACACAAAGACTGTGATTGAAGGGAGAAGCAAAGTGATGTTGGCTCTGTGAATCTGCCCAGTGCCTGAATCAATAATTCTAAAACTGATGAACTGCCAAATCCATCTGATTTTGTCCTCAACTGGAACTTCAAAAGTTCATTTTTTGAATAACTGTGTTTGGGATTACCTCACTCTGGTTAGCCTTGCCTCCCTGTGTTGTTTCAGTCTGACTCCCTGAATTACCACGTTCCAAAACACCAGGTCACTCCCCACTCCTGCCAGGGCTGCAAACGTCCTGGAGAATTCTTATGAAGGAAAATGTGTGCAAGATGAGAATCAGCAGGAGAATTGCAGCACACAGTGCAGGGCAGATGGGAACAGAGTCCAGAGTTAAGGGAAATGCCTCTCCTCCTCCTCCTCCTCCTCCTCCTCCTCCTCCCAAATCTCCAAGGTTTACCCATGCCACATCTTTGCCCCTGATAATCAGATCCTTCAGGATTAGTTCTGGTACCAATTCAATAATTCATTGCCAGACACCAGACCACTTTGGTGTTAAAATTTAAAACATTTGTTCAAGTGTCAAAAACTTCATTTTTTCTTATGCACAGGCTTGAAATCCATGCAGGAATGGCATCTGATGTTGATTGCAAGTACATAAGTACAAAAAGCTGATCCACAGACCAAGAATGGCAAAATTATGAAATAGAGATGTTTCTAATGTGAGAACTTTGCATTCTGTGGATACAAAGCAAGCAAATTAATTCGTAAATTTCTTCTTTCAAATTTCTTTACATATCCTTGTCCTTTATTTAGCCTGGACCATGTAGCATGTGGACAATGCATTAAAATAAAGAAACAAAGACCCTGAAAAATGGAGCTTTGCTAGAAAAGAGAGCATTGTATTCCTCTGTTCCCTATGGGTCCTGCCATTGAGTCTATGTCTCGTGTTCATTGTTTTATGTTCAAACAACTGTGACACTTGAAATGTAACACAAAAATGAGTCATTTGAATAAAACAATAAAAAATTATTTTATGTTCCATCAAAATGAAATAAATTTCAGTAGGGAAATCAAAATAGCAGACCCCTACACTTAATTTAATTTAAATATTTTAACTATATTTTGTGCAAATAGTGTTGATTAATTTCAGATTAAAATGTATGTTTTCTAACATAATCTTAAAACCCAAGGAAAATCCAAGTGGTATGTTTTTCTTAGGCAGACAGATTTAAAATACATTATAAAATGTAGTATGTTTATATGAAGGGCATATTTAGGATTAAACCCAGATTATTATTTGATTTTTAGAGTTTCCATTCAGTTTAGTTTTTTAAACTGCAGTTGTTTGCTCAATTTGTTCGTGCAGGACAGGGACCAGTGGAGCAGCATCTGTCGTGCCCTTGGTTCCAAATGCTTCCTGATTGCTGAAGATGCTGCCACACAAATTTCCAAACTCAAAACTGACCAAAACATAAACATAGCAATGTGCAGTGGTGTTGTCCTGAAATACATTAACCAGACCACGGTGTCAGAGCTGATAGAACTGACTGCAATTCTGGATGGTGAGTAGAGGGGGGAAAGGCTGAAACCAAACCCTGCAAGCCACACCTGTAAATATGACGTGTTTTCATTTAATTATTCTAATTAATAAATTCTAATTTAGAAGGCACTTGTCAGAACAAACTGAAATTCGAGTTTTGATTCCAAAATCCCTGTCAAGGGTCTTAAAACAGCAGTAAAGGTTTCAGCTATTGCCAGTTAATACACTGTGAATGTTTTGAATGTGGGTGCCCTTTGGCACTGCAGCTAAGTGTCATGCAGTTAGATATCAGAATTAAAGAAAATAAGAGAGATGTGGTCAATTCATCTAAATTTTGAATAATTTTAGCATTAATAATTTAAAAATTCAGATGTGTGCAAACTGTTTAAAAATATATTTAGATTGATTATTGACTACATATTATTGAGCCTTTGTGGTAAGTATTAAGAAACTGTGCAGCTTCACATGTAAGATTTCTCTTTGTATCAGATTTCCTTTATTAATTTTATACCTAAGGAATAGTGAACAAATTTAATATAGCTTACTTTTTTTCTTATTCCTTAAAAAGCACCCAGAGTCACTGTATCAGAGTGAGTAAATAGCAACTAA
This sequence comes from Zonotrichia albicollis, assembly GCF_047830755.1. Taxonomy (NCBI): domain Eukaryota; kingdom Metazoa; phylum Chordata; class Aves; order Passeriformes; family Passerellidae; genus Zonotrichia; species Zonotrichia albicollis. The sequence goes on from NC_133825.1 coordinate 43,983,473, forward strand.
AAGATTCCATTCAGTCAGGATGGTAAAGTCTTTTTGGAATGGAAGAAAAATAATTACTATAGTGAGGAACACATTTAAAATAAATAGCACAGCCTGTTCAGACAGATCAGTGAGAGACAGAGACCAGGACAGGATGTTAAATGTTCCCTTATCCATCTGAAAATAAAACAGAATGTTAATGTAGGAAACAGCAAATATAGCAATACAGTTTACATTTTTGTCAGGTGGGGTTTACTCCTGTTTAAGCTTGCATAGCCCAAGGGTTTAAAAAAAAAAAAAAAAATAAAAAAAGAAAAGAGAAGTCCAAACAATTTCTGTGTCAAATATATAAAATATACTCTAATGAAGGTGTTCCCTCCTGTTATATATAGGTCAAAGACATATTTCCATATTAGGAAGTCCAGATAGAGAATCTTCAGATGAGAGCCTCGTGGATCTGGTAAGTACTGAAAGCTGTTCAATTGCAGAATTGCAAAAATACTGCTTTTAACATGCACTATTTTTTAAGGAGAAAGCGTTTTTGTGCTTGAGAAAGAAACAACATTTTACAAAATGGGCTTTTTCTAGGGGGTTGGTTTTTTTTTTTTTTCCCACAGAGAATGGTTATTCTTTTGAGTGTAAAGAGAGCACACAGGAAATTTGCCAAAGCAGGGAGTATATTCAAAAGTGTGTATGATCCATTTGCTTGCATTAATTTATAAAAAAAACTGAGTTACTTACAACATTCCAGCGTAGTAACAACACTGTAAGCAAATATCCCTAACACTACTATATTTAATCTTTTGCACATAAAATTTCCCTTCACATGCCAGCTAAAATTACTGTTTGCATCGGGCAGATCTTTCACGGGGAGGTTTTATTTCCCCGTTTTTCTCAGCAGAGAGACGAGGGTGCTCAGTTAGACTGAGGATACGGTGTTTAATTTTTGGGAATGACTTCGCTTGGCCAAGTGAGGATTTTCTCGTTGCAGGCTGTGGGCCTGGGTGCCAGGTTCCTCAAGTTGGGAGGTCTGTCCCGCGGAGAAAGGGTGGCCAAATACAACCGGCTGCTGGCTATAGAGGAGGAACTGGCCGCGAATGGAGCGCTGCGTACGAGCTTCTTTCTTACTTTGTTTTCAGCCTGCCATGAATGCGGGCACAAAGATTGGAGGGAGAATGATTGAAACCGCACCCCAGGAGGGAAGCGGAATCAAAAGGCTATAAATAAGGGCTGACAAAAAAAGCCTAGGATAGCACTTGCCACAATGTATATTGTTGTCCTAATGGATTATCTGTTTACTGAATGTTAAAATAGACCCCTTCTTGAGGAGTAGCCTACATTAAGCTTTTTTTCCCCCAGAATTAATTGGTTGGAGTCTTGAAGCCCACGGTGCAAAAAGGAACAAAACAAAAAACCGTGCATATAATGTGTCGAAAAGCTGCCAAAATGGAATTTTAGGCCAAATACCCCACCTCCCTCGAGGCCCGAAACATATATTGCTAACAAAACTTCATTTCACAACCCTCTTTTGTACGTTACATTTCCAGCAAAATGTGTTTGGAAAGCTACAATTGCGTGGGTAAGCCTCAAATAAAACCCAAGAAAACCCCAAGTTGACGATGCACATTCAGCCTTAGCCACTTGTATGCATCTGCCTGCCTGTTTCAGGACCTGCATCTTCTTTTTACACTGTACCAAGGCACTGTTAAATGCTTAGCAGTTCATTAGAGCCACTTCTCGACTTGCCCAGGTATCAATCAAGCCAGAATAAAGACATGCAGTCTAAAGGGGAGGCAGAGAGACAAGGAGGGGAAGAATGGAAGGAAAGGGTTTGCAGGAATTGTATTATGCCTAAGAAAAGGAAACACGAAGCAGAATTAAGTCATTTTACCCTCTTGTTTGTAATAATTTCCAGTGTTCTACACATAGGGTAGCAGCACTTGACGTGCACGCTATAGAACAAAGTTTTTAGTTGAAATTCTTTTTTTAATTGAAAATATGTTGAGCTTTCTGAAAACTCCCCCTTGCTCATAAATAAGCATTGTAAAAACAGAAACATTTTTTTTTTTGCTAATAGTTTCACAGAGTGCACTTTTCAAAGATAAGATAGGTAATTATAGAACTATGAATTTTAACTGCATCAGCAGTATTAATATATTGCCTCCTCAAACAGTGTAGGCCATGTAGACCATGGCCTGGTCCTGTACTCACAGTGTTCTTCCTTTCTAAGGAAGGACCAGACCTCTAAAGGTGTGTCCAGCCTTGTAAGCATCATGGGGCATTTCCAAAAGAACATCACAACAAACCCCATTACAGCAAACATGAGCTGCCTGTTTCTTTTTCTTCTATTTCAGGTAAACCAAAACTTGAATTTGTTGATTTTGCTGAAGAAAAGCCAGCAACAACTTCCTGATGTGCTTCCTGCCCCACAGAAGGTTTAGTTGCCTCCACAGTTCTCAGCCAGCCCTGCAGATTCACAGCCTCAGAGAACAGCACACTAACCTAGGCTGTCAACACTAACTTTGGGATAATTTCTAAGAAAAAACATTTGCTAAGAAACTTATATATTAACTATTTCTAAATCCATTTAATTTTGAGCAGTTCAGCCAGATATCTCTAAAAGATTTCAAATACTGGCTTCTCTTTTCCCAGGGACCATTGCCTTCAGCTGAAACCAAATTAACTGAGCAGTGACTATAGTCACTGAAAACACCACAAAATTCTGTGCTGCATTTACAAATTGACAAAACAAATACTGCTGTGTGAAGTAACTAAATGTTTGTTTTGAGAAAATCAGAATCTCCCTCCATACAAAGAGCAAGCTGTTGACAAACAGTAAAAAAACCCCAAACACAAACAGAACACCACATTTTACAGAAAAACAAAGGCCTTGAGTGTTCTGCTGCTCCATCCTCCCCACCCCCTCAGTGCTGCTCTGAGATCCAGCCTGCAAAGAAGAATTTGCTCCACTTGCAGCCCTCAAGACAAGTGCAAACCCCAAATGCTGGGCACAGAGCTGGGACTGGCATCAGTAGGAAGCCTGCTCCAGTTGGCAGCAGTGAGTAACAAGTCAATTCCACAAGGTCTGGGAAACTTGTCAGGAGTCTTTTTAATAAGCAACAATGAAAAGTTAAAGAAATAATTTATGTTCTAGGTAACAAAACAGTTTAAGTAAAAGAAATGCTTCTTGAAAAACTTCTTGGTTTTGCATAATTTGAAAATCTGAACATATAATACAGCAGCAATAATTTGAGGAAAAAATACATATATGAAATTTTGCATTTTAAGTTCAGTGTAACAGACAACTAAGTAAAAATTAACCAGAACCAACTGCCCCCAAGAAATGAAAATATCAGTGAGAGACAAATTCCTGCAAGTTTATGAACTGTATGTAATTCAGTCATTAGATCAAGTCCAAGATTTTCGTAGCAAACATGCAAAAACCACCAAAATAGATGTGAAACCACCACACTCATTACTATCATTTTATTTTTAGGAAAAGCACCAGACAGTTGCATGCAGAGCCAAACCAACAAACTCAGAACATTCATCCTTTCAATACTATCACTGTTTCAAATAATTAAATAAAAAAGAATCCAAGTGCATTCAAGTACGTGCCCACCCAATTTCAGTTACACCAATCTTTAGGTAAATCCCTGATTCCATTTGTTCATTATAAAAGAATGAGATACTGTGCTGAATTTAAAGAGACCACAATGGAATGTGAATTGGCAGTGGAGCAAATCAATGATGTTCCTATCTCACCCTTGCCATAGAAATAAGGGCTGAGGGAAACTGGGATTTGTGTTATCAAATACAGACACCTGAAGTGTCACCTAACAAAGAAATTAATGCCACCAGTGTGTGCCAGGTTCAAAGCAAGGGCTCATTTGTGAGCACTGTGAGCTTTCAGCTGGGAGTTCTCAGAATGCTGATGATTCCCAATAACTTGCAGTCCTAGAATGAATCCCAAATGCAGCCCATACCCACTGGAGCCTAAGGCAAGTTATTTTTGTGCAGCAGTAAAAACAGACTCCAGCTGCAGCAGTTCCAAAAGCTGCTGTGTAACATTGAAACAAAACTCAGGAACAAGTCTTTCTTTGCAAAGCTTTTAACCCAGCTGAGAGCACCAGTCCCAGCCCACACAGCCCTGAGTCTGGCTATCACTGCCAAAAATCCTGGTACCACAAAGAGATGCTGCACTGCCTCTGCATTTCAGTCTCTGTCCCCTGACAATCTGAGACAGAAGGGTTGTGCTTGTGCTTTTCATTTCCTGCCTGTGTGGGGACAGCAGGCAGGGGACCAACCAGATCTTGGTTTAAGTGGGTATCTTTAGAGCAATGTGTTTAAACACATTTTTATTAATAATCAGTAACACCCCCATACTGAAGCTGATGAGGGTGCAATCACTTCCAGGGTCTAACCCAAACCTGTCCAGCTCAAGAGGGATGCAAGGGGCTTCTGGCAAGCTTTGGAACAGATCTTCAACAAGGCATCTTCTCAATAAAAGAAGAGTTTAAAAAGCCTCTTCAAATCCATTTTTAAAGGTAACTGACACAATCTAAGAAATTAATAGCCATACCTGCAAAATTAAAATGGGAAAGGGATTTTGAGTGACACACAGTTATTTAACACTTCAGTGCATGTAACAAAAGCTGCATACAAAAGACCATTTCAATCTGTATTATTTCTGTCTGGAGTACAGACCGTGGCCCCTAGTAACACACCTAAGCAATTCACATGTCCAGATAATGATTCCCAAAAGGTACAGCCTTGCAGAGTAACAATTAACAGCTAGAACTATCTGTTTCTTTCATTTTCCCAACGTTAGTTTCTTTATGCAGTGGCTTGCTTTTTTCCTCTTTCACTTTGTTCTGGTTCAGGGCATTTTCAGACACTTGATCCCCACTGGTGGACACAGGATCTAAAACTACCACGGATTCTGTCTCTTTTTCACTGCTAGAAGCTTTTCTTGTCAATTCTGTGTGACTAGTTGATCTAGAAGAAAAAGAATAAATATATAAATACAAATGACAGTTCACATATGCAGAAAGGCATAAAAACACAGAAAAGCATTTCTATTAGTAGCACATACAACCAAGACAGGTCTGCTAAGCTAATAAATAGATTTATGGATTTAACAGCTGTTATGTACAGATAGCAGTGCACAAAATGCAACAGTCACATTCCCTCTCCTGAATCATTTGTTAAGCCAGGCATGGAAGATGAAAAATGAACTCATAAGGCACTGAAAAATGGCTTCTGCACACCTCTATCCCAGAGCCACCTGCCTGGGGGCTGCACTGCAGACTGAGGCACAGAGTAACCAGGTGTTCCCTTGGCTGCTGCAGGCCTCACTGGGAGCAAGCACTGAGCATTTCTGGAAATTCACCTACTGGTCTGCTGAACTGTCAAGGGTGTTTGACCCACGCTCTGTGCTGCAGAAATGGGGTTACACCACCATTGTTTGCAGAGCAGGGATTTGTGGGGATAAAAAAGCCTCAGAGCAGGGAGGAAGGAAAGGTCAGAGACACCTGGGTTATTTGTCAAAGCTGGCATCAGCCTATAAACACTAAAAGCACTTGTGTGTATTCAGAAGCTTTGTACTGGTGTTGAAAACATGCAGGCAAATCTTTAGATTAGCTGGAATGCACCAGCAGAGAACATGGCAAACACTGGGAATGCTCAGCCTGAACAAGTGGCAGACTGGGGTGTTCCCACTGCCACCTTAACCCCGCTGGGTGGGCAGACAGAGAGCCTGAGAGCACAGGCTGTGCCTCCTGCACCCTGCACTCCAGAGCCTGAGCCCCTGAGCCTGAGCTCCCAGAGTCTGAGCATTGCAGAGCCTGAGCCCCCAAAACCTGAGCATTGCAGAGACTGAGCCCCCAAAGCCTGAGCATTGCAGAGCCTGAGCATTGCAGAGACTGAGCCCCCAAAACCTGAGCATTGCAGAGACTGAGCCCCCAAAACCTGAGCATTGCAGAGCCTGAGCCCCCAAAGCCTGAGCATTGCAGAGCCTGAGCCCCTCAGCCTGAGCCTTCCAGAGCCTGAGCCCCCAAAGCCTGAGCATTGCAGAGCCTGAGCCCCCAAAACCTGAGCATTGCAGAGCCTGAATCCCCAAAGCCTGAGCATTGCAGAGCTTGAGCCCCCCAGAACCCAATGCCCCAGAGCTTGAGCCTTCCAGATCCAGTTCCCCCATAGCCTGAGCCCCCCAGAACCAGATCCCCCAGAGCCTGAGCCTTCCAGACCATTAGCACCCCAGAGCCTGAGCCCCCAGAGCCCCCAGCCCAGTGCCTGTGGGCAGGGAGCTGGGCAGGCTCAGGGATGGCAGCCACACTGCACTGGCCCATCCTTAGGCTCAGCCTCACAGGCCGCTATGGGTGCACCATCCACACCCACAGAGCCCAGACTGGGCAGGTGCTGAAATCCCTCAAGCTGCAAGGTCCTACATGCACTGTAGGCTTGTCCTTTTTTCCTCTAAATTTTTATGTTTATTTTTAAGAAACAGTCTTCCATTCTGGTAAGGTAACACCCTTGAGAGGAAAAGGTAGAATCAACTCGGGGCCAGAGAAAAAAATTCAGCTACAGGATCCATCTGCCATGAAATGCCCTTTATTGTGACAGTCTTTGTCCTAAAGAAAATGACAAAGAAGAAAGAGGTCACCCCACTCAAAAATCAGAACTCTGGGTGGGGACTGCACCAGCTCCCATGTGATGGGAAGAGGGTAAATGAACAGGTTAAAAACAAAAAATAACCACAGAAACAACAGTTGCTGCACTTTCCATTTCAGAAAGAATTTACTCAGCTTGCTGCTGCAGCACTGGATAGAACAAATGAAATTCCATGTTCAAGCTTTAATTACAAGAATTGTCTCTAACATTAGAATTTTGGTATAAGTTAATTAATGCAGAAATTGGCACTAATAGATACAGTTTCAGACTCATTTGATTATCATCAGAAGCTAGTGATTTCAAAAGGAAAATAATGCTTATTTTATGCAAAAGTTGTCAATCATTCCAGAAAAATACAAGGCGGGGTATTTTGAATGCTACAGCAAATTAAACTTTTTAAAGCAGTGTAACCAGAAGAGGGTTATTTTAAAAAGTGCTACTTTTGAAAAGCTGATTGCCCAACACTATAAAAATGGTCAAAGCCATAAATGCCAAGTTCATTTTTATTTCACTTTGGAGGTAACTATCTTTCAAATCCCAACAGCTGGACTATTTAATACAATCTGGTGAATCAAAGTATAATTCTTCACTGGGCTCACAGTGGGGAGTCTGCATTAGTGTATGGCAGCATTCCAACAACTGATGCACAGCCAAACGCTCTGAAGTCTGTTTCATTTGTAACAAAAATGGATAAAATGGCAATCATATTTACCACCTTCAAAGGACAGAAAAATGAAAGATGTCGATATAAAGTAGTTTAATGGAGAAAACCGGTGATTAAATCAGTGTTTGCAGCATAAAAATAAGAATTACTATCCGACTTTGTTGTACCAGTATTGCCTTCTTCAAATCCTTCACACTGGTGCAGCACCAGCCTGACAATGCTGCTGTTACAGCTAAGGCATTGTTAAAAATTATTAACCCTATTTATCAGTTATTCACAGCTCACTTTCAACAGTTTGCCAAGAGCAGAATGTTTCAGTGGGAAGAATGAACATAATTTTGGTGCTCCTTTTCAAAAAACAGCATCTACTTGTACAAATAAAGCTGGGAAAAGCAATGAGCAAAGACAGAGTTTGCTACAGTTCTGAAAAATTCAATTTTGTCCAGCCAAGGTATTTGCATTCAGTTCTGTGCAAAGTTTTTCTCTCACTGAGATTGTTAATGCTGTTATCAATATTCCTGTTATTTGTCCAGCTTTATATTTAAACAGAAATTGAGACCCTAGTTCTATTGTACTCAAGCACACACAGTTGCTCACAAGTATGCATGCATTTTTTAATGACTAAACACATCAAATCTGCACTGTGAAATATGGATTTAGATGAGAAATGCATTTGAGATTAATGCTGTGAGATGTGCAATACTCCATGCTTTTTAATGTAAGAATATCAGAAGCAATCTGTTCTGTTTATATAGTTCCAGAACCTACAGAAAGTGTAAATACTAAAGGGTTACTAAAGCCTGTGACGTAGCACTGCTGTGACCTTTGCATAAAATTTACAGTAGGAGTACAAAAGGACAAACTAAGGATCAGATTGTCAACTGAGACTTGGATTTTCTTTGTTTCCTCTGGAAATATTAGAACCTTGGCATTATTTAACCTGGGTCAGTGTTCTATTCGTGAAATCACTGTAAAATCATTGTAGTATGTATCCATTAGAAAACAGAATTTTATGCCAGTATTCATTGAGAATAAAAGCAAAAAACTGCACGTCTATTATTTCAGAATTCTTAACAAGGTAGGAGAATAAACCAGAGAAGAGCACAGGCTAATACTGAGCAACAGTAAAAAAGACACCAATTCCAAGTTTTGAAAGTCTGAGATGAACAAAGAATTCCATCACAGCACCACCAGTATTAGTCCAGCAGTGATTACAGGGAACATTCACAGTGACAGTGGTGAATGAGCCCTCTGCTCCCTACTGAAGTACCAGTGCCACCAGACATCTGTGAGGGAAGGCAGGAAACCTCCTCCATTTCAGAATGCCCCTGCTAAACCCAGCTGAGTGCAAAGGTGGCCAGCACAGCAGCCAGCAGGACAGAACTGCAGACAATCTTTAGCATGGACTTTGGTCCCACTTTCAGGTGCTTCTTTTGGAAAAGCTCAAGAAGATCAGAAAATTTACTTCAATGAAGAATCTTGGAGAGCTTCTGCCTGCACTGAGAGGGCACACAAAGAGTACAAGCTAAGAAAAATGCCTCAGTGGCTTTTAAAACAGTTAAGACTGAGGAGACCTCCAACTTCCAGAGCATCCCATTGTTTTCTTCATCTGTTGTTTGAACTAAATTGCCACGTTCAAGCTGCACTGGGAAACCTTTGCAGTTCATTCCAGCTGAGGCTGAGCTGCTCCCTGCAGAGCTGGTAGATGATTTGGGGTACTAAGATTACAGCTGGGAGAGGGAGGACAAATCCTTTAATTGTATAAAATCATCAGATTAAGACTAACCCTCTCTGTAGTGCACTCTGTCAGCAGAGAACTCTGCACCCCAGAAACACAATGTTTACCAAGTGCTGAAAAAACCCCCACCAAAAAACCCAAAATCCAGGGGCAGGGCCAGATACACCTTTCCCTTCTGTGCCCATGCAGGGGGTCATGGGAACTGGCTTTGCTGCCAAGGAAAACAAATTGTCACCTCTTCTGAGCAGTTGTCCCAAAATTACACTCATGCTGGGTTAAACACTGGGGAGGAGATCTGCAGAGGAAGTTACCTGCACACTCAGGTGAGGCCTCAGTTTCTCTGCAGGACACAGTTACTGATGTCTCCCCCCTAAGCAGCACCTCAGCAAAATTTCACACATTCCAAACCATCTCCTTGATGGCTTCAGACACACAAGAACCTCTTGCACTGAAATAACACCTCACCTAGGGGCTCTGAACTCTTCTATAGCAAGTTGTACATTAAAATCTAGGTGAAGAGAAAAGAATAAACCCTGCCCTGCAAGAGACACCTGGCAGTGATGAGACATGCAGTGCTCCCTGTGATGGGAAAGGTTTGCTCAGCTGCTGCAAACACATTAACAAGTCACACCTTGGTTAGGTTGCAAGGAATTACAAATGATGGGAGCTGCATTTTTAATCTCAGGTGGGAATAAGGAGAACAGGCTATCCAGTCCAGGCAGGGCAGTGTTTGTTCAGTGCTCTTTAGAGAATGGGGTGGTGCAACAGGAGCAGAGTGTGGAGGGAGCAGCCCCTGTGCAGGGCACACAGCTCAGGGTGATTCAGTGTGTGCCCCCCAGGACATCCAAAACTATGGATGGATCACATGCCCTGGTTTAGCTTCACTCATGCCATGAATCCAGGGATCCAGGATGCACTAGGGGCACTCCAGATTACAAATCAAAGCACAGTCAGAGGTGCTCTGCTGATCCAAGCTAAGCTGCTTGCAGGGAAGCCCAGAAAGCTGCCTGGTTACAGAGCTGAGCTGTCAGACCTGCTGGCCAGAGGAACTGCCCTCTGCTGCCTGCTTCCAACACCTTTCACAGCTCAGAGTCTGGAGGCTGCTTCTACCAACCTCTGCTGCAAAGAGCCCCCAGGAGAGAAAAGCAAAGGAGCTGCTCTGTGCTGTGGCGTGGGGCCTGCAGGTTATTCCTGCTCCTCCTGCCAGCCTGGCACACAAGAGGAGAGCCCCAGCATCTCCTCACTGGAAATCCACCCCCAAGGATGAGTGTTCCCAATTCAGCAGGTTTGCACCAGTGACTCAGAGCAAGGAAGCCCTGCAGCACTAAGGACTCTGGCCCACCACATTTGTTTTAATGCTTTAAACAGATAAATTCAAGTGAAATGTGTCTTTTGGGATGTCACTGAATAGGCAAGCTGAGAAATAAATTGAGCTTCACATATGCTTTTCTAACACATAACAACTGTGACTGTCAGCACAAGATCCTTCCCACAGCCAATTCACCACGCATTCTGAGAGACCTTGGGGCCTGCAATTATTTAATTTCCTTTCTTGTAAATGCAATTTCCACTTAGTTTGTTGAAATAAAGGTACACAAAAGGTGGCAGGAGTTGTCTTGTGTTTTCTGGTTTGTTCCAAATCACAGAAATCCACAAACTACAAACACAATTTTCAGGATCAACCTCACCTTTCTGTCAAGGGTAGCTGCTCAAGAAAATGCAATGGCATTATTCATGCCTAAACAACTGCTGAAAATATCTTCATCTTTCTGGTTAAATTAAAATGAAGATAATTTTTCTTCTAAGGATACTTAAATGAAATAAAAGGGGAAAATACATATGATTGAAAATAGCATTCTGCTTTTAATTCTCTGTGGGAATTAAATACAACTGTAGAGCACAAAAGGAAATCGGGCTCTTTATCCACTCAAAAATAAATGATGGAAGTACCTGCATAAAAGTGAAATATCAGTTCATAAAAATAGATGCAAACTGAATATTCAGCTCATTTGTCATGACTTCTTCCTCTGAACAAAACAATGAAGACTTGCTAGAATAGGTACTGGTGGTATTTTCTAACTGACAGAGCAGGAAATCAGGAGTTTAATTAGCCATAACTACAATATTTTGCCAATCTGATTTGTCTCATCTCTTTTCTTTTCTTGAAATGACAAACTGACAAGCAAACTGGCAAGGCAGCAGAAGCAAGTGCACAGTTCAATTCCAAAAGGAGCCTGGTACTGTTGGAGAGCAAACCAATCCTGCAGGGAATCTGAAATAAATATTGCTGATGCTGGTTTCACCCTGATGCTGGTTTCAGGTCTCCAGTTTGCTGTGATGAAAGACTCTGCTGCCCATCTGTGCAAATGCAGCACCCTTTTTTTTTTTAACTTGAGATTTCAAGGTAATTCAAAATTTTTACCAACAAATTTTTAAGAGTAATAGTCAGGACTTGTTTTGGTTCAACAGAAACTGCCCTGCACACCAGCATATAGACCAAGATGACTCACATGATTGTATTTTATAAACTACTTTTAATCAAGAGTTAACAATATAACTATCATCCCTCTTCAGGATATGGAAAAAACCTTCAACCTTGTTATTCTTCAAAATCTCTTGAGGGTTTTTTTTTACAAAAATGAACAGTTTTTGAAGAATGTTTTCAGGTTTTAGAGGAAAAGAACTTCATTAAAGAGAATTTAATTTCTCCTTTCACATGAGATGCAAATTATCTGGGGAGTCGGTGGTAAACAGCTGCAGACTGTGCATTTATCTTGTTAACTACAACTGATATTAAATCACTTCCCAAACACATCTTGTACTACAATATATCTAGAATTCCATGTTCTACTTACTGTAAAGTAGGCTTGGAGCCCGTAGCACCCTTAGGCTGGCTGGGGACAGGACCTGAGTTGGGTACTTTGGAAGTGAAATCTGTCTCCACATCCTTCTGGTTCAGTGCTGCCTGTGGGGCACTGGCTCCTGAACCCAGCACAGGCAGAGACTTTGATTCTGATGTGGCCAAGATTCCAGTGGGACCTAAAATCCAAAGAAAGTTTAATGCTTCTGTTTCCCAGATTGGTCTGGAAACAACACAAGAGCAGAGCAGAATTCAACTAACTGCAGAAATCAAAATGGAATTTTAATAAACAGCATCCAGGGCAAGAGAATGTCAAAATACTGCATTTCCAGCTCCTGCTCTCCCTTCCTTGTACCACAGGCAGCATCTGCTGTGTTGATCCTCCTGCCCTCTGGGGGGACAAGTCCTGCTGCCCTCACAGCCCCAGCCAGGCACAGCTTTGGTGCTCTCCCAGCCTGGCTGCAGAAAAGCTGCTCTCAGTACTAATGAGGAGCCAGTGAGCTGTCTGCAAATCCAAGATAAAGCTCTACACTGACATTCAAACCAGCCACAGACTCACATTTGTACAAATTGTGTTTGCAGCCAAGCAGAACATCAACAGGTTCTTACAGAAGATGACAGCAAAGCACAGCATAAAAACTGGAGACCCCTGGTCTGCAGAGGAGGTTAATTCAAATCACCACTCCTAAATCTCATTTCTCTGGCTAGCATTACTCTCAAGAGAATTTTCACAGTAGGTCTGTCATGGTTTGATGCTGGTGCAATGCCAGTGCCCCTATGAAAATACATTCTCCCTAGTGCCTACTGTGAGATGTGACCAGAAATAGAGCAAAGCAGAGACAAGGTTCAAGCAAATAACATCTGAGCTCCAGGATGGAAAGAGGAATTTATGTGTCTGTGTGTGCAGAAAAATCCTGACAGAAGCATCTCTTGGAAAAAATGGGATGAAAAGCAACAGCTGAGACAGGGAAGAAGAAGAAGAAGAAGAAGAAGAAGAAGAAGAAGAAGAAGAAGAAGAAGAAGAAGAAGAAGGTGGTGAAGTTCTCATAGTGGCTGCAATGGCAGTGGTCTGGAAGAGCATGAAGAGCATGTGAAGCTTCAGGAGTCCCTGATGCAGGGAGAGGAGGGGACTCCTGGGGGGCAGCACTCACTGCCACTGTCCTGCTCAGTGGTCACTTTCCGGCGCCGCAGGACTCGCTCCAGCTCCGTTTCACCACTGTCTGTCTCCAGGGACTTCAGGCTCCGGGAACTGGTGGATTTATTCAGGGTTTCCTACAGCAAGAGAAAGGCAGGAGAAGCTCTCTGAGGACAGATGACGCCAAGTAGCTCATGTGCACAGCTTCAGAATTTTTCACACGGCAGTTCCAGAGCAGCTGCCAGGCTCTGCCATTGGTACAGCAGGAGCAGCTGGAATTCACTCCCCACAGCTCCCCTTGCCTGGATTCATGATGCAGGGACAAACCACACTCACTGCACATTAGAGGGATGATATCAGGATGAAGAGAGATGCCCCGGCCCTGCCACTATGAACAAATTCTGATGTTTGTGGGAAACTGCCAACTTCCTCCATCTTAACGTGTGAAAGATCTTCAGAAACTGCTGGAGAGTTATGCACATAATTAACCTCTGCTAATAAGGAGCCAAAGATCCATCTTTTACTGCTCCAGTGGGTTTTATATTTTAGCATGGTCCTGTGTTGCTGTATCCTGCTGTATACATGTGCAGAAGCCAGTATTTACCAGCTACAACTGCAGCAGATTATATCCTATAATGTAGCTGATCTGCCATAAACCTGACTCTATGTCTATATACCTCAAGGTTTCTCTTTTGCACAGAGTTAGATCTAAAGCTGAAACAGTTTTTTATACATACAGAACATAAATAAATTATATTAATAAATATTACTAAATAAATGCTACTAATAAATACATAAATAAATGCTATTACTGCCTTATGCCAAGGCTAGCATGTGGTATCAGTGAAGCTGCAAGCCCAGGAGCGCTTTTATTAAATTTAGCTTCTTCTTAAAGCCTGAAACCTCACAACCTTGCCTAAAGGAATTTAAACACACATTTAGTGCATACTGCATGCATTTCCCCATCCCCAAAAATCAGCTTCTGGATCAGAACACACTTGATTGTAAAATTTGCCCAAAATGTTTATAATGCAACTGGAAATTTGGTGCCCATACACTATTTCATTTTCCCTCTGAGTCTTTCTATAAATCTTATTTATTCAGCCTTCCAAAACATGTCAGATCACACAGCATTTTTCCAGATCATAAAGAACATTCTATTGGCATTTTTGTTGATAAACACATAACCTTTGACCAGAAATAGCCAAGGAAATAACATTGCAAGTTGCAAAAGCTGTCCTATTTTCAGAAGCCCTGCAGAGAAGCCCTTAATTCTTCACTCCTGCCTACAAGTTAAAAAATTTTCTTTCAAAACTATTTGAAATTTAACTGAGCAGGTTATTCATTAGTAGTATGCCCCAGATCTGTACAAATGTACATGTACAAAAGCAACTTAAAAAAGGGAGTCACTCAAACTCTGGAATTTACACAACATAAATGTGTTTTGTTTGTAACAATTATATGGAGGTCTACACAAAATGCATAATTAGCATAGTAACAACAAATGTTTACTCCATCACATTCCACCCCCATGTTTGTTGTCTGACTGTGCATAATCACTGCTCTCAAGAACAGACTGGAGCTGCATTTTATCCAGTTTGCCTTGCACTGCAAATACCCTGAGAGGCTCAAAGGCAAGGAGCCTGACACAGACACGCAGGGCCCGCAGGATTCTCCCTGCTCCCCCTGAGTGCACAATCCAGCTTCCCTGGCGTCAGTGACACAGTGCTGGAGAAATAAAACAGGTATTAGAGAAAGGAGCCTGGGCAGGACAGCCCTGTCCAACCCTCACTACTGTGCAAACAGCACACCACATCCCACCACTCCTGTAATTATGGAATTCTCCTTAAAGCACAGTCTCACTGTTGCATTTTATTCCTTTCCTATTTACTGCCGCATTTAATTAAGTGTCCCTCTAATTAGGGCTCAGCATTAGGGTCTGGTGACTCTCTAGACCATTTCTTCCCTTCTTCCCTTGCTTTCACATGACTGGAGAACAGCAACTTTTACCCATCACTGGTGATTTTAAATCCCACTCTGCTGTACTGCCTTGCATCCCCCAAAACCCCACTGAACTGTTTTTGTACGGGCTGTTTAACCACAGGGTGATAAGAATGATTAGCTTCACCTTCTAGAGTGGAAGTGAAGCATTTTGCTTCAATACTGGCAGAATTTCACCTGCCAAAGTGGCACTTCAAAAGTTTCAGGGTTACAGAAGTCAGGGAGCAAGAACTACAGCTCCTTCTGACACAATTTTAGTTCTTGTGCAAAAGAAGCAACAAGCAATGAGTAAAGAACACAACAGGAGCACATTGCTCTCAGCTGGGCCAAACATGCCTAATGTTTATATTTTGTGATAAGGGGTTATATGGACAGCTATTCAGAATCCTTCTTTTCTACATATAAATGCAGACAGACCAGAGCTATTGCTTTATTTAAACCTCACCTATGCTGACAAGAAATCTGGTGCCACAGGAAAGAGACCAGTTGATGAGGACAACTCTGCATCTACTGTATGTGCAGTCCAGGGGCTTTACTTTGGACTATCCTCCATCCTTAAGCATCCCCACTGTGAGTATTTGGAATTTTCCCAAAGAATCTATGGCAGACACAGACCACAAAATCCCCTCTAGTAGCAGGAGCACACAAACCCAGAGAAGAGTGCAAAAACAAATTCTCCTTAAGTCAAATGGTGGAATTGGGAGATTTGCTTTGGTGGCTTCAACCCAAAGTGCAGAAGTTTCACAGTTTGCACATAAGGCCCTGCCAGCTCAATGAGAAGAAAATGAAATTTAATATGAAAGTTTCTTCTTACCAGAATCCCTTTTAGTTCTTTCATTGCACTTTCAGAGGGCTTTGGTGTTTCTGGCTGTAAGCAAACACAAGACACAAATGTTAAAAATCACATGAAGTGGCCCAGGAGAGACTCTGTGCCTGCAGACAGACCTCACCCAGGGGCTGCTGCCCAGGCCTGAGGCTGTGTGACATTCCTGTCCCCTCCTCTCCTGGGCACAGAGCTAACACTCCATCTATTTCCTTACTCTGATGAAGAGAAAAGCCTCAGCTCTCAGCACGGTGACCCACAGACGCAAATAAAGAATATGTTTTTGTGAAGGAGGTAAGCAATGTTCTACAGTAACCACATTCAGGTGTTAGGTGTAAGTGTTGCATAAAAGAAAAAGAAGTGTTAATGCAGTCTACTTGTTGGTCATCCCCTTCAACCACTTCAGGTATTCTCTCTGTATTTTTTGTTTCTTAGCAGCTGTTTGTTTACAAGCTTCTTTTCTGTGTCAAAGAAATTGGCCTTTATTTACTTACTGCTGCCTTCATTTGCATTGTTTTTTGGGTTGTTTTTTTGCTTTCTCTTTTTTTTTTTTTTTTTTTTAGTTCTTCAGGTATATGCTGCTCTAATCCATTTTATCCAAAACCAAATAAAGTAAATGAGGGGAGGAAAATGCATTCTTCTGAATATTTAACAGAAAAGTTTATTTTCAGTGTAAATTACTGTTCTTAGCTAAAATGATTGGTCTGCTACTTATTCCAAACCTTTGTTTTAGGCCTGCTTGACTGGTTGACTGGTCTCAGGTGAACTCCCTTTTTAATCCTGTCCATCATTTCTTCCACAGCTTGCCTCTTCAGATCTGTAACTTCTTCACCTGCTAAAAAAGGCAAAGAACAGATCACATTTCAGACAGGAGCTGCAGAGAAATGGCACAAAGTGAAAAACCATGCTCTCATTCTGGATACAGGGATCTCTGCTATCAGCTCAGCTGCTGCCGGCTCCTCAAGGATAAAATTCCACCCTGCACTGAGCATCCTGACTGTGCAATTGCCCAGCTGCAGAAGTTTGGACAGAAGCAGGGCCCTCATCATGACAAACACAAAGCTCCAGGACTGTTTGGGAACTGCACAAGCTCAGTGCTCAGGATGAAGCAGCAGGGGCTGGAAGAACCCAGCTCTGCTTCCAGTGGGGCTCAGCAGAAATCTCCACAGCTGCAGTGACACAGGAGAAGCTGATGATGGCCCAGGACAGGGACTCCCCCATTTCTCATGGGTTTGAGGAGCTGGCAGGAACAGCACACCAACACCTCAGCCTGGCCTAAACCCACCCCTCCTAAAAACCCTGCATCACGTTAAAGGGAAAATCTGAAATACCACGGAAGGAAATGGCTGCTCTCTCACGAGATTTGGTATCAGGACTGCAAATTATTGAGATGACATAGGAAGCTCTGTGATGAACCTAAATAATGCCTGTTAGCTTATTCTGGATAACAAAAGAAAAGACCCTTAACATACCAGAAAGGGGAGGGGGGGAAGAGCACTTAAATACTTGGAGAAATAGGGTTGATGCTATTCAAAGCTGCCAACCTTGTACCTTATGTAACAGGAATTTTTAAAAAAGACTTCTGCTCTCTCACTTGTCAGGGTACTCTTGATGATTCATAGAAATGTGGTTTATGTATTCTAAGCTGATTTAATGTCAGCCTTTAATTTCACAAACAGCCTGTTTCAAATATAAAAGCTTAATTGGTGGTATGGGATAGAAACCACTCATTCTAAGTCCTTAACAGGGGTTAAAACAAGACTCAAGTTTGATATAATAACTAGATAAAGAAAGAATTTTCTCCCTTTTTTATTTTAAGGACAGCTCAACTATTAAGAGGAAAAGCAGTTTATATGTAATTGAAGAAAGGTCAGAACTGTTAGTTTCCTAATAAATAATGAAAGAATGAGGAGTTGAGAACTTAAGAGTGAATTTCAGAGTATTTCATGCAATCACTGCTTGTGACAGTCTCAACAAAAAGTTGTAATCAAAACATCTAGGATGCTTCAAGGAACCCTGACAAATCAAGGCACCATAATTGGACTTCTGCTGAAAGATAAGACTGACCCTTCATCAGAGATCTCAGACAAGGTCACCCCTCTAACTATTCCATCCAGACCAACAACCTTGTTTCTCTCAGACTGGTAACCAGTTCCCAGAAATTCCCCCAGGGACCTGCCCAAGTCACTCCACTCCTCAGTTCCTCACCTGAGAATGGGAGGAGTAAAACTCTCCTTCCCCCATTTCCTTCCTCTTGGTTCCATGCAACAATCCAGCCTGACTTACATACCATTAGTCTGCTAACAGCAGGGGTCTTTTTAACAGTTATATCCTATAATTTCAGCCAGGTTCCCTTCTTTGTTTAAGTGGCAGCAAATGAGTTAAGCAATTCACTAAAAACAAACTCCTGCTGCTTCAGAAGGAAGAGAGAAACAGCAAGAAAACCCTTGGTTATTTAACTGGCAATGCCTGTCTAACTAGCCCTGACTCCTCAGGCACTCACAGTCATTTGCAAATCTGTACTTAACTCCTGTTCTCAACCTACTAAGTTTCCAGCTTCCATTAACAACAATAAAATGCAATTTCAGCTGTTACTTTGCATGCAGAGCCACCTTAGTGCAAGACTGTTTTGTTTTAGGTTTTCAGTGTTATTAAAGGATTAGAATTACAGTCAACTCTGAGTGGTAATTTCACAAGATATGAATTGAGGGACGAAAACTGAAGTATTTAACAAACAAGCTCTGTGGAGAGGCTCTGGACAGAAGAAATTGACATGTGAAAATTCAGAAATTTCCCTGTATTATGCTGAATAGAGCCTGCTCTCTGTTTAATGCTCGTAGGTTTGTTCTTCTGCCTCTTGCAGGTAACCTGTGGAAGCACAAAGCCCTGCACATGCTGCAGCTCAAGCAGGAAGATTACAACTTTTCTCCAGTTACAGCAAATGTCAGGTGTTCCCTGGAGGTTTTTGACCTCAGCCTCAAAGACTGTTCACACTCAAATCCTTTTGGAAGAAGTAAACTGGATGCTGATGACCAGCTCAGTTGTGGAGGCAGAGGTGCCTATGAGGGCCACACAAATTTACTTGGGATCTCAAGGAAATTTGGAGTAGAATACAACAAAATGCTTCAGCTGTGACCATCTGGTCTAACAGCCTGACCACTTCAGGGCTGAACAAAAGTTACAGCCTCAAAACCTTACAAGCTTGGGGCACCAGCCACCTCTCTGGGAAGCCTTTTCTAGTGTCTGGCCATTCTCACCATAAATGAAAATTTCCTTATGTCCAGTCTAAGCATTCCTTGATGCAGTTTTAAACACTCCCATGTGTTCTGTCACTGGATCCCAGGGAGAAGAGCTCAGCAGCTCCCTGTCCCTTCCTCAGGAGCTGTAGAGAGCAATGAAGTCACTCCTCAGCCTTTTTTTCTCTGAACCAGACCAGCCCAGAGTCCTCAGCCACCTCTACTAGGAATACCAAAGCTAAAGTACCAAAGGTACCACTTCCCATCCTGGTGCACATATTCCTGGGCTGCAATCCCATTTCTGGGATTGTGCTGGACATGGAGAGCTGTAGATAATGCTGACAATCAGAAGCATCTGAAGCACCATCTTTATGCCCAGCTCCTTTGTGCAGCCCCAGAGGACAACCCACACAGCCTGAGAAGGGATGAGCCATACCTGACTCCTGCTGGGGAGGTTTCTCCTTCTTGCTCACGTTGGTGTTGGAGTGAGATCTCTTGCGAATCATGGACATGAGAGACCTTGGGGGGAAATGAAACTGCACATTGTCATTCTGTCCTGGTCCCCACTGTCATTCTGTCCTGGTCCCCACTGTCATTCTGTCCTGGGTCCCCCCACTGTCAGAATGAGCCTGAACATGACACACCAGCAGCCTGCTTACACCTGATTATACAGCCACTCACAAAAGACTCATTTAATGGTTCTTGAATGCAGATGCACTGAATTACCCCCCACAATGCCTCCCATCAAAATGCACCAGAGAAATTTATTTCTTTTTAACAGGCATTAGGCACAAATCAAAACACTCCAGATTTGAATATTAAAAGCCAGGGTCTCATTGTGACACATGACAAACAGAAGCCGCTCTGGCATAATAAACAGAAAGAAGAGCTGTAGATGTTGAAGTATTGTTCTCCAGAGGACACTTAAATATGGTGATCAGTATCTCCTCACCATTTCCAAGTTTGTAATCTCTTACAGTGTCAAATAATTATCCCCTCACTATATTCACAATGTATAAGTCCACACCAGCAAATGATTCATGTTCAAGAACAATACAAGCTCGTGTGCACATCTGATGTGTCAGTGAGGCCAGTCACTCCCTACTGAACACCACTCCTCACACAGCAGTGACATCCCTGCCTCAAAGGTCAAAACTCTGTCCCAGAAAAATGCAGCAGCCAGTGTCTATGTCCTAAAACAACTTCTATCCAAATACACATCTCAGTGCATGAGGAAATAGTCTGACTTTGCTATGACAGGCCTTAAAATTAATAGTTTCACCTACTCCAAACAGTAAAGGGCACAAATTTGAACAGAAAAATCCCACGACACTCCTACACAGTTAATTCATGCTATCCATCAGTGAGAAAGGAGCAAGCAGGCCAAGTGAGTTAATGGACATAAAAGAAGCAAAAGGCCAAACACAATCTGCCTGAATATGTTTAATTTCTAAAAACAATGCAAGATGCACAAAGGGATGAATTGTCCCCAATAATCAGATCTATTTTTAAGTTTAACACAGTAGTTAACAAGACTCCTGGGTGTCATTTCTACTACAGAGGGTTGCAAATTGTCATCCAAGTCCATTTATTTTTAAAACCAAGCAGACAATGTGAAGATTAGCAGTTTTTAAAATTAACTAAGTGCCTTTTAATGTTTTGTCAATTAATTTGGGTCTAATGCCTGATACATCAGCAGAGACTGGTCATCCTCTTTTATAGTCCTTTGTAGAAATCAAGCCAAATTTTGATATTTTTGCCAAAAATGCTTGATGACTGGGTGGTGATTTTCATTTGTTATTTTTTTTCCTCCTTTTTAACTTATGAAAGTAATTGTGGGAACTCAATGGAGTCTGCATTTTCATCATGAGTATCTGACATGAAGGGACACAGAATAATCCAACATATCCTTTGGTTCAAAGGAGTTTTCTTGGCAATAGAAAGCATTTCACAAGTCTATAATTACAGCTATCAGGTGAATAGGAAAAAAAATAATCTCCTAAATTTAGAGGAGACAGGTATCCCTCCTCCTCCAAAATCACAGTCTAGACAGTCTGTTAGGCTTGGCAAGGCAGGCACTGCTCAGAATTGGCCTGGCTGTTAAGTCTGGGAGCAGGGGGGCACTGAGCAGGTCCTGCAGTAACACAGTAAACAGTAAGTATAGTAAATACAGTGCAACCCCGATGACAAAGGGAGAAAATGATGCATCTGATTCCACTGGTATCAGAAGGCTAATTAATTACTTTATTATCCTATATTATTCTATATTATAATAAACTATGTTACACTGAATCTGCTCAAGCACTCAACTCCACTCAACTGAACTGCACAGAATCTTGTGACTGACTGCTGACCAACAGCCTGGACACAAAACCCCCTCACTTTGGGTAAACAATCTCCATATTGCATTTCACTTTTGCACAAACACAGGCACAGCCAATGAGATAAGAATTCTTTTTCCATTTTCTGAGTTTCCCCGCTGCGATTCCCACAAATCTCCTTGCTGTGCCTTGCTTTTCTCTGGGAGGAGAAATGCGGCCACACTGCAGCTCAGGAGCCCCACCCAGGTGGAGAAAGCCTTTTCCTCTGAACACACCGCTCCTGCCTGGATGCCAGTGATGAAGGAGCTGTCTCTGCCCTGCCCTGGCTGGGGGCACTCACCGGATGGGGTTGGGAGGAGGAGGAGGAGGGAGAGGAGGCGGAGGAGGAGGCGGCGGAGGCGGGGCAGGATTTTCAGACTGCTGGATTCGCTTCTGGAGCTCATCAACTGCACAGGGGTGAAGAAACAAACCACAGTCAGCTCTCTCATCCCCTCTGCAAACCAGCTTTGAGGAAAAAACTCGACTAATTGACCAAAGAACAAACAAGAGTAAACCACACAACTGCCCAAAGTCAATTTTTGACATTTTCTACCAAGAACATCACATAGGATTACCACCAAAACAGCTGCCTCCAACCTGAGTTGCTACTAAAACTGAAACTCTCCCTTACAGGACTCTTCATGTAAAATGACAGAGCAGGGAAAACTTGATCCCATTTCTGCAACAGCATATCACAGGTTGTATCTGAGAATGAACTAACAAGAGATCAAAGAAATGGACAATTTCAACCTCCAGACCTGTCTCTGTCTTGCTGGTGATGTGGGCTTTCCCCATAAAAATGGGTGAAATTGGGTCGTGGTAAAATGGATTTTTTTCTCTCCTGTTTTCATGTCAGACCTAAAATGCAGAAATTACTTTTCTGTGCTTGAAATGCTGTCAAATATAATTAACTGGGGAGGGGCAGAAACAGAGAAAAAAAAATCCTGAATTTCTTTTAGTTACAAAAATCCTTAGCAACTGTTTTGTGTGCAGTAGGTTATGGGAGAAGTAAGAACATGATTTCCAAAGTGGATATGGTTCTTTGTTCTTGCAATGATGGATTCAAATTAAAATTGCAGTATTTTAAGCTTGCTTTTAAATTTTAAAAGGTAAAAAAAATTAAAAATCAACTGAATGACTTTAAAGTCCAGGTATAATCTTTTGTGTCTTTCACACAGACACCTATTCCCATATATTTATCCATCTGTAAGACTCAGGGCAACCTAACCACAGGAGTTTTGTTCCTTTACAGAAGTTTTACAGGATTATTCCTTCACACACATTTTGGACACAGTTTTCTGCAGGTGAAGGCAGTTGCTGTACTTTGTCTAATGAAGCAAGGTCTGGGTCACTGCTACACAAAAGCTTTTAGGGTCTCAAATGCAGATGTGCACCAAGCACACACACACCTTACCCCTAAAATCAAAGTTATTACACAGTTTTACCTGAGTGCTTTAGGTCCCTAGCTTTTTCTTCTGCATGCTGACACTTCTGCTCCAGTTCTTTTTTATCTTCTTCCAAAAGTTCTAGCTGCTGTTTAAGGCGACCAATCTCCTTGTGCAGTGACTGATTCTCTAGCTGCTCCTCTAATTCTTTAATCTGCAGTTGGCAAACAAGAGCATTCATCACAGTAAAAGACATTTTCTGTCCCTCCTGTTGGCAAATAACCCACTAGGCACAGTTATGCCTGAAAACATCATGTTATAGTACAGGAGTGAAGCAAAAGTCCCAGAAAAAGGAAAATTTTTGAATGAGAGCTGGAAAGATTCCTCTGAGAGATGTCAGAATTTTCTGTTATGATCCCAACTTGCTTTAACTCTTCTTTAAAATATGTATTTAGCTCAAAAGTACTTAAGCTTTACATTGTTCCCTTTTCTTTTTATAGAGTTTTTATCACATAATTAATTTCAGAACATTTCCTCATTTGAAGCACGAGAACGTTGACATTTTTGTTCTTTTACTGCTTCCACTGACAGGCTCATTATTTAAACTCCCTTGTCTCAACCCATGCAGATGCCAGTGGGGAAATTATGGAATATCTGAATCAGAGGCAGCATTCAGATGCAGAGCAGCAGCAACTTCACAGCTCCCCAAATATATACATTTTGTTCTAGACTTCAAAGTAGCCAAAGATGCAAAGGTTTTCTATAAACTGGAAATGATTCTTCCAAAATATTCATTCAGAGCATTTGAGAATGCAGTCTTAGTACTGCTGCACTGATGAAAGAGCAGGAATTGTTCACCTATCCCTACTCTTACTCTACTGACAGAGTTTTAGGAAAAGGCCTCAGGGCTAAAGCAAAGCTCATTTTCAGGCCTGCCTGGGAAGCAATGATGATTTCTCCCAGTAAAGAGATTGATCTAGTCTAGCTTCAGAGAATAAATTTGTTTATATCCTATCAGTTTAGATCTTCTCACAGCACTTTGCAGATTTACCTTACACTTCCCTGCTCCAGTGTGTCTGTCTGGCTTTCCCCCATCCATTTTTCAGCAAGAACCAAACCACTGCCCACCTCTCACCTCCTGTTCTTTCCTTATACCCCCAAGGCACCCTTTGTATTACTCAATGTCCAAAATATGCTCTTGCCATCTCTTCACTTAATGGAGCCTGACTCACTGCTTGTAACTGCACTTCACAGCACCCAGAATAAAATACTTGCCTAAACCTGAGCCTCTTCACACTCAGGAGCCTCTGAGTTCTGCACTCACATCTCAACAGTGACTCAGAAAAAGGGAATCACAACCTTCTCTGAAATTTAAGTTTTTAAACTCGAAGCTCTTACAGGGAATATGATTTCAAGTAATTCTGAATGTAATTAAGACACTCCTTAAATTCAGGAGGTTTTCAAAGACTTCCAGATGAGATGAAAAGAAGTTCTGTTTTACCTTTTGCTGGTGTTGAAGCCTCTCTTCTTCTAATGTGTGGGTTAGCTTAGCATTGTCATCCAAAGCCTTCAAAAGCTGTTGATCAGGAGCAAAATTTTGCAGAAGCAACTGACTCTGCCTTTTCATCTTGTTTTGTTCAATAAACATCTGCCAAAACAAGCCCACACCCAAGAAAAACAACAGTCAGGCAAGCACAGTCTGATGCTAAAATGGCAACTGGAAAGAAAATGAGATACTAACATTGTGTTAATGTGGAAGAAATAATGAGGAAGAAGCTGAGAAGGAAGGGGAAAGAAAGTTTGAGAGCAAAATTCACAAGAGCTAAGCTCACACTGAAAGGAACCAGGTATTTGCTCAGAACCACCCACTGCTACACCTCCATTACCCACATGTTGGCAGCATTCAGAATTTAAACACATCTCTCAATTCTGTTTCCTGGAAATGGGAACAATCTGACCCCCATTCTGGGAGCTCTGGAAAGACTAAAAGAACTCTAGATGGAAGATAAAATGTCTATGAATTCACAAGCCATCTCCTCAAACACATCTGCAAGCCTTGGCATAAAGCCACTGACTTGAGGGTGAGCTGGGTATGTGAATGATGGAAACTCATTTCTTCAGGAAACGAATTTCAGTCCATGGCTGTGTAATCAGTGTAGGCACTTGCCCTGGGAAAAGGCTTTTTAGGACAATTTCAGCCTTTTAGTTCTGATCCTTGTGTTCCTACTCTTCCCAAGTTATATTTTTGATCTTGCAAATGAATACATTGTGGGGGGCAGGCAAAAATCAAAAGGTCTGGAGACCTGACATTGATAAAAAAATCCCACACATCTCTAGGCTTCACTTAAGAGGTGCAGAAGCTGTCAGCATATGCAATTTCCCTGAGAGATCTGTTCCTCCCAGACTCTTTAGGAACTAGGAAAAAAAAAGATTGCTTCCCAACAACAAAAAATTCCTAGTGAATTTGTTCTGCACCTTGACATCTCTTTCAGGTGGATGTTTGCCCTCAGGCAACGAGGGCTTCCACTCGACAAACCCAGCTGTGCCTGTTCTTGGAGCAGAAACAGGGACTGGGTCATGCTGAGGTTTCAGGTGAGTGTGCACAGGTCAGCAGAGCCACTTCTGGCAGCAGAACAGAGAACAGCCTGAGAATGCAGGTACTCCCCCAGACTGCAAAAACACTGTTGTAGAGCTCAGCAAAAGCAAGGACATATTTTAAGAATAAAGTATTAGAAATACAAAAGTGTTGTGACATCTTTTCAGATTCCCATTCTGTTTATTCACAAACCAGAATTACAGCTACGACACACGGTTTCTTCCCCTCTGGTGCCACTGCAGTGCTCTGTGATTTATTTATTTAATACAATTACATATTAAGTATGAGCTGATGCTTGTGGCAAGCATTCTTTGCACAGACACTTCAGCTCAGCCTTCCCAGCAAGCAGCTCTGTGCAGACAGACTCAGAAAATCACTGAACTTTTCCCTGCCCTGGCAGCCTGTGTGACCCTGCATGCCAGGAGGAGTCAACTGATGCAGCCCTAACACCAAAAACCTGCAGTGAACACTCCACTGGGCAAAGCTGTGCCAGGGGGGCAGGCAGCAAAGCACTGGAAGCATTTGATGGAGAGGAAGTGATGAACGTGGGCACTGGTGCTGCAATTTGTTATACAGCAAACAGGAACAAACTGCTGACAGTGCAAAGTGAAATGTGCACTGGACATCAGCTCTCTGTCCCCACCAGTCAAACCAATTTATGCTTATGTTATCCTTTACTAGTAGGGCTGGGGCAAAAACAATTCAAGGGCAAGAGAATTTCAGAATCAAAGCTACCCACAACAATCCATGAAGGTTTGCCTTTGTACTGCAACAAATTCATTTAACGCTTGGGAGTATTCTTAAAAGAAACAGCATCTTTGAACCTTATACTTGAGAAAGGCCTCTAAATCACTGCAAAACAACTCAATACTGTCTCTGAGTTTTCTGTGTTCCTGTCAAGTCACTCACAGAAGTTATTTAACCCTGACAGAAAACAACCTCTCTCCAGAAGTCAACTTCAGCAAACATCACAGTTTACACACTGTGAACTTTCAAAGCAAAGTGAAAACCTGGATTTTTTTTTCCTTTTTTTTTTTTTTTTTTTAATCTGAAAAATACTTCAAGGTGATCAATTCCAGATTTTTATTCACCAAGTTTCTGCCACTAAATCCAACCAGAGTTGTTCCAGCCTGAGGGAGCAGAAAGCTGCCAAAACAAGAAGAAATCAAGTAGAGCAACTTGATTTCTTCAACTTGAGCAGATACTTCACCAAGTGTAGAAAATTCATATTCACTTTGTTTCATGTTCTTCTGCAACAGAATGATAAAAATCCTTTTGAAGACCTGGATGAAAACTTTTTCATTCAGAAGCTTTCACATCAAGTCCTGCATTTTCAATTAGCTTTATAAACTGCTTTAGTGATATTGCAAATATTTTCCTGCTCACAAATATGAAAGCATCTTCAACATCACAGAAGAATAATTTGATATAAGGTAATGCTGCAATCAGACACACGGGAAGCAAATTCTCATGGGGAGTCCCATCCATCTCAGAAGTTACTTACATAATTTCTATAAGTCCCAGCATATTCTAAATGGAAGGGACAAAACCAGACAGGACATTTGTGTCAGGCAAACTGGTGATACTGATTCCAAGTTTTTGAGAGGCTGCACTGTTTGACATAGGACAAAAAAGACCCTTGCAAATTAATTCTAACTTAAAATTTTAAAAATCCATTCTTGCTTCAGCAGGGCGTAAACCTGTCTGTCTGCACAACCCTGAATATTAATTAAAGTGACTGCTGAAAAGGCAAAACAGCTCCTAACAAGATTATGTGGACTAGGTGGAATTTAACCAATTGATGGATTAGTTCCGACTTTGCCACCTGCTAGACAATTATCTGCAGAGCATCCCAATCAATGCTGGAAACACAAGTCAGTGGTGCAGGAATCTGCTGAAAACCACACCTGCAGCTGAAGGCAGACCACAAAGAAAAACAATTTGGTTACACCTATCAGTCTCATTTTTAAAATCACCCATAGTTGTGCAAACCAGCTACGCATCTTCCTCTCCCTGAGTTTACAAAGAGAAGCTGCAAAGTACAGGAAATCTGGGAGCTGGCCACTTTCTATCAGCAGAGTTTTCACAAGAGCTGGGGAGGTGGAAAGAAGGGGTGAAAATAATGGAAGGCTTTCCCTCAGCCTCAGTGAGGCCACAGCTCATGCTCAGCCCCTTACCCGACAGAGCGTTCACTGCAGCTGGTTTTTGTTTACAGCAGGGCTGAAAAAGGAATTCTTCCTCATTAAAAACGTTAGAAGGCAACTCTGTTAGTGTCAAATCCCTGGGAACACCAAGCCTTGTTCAAGTAAAGTTCAGGATAAAACTGGATACTTTCCAACCAACCCTTCTCCCAGGAGCAAAACAATGACAAAGGGAATTCTTTAATATCCATGTGAGGCTGCACTTCCATCTATGCATCCTTTGGGTATTGGAGCAATAACCTTTTGTCTTAGTTACAGTTTAAGGGAGAAAAATGCCCCAATTTTTCAATGTCCAACAACAGCAGGTGTTGTTCTAATAAGGTAATCAATGGTTGCATAAACTAAAATATTTTAAACTAAAATAAAAATCAATGGCATGCTGTCCATTATAAATAGAGTAAAAAAAGGTAAGTAGTAAGGCAGAGTCAAACTTGGGAGAGTCAAACAGAAGAGAAGATCACTCAGCTGAGCAGCTGGTCATTTTTTCAATCCTCAGCAGCAGTGCCCCATCTCCTCCACAACCCAGTGAGTCACAGAGGGGTAACCCATCCACATCTGTCACAGTTTACAGGAGCTGATGCCTTTTCCTTTTGCATTATGTGTACCCCAAAGCCCCACAGCTTGTGTTCACACCTCAGCTAAGTCCCAAGAGAGGTAGGTTCTAGGTATTTGTATCTCCCCAAAAGAACAGGCTGTTTGAAGGATTTCATCTGATGGGGAGGACAGAGTAATCATGTCTAATTATGGCTTGACAGGGCACTAAGTGGCACTAAAATTAGGATTAAAATATCACTCTAGGTATGGTTTTTAGTTCAATGGCTAATCAGGAAAAAAACAAAAAAAAACCTCTTTTAGAGGAGTCAAAGTCTGATCTAGCTGTATTAAATGAGCAGTGTGACCAGGAGATAGCCAAGAGTCACTCATAGATGATTCATAATATTTCTGACCAATAAAGATAAAATCCAGTTGATTTTAGTTACCTGGCTAAATGCCAGACAGCTTCTGAAGGGACTGTTTAAAGAGCTACAAGCTGCAGCAATAGTAAGTTTTGTGGCTTAAAAGAAGAGATCTAATTCATTCAGAATGGGAGAAATGGAGTAGATGAGTTAAGCCTATTTTCTGTCCATCATTTGCTTCTCAGCACAGAGGTGCTTGGAGCATGAACTTTTGAATGTGAGCAGACTGTACTCCCATCAACAATGTGACTTCCTTAAAAACAGAGCATTATTTATAAATTTATAATAAACATTATTTATTTTACCAGCCTTCTCTGTACAAAAGGGTTTCTCAAACTACAGCACTCATTCTTCACTTATGAGGCATAACTGCACAAAACACAGGGGAAATATAATCTCTATTGTTATTTATTTCTTCATTTCCTGCAGTTTTCTTTTTGTTATGGTGGAAGTATAGTGATACACTCAATAATGCTCACAGCCTTACAGCATTTAGACACCATCTAACAGATTCACAAGCAGATCATACACCACATGAAAAAGGAGGAAACATCTTCACTTTTTTTCCCCCCACAGACTAATTGCCTGAACAAAAAGAGATGGGGCGAAAAGAGACCAAAGATTTTCCTGGAGCATACATCTGTTACCATTCCCCAAGCCTCTTCCTGGGAAAAGGCTTGATGAAACAAATTAGCATTACATCATGCTTCAAAAGTGGTAACATCCAAGCTCAGGAGAATTCATGTACTAACTACTTATGTCTCTTTAATTATTAAATCCAGTTCAGTCAGCAGGACTGCAAATTAATTATCCTCAGATACCAGTTGCAGTTGAACTATATCTGGGGAAAGCACAGAGAGTGGTACTGGCAAGCACAGAGTTGCTTCTCCAGTGCTGCTTTTGCAGTATCCACTGACAGATGCAATATGTTAATGCAAAAGTCCTCACAAATTAACCCAAAATGTCACAAATGCATCTCAGGAAGAGGTCTTTGGGAGCTCATGTCATCAAGATAACCAGACCCATTGCATTCACCCTTCTGAGTAGTGCAGACACCTGCCAAGAGTGACAATGATTTTCCCCAAGTTGACAGCCACCTTTGATCTTTCAATATGGGAAGATTCAGTCCCAGAGTAAGAAAAGTCAACTGTGCACTGGCCCAGGTATGGGATGCAGGTATTTTGAGGCAAACAAGTTAAATACACACATTTTGTTGTGCTGTAGTTACTTAAAAGCACAAACAAGTGTAGGATGGTGAAAGCATTGAGGAGGGAAAGTCAATGAAAAAATGAATGATGCACATTAGAGATTCACTGAATTGTTTTAATTCATCTGGATCATATTTCCTCTGAATGCAGCCTTTCAACTTCTTAACTGCAAACTGTTTTACAAGCTACCATAAACACTTGGGAAACCTTTCTTTTCTTTTTCCAGTTGTGCATTTTGAGCAAAAATCCTGTGTGAGCCTCAGAAGTGAAAGGAACCCCAACAAACTGCTCAGCAGTTTCACACTTCATTTCTATTTGTCCAAAACACAGAGGGCAGGGAAAAATCAGCTCAATGTCATCTCTAAGAGCACACTGCTTCTTCTCCATGAGGTTTCCAGAGCACTTCAGGTGCAGGGATTATCTCTCCACCAGCATACACTAATAATAAACTGTTCACTTCTGCTGGTTTTGGCTGGAAGAGTTAATTTTTGTCACAGTAGCTGGTATGAGACTGTGTTTTGGATTTGATAACAGAAAGATATTTTCATTATTGCATGGAGTCAAGGCCTTTTCTGCTCCTCACCCCACAGTGAGTGAGCTGGGGATGCACAGGGAGGGGACACAGCCAGGACAGCTGAGCCCAAATGGCCACAGGGACAGGTGCCACGTGGCACCAGGCTCTGCATCCAAAGCTGGGGAAGAAGGAGGAAGAGGGGGACACTCAGAGTGATGGTTTCTGCCTTCCCCAGTGGCTGTTGTACCTAATGGAGCCCGGCTTTCCTGGAGAAGGCTGAGCACCCGTCTGCCCATAGGAAGCAGTGCATGAATTTCTTGTTTTGCTTTGCTTTTGGGTGCAGCAGCTTTAGCTTTACTTAGGACACTGTCTTTATCACAACCCATGAGTTATCTCATTTTTAACTTCCAATTTGCTCCCCCATCCTGCTGGGGGAAGGTGAGCAAGCAGCTGTGTGGGGCTGAGTGGCCAAACTGGGCTTCAACCCCAACATCACTTTACAAAATATTGTTGCAGGGCAGGATGTATGTTTAATAAACAACTTATGCAAGATTATTTTGTTAAACTCAGGAGATTTTTGCATGGCTAAGAGTATCAATTTGCTTCTTTTGCTTCTCACACCGTGTTCCTCTGCTTTTGGCTGCATGTACTGTATTTTGCTCATCTTTGTGGGAGAGTGCTTTTCAGGGCTACCTCTATATTATTGCAATGGCCTTCAAGATACTCTCTGCCTTCCTTTGTTTTCTTATAAACTGCTTCACAAACAGCTGAGAGATCTTCAAGTGTCTCTTAAAACCTGACACTAGAATTCTGGTTAAGCTTGCCAAGATTCCTGTGTTAACAACCCTGTTTTATTCAGGTAGGTACAGATTTTTCCATGCCTCCGCCCCTTACACACTCTATTTATTTAGTTCTTTTATGCAGATTCCTGTACGTTTCACAATGGATTGTGACTCACTTCAAAACCTCTCTCCTTTTCCTTCCCCCTCTCCACACCACGGCTGACAATATTTACTCAGTTTCTTTAGAACCTCTAAAGAGCATGAATTCTAATGTTTGAAGTTGGATCACTGTTGATTAATTAAATATATATTATGGTGGTGCCAGCAGCATGACTATAATTAAAGCTGTATTGGGCTTTTTTTTTTTTTAATTTTAATCAAAAGCTCTGATTTTCAAGTGTTGCCTCACTCCTATATGTGCCTGCTCCCTCCATGTCTGTGCTCTCCCCCATCTGTGCTGGCTTCTGCACAGAGCTCACCTGCCCTTCCCTCTCACACCTGCACTCCCCAGTGCTCCTGTTCTGGGAACAGAATCCTCCTCACCTGCCACAAGGGCAGGAGGCCAAGGGCACCCCTTTGAAAAGCAGCCACAATGCAAAGAGAGAAGATGAAGCCATGCCATGGAGAGGGGGAAAGGGCTGAGTCTGAGTGCATGGGCTGACCACACCATAAAGGCAAACTTCAGGTGCTTCAGCCCCTTGGACAGACAACGTGCCCACCACCACACAGGCACCTCCATGGGATGTAGTTCTGAATTTTACTGAGCTAAAACACACATTTGGCCATTTGAGACATACAAAAATACAAAACACTAAAATGTGCTATTTTTCAGCTGCAGTGACAGCCACATTACTTGGAGCCTTTTCCCCTTCTCCAAGTGCTCCATACAAATCAAGAACAAAGCACTGCACATGCAGTGTTGTCCTTTACCCAAAGCTCTTCCTTCTGTTGACACTGCACAGCTTGACACAACCAACTACTGTGGCTTTTGCAAAATCCAAGCAAAATCCTGCAGAAATTTTGAGGTTTAAAAGAAACATTTTATAGAGACAGAGACAACAGGCTAATGCAAACAGGCAGGAAATCCCTGAACATCCTTACCATAATCCAAACATAGCTCCTGCAAGCACATCCTAGAAAACTTAGCTCTGCAAACACAGCTGTGACCTTGCAGCCTGATCCCTGTGAGAGGAGGCTGACACAGCCACACTCGAGCAGAAAGCTGTGCTGCTGTGGATGCAGTTGTGGCCAAAACCTCTCTGATGCCTCAGGTCACTCAAGGGACACCATCAGTGTGAAACTAGGCCAATGACAACAGGTTTAAAAGTAATTTTAAATATTGGTTCCCCAAACATGAATCAGCAATGCCTTTGTTGTCACGTGGTCATGTATTTTAAGAACTGTTCTAAAAATCTTTCTGAGCAGCACAATACCACAGGAAGACAAGCAGGTACAGAAAGGGAAGAATAATACAGGGCTAAAGTTCACTGTTATAGTGATCCCATTTTGGATAAAAGAACTTCATGGAATTTAAACCTTCAAGTGAACAGCTGCTCTGACAGTCTGCACTAACAGGGGCCCATAGTCTGGAAGTGGCAACAACTAAATAATGACAAAACCCAAGAAACAGCTGTTTAAAAATAATCAGCATTTTTCTGGCATTGTACCTAAGTAGCCTGTCAGCTCATTAGTCAATTACAGAAAGTACTTTCAACATAATCTTTCAAAATGTGTCCCTCAATTGATACTGTAGTTTTGCAACATCTTTTTTAGGAGTTCACATATTTTTCAGGAAAAAAAACAGCCCTTCAAATTATATCACTAGAAAGACAGCTAATCCCTTCCAGTTCCAACCACTACATATTCCACACTGGGATGTTGTAGCAAACTGAGCCCATGACAAATTTAAAATCCTGCCTTGAAAAGGGACATAGGTAAGACTGCATGAATAATTCCAAAGTGCTTTATAAATGCTTGCTGAAACAGTAAACTCGTTTTTATGGATGAAATACAGATGTTACCTAAGCAGAATGGATGAGAGCTGGGAATTGAAATCAAGTCATCCAAGCTGGCCAGGTTTTGCCCACTTGCAATGTCTTAATTTTTCCCTTGACTACTCACCTCCTGTGCAAATGACTCTGCCTTCTTCCGCAGGTTCTTTTCCAGCTCAAAGTTTTCATGAAGCTCTTCATATTCCTCTACTGCCAGCACAGACACTGTTTACATGAATTAAACAAGATCAGAAGGAAAAGTGGAACAGATCAAAAGAAGAAGTATTGTTTGATTTTCCCAGATAAGCTGCTATTCCCTAGCACCATGGAGCCCTGACTGACAGCATGACCTAGTTTTACATTTTCATATACAATCTTCTTTGCAGTATTTGTCCTAAACCTCACCACATATATGCACAATTACTAATCTTCTGAACAGAGAAACAGTCCTCCTTTTCAGACTCAAAATCTCCAGTAACAGGCATCAAGTACCACAGACCAGATTTTGCCTCTCTTTGCCTCAAAAGAGCTTTACTGAATCTATCAAAGATTATGTTATTCTTGAGAAATCCATATCTGTTTACTTGGTTTGGAGATGAGCATAACAGTTTTCAAAGTGGTAATTTAGTTAATTTAATTTAATTAAAAGGAAGTGGTCATTTAGACAGTGGGATACACATCCCAGCCTACCTGACTCTCAAAGTGATTCTAACTTTAAAAAGCAAATAAACAAAAACCAACCACACACACAAAAAATACCCAACAAACAACCCACATATTTAGAAAGATTTAAGATCAGTTCATCAATTCTGACTGAAATGCACTGAGTGCACAGCTCCAACACAGTGCCACATAAACAAAGGGTACAGGTGCTATTGAATACTATATCTCAGCCACTTCAGGAAAATGGGAAACACCCAATGAGGCTTTGCACCAAACAATTCTTAATTTTTTATGGCTTAGTAAGGAACAAGAGGAAAAGGCAGAGTAATCTAAAAACTAAAACCTTTTCCCTCCTCTAAACTTCTTTGGAATCAACTATTACTTATGTAGAAGCATGCACCTTCATTAAGCAAAACCTTTCTGTTTTTGAGTTATACCGCTTTTTAGTCTTTCCCTGCCCTGGTTTTACCTCTCTTCTCTTTCCAGTAAAGTATTATTTTCTTCCATAACTTGGAAATCTTATTTCTCATATTCCAGCACTCCTGCCTTTTTCTCATCATCCTCTGAACATAAAACAAGTTGTTACCAGACCTCAGACATTCAGAATGAGAAGTTGCATCCCAATGAAAAGGAAGACTGGTGTAATGATTTAGGAAAGCAGGAGATTAAGGTTCAAACCCCTGGTTTCCCACTTGTGGCACACAGGAAAAGACTTCCCTGTTCTCACATAACACCTGCTGTTCACTTTGTCACATTTTCCTGGAGTACAGAGAGTCTGGAACAGTCCATGAGTTGATGCAGTGCCTGCAGCAGTCAGGCCAGGTGTCAGATCTGAACCACAGCCACTGTGCTGTAACCTCCTCTGTACTGCAGCAGAAAAGCTCTGCACTTCTGCAAAGCATGCAGCAAACTCTTAAAGATGCAGCTCTCTT
This sequence comes from Zonotrichia albicollis, assembly GCF_047830755.1. Classification (NCBI taxonomy): domain Eukaryota; kingdom Metazoa; phylum Chordata; class Aves; order Passeriformes; family Passerellidae; genus Zonotrichia; species Zonotrichia albicollis. The sequence continues at coordinate 44,018,169 of NC_133825.1, forward strand.
GGAGAACCTGCTGGGACTACACACCTCTGTTACATTTCTCCAACAGCTTTTGTTGCTTATTAACTTCAGTCGTCAAAACAGCCTTTTCTTCTTTCAACTTATTTACCTAGAAAAGTATAAAGAGCACATCAAAACCAAGAGCATTTCAGCTAATGGCACAAGGCATTCAGCACATACAGAATTCAAGCAGTATTTTGCTGTCAGTAGCTCTGCTTCCTAGGTTTGGCTGGATGCTGGGGTTTCCAGTGGGATGGAAAGCATTTGTACTCCTCCTTACAGATGTTGTAACAGATGTCACAAAAGGGTTATGAACTAATCCTCCCATGGCACATTCCAGTCACAGCTGCAAATACATGATCTTTGGAACCTTTCAGGATCAGGTGCCACAGCACCTGGTTGGAAAGTTACTGACTCTTTGCATTTTAATATAGTCAGAGCCCTGTTTTGGTTGTTTTTTCCCTGGGCTCTGTTTATTGTCCAAGTGCTGTCAGCTGTGTCTTTCTGAATGCAAGTGCTGCATAGACAGGAAGAGCCACTAAGTCCTGATTTGCATCAGTACATGGCTTATCCAGTTTTCAAGCAGGAATGAAACTCTGCTGGCTTAAAAAGCCAATTTGCTGGTCTAATTATGATGACACAGCACTGCCAATGGCTGAACTTAGGGATATACTCAAAGAAGTAGCACCAGTGAATAAACTATGTGTACTTCAAAAGTATTTCTGACACATCTGTGGGTTTAAGGAAATCCAGAAAACCCTTCAGGCTGTGATGGGTGAGGGGCTGTCAGGAAGGGGAGGTGACAGCTGTAATATGGGCTTAGATCAAACAGGTAAGGAGAAATCATGTGCCAGCTACAGTGGCACTGGACTGTGATGAAGAGGATCCCTTCCAGGGACATGCCCTACGTGATCCATCACTGGCAGGACTTGAGATTAGACAGTATTCAATTAACTTCACAACTGTTTTCAGCAAAATAAGCTAAAAGTTACAGAAAGGACAGACTCCAGGCTAACATGGTCTCGCCTTCCATGGTACAATACATACTTCTTCAATTACTTCTGCAAGTTTGCACCTCAGGTTTTCCAGTTCAATGGCCAAGGTCTTCTTTTCCTCATGAACAGATATGATTTGATCTCGCAGCTCTAGGGTTTGAGGAAGGAAATGAAGAATATATTTCATTGGAAAAACAACAACAAAGGAAATGTCACAGCAATGCAAGTACAGTTGAGTATGAAACACCTGAACTACGTATCAAGCATCAGCTGTAACCAAGGAACATCCTCAATAATTTATGAGCTTTGCATAAGTGTCAAGTAACAGATCTATAACTGGGTCACAGTTTCAGATTTACTCTGTTGAGGTAAGCTCCTTGTTCAGTTCTGCTGCCTTTATTTGCATTTTGAATGATTCATTTCCTGTTATAACATGGCCAAACCCAAACAGAGGGTCCTAAGTCCGGCTCTTGAGACTGTCACATCACAGAGACTCTGGTATAGAGGCAGCAGAAAGCAATTTTTAAGAAGCATCCTTTAAAACAAATTAATACACTTCAATTCTTTTTGGATCGTGAGCTCTTGTCACAAGGGAAATAAACAAAACAACAGGCAGTTAATACTTGGGAGGTTTTCACAGAAGAAATTGTCCTGAACAGCTGCCAATTTATAGCCTTTGTAACATTATGTGAACAGAGTCAGAATATAACCTTTACTGATGGAAGAGCTAATGCTTGTAATTTTCCCCTCAGAATTTTTGTTCCTTAATTATTAAAATATGAAATAAATTAAATTCACAATGGAATAAAACACTTGATTATAATCACTTCTTAACAGGAGATCAGTTTGCATACATAATATATCAAGGTTTAGGTTAACATAAAATCACCACAAAAATCAAAATTTATTGATATATATTAGCTTTCAGTAAGTGCTCTCATACCCCACCTGCTTCCAGTATTTCACAGCACTGCTGTTCATTGAACACCAGCCATGAGTCGAGAAAATTGTGGCTAATCAATTGCACATGATGATGGTGACATGCTGGATGTCATTCTGGTAGGTCTCACATCTTGAAAATGTCCATTCTACACCAGCATCCCCCTCCCAGTTCTGAGGCCTCACATTTATTTTCCTCTAAATTAAAATCATACACTTTTTAAAGTAAATAAAAAGATCTGTTTTCCCAGAAGATTTTTCATACAGCTTGTCCATTTTATGGATTTGTGCTCTCCAGAGAAATTAATGGAGAAAAAAGTCTCAGTGAAATTTATGAGACTTGGATTAATTCTGGTTTTACAATGCATGTATCAACCTCACTATGCAGAGAAGAAATCATGTCATAAAGTTTTACTACCTTATTAGTGTATCCTTACAGAAAAGTGGTGGGAGAGAAGGGATCACTCCAAGAAACATCTGATACTTTCTGGAATGGTGAGAAGGCTAAAGGACTTAGAAGATTCCCAAAATACCACTTTTCATACTTTAATGAATTGTTCATCAAAACAGAAAGCAGATACATCAAAACCTTTCTTCAATAATTCTCTAATTTGACCCTGCTACACTCCCATCTGATTTGCAGCCAGTGTTTATTCTCTAAATGTATTCCTGACACCTTTCTCCACTACAAAAGTCTCATTTCCCATTCAGATGGGTTGCATCACACCATTTGCTGCCTTTTCCTACATCTAGAGGATGGAAAACTGATTACAGAATGGTACTATGACACCCTATTTCTTCAGTGGGAGTGTTTCACAAGCATTTTTACAACACACACACCATTTTTCTTCAGTGATACTTTGTACCACTCCTTGCAGCTGCTGCATTCAAAAAGACAACAGTTAATAAGGTCAAACTGAAAGTTCAAAAAAGTTGTACTTAAACATCACGTGCTGCTCCAAGTTACAACAAAAAAAAAAAAAAGCGAAAGCCTTTTTTTAAAGAAGTTAAACACTTAAACACTTAATCTTGTCACAAAATCCAGAATGTTGGCATTCCCCTTTTTTGGATACTATGCCACAACAATATAGAAAACCATGATGACTTCATCACAGGGATGAGAAATAAGGCTTATTTTGGTCAATGGAAATATTAACTGCCTTTCAAAAAAGCAGCAGAAATTTCTGGGAAAAAACCCCACAGATCTGTCTTATCAATGTATTTCATGTTCTCCAGCTGTGCTGTTTTACCCAGTACAACAGTCCCTCTTTAGGCTGCTTGTTTGGTAATAGCTCTGGAACATGAGTGAAGTTTGTGCATACAAAGGTACATAATGGAAACAAAAATGGAGAGTATTGTCTGACAAGCTCTGAAATAATGACATTGCAGTGGAGGTGACCTGGCCCTTCTACTTAACTTTAATTTTTTTAAGAGTTTTAGGAAATGTTTCTTTTACTGATTCAGCAGCATTGAACTCTCTTAGCTGGGTAGATCTCATTTTCCTATTGCATTTAACCTCCTCTGCAGGCTGTGTATCCCCCACCATTTATGTTACACTCTATCAGCCCTCCATGTTCTCAGTCATTCCTGGAAATTCTTTGATTCTGACCACTCCCAGAAGCATGACTTGGAACAAGACCAGTCTCTGGCCCACACCAACACTGCTGTTCTTGAGACAAGTTCTGCCCTGCAGGTGGTGCAGGATCAGCAGCAAGGCTCACCTTTTATTTGCTGCTGACAGTGCACAGAATTGCATGATCCAGAGGTAGCTTCTGTATCCGTGGATGATTCATCCTCATCAATGTTGATCTCTTCAGTGATAATTTCTGGGCCCAGTTTGGCCATACAAAGCATACTAATTCTTTTCAAGGTTTTATTTTCTTTGTTCAGCTGAAAGGTGAGAAGTACAAACAGTAAGGACCTAGCTAGTCTGTCTTTAAGATGCTGGGCAAGAAGAAAAAAGTCAACTGTTTTTTGTCCTTTATCATTAAAAGATCTATCAAACAAAGAAGTCAAAAGTAACATTAGATTAAGTTCCATTGAACATTGGAATGGTCTGAAGATGGGGTGGTTATCCACTTTTTCCTCTGAGAGGCTTCAATTCAACATGATGCTTTATCCATGCCTTTTTTTCCTCTCTGGTACTTCTGTTTAATAAATACTGTGTAGGTTTAAATCAATCACATCAACTACCAAGCTGACTTAATGCTACACAGGCTTTGTGACAGCTGCTCACCTTTAAACATGTACCAGGAGTCCCAACTGAATGACCTGAAGAAGAGTTTGTGCCCCTGAAAGCTCATCTGGTTTTTCAAGTTGGATCAATTGGTTAAATAAAAATCCTTACCTTCTCCTGTGTATAAACTACAAATATATATAATAATATATAAAGTATAATAATAAATAATATAACAAACTATATTATCTATTATATAATTATATATATTATAGATATCATATATATATATATATATATATATATATATATATATATAATATCTACAATATATATATGCTACAAATACTACTACTACTATATTCCTAGTCACAAAATAATTATCTCAAAATTCTTTGGAGTTATTACTGTAGAGTCAACACACATGAGATGGGAGCCATCTCATGAACCAATTCTTTATGGGTCAGACCAGAAGTCAGAAACCACTTTGGGCTGGATGCCTGAACACATGGCTGGTTGGTGGATGGTACAGAAGAGATTCTACAAAGCATCTCTGTCTTAATGAACAAAAACTGAACAGAAATCACTGCAAATATTTAATTCTCTTTCACTGTCCTGCATCCAGACACCCCAGGGGTGTTCAGGTAAATGTCAGGGTGACTGCCCACCCATCAACCAAGCATTCCCTGTGCTCAGGTTTAAGAATGAAACTCAGTTTTCTACTAAAGACACACCATGTGCCAAAGTCAACACAGACTTCAGAACTCCAGTATGCATCTTCAAAGAAAACATACACTATACTGTTCATCTGACCCCAAATTTTTACCTAAGCAATCATCTCTGATCCCCCTTATCCTCAGCCCTTCAGTTATGGGAGATTTATTCAAGAATTTATCTCCTTCCTAAGGAATGAAAGTGAGACAGTGGGGAGAGAGGTGTGAGGAGCCCTACATGGTGCAGCCAGCTCACAAACAGCCCCACGGAGCAGAGGGAGTCTTTGAACTGCCCTTGTCCCTGCATTACAGGCAAAGTGCAGAGAAGAAGACAAGTTGCATAAATGTGTTCATTTTCTTACTTATATGCTGATTGTCTATCTTATGAATTCTAATATAGTGTCATTATGCAAACAATTAAGTAAATACCTCCAGAAAGTACATTGCTAATGCATCTAAATTAAAGTGATTTCTTGCTGGTGTGATTTTTACCATAACTAAGGATGTACTTTGGGCAGGGAATGGGGAGGGAGGGGAAAAAAAAAAGGAAAAAAAAAAAGGCAGTCAGCATTGCTAATGAAATTTGGTTCAAAATTGCTGTAATCCATTTTCTGATGAAGTGGCTCAGATGCATTTTACACAACCAAAAATATATAAGAGAGATAAAAACATTCTTTAATAATAATGCACTTCTGATGAGATGGAATATAGAAAATTACACACTTGCTAAATTCATCAGACTAGACGCAATCAACAGAGCAGTGGAGGTCACCTTTCCCCTGCCCTTGCTTTGCTTTCATAAACAATCACCTGAAATGTAATGCAGTGGTTGACTTTTTCCATTTGATTTAGACACTGAAATGCTCATTATTGTTTTCACACAGAGGAGTTCTAAAACTTATTTTCCATTTAACCTAAATGCATATGAAAGCTAGAGATCAGGATGCTGGTTCATGAAAATAGAAACAACATTAAAATGGTATTTTTCCTTTAAAGGCAGGAATGGTGCTTTGCATCTCGCATCTGGCTGTTAGTTTTTTGCCACTTCTAAACTATTTCACAGCTCCACAAGGTTATACAGAAATATATAAGGGTCATGCATACATTCTCAAGTTTTAAATAAATAAATAGATAAACAGGTGAATAAATAGATTTAAAAAAAACCCCAGCATCACCATAATTCTTCTCACCTTAGAAGCCAAAGCCTCAGCACTTTCACGGCATGTCTTCTCAATTTCAAGATGGTTCTGAATACAGTTCACTTCCTCAATAACCATGTGAGAAACTAAGGGAAGAGTTCAAAAATTAGTCATTATTTTCCTGAGACTGACACATGCCTCCCATGATCAGAAATAGAATATCTTCTTTTGCTAACTTTCATTGTGAGCATTTCAAACACAGGGAAGTACATACTTAGATATCTCCATGGATAGGAATGGTTCTGAGCATTGGATATTTGGGTTGTTCCTTTAAGCAGTTCTCTCAAGTCATGTTTGCAGCATTAGAGGGGCAACTGTAGAACTGAGTATAAACTTATGGAAGCAGAGGACCAGCAGGAGCCTCCTTCACAAATCTCACTCATCATCTTTATTTCACTAACACCTGAGGAATCAGAATGACACCCTCAGGATAATCCCTTAGGAGAGGTTTACAAAGCTCCTTTTCACTTTCTGGTCTGTTTCTCATTGCCAGTCTCTCTGTGCTTGAGCAGGCCCCAAAATGAGCACCACGGTCTCACCTACCTCCACTGTTCACAACACAGATTTCAAAACACTCCCAAAATCTTCCCTGAAACCAAGACTGGGCTGTCTGACTGCAGCTGGAATGCATGGCTGTACATTTGATGTCACGGCTGGAGGAGCAAGTGCCACATCTGTCCTCTGCACTTAGAAAATCCCTATTACAATTGTGGGTACACATCACTCTGCCAAAGACAGGCAAAAGAGTGACTAAAAAGTTCTGAAACAAATTCTGTTCTGTAACACAGGAGACCAATGGGAATCAGAAAGAATTTAAAAGCACAGATACATTTTGGCCTGAAATTCTACTCATCTCCCAGCAGTACATATGTACTTTAGTAGTGTTCAAAGTCTTAAGGGACAGGTTTTAGGTTGCACAGGGGAGCAAAGCAGAAAACCCCAGAATAGTTTTCCATTTCTCAGGCTCATTGATGCAATTCCCTCTTGGCTTCTGGCACCCTCATCTGATCCCAAACAGCAGCCTGGAACCTAATTCTGCAAGTCATTGCAAGGCACAAATTCCTCTTCAGCAGTGTCATGATTCCAGTGCACAGAACACTTGCAAAAATGCACAGGTTACTTGCAGCTGAATAACATTTTGGAGCAGGAACAAGGCTGGAAAATATAGTGTAAACAAAGAAGAATTTTTTCCTAGTATTTCTTCTCATTTTCATCAAGATAAAATTTAAAATCTAGGGATTTCATACCACTGGGTAGAAAACCCTCCTTGCCCTATTCCAAGAGTTTTGACCAAAGACTGAAGAGAGATATTTAAGCCATCTTTGATATACAGAGGTCATCTTAAAAACTACAAAACAGAACTTCATGCTAGGAAAAAGAAGGTCATTAACAAATGTTATTTATGCAGCTTTATACTTAACATCCCCTGAAGCTTTCATTTTTGAAGTTTTGATGTTGTCAGAGGAAACTAGCAACACATTGGTATGGTGAGTAGCTGCATGAAAGACCCAAAATCTACAAAAAAGAAAAGGCAGGGCAGTGTACTGGTAAATCTTGGTCTATAAACTATATTCACATGAAGTCTTCTACCAGGAGTGCAACCAGACCTCTTTCTTTGAATGTCTTTTTATTTTCATTTCTCCTGTAAAAATTATCTTCATTTTATTTTAATTTCTCTGTGGATAAATAATCTGCTCCAAACGTGTCCTACCAGCTGCTACATTTTAGAGACATACAACACATACAATTAGAGAGAGGAAAAGTTTCATGCAGTACATCTCCCTGTCTCCTCTGGTTTTATTCTACTGAGCCCTGGGAGCTTTGAACAGTGAGATGCTTTGGGCTGGATGAAGGAGCAGTGGAGATACAGAGCTGCTCCCATTTTACAGACAGGAATCCAAGGGCCTCAAGCAAGGCTAAAGTTGGGAAACAAGGATCGGGCTCTCATGGCAGAACTAGGGATTACTCTTGGTTCATTTAAACTTAATTAACCTGCAATTATGATTAACTCAGGGGAAAAAAGTCTTTCCAAATTAAATACAAAAACTATATTATTTCCTAAGTCTGTCCAAAGTTCTTATTATGTTAATATTAATATTCATAAAGAAGCACTAAGTGGCCTGAAACATCTCTAACCTTGACAGTTTTTTTCAGGGGTAATAATAATCCGCAGCAAATGCAGGCCAACCAAAAACCACTTAACTAATTAGTAGTTGCAGTCACCGAGAAAACATGAATCAACACTGTTATTACAAGTGGCACATTTGAGTGGCATCTAATTATGACTTGATGAGCACGATACTTGCATTATCAACATTACTACTGCATCCCATCAGGGACTAAAAGCCGCTGATGGCATTGACTGCGAGAAACTCCCCCTCAATGGTCCCGCAGCACCCAACAATCTCCTTGGCAGGGGCACCCTCACTAAATGACATGTTAAGCATAATTACTGGTAGACATTGTAAATAAACAGGATTGGAAGTGAAAATTGTACCAAGTGCATAAGACACAATCTGACACATTGGAAGTGGCAGCCTTAATTGAGAGTTTCTTTGACTGCTCAAGATCATTTCAACTGCATTTCTCGGAGGACAGTGATTATAACTGTGGAGACAGACGGCATAATGGTATCAGCACTGCTGACAGAGCAGTGAATTAAATTGTATCTGCTGTTGTGTGAAAGCCTTGATGAGAGGTACAGATCCTTAGTGGTCTTATCATTATAACACAATGGTCATGTTGTCATCAACCTTGCTGGCTCCAATTGAAAAGAAATGATTGTGTGTTGAAGCTTTCCCCCCCACCACCACCTTCTATCTCTTGTGCTCAATAGAACCAATTTTCAGAGAGCTATGAAATCACGCAATAGGGCCTAAAATGCAGCTGCTTGGCATACAAACGGGGCCCCATTAAACTGGAATCACACACAATATGTGTTTATGCCAGGAGAACAAATAGAAGCTGAGTACAGGCCAAGTTTATTCACAGACACAAAGCCAATGTAGCTCTTCATCAATATAATTGCCTTTTATATTGTCGTTTAAATAATGGGCTCTATTATTGCTTTAAAATCCTAATATTCCTGGCATTTTATCACTATGTTTACAAGGTATGTCCTTTAAAAATGTGAAAGGAAGATAAAAGAAACCTATAAAATCTTACAACATCAAATATTACCTCAAATTTTAAGTCTTAACTACTTGACATTTTCTGCCACACTCCAGTATTCCTCGTATCATAACAAAAACAAAACAGGCAGCCGTTTTTCCAGAGGAATTGTACTTCTTAGAGAACATTCTTGGTTACCTAAGATCATTCAAGGCAGTAGACAATTCCTGTTGATTTCAGATTATTTTCCATAATTGTACCACACGAACTATTATAAAACAGAAGTGAGCAAATTCCTCTTTAACACAGTCACACAAAAGTACAGACCATGTGATTTCCTCCTCCTGCATTAACTTCATCCACATTTCTGATGCTTCACCGTGCAGTTCACTGTACTGGCACAAACCAGATGTAACAGACCACAATCCCATTGTAATTGTCTCTTCTAAGGAGCTATTCCACTAGGATACTTCCACTCCCATTAGATGTGCTTTGTTGCTTCCAGACACCACACAGTTTCAATAGAACCATTGCCATAAAAGTGAAAAACTGAATATTGAGGTTCTCACAGCCCAGATGAGATAGAACTTGCTCTAAAAATTAGCACCTGAGAGCAGTTCGTCCTAAAAACCTTTCCTGGTGTGTCTGTGCTTAAAACAGTATTAGTCCTTCATTTAAAAAATGGCTATTATTATTATTATTATTATTATTATTATTATTATTATTATTATTATTATTATTATTATTATTATTATTATTATTGTTACTACTATTACTACTATTATTACTATTATTACTATTATTACTATTATTATTATTAGGAATCTCAGCATCAAATCACTTCAAGCATGCATCATTCCAAAAGTCACTTGCAGAATCCAGGTGAGATAGAGCCACCTTTGCACCACTGTATTTTCACCACTTTGTACCTTGAGAGTGACTACCCGTGCCAAAGAGTACAAGTGCTGTAACAGCATTTATTCTGACTACTGTGGGCAAAGTCTCACTGGATTAGCTCCTTAAACTCAGCTTTCAAAGAGAAACAGCAAGTGGACCTGAATCTCAGCATTGTTAACGCTGCTGTAGAGTGTGCAGAACTATGTTCATAATTGTCTACGTCAAGAAAATCCCACTGACATTGTCAGCTTACTTTTCTGAAACTCCTCCAGCTTTTTGACAGCCTCATCTCGTTCTTGCTTGATTTTGTCACACTGTAGGAAAAGAGAAAATTGAAATGAAACACTGATCCCAGTTATTTAATTAGCAGTCAGTCACAACATGCAAAATCAACCAGGATCAATTGCCAGCACAATAATGTACAGAAGCTTATCAAAGCATTTCTTTTTCCTTTCAGCCATGTAAGATCAATGGAAATTATGCATAAAAAATTCATTACTCAGAGTACTTCCCAGCCAAACTGGCACACTGCACTTGATTTAGGTTCTGATTCAGAGCTACTCTGAAAATATTTTAAAGAGACACATTATCCCAAACCGAAATAAGCAGTTATCCATGTTACACCAACAGTAGAAGCAATAGTTTGCATGTCAAAAATAGACTTTAAGTCTAGTTTCTTTAACACAAATAGACTCAGAAAACAGGCCTACATTTCTATATCCACCATATGCAGGGAAAACCTCAAAGCCAACCATCAGGGACATGCTGTTTAATTTCATTACATCATGAGCAAAGTTTCAGCTTTGTAGAGAGAAAGGCACTCATGTTCATGCTTTAAGGAGTTCCCATCACCTCAGTTTTATTAATTTTGTGGTTATTGCTAACACTACACAGGCTTGCAATCACTGATCTTATGATGGAACGGGTTCTTCCCAAAGAAAGAATAAAACAGATGTGAAATAGAGTTCTCCAAGAAAACCCATTCTGTAAGTAAATGAAAGAACTCAAAGAAATGAGTAAAATTCACAAGAGACACAGTCAGTGATTAACCACAGTGTGAAAAACACATGACCCAGGGGAAGTATGACTGGCACACAAGGTGCCTTACACACACATCCTTCCTCACATGCGGCTGGGCATGTTCACAGCAATAAATCAACCTAAAACCATGAGTTAACTTCTGGAAGAGGTCTGTGTGACTGAGCTCCTTACAGTGCAACTCCAATTACAAGGATGCTGGCCACTGGAACAGAACTGGGTAAAAAAATCAAAAGACAAAAAAACCCAAAAACCCTGAAATGATTTTGCTCGATTTTCTGTTTTTCCACATGAGGAGCCACTTTGAGTTAGCTGGGAAAGAAGCCTGCTGTTAAACAACAAGAAGGGGGAGAGTCTGATTCAAAGGCAGCCAAATTCAAGAGAAAACATCTATCAGCTACAGAGGACCCTGGATGAGACCCAAAGAAGGATCTGCTCTCGGGCAAGGCGAGGATGCCACTGATGCTGGCTTGGGGCAGATGGTGGCTATCTGTGGGAGCAAAAGGAGCTGCACTCAACAACAATCTCTCTTCTGATGGCACTGGGGTGATGAGGCTTCAAGGGACAGGGCTGAGTAGGGGGACAGGTCAGTCCCAGCTGCTGTGAGGACTGTGAAACAAGGCAGAGCTGCAGAAGGAGCACAGACACACTGAGCCAGCAGTGCCGGACGAGGACTCACCATTTCCTGGGGCCCTGCTAACAAAGAAGCTGTGGAGAGAATCTTGCAGAGGAGAGGTGGGGAAGGGAAATCCCTGCACGAATCTTGCTGCCCTCCCTCTGTTTCCTCAGAAAAAATGTGGGTTACCTTTGTGGCAGAAGTGCAGTCTAAGAGCAGAAGGCAGGGAGAGATGCAGAAGGTGTTTCTGGCTGTTCTGCAGAGCACAGTTCTGCCACAAAAGGGAACTGGTGGGAGCTGCGGCCTCCTTGGATTTCCCAAGAAAGACCCTGGAGCCACAATGACATATTTCACCCACACATGATTTTTCTGCACACTGCAAGCTTTCAGCCCACTGCACATTAAATAAGCAATTTAAAAAACAGAAACTTTAACATTTTAAGGATCTGATCTGTTGCCTGTAGAAGTCAACAACTTTCCTACTGATGGAAACCTTGCTGTAGAGGACATAGCACACTCCCTTATCCCAACGACAGGAAAAAATCCCTTTTAAAATCCTCCAGGCAGCAAAAACTCCTTTTAAAATCCTCCAGGCAGCAGGCTGTAAGGCAAAGCAGCTTTCCCTGTGCAGTGAAAGGGGAAGTTAAATGACCTATTCCACTTCACCTCGAGTGCTATTTGCAGAGAGAGCTCCATTTGGACCACGGCAAGCTGACTATTCTCCTCATAACTGCCACATTTCTCTGCACAATCAGGGTCTCTAGGCTTGGGTCTCTGCAGAGCAATTCCTGCTCCCAGTTGCAGTTTTCTCAATACCTTCCTTTTGCTGCTACTGTGCTTCAGAATGAAAGAAGAAGAAGAAAAGGAGAGTGGGAGATTGCTGCCCTTGCTGAAATGATCAATGGAAAGCACTTTGCCTTCTGTCTTGCAATCAGAGCCATGCAAGCAGAGCTGTTACAGGTCTTTCCAAAAAATACCCTAGTTTATCTTCTAAGAATTAGGAAAAATTTGAGATTTTCTTTAACTACTTAAACTGTTTCAATTTTGAAATTTACACAAAAATAAAAAGCCTATAAACTATGTTTCATAATAAAAACTACTGTCACCCTTTAAAATAAATTGACCTTACCTTTAAAACTGAAAAGTTTAAAAATCAAAATTTAGATGTATGAGCTGCTCCTAAAATGCTCCAGAGAAGTCCTAAAAGTTCATAACCATCTCACTTTTCAAAAATGCAGTTTTAGGCATACACAACAATCATTAATGGACAAAAGTACCACTATTCCTAAATATTAAAAGGCAAATATCATAACATGACTATAAAATCTTCACTTTCCACATTCAAGCACATGCAACTGCTAAGGAGAAAATCTCCATGTATTTACTAAGCTTTCCCTTTTCAGCGTTAAGGGGTAACTCCAAACTAAAGAGTAACCTTGAATAAAAATTAAGAAGTTTGTAGCTCCTGGATTGCCAGTCAATTTTCAGTTTTTAACTTAATTAAGAGTTCCAGCTTCTCTGCAAAGTAAAACAGCCCTTTATTCTATTTTATTTAATATATCTAGTATTAGTATAAGTAATCTAATATTTATACCACCATTATACCACCTATAAAACTCTAACAAAGTAAACAGAAAATACTGCAGTGCTGGACTGGCTACAGTGATAATCTCCTAGCAGTAAAAATACATAGCATCTGTATTTTTAGAAATTAACAGTCCATTTTCCAAAGTTGATTTTGTGAATAACTCCATATATTCTTCATCTTTGCAGGCACAAGTTCAGAAGATTTGTCAATCCCACTCCTTTCAGATTTTAGCCTTCTAGGTAGCCAATACACAAGGCAATATTTTAATTTCTAGTTTCTTGTCTATTCTCTACTAACAGGCTTCTTTTTTGCCAACTATTTTGCACATAAGCTCCTACAGACTTCAGTAAAATGCCTTCAAAGGGCAAAGACAACAGGGAGATTGTTCAGCCCAGATATTAAGATGCAAAAAGTTCATGTAGTAGTCATATAGTCAATTAAACCATTGCTAAGCAACACAAGACACAATTCTTCCCCATTTACACAGATTGTGAAATGTATGCAGATTTAATGCTTGTTCTAAAATTGTGAGTTTGGCGCAGTGCTCAAAAGTATCCAATGACATTTGCAGTGCTCTGCTCAGAGAAACAATGAGTATGTGATCAAGGCAGAGTCCCTTCCCCATTCCCACTTGGTGATAAAACGTATAATGCACTCCATCCTGTGCTTTAGCAGAGCAAACCCCATGAATGATGTATCAGAGATACAGAATTACACCTACCCTTTTGGATAGCTGTCTTGCCTTTTTTTTCCCCCTACTGGCAGCATGACAAAACACTGTCAAAACCAGCGTTCAGAGTCATTTCTGTCTGATTAGCAAGTAGTCAAATATTTATTCATGATCTGACTCTGAATATGTCAGAACTGCATATTAAGTTACCCACATTTGTGTGCAGCTGAACATTTGTTATCCATTTTTGGGGGGCTGGTATGAATGTTTTGTTGGCTGCATCAATAAAAAAAGATGACCTAAGAGACGTAATCTGACAATATAATTTTGCCTCCATTATTTCTAAAAGTATTTAAAAACACTAAGAAAAAATGTCTGGGGAAATGTTGTCAGAGACTCCACCAGTGGTCTCCAAATTGGCAGTTTTGCAAGGCAATGAGGAAGAGACACTGTGGATGAAAGATCTTGTCTTTTGCTCCTGAATTTTCATGGTTATTAGCATCCCTTTCAAAGCAGCAGTGCTTTGAACAAAGTAACCCACTTAAAAGTCAATTTACTTCCTAATTTGAAGGAAAAATATGGAACAAAGAGCATAAATTTTCAAAAATTAAAAATATATCTTAAGTTACCTGCCCATTATCCACTTTGTTCCATGTGTCTAATGGAAACTAGGACAATTTCTGCATGCACAGCTCATCTTTCAGAGCCACACAAGCACTGCAGTGACCTAGGAAAGTACTCCAAGTGTACCAAAAACACATACACAGACACCGCTATTTAATTCCTCTGTGGCACTTTCCACACACAGTCTGCAAGTCACCTGCTAAAAGAATTAACATCTCATTCTCCTCTCCACGCAATTATGTGACCACAGCTGACACAGAGGAAGCCACTTGCTGACATCCACAGTGACAGATGTGGCAGAAAAAGGAACAGAAGTCACCCACAACTTCCCAGACCCACAGGCAGAGAAAGTCTGTGCTGCATTTTTCCAGCAGCAGGTTTGATCCTGCAAAGAACAAACAGATACAAAGCAAGAGATGCTAAGGACCTTTAGGATTACTCTGCCCTGCCATAACACAAGGAACAGTTTCTTTCAGTATTGGCCCTGAAAGCAAATATAGCCATGAACTCTGTATCAGTAGAATTTTTTTTTTTTTTTTGGTAGAAGAAATGCACTTAAAGCCTCACACTAAACCACTTGAGTCCAAGCACTTGAACAATGAACCATGACTGCTTACACAAGCACACCAATTTGCAGGATGGAGATTTTGGAGGTAGAAAACTTGCATAACAACTGAAAATCCAGCCCTGAGCACGTGTTTAACTATTTGCTCAGCTGGGAATGTAATCCCCATAGGCTCAGACCTGGGGGATTTTTGGGTGTTATGCAAGAATTCCGCAAAAGTTCAAAGCAGCCTCCAGATGAAACACACAAGAGTAGCTAGAGATATGCAGCTGTAGGAAAGAAGTCTTGTGAGAAAGAGGAGCAAGGAGGCAAGAAGAGCAGAATGGAAAAAACAACCTCAGAACTTCTCATTCCATCTCTATTTCAGAAATAAAAATTTTCATTGACATTCCCTGTGAAGAAAAAAAAAAATTAAATAAAAATGTAGCTCAAGGGAAGTCTCCCCATTCCTCCCTTCTCGAGCTAAACAAAGTTTTGCTGAAGAAACACCAAAGCTGAAATGACTTGGGTTCAGGGAAAGTGGACAGTCTGTTTTTCATGAGGTGTACTCATGTCCTGGCACGGCAATCCCCACATGTGACAGAAGCCAAGAGCCAGCATGGGACAAACTAAAGGGACAGAGCAGAGCAGGGCAGGATGCTGAAACCTCTCCCAGTGGTTTGGAGACTGCAAGAGAAACCTGCCCAGGTGTTAAACACGCTCCTACATGCCTCCCTTTCTGCTGCCAGAGACAGCATTCTGGGCTGGAAGGAGTCTTGGTCCAAGTCAGTCTTATTCTCATTTTCTTCTGTGCATTTCCTCCAAAAGCAAAGAGAGAGGAGAGATTTCCTGGGATGAGCTCAGCAGAACAGGAATGCAGCAACAACCAAAGTGAAAAGGACAAGGAGGTCAGAGCATAGAGGGAATGAAGCACATTGTGCTGACCACAGTAGAAATACAAATAATCTTTGCTGAATCATAAGTGTACATAAGTATCAAATTTTCTTCAGCAATAAGAAAAGAGTTAAGGCCAAGGTCTTCTCGATACAGCCTTGAATTGAAACATTTGTAAGTAAAAATGACCATTCCAAAATGATTTCAAAAGAAGCTGAATTAAACCTATGTCTCCTGGCAGCTAACAGGGATTTAAAAACCAACAGATTTCTTCTTACATCTTCAGCTCACTCATACTGGAGAAGAATTGTGCTTACAATACAGTGTAGCACTGACTCCCCTGCATGCCTCCCTACCTTCAGAAATCATATTCCTACATTATGAAAGTTCAGAAGCTGAGGGAAGGTCTTCTCTTTTTTTGTTTCTTTTCAGTAATTAATTCCCCTGTGCAAATGAAGTCATAATAAAACAAGTCTTAGATCAAAGAGAAACAATTTTATCTGGACACGTGACTTGGTCTATGCTCCCACTGTTATCACATGCAAATCTGGTAAAGCAGCAATCACTTAAAATATATTTACAGGAACTTTTCTGCAGTGGGACAGCCAGAATAGTTGTAAGAGCTGCATTCATTGCAGCATATAAAACACAAAGGTACAAGTAATACAATTTCTTCTTCTTCTTCTTCTTCTTCTTATTCTTATTCTTATTATTATTATGTAACAGTGAACTCAAAAAAGCAGTCAGGAATCTGCCACAGTCCAAAAGGCATTCTGGTATTCAGCATTTCAGTATTAAATGAATAATTGATTCATACAAACCTCTTCCTTCGTTTTCTTATTTTCTGCTCTAAGCTCTTCATATTCGCCAATAGCTACACAAGGGGGGAAAAAGAAAAAAAGTTAATATAGCAGTACCTCTTCCCAAATTAGTTCTCCAATTGATTAAATTGAAAACTCTTCTTTTGTCTATGAAGACTTCTTAAATAACATGGGTCATAAACTTCATTAATAGCCTGTTAATATCCTATGAACTGGGTAGACCTCTAGAACAGAAGCAATTAGGAAGTGTCTGAAAAAGATGATAGCTCCCAAAAAAATCAATTTTTGATCGATGTAGAGTTAAACAATTTTATTGATTGACTTCAAAAATTACAAAGTGGATATACTGGTTTGCAGTGACCATTTTAAACCCACACTGGCTCAGGTTACAGATCAAGCCCATAAAGAATGGTTGGTGTGACACAAGGGTACTTGCAGAGCAGCTGATCCCTGCACCAGTAAAACCAGGGTCTCCCATCCATCCCTTTACTTTGTCCCCACTTCTCCTTATGTACCCCAAATTCCATGCCCAAGAAGAAGGAAAAACAAAACAAAAACAAGAACAAAAACAAAAAACCCCAAAACCCCACAAAACAAAACAAAACAAGCCCCAACAGGTAGGTGAACAACCAAAAACTCACACTGGTGAAACAATATATTTCCTACACAGGAGCACAAAGACTGTGCCTCTTGGTCACTGCTCCACTGCCGAGCTATTCCCTGTTCCCCTCAGGAAAATAAGGGAAGAGACCTCTACCATCCAGATGCATGAAAAGGAATGCAAACTGTACCAAGAGATGCAATTCAAGTTTCTTCATACTTGAAAACTGCTGGTGTTTGCTTGCCTTTAAGGTAAAATCATTCTTGACATTCAATACTTTACAAATGACTGAAAAATGTAAATATAGATTTGCTCCACCCTCAACAGCTCTCTTCACACACTCCATGAACAGAGAACTCTGACTCATTAGCCCTGAAGGAGAAAATAACAGAATATTCTGGGCTATAGCTCTTAACCCACCCAAACTATTCACAGCCAACCCTGCTCTTTCTTACAGTAAAAGAGTAAAACCCCAAAAGAGCCAACGTGAATGAACACAGCATGTTCCTCCACAACAGTGGCCTCACTTATTCAGCAGCTACTCACTCCACAGCTCAGCTGGCCAGAACGGACTGCCCTGGAAACATATCAATACCCTTTATCAGCATTAAATTAAGCAGGTAACTTTGTATGCAGAAGCTCCTTTAATTATAACTTAGTATTCTGATTTTCAGTTGTCAACCTGTGTCTCCTGGACTTGAATTTGCGAAAAGAATCTAAGAATTAGCTAAATTAGATGTTTTATATATTTGGTACTTACTATGGCTGAAAAGGACTTATTACTAAAACAAGGCCATAAGGGTAAAAATATATAATGACTATAATTCACAATGAACAACAGGAAAGACACCTTCATTTACACAGAGTGAGGTGGTGACTCTTCCTACTCTTTTTATTAAAAAATTAATCAGTCCCTTTCCTAAAGCTGCATATTAACAAACCCAAGTTAATGAAAAAAACCCCCAAACTTTAAAAATGCTACATGCATATACTTCAGTATTAATATTGCAAACCAGGGCAGCCTTCCAGTTGATTGAGAGCCATTCCATGACAAATCAATAAGTAATGGATTTAAAACCTATTTATTTACTCAAAAAATAAGTAGAGCTGTCAAAGGAAGCAAGTGTCACTCCACTTTTTTTTGCTTCCATACCATGGACCAGGCATGTCTTTACTGGTACAGGCAGGAGAAAGAGCTGATGGGGCAAGAAGTGCTCTGCTCCAGATGAAACAGACTACCCCAATTAAGTCATATTTTATTTGTAGAAATAAACTAACACCTGGCTTTTTGGATATATCATTAGAGACAGAATTACCCCTGTCAGCACCAGAAGCTTTAATGGAATTGCTGCCACCACATTGCTCCTCCCAGTGTACATGGAATAGGAAAAATCAGGCCAAGAGTGCTGTGAAAACTCTTGAACAACAATGGCCTCCTACATGGACAGCATGCACAAGACTGTGAAGTGCTGTCAAAAGCATTAAAAAAAAGCCAAAAGGGATAATTTTTTCCCTTGTTCACCATTTTAGGTTCAAAGATTGCTTCTGCTAAATCCAAGTTACCAGTATTTCAACAGGATGCAGTAAGGCACCAGCAGCACCAGCCAGGTGCACACTATTTTCAAATAAAGCCTGGGTGGCATTTTCAACACCTCCTTCTGTTCAGGGCAATCTATGGGACAGCAATACACCCAGCACCTTACAATGACTCCAAATCCTGACTCACAAACCTATTAGCAGGCCTGAAGCTCACATGGGCAAACCAAGCTTTGGGTCAGGTATCAGTTGCATTTGCTGAAACCTACACGGCTCAATTACCTTACAGTTCTTTAAAAAATAAATAAAAAGTAACTGTGTAAGTACACAAAGATAAGTGTTAGGTACAAATACTGTAACTCAGCTCCTGTATCTGTGTTCCCATTTGCCTGGATTTTACTCAAATCTGTGAAAGTGTGTACAAGTAAATTTAATAAACTCTGAATTTGCATCTTGCAGTCTTACACCTTCCTTGAAAAAACAGGGCAAGAAAAATAAACACAGCACTGCCTGATAAAGACCAAGCACTAAGTTCACACCAAAAAACTTGCCTTCACAAGTTTCTGAAAAAAAATATAGGGTTCACCACAAGAAACTGAAGTGGGAAAAACATCTGAACTCTAATACATTCAAGCAGGATGGGTTCTGCTGGGGAATTAATGCTCTGTATTAAGATATACACCCAAGTACATGGGGGAAAAGTGAATTATAGAGCAGGTGACTACAGAAGGGAAGACAGCAGCCAAGAAGGTGTCCTAAGAAATTTCTCTGGCCATAAAAATTACTGATGTGCTACAAAGTAGAATTAATTTGTCAGGCCACATTAGGAGCTTGTCAATAATATACATTTAAAATGTACTTCTATGATATATTGCTGTCAGATTGGCAGTCTAGTCTGTTCTTAAGAAGATACACATAAGATGTTCCCTTATTCAAAGGAACAGACATTATAAGAAAAAGTTTAAAGAGATCAAATAGATCATAATTTAAAAAAAATGTATCCAGAGCCACAGTGCTTGGGACTAGAGATTGGAAATCATCACACTTCATCAAATCCAGCCAACAAACACAGAGCAAAGTTAGACCATTCAAAAATGAAGAAAAAAATCCAGGCAATATAAATATATTTAGTATATTTGTGGTTAGAACAGTTGTTAACTACTGTAATGGTTAATGTAAAAAAATTTAGCAAAGTGACCAGAAATTTGGCTATGACAGTACTGAAGTGTAATTTTACCTAGTTTGTAACTCCAGACACTTTGATCACTGACTCCTGTTTTCAGCTGAACAAAAAAGGGACTATTGCAGAATATGACTCTGTCTTTAAGGGCAAGGTTCCAGCAGTGCCAGTAAAACCAAAGACAAACAAGGTAATCTTCCAGGCAGATTATGATTCAGCTGTTAGTCAAGTTTGCTAACATTCCTCAGGTTCTACAACCAACCACCAATAACACAAAGTTTTGCCAATATGCTTTTTTTTTGTTTGTTTATTTTATGTCTTACCCACAGAAATAAGGGCCAGTTGAATAGAATGTACATCACTGGAAACATCACTTAAAGTACAGTGAGGCAATAGTAATATTTATAGTGAAACTGCTGTATTAAACCATGACATTTCAGAAAACTATTTGAGGGTTAAAACTCAAACAACACTTTTAAGTCCAAAATATCATCAATACAGAGATCTTGTTTCTTCATGATGCTCACCTTAAACTTAGTAATGGAGCAAGCTGAAGAATGATCAGTATCAGGTATCTGAATCTAACACACAGGGCTTGGAAAATTCAGCATGGGTGACAGATAAGAGTATCTTACACACAGACGGCTTCAGTGTCCTCGTTACTGCTCAGAGCTCTGCCAAACAACCAAGCAAATGTGCCCAAGCCCCAGAGAGCTTCACAGCTGCCACTGAGAATTGAGTGGGCAGCTACGACACACCTGCCTCAGGTTCCTCTCCTGACCTGGGCGAGGAGCAGTGAGAGCAGCGGCTGAAATGTGACAGCATCAGCCACAGACGCTGCTATGGCACCGCTCCGCAGACATCCCATTTACCTGGTGCCAGGCAAGCCTCTCAAGAGCAGAAAAACACATCCTGAAAAAGAAACCAAGCCAACAGCTTCTGAATGAATGATTTCTGAAACCTTTCCAAACCCATTTGCATTTTCCAGAAATCTGACTACACTTCAAAATGTTACAAAAACCCGAAGCCGTACACTGCTCTGAACAAAATAAAGATAGGACAAGTCTGTGTACCCATTACCCCAAATATTCAGATCCAGCAGATCCTTCCACCAACTGCATTTATTCCCAAAATAATACTGTTATCTGCATTTGGAAGCAATAAACAAGAAAATTAAGAGACTGTTCAACAGACCATCCTAAAATTACTTGAGGGAAGTTGGTAGTATCTAAAATAGTCTTGTTTTGCTATCAATAAGAATGGAGGGGACACTATTCCAAATTACAGTATATAAAGAGTTAGCAAATTAACTTGTCTACAGTAACAATGTATTTTATCTAACTACAAGAACAATTTCATTTATGTCATTATCTTTTCACTGCTTGAGTTTTTCACTCTAGGAACCAGACTCATCAGTCAACACAACTTAACTACTGATTTAACTATGTGTGCTACCATTTTTTTGCATAATGTACAATGTAAAACAGAAGAGTATTTTAATTTTTTTTCCCCCACTGGCTAACTTTTCGCCTACAAAAAACAACTTTCTCACCCACACATCATCACAAAAGTGTATGTTAGCCTAACAACAACACACCAAAACTCCTGTGTTTAAGGATGAACATCCATCAAGAACAGAGCCTTACAGGACTGGGTCTGCCAAGTGCAGCTTCTGTTTCAGCTCAGGTGGATCTGGGACAGCCAGTCCTCAAGTTACAGTAACTTTCCCTTGAACTAATTCTTCTAGTCCTGCGAAACTTCCTTAGACATTAAACGATATCCAGCCCACTGGAGGAGAAGACTTTCAGAGAGCAGAACTGAAGCCCTGCTCTAAAAAATTTCAACAGACTCAATTTTCTCTAAAGAATAACACAAACTTGTCTTTTTTGCAATTATCATTGTCATTTTAACAAATGCTGTCTTGGAGGCAACAGTACTGGACAGAAGCAGTCAGCCAGCATGAGAACCAGATTTTGAGCCCTATTTTTTGGTCTCAGATTACCTAAACACTCAGCTGTAAGACTATCATTTCACACCTAATGAATCCTTCCAAGGCAGAATCTATCTTGTGCTGATGGTAATAATGAATGTCCAAAGCTGACCATACAGGAAAAACTCAAAAAGTGACAAAGTAGGTCATAAATAGTCCATTAATATTCAAATGAAACTTGGTTAGGAAAAGCTTCTGCTAAACACAAAAGTAATGGAGCACATTTACGGTCAGAATGAATGACAGAAAGATGGGCACTGATCACACCCCTGTAATTTCACTCCTTTACACAACTTTTCCCAATAGCTCCTTTCCAAACTGCCCCTCCCCAGCTCACAGGAGACCAGGAGAGCTCAGTAGTGGGAAATACCAGATGTGAATTCCAGCGTGGCTCCTTCACACCTCCTGCACATGCAGGAGGCAACACCAACCGCTTGGTGCACAGGAAGATGTTCACAATTCAAACAGTTTGGTGTACGGGAAGATGTTCACAATTCAAACAGATCTTCAAACGTTTCAGTGTGCCCACCTGACTAACTAAGGCTGCAGCTTTGCTGGATCAACCTGGCTCAGGGACACACTGACCACAGGGGAGTTAAAAATGGATCATGAGCACCCCAACTCCTTTCCTTCTTGCAGAGAATTAAGCATTACAGTGTTCTAGTTTCTGAGTCAGACTACGATGAAATCATATGAAACTCAATGAAAGTGAACATGCTGAAATTCTGGCCTTTCCTACTAAAGCACCGAAAGTGACTCATACACACCCAAAGCAGCCCAGGGTGGAAGTACTGAAGTGCTACAGAAACCGACAGCGCATCAGGACAGCCCTGAGCGACCAGCGGGAAGTTTGATCGCTGATGGGGACAGGGATGCCAGGAGCTCCATGGCTCGGGCCAGGACCGGACCCTGCACCACGGAGCGGGACATGGGACACTGACAGCTCAGCACGGCCTGGCTCAGCTCCACGCGAGGCTGAGCTCCTCGGAGGGACAGCGAGGAGAGCAGACTGTCACCCCTGGAGCCCTGGAGCTGTCCGGTGCTGCGGGCTCCGAGCTCCCCGCCAGGGCAGCACCGGGCACCCGGCACGGCCCATGTGCGGCACCGCCGCCTCCCGCCACCGCCATCGGCCCCCGCGACGGCCGCGCTGGCAGAGCCGCTCGGTCAGCGGGGCGGGAAAAGCCCGCAGAGATCATCGGCTCCAAGCCACCTGCGGCCACAGCGGGCACCTGCGGGGCGACGAGGCGGCCGCGGCGGGCGCCCACATGGGGAAGAGCCAACACGTTCCACTGCCCGGCTTTATTTCATCAAGGCTTTTATTATTTCGCTCCGCACGGGCAGAGCAAGGGGCCTGGGAGCGGGGCCGGGGGACGCCCAGGCCGCGCCCGCCCCGCCGCGCCCCGTTCCCCCAGCGGGCACAGAGCCCTCGCCCCGCGGCGGCCGCGCTCCCGCCGGCCGAGCCCGGGCCCGCGGCGGAGCGGGGGGAGCCGCTTTCTCCGGCGCCGGAGGCGGCGCCGCCCGCCCCTACCTTGGTCCTTCAAGCTGGCGAGGAGCTCCAGCTGCTTCTCCTCGTCGGAGCTGTTCATCCTGCCCCGCCGCCGCCGCCACGGGCCGGCGGCTGCCCCGCTGCGCTCCGCCCCGGCGAGCGCGGCTTCACCTGGCAGCGGGCGGGCGGCGGCGGCCGCAGCCCCGGGGCGCGGCGGGCGCGGCGAGCGGCCCGGCCCGCTCCGCTCTGCACATGCCCAGACTCCCGCGGCGCCCCAGTGAGCATGTGCGGGTGCGGGCACGGCGGGCCCGGCCCGGGGCGGGGGTCCCGGTTGCGGGAGCGGAGTGGCACAGCGGTTCGGCTGGAATGGGCTTCGGAGTCATCGAGCCCAACCTGTGAGCGAGCACATCCGTGTCAGCCGCACCATGGCATCAAGCGCCACAATCAGACTTTGAGCATCTCTAGGGATGGTGACTCCACCACATCCCTGGACAGCGCATTCCAATGTCTAAGACCCTTTCTGTGAAGAAATTCTTCCTAATGTCTAACCTAAACCTCTCCTGCCTTAAAACTGTGCCCTCTTGTCCTGTCTGATTTCTGGGGAGAGAACCTTACCCCCATCTGGCTCCAACCTCTTTTCAGGGAATTGTAGTGAGACGATCTCCCCGGAGCATCCTCCAGGCTGAATACCCCGGCTCTCTCAACTTCTCATAGGACATCTGCTCCAGACATTCTACCAGCTTTGTGGTGTGTCTGAAGCAGATGTCCTACAATATCCTGCAGCCTTTCCCTAGACTCGCTCCAGCACCTCAGTGTCCTTCCTGAATTGAGGGGCTCAGAACAGCACTTAAGCTGTGGCCTCACCAGAGCCGGGTACAGGGGAAGCATCACTTCCCTGGGCCTGCTGCCACGCTGTTCCTGATCCAGACCTGGATGCCTTCTTGGCTGCAGACCAGCACCCCCAGGTCCATTTCCACCGGGCTGTTTGCCAGCTGCTCTCCCCCAGCGTGTGCTGCTGTTGGTGTGGCCAAAGTGCAGCACTCTGCCCTTGGCCTTGCTCAGCCTCATGCTGCTGGCCTTGCCCCATCGATCCGGCCTGTCCAGGTCCTGCTGCAGACGCCAGGCAGGGTCTCCCACAGCATCAGTGCCCCATGAACTGAGATTAACCCTACTGATCCATTCCCACACTGCTGCCTGTGTGTTGCTGCAGTTTTAATGGGCCCTTTTGCACAGCTTGCATAGCACAGCTTTCCACTGAGGAGCCCTTGCCCAGAGGAGTGGGGAGACATAAAATGCTTGTTTGAGTGCTTTGGTACAAAGAAAGCTAAAAGGTTTTAAAAGAACCCTGGAAGCTTGCATTACTGTTTGTGAGGATCCAAGGGAAAACAACTGCATGCCGGTGTCCAGCACTTTAAGGAAACTTTGGTACAACATTAGGGCAGAGGGCTTTGGCAGAGACCTGCTGTGTTCACCTCAGAAGAACACACTTCTTCTCTCTGCTATTCTCTGATGATCCCTTTCTGAAAAAAGGAGGGGATCCAGTCATAATCTCTGTATTGAAATGGTTGCCTTACCCAGCTTACCCCAGGGCTGACAGTAAGTGCAATGCAGAGTTTGCTCCTGTTTATACATTTTGCTGAGCTCCAGCAGCAGGCAGCTGAGCAGCAGCTATCTCCAGACTGACATGGGCAAAGGTACAGTTCATATCCCTCCCTCTCTCCTTCTTTGGCAAACACCCATCAACCCCTGTGGCAGGCAGGTCAGAACACACTGACTACGTGGCAAAATTAGTTAGAAATACCAGAGAGTGAAAGGAAAAACTGCTACAAATAGTTGCTCAGTCCTCCTGCCTCCTTCCTCCCATACCGTATCCTCTAGTTTTCCCATTTTTACCTAGTAAACCTTTAAAACATGAAGAGGCTCTATCTGGATGATTTACAGCATTTTCTGTCCTACAGGTGGTTAATGACACGTGTAACATCCTGGAGAGAAGCCGTAAGAACCATGTGAGCTGTGCTGATGTCTCAGAGGCACGATATGCCCCAAGGCAGAGGCAAGTTCATAGGCTAGTCAGCTTATTTTGAGTTCGTCAGCACAAACACCTTTAACTGTACCAAATGCAAAGTTATGGATTTGTGCTCCTAGTCATATGCAAAGAATGGGAAATGACCTTGGAAAACGAAGGCTATGTAGAGGAAGTGGGAGGCAAAGTGCAAGCAATTATGTAAGTGCTGTCAGAATGTTACTGCTGCAAAAGAATGGCGGTATGCTGACAGGGTAAAAAAGTTTCTTCTGCAACACTGGCAGGACCAAAATAAATTTTCTGTATCCAGTTCTTTAAAAAATGGTACCAAAAATTTAAAGCAAAAGTACAAGAGAATAAAAAAGACCTAAGGTTTGAGGAGAGTGCTTTGCAAATGAGAGACCTTAAATCCTTGATCTTTTTAACTGAGCAAAAAGGGAACAAATTATTTGGTAATGGCAGTTTCAATACTTGAGGGCTTTTCATCCTAGTGGAAAAGAGTCAACCAGAATCTCTGTAACCAGAAGCTGAATGTAAAAGCTACAAATAAAGTCACACATCAATAAATGCCTCCGTTTGAAGGAACACAGAGGTCCTATTTAGGTCCTTGGAGTTCTGGGATGACCTTGGTTTTGAATAGCCCCCACTTTAAGTCAGAGCAGTTTTGCCAGTGTTTTAGTTTTTAGTGATCTTTCTTGGGCTGCCTTATTGGCTTCCCTTCAGCCACAGGTCTCCTTCCAAGTCCCTCTTCCCACTGCCGATATCATTCCCTTTCATTTCCAAACCAATTTCCTTTATGCAGTGCAATAGCAGGATCTGCAAAAGAGTCATTGTAGGGTTGCTTATCCCTGCACAGTGCCAAGGCACTGGACATTTTCATCCTCCAACAATGTCCTGTCTGTTGTATGCAGCCAGAACAGGGCATAAAATCCCTTTGATATCTGCAAAGGCTGCTAGTCAATTCTTCCGTTATTTTATTTGTTTACTCAAGTTAAAGTAATATGTCCACATCAAAAGAATTCACTTCCATAGTTTCTATATTAGGGCTTCATAATTTTTCTTTTTGTTTTTCTTCACTTATGTTTACATCCAGTTACAATACTTTGAAAAGTCAGCATTTTAAAACAAGGATCTCCTTGTTTCAGACCATGCTGGTTGCAAGAACAGGATGGCTGTCACTGCAGTAGTATTATTTATTATTTCTATAGTAATAGTAGTAGTAATGATAATAATAATATATTAATCAATTGTTGCTAATATTTTTCTAAGTTAGGAGATAGCTGTAAAGTTAACTCTATTGCTGATAACTGATGTCCTTTGGGAGACCAAAATTCAGATGGATTCATCATAGCTCTAAATTCTGCCAACTCATGGTTGCAATGGATGAGAATCTGTCTGATATTCTCAATTACACAATAGCCATCAATCATATAAAGTAGGCTAATTGCAGGGGAAAGAACAAAGAAAATAAAATATACTGGAAGTTCTAACTTTGTCTTATTTTGGGATAGATCTTAGTGAGGTGTTGGACACCTCCTGTTATTCTGACTAATGCTTGAACCTGATGCAAATGATCAGTTCCCAACAGGTATGTGTAACTCAGGCTGTTGTACCTGCTTGCATATCATTTTTTCAACTTTTTCCATGGTTCATCTCTTGGATGGGACTTTGATGAACAGTCAAACAATAGACTTGGCAAGTTGAAAATATTACCATATGACAAACTGGAGCAGGTTGCAGTGGTTAGTCACATAACTCCTAAATTCATAGCATCTAGAGTGAAGACCTAGGAATTCATAGCATAATAGAATTTTTGAATTTTGAAATTTTGAATAATTAAATTGGATAATAAATTAAACTTGATAATTGAAACCATTATCATGCGTATGAACAACTTTGTCCTGA
The DNA here is from genome assembly GCF_047830755.1 of Zonotrichia albicollis. Lineage (NCBI taxonomy): Eukaryota > Metazoa > Chordata > Aves > Passeriformes > Passerellidae > Zonotrichia > Zonotrichia albicollis. The sequence goes on from NC_133825.1 coordinate 44,045,712, forward strand.
GACCACCTAGAAACAGTAAACTGTGAACTTTGTCTGTAAATCCTTAGAATTTTTTTTCTCATATACTAGCTGTTTAGCATAGCAACACTCATAACTGGGCGTACAGAAGTAAAGATTTTGATACCCTATCAAGTAGGTCAGGAAGTTGATGTGGTTGTTATCTATCTATCTATCTATCTATCTATCTATTATCTATCTGCCTATCTATCTATCTATCTATCTATCTATCTATCTATCTATCTATTATCTATCTATCTATCTATCACTCAATTATCTATCTATCTATCTATCTATCTATCTATCTATCTATCTATCTATCTATCTATTATCTATGTCTGTCTATCTATCTATCTATCTATCTATCTATCTATCTATCTATCTATCTATCTGTCTATCTGCCTATCTATCTATCTATTTATCTATCTATCTATCTGTCTGTCTATCTATCTATCTATCTATCTATCTATCTATCTATCTATCTATCTATCTATTCTATCTAAAACATGCATATTCCCATTCCTCATTTTGGGATAAAATTTACTCAGACCTTCTAATGGATACCAAGACAGCCTCACCTCTCTCACATAAATAAACCCCCAGCATCTCCAAGAACAAAGAGCAAGGAAGGGAGCAGGGGACCCCTCTGGCTGGGAGAGAAAGGCGTTCCCTTTGGAAGCAGTGCAGCCCATCAGTCCCTGCAAAGCCTGAATTGACTCCTGAGGGTTCACCACCCTCCTGGTGAGGAGAGCTACCTGGTGGAAAGGGCCGTGACTGCAGGCTGAGCACACTCCCAGGGTACCACTACAGCCATGTGTGTTTGCTACTTCCACAACACACAGATTTCATCAGAAGTGGGGGGACAAGGTAAAATAAACTACATAATCACTGAACAGATAAACAACTATCAATAAACTGAAAAAAAAATAAATGGCAGTAGCTATTTGAGCATCTAATTAACAGGATGAATAAGACTAAGCAGCTTGTCTTGCTGAGGTAATGTATATTTTTCCATCAAACCAATCAGTGCTGAATAATGACCGGCATAATATATTAGGGTAAATATAAGCACTTCTTGTCTCCCTAGGACAGAAACTAACTAATCAGCACACATTCAAACTGGAATATAAGTATGATTAAAGATAAAAAAAAAAAAAAACCTCAGATAATACAGATTCATTTGAAAAACTTTAACCATTTGATTAGAGACACTAGCATGATCTTTGCTAGTCATCTCCATCTAGGATGGCAAACATGTCTGTCTCTGCACAGCAAAAAGGCACAAATTGATTGGGGGATAAATCAGAGGAAGATTAAGTATTTATCATGGCATTTTTAAATGCTCTAATTGTACCATAATTGACAATCCTGGATATTAAACTTGCAACTGTAAACTATAACTAGGCAAATTAAATCTACTCACCCTTCCTAGCAGTTCATTGTACTTTATGGATGCTCACCTCATATAATTTGGTTGCTCCATCTTCAAGCACAGACAGGTGGTGGATTTCACCCTCTGAGGTGTGAACATCTGCCAGCACCTGCAAGGAGACATATTTAGTGATAACAAATAGCTCACTAGTGAGATCTCCCATGCTTCCAGCCTGTCAGAGACAAATACCACACTTTTGCAGAGTTAGAAATTGAGTCACTTTTCAGACCTCTTTCCTGAAGTGGGGAACCCTGTTTTACCATCACTGGGGAGGCTGTTGTTGCAGTGGCTTTTATAAGCTCCTCTGGGGTTCTTTACTTTGTTCTGCAACAATTTGGATAACTGGGCTGCCAGAGTAAAGGAGAAGAGAGGTTGTATAGGAATCTTTAAACCACTAGGTGTTATGTGATGGTAAATGACAATAGCAAAAAAATTTGGCCTTTTTTCCTTAGGAGAAAGCGATGATCTATTTAAAAAAAAGGGGAAAAAAAAAACACCTTAGCCATATAAGATCAAATATATCTGTGCTCATAATTTCATGGTCACACATGGACATAATCTGATTTTGGTGTGGACAGATGTTTATGATGGAAGAAATCTTAGGGAAACAGTACACTGCAGGCTGATGAAGTGTCACTGAATACAAAAACTTGTTCCTTAGTAAGTTATTCCTGGAGCTTGCAGTGCTGTTTCATACCTTGTTCTTTAATAAACAACTAACATCATGTCAAACTAAATAATAAAATCAGTTAGTTGGGAACTTAAATACATTGCTATACAACAGTCAAGGTCTTTTGGTACTGATCATAAGCATCTTAAAAGACCATTCATTATGCATAGCTTTTGAATTCAATGCCACTGTTATTTTGCCTACATCTTTATTATGCTGATCTGCAAAGTTGCCATCATAATTAATTTCTACAGAAAGGGCAAGTCATTTCACTTTTATTAAGCAATTTTGCAGCTTATGAAAAATAACCCATTGCCCTGCTTCCTCAACACACTTTCCATCTAGTATTTATGTGCAACTGGAGCCACTTTGTCTGTCTCTCTCTCCCTCTCAGTTGAACTTTGCATACAGCTCAACAGCAGTTGATGCTTTTGTTCCTGTTGCAGACTTGTCCCTTTTCTGGTGCTTGCACTACCTCCATTTTTCCACATAATTAGGGTCAGATGCTAGTTCCCTGAATTAAAAGGCATTTGGGCTCTCCTTCCAACAAGCCTTTCTACTCCCTTCTTGCAAAACAAAGCTGTCACATGCATTCTTTAGCTGGTGTTGGATTACATTACACCACTTGACCACACTTACTACATTAAGATAATTATGCCAGGTATTTTGCTGATAAAAATCACCATGGCATTATTGTGTGCCGTGGAACTCTATCAGTTCATGTCAGCAGAAAATTGGGTTCTTTGTAAGAATTTAGGGACAAACCTCAAAGTTGCCATAAGAATTCTCACCAGCTTAAGCAGCATTTCTGGAAGTCCTTCAACAATGCAGAAGGAAAGGGACCAAGGAGCAAGCAAATTTATTTCCATAAAAATACCCCACAAACTTTCTGCCACTTGCCCAACTGTACATCATCAGGTGGCAGAGAAATTCATCCTTTGCAACACTTGGTTTTGCTGATTTGCAGTGCCACAGGCCAGCTCCTACAGCTCACACAAGTACTGCTCCTGGCTGTGCTATAAACAGAGATAAAGAAATTCTGTAATGAACCTTGAACTAGAAAGTCTGAGAGGATTATAAAGGGCTGTTCAGGAAGGATAAAAAGCTGCTCTCTTACTGGTACTAAACTTGACCCAGAATGTTAAAATTTAAGAGAACTCCTTGCTTTGCCCTGTGGCTTCTCAGCATTAAATGGCTTTTCAAAAAGCTGCAAGTTCCCACCAGAGTTTGAAACCAAGAATCACAGACAGTGCAAATGGAATACAGTGTGCCCACTAGGGATTGCTGCCATGGAGCCTTTTGGTCAACAGGACACTGCAGTGTGTTTTCTCTATGAGAGCAGGTCATACAATGCCTCCTAAGAGTGACATTGAGGGGGAAAATCCTGCCTGTCATGCTGGTTCCCAGTAAACATCTTCAGTTTAAAATTATTCTCAGTTCACCCCATTTTATCGAAACAAATTCCTTGGATGAGAGTATATACTATTTCTATCACCAGAAGTAGTATATATGATATTCTCACTCTGCCAGTGCTTTTGATTTGTATTATTTTTCTACATTAATAGATGTATGGTGACAGATCAGGCATTAGCCACATCTCGGGGTCTGATCAGTCAGTTATGTGCTGGGTTAATTGCATTACTTTTAACTGACTTGCTTCACATTCCAAATATCAAGCATATCATTACTCATATATAATAAATATACAGTAAGTATAATAAAATACCCTAAAGCTATGTGAAAATACTGCTTTTATGCAAAAAAATGGAGGTAATCTCAGAGAAGAAAGCTATTTTCTACATTGTACAGAACTAGTGCAATGAAACAATCTAATAAATGAGAGTGTTCTCACAAGGTGAGTTGTTTTGTCAGTTCAGTGCTTGAAATGCTATCTAATGTCTCTGTGGAAATGGCTGAAAGAAACAACAGATGTCTCAGATTTTTGCCTTTCATGTCTTATTAAAATCAAGGAAAGATGGAAAGGCAAACAAAGGGTTACTCATCATTTTTCTCTCCCTGGAAGAAGTTCCTGTGAACACCACCTACAAGAAGAGGCAGTGAGAACTGAAAGACAAAAAGCAATTTAGATAATGATGAACATTTGTAAAAGAAAAGATTCATTAGGAACACTATTCCCAAGGATAAAAGGTGGAAAGGAGACAAGAAATTCTGCAAGCAGCTGATGTGAAGAGCGTGGCAGCGCCACTGCAGCCTTCAGCAGAGCCATCTTGTGTTGTTCCCTGCCACTCACATCCACTGAATGAGATGCTTCTGATCTGATTTGTGCTGCATATTTTTGACTTCACTCCCTCATTCAGACTCACAGCTCTGGCCTCTGAGGCACATCCCTGCTCTGCAGGGACTGAGAAGCTCTTGCCTAAGTAAGGCTCAGGGATTTGGGGTGTCTTGCTGGGTGTTTGCATCAGGCTGTTCCACCGTCAACACCTGAGATATCCCCAGCTCCTGCTTTCATCCGCTCCCCACGCTGCCTTACATGTGAAGCAGCAATGTTTGCCATTGTTCATTATCTGCTAAACTACAGGAATTATTAAAATCTGCTTCACATTGCTATGGTAGCCACTTACACTTTGCACTAGAAGCCAAAGTAAACACCCAATCCCTCATTCTGTTATTTTCTCCTTCTGTTGCTGCAGGAAGATGAGTATGTAATTTGCATTGGCTATACCAAGCATCTCCTGATAAGATGAGGATCTTATCAGGCTATCTTAGACAAAATGCATATGCAAAATGTGAACCAAGTAGTATTTCTGACCCAGGTTTCAGCACAGCCTGGGGAGCACATGTTCCAGCACCATGCTGTGTGTGTGTCACTGTGTGCTGGGTGCCACACAGCCCACCTGGATGGCTGGAGATCCTGCAGTCCCTGAGGACACCTCTCCTGCCACTCCCACACCTCCACAGGCAAAGTTCTGAATCCATCCAGGCTCTGATTGGCAGCACTCGATGAAGCTTTAGAGAAAAGGTGCCAGAGAAGACATCAGCCTGTTCTGCAGTAAAAGCCACTTAGAGGAGACGTGCAAAAATCCAGCTGAAATACTTAAAAAATAAAATAACAATCCTGCTTTTGCATTCCTGAGCCAAAATACTGCAGAGGAGTTCACACAGAATAAGTTGGCTTTGATCTTAATAATTTTACACTTCAAATAAGGAAACTGAAGAGACAGTGCTTCTTTCCTTAGTTATTTTCATTTAAGGCCTGAATCCCAAGGTGCTGATACCAATGGGATGTGCTGATGCTAAGTGCCACTGAAAATTGAGAAAAAACAGTTTTTAAAGCATTCAATGAATGATATCATCCATAATGCCAAAGGCTCAGGCACTGGAAACGATTGGGCTGATGGGTGATATTTGTCAACTTGTCTTTAGACAAGGCTGTCCTCAAATACAGTGCCCATAGAACAATTTAAAAAACCCCAAAACCTCTAATTAATTAATTTTTGGACACTCCCTACAAAGATTCAGACCTTTTATTTATATACAGATGCATGAGAATCAAAACACTTCTGTACCTACTGTAAAAGTTTTTAGACTAACTGTAGAGCTCTGTTGTAGACATGTCTTTTTAAGGTTTACTTTTGTTTGTAGAATTGCCAAAATTTTACGATGTGGACTAAAGCATTCAGTGCCAAGTTTCTGAGTAAAACCAAATTTTGGGTTTGTTTCAGTGGTTACACTGCCACTAATTTTCATTCCTTAAGGGAAAAAAATCAGACCTAAACCAAAACACATTACTGCTGCTTGGCTGGGAAGCTGTAGCACCTCTCCACCTTGTGGCAGCTCTAAAAACCCAGCCAGGGATCCCTGTGGTGGCTGGGAGACTTCTTGGCCACAGAGTTTGGTTTTGTCAAAGCAGAACGCAGGAGAGATGGGGCAGAGCATCCTGAAGAGCAGAGCCTCTGCTCTACCTGGGTCAGAGCAACCCAGAGATGGGCTCTGGAAAATCCACTCCACTCATTGTAAGGGTGAAGCTGAGCAGTGTCCTTACCTGCCTCCTGTCCTTCCTCTCCCTAGGTTTAATATGCTATAAATTAGGAAATACCTCTAGGTAATAAGACAAACCCCAAACAATTACCCTTTTGAAGATGACCTGTCAGTTGTTCCGCTTTTCAAGGAAAAGATTTGGGCACGTGTGCCCTAAACAAAGGTTCTAATCTTGACAGTTCTTCTCTGGAGCAGGAATTTACAGCTGCAGGTGCAGGATGAGGGAAGGGAAAAGGGAATGCTATGAAGGGGCACTAACCCCTCTATTAGGCCAGGCTGCTGTAACATGCGTTCCTGTCTCAGGACAGGTTCACAGCTGCAAGTCCAAGCAGCTGCATTCCCTCCAGAGAGGGGAAGATACAGAGCCATTTCACCCTCTGCTGGGATTGAAATCAAGTCTCCAGTGCCTGTGGTACAGCTCATGTGAGACAAGAGATTCATCCCTACAACACCACCAGCTCCAAGATGTTTCCAGACCAGCTGTTGAAATAGGTATAGAGTGGTTTAGGTATTGAAAATAGGTATAGAATGGTTTTGTAGCAAAAATGTCACAGCAACACACTTCCACTCTGGCTCTGGGTCCTTGCCCTAAGTGAACTGACCTACAGCCACAGCAGCATTGGAAGAAACCCTCCCTTCCACCAAACCCATCCACAGCCCTCCAAGCCACTCCAGAGGCATCAGAGGAGCCCAAACCAGGCAGTCTGTCTTGAACAGCAGATTTCTTTGGAACAAATGCTCGGCAAAAAAAAAAGCTTTTACATTTTTGCTTCCTGCAGTGCCTCAGAATGGTGTCTGTTTAACTAGCATGTGCTTATTAATCTGGTAAGGAAGGCATTCTGGTGTGGTTAGTGAAAAACACAGGCAATTGTGTTTTGTGTGGGAGACAGTCCAGCTTGCCAAGCTTCTCTCCACAGCCTGTTCTGCCCCATCATTTATGAATAACTATTTTACTTCTCTAAAGGAACCAGCTCTATTTTATGGAAGGAAGGATGATCCTCTGATCAAATCCATTGGTAAAAGGGTCTGAAAATGAAGGCAGCTTGCAGAAGTGAGAATTGCTGCCCATCTGGGAAGAGCTGGCACTGTGGGTCTATGAGATCTCCAGCTCTGGCTCTGGTGCCAGCATTAGGGTCAGTAATGAGTCTCAGGCCCATCCAGATCTGATAAAGTTCTTGGCAGGCACCAATGGCCATTTAGTCTCCCTTCTTTCTGCTGAAGAACAACAGACTGCAGTCAAAAAACACTCCAAATTGTCCCACTCACAGGTCATTCACACAATTTACCCATGCTGGCAGATGCTAGTACCTTTCTGTCTCTTTCTAGAAGCTAGATTTATTTTATCAACAAATAAATCTTGAGCCAGTCTGACTTGGCAACCTAAAGATGAACAGTTTGAATTTCAATTTCCTCTCTTATGCAGTCTCACATAAGAGAGATGTGAGACATTCCTGTGTGTCCAGAACTACTGAGAGCCAGCCACACTTTCAGTAAATATAAATTTTCTAACTCTGCTGCTTCTAATGCTCCACTGTCTGTCTCTAGTGTCTTAGTATCTCAGTAACACTTTTGAAATATGTCTTAGCTTTGAGTTTCAGGTTAAGAACCAACTGGATTTTATCAAACAACAAAAATGATCATCCCATCAGGAGCTCAGGAGGAAATATCTTGAAAATACCAATTGCTTTCCAGTTCTCTGATATGTGGGAGGAAGCCAACTGCCTCAGTGGAGCTGCAGCAAGTTCAAGGTGTGTACAAATGGTAATGGAAGCTGGACATAAATGTATGAAAAAGGGAGTAGCAGGGGAAATATCAAACAAAGAGTAGGTCAAATCCTAGTTGGAATGAGAGTACAGTGAGGTGGGCAGTATTTAGCATAGGAAATCAACATTCTGGTGTGCACTTTGTCTTCCCCTGCATTTCTGCCCTCTTATTTCTTTCAGCTGCTCAGCCAATGGAAAACATTGCACTGATCAGGTATTTTCCATGTCCCTTCAGGTTGCAGTTCCCTCTGCTCACAAAGCCCACCACCCACCCTTTGGAGCTGTGGGATTTCATTCCTGGGATTGCTCAGGGCTCTATTCAGTCTGTCTGCACTGCAGTGGCACCTGAGCAACCCTGGCTGAACCCTGTGCTCGTCATCCCAACTGCTATAAAAACTCTTGCAGGCACTGCACCAGCTGAACCTCTCCACCCCAATCCCTCCCCCCACCCCAAAAATAGTCAGCTTCAGTAGATAATGCACAGACTGGTATAAAGGAGGCAGTACCAGTGCTGTCATTAGACTGCCTCTGTTGCTGTTTTCCCCATTTCCTTTTGCCTGTCAGCAGACCTTGAGCTCATGACTCCGGCCCTTTTGTCCTTGCTTTGGCACATTCAACATGTGGGATTCATCACCCTCATAAGGGTAGCATCTGCTTTTAGCTGTGCAGGAATTCTATAAAGCATTGTTGTCATTGGTCCAAGAGAGGAGAGCTATCAGCACAAATATCACAGATGAACTGAAATAAGATTTTCAGGATATATAGGTCTGAAATATTTCTGACAGGTCAGCTAAAAGCTGCATTAAGGCAGAATATAACACACATCAATCTCAAGAAATGCTTTTCTTTCCTTGACTTCTACCCATTGGAGCAAATCCTGAGCCTCTGAGTCAGCTTGTTGACATACTGGGGCAGAAATGACTGAAAAACACTTGTGAAAAAACATTGCAAAAGCTCTGTAATAAACCTCTATATCTTAACATTATTGATATTTTAAGCAGTCACTCTTCATAGGTTTGCTCAGTGTCCTGGGCAGCCAGGAACCACACTCATTTTAGATTATTAAAGTACAAGTGCATCTCTATTGACATAAACTTGGAGAAATACATCAAAGGAACAAAAGTCAGGTCTTGCCTCCCATGAGATTAAATCAAGAGAGATTAGTGCAGGAAGGACAGTGACAGAGAGAGAGCCTGCCATTGAAATTGAGGCATTATAACCAGCTCCGTTGCCTTCCCACTTGGTTTTGTCAGGAGAGAATCCAGCACTGTGCTTTCAGGGGGTTAGTGGACACCTTGGAGCAGCCACCAAGGAGTCCAACACAGCCAGCAGTGGTGGAGGGATTGTTCACAGCTCCTGGACTGTGTGGATCAGGGAGGTTTGGGCCCTCAGCCCCTGAGCTGCAGGGCTGCCTAAAGAGGCTGGAGCAAAGCAGTCCCAGGAGAGGCTTTTGGGCTGGTGGAGTCTGGCTGGACTGGAGTCAGGTCTGTCTGACTGATTAAATAAATTCTGATTGATTAAATAAAGGGCATCTTTATGTCTGTAGACCAGCAGGGATGTCTGAGTGGGAGATCTTCCTACCTGGGAACAGAGAATGACCCAAAAATGCCTAAATTCAGATAAATGTGTCTCAGCAACTCAGAGCTGGGAGCAGGAGCCCCCTCTTAGCGGGTGTCTCTGGCTGCAGGGCCAGTGCATTGCTCCATCCCCCCTTTGCTCACAGACTGACCACAGTGAGGTTCTCAGTACTTCAGCTGCCCTAAATATCATTTATCCCATGCAGTCAAGTTTACTGTTATGGAATTATGGAATTATGGAACCCTGGACACTTATAAATATGAAGGCTGCATTGACTAATGCCTCTGCCAATATTACATGAAAATAGTTTAAATTTAACTGCATTACTGATTCTTACTGAAGAATGGCCTAACCCATCCCAGGGATAAATGTAATTCTGCAAAAGCTCACTTAGCTGCCAAATACAAACTGGAATATTTATTCTTATATGAATAAAATACCAACTGCCTCCCATGATGGTAAACAGGAGCAATATTTAAAGGACCTAAAGTACATGATGAGCAGTCTCAACCATTTTACAAAAGCAAATGTAATAATAGAGAAAAAAAGGGGTCTTATGAAAATATTATAATGAAAATGGCATTCAGAAATCCATTAGCTGTGCTTCATCACAGCACCAGGAAAGTATTTCAAATGTAAGCAAGGATCTTTGCTTTTAAAATCCTTAATGAAGATGTAAAGTACTAAAAGCCACTGGGAAATCTTAAAAAATGAAAGCAGGACCGTGCAGCAAAGCGAACACCTTGGTTCATAATGGATTACAAGTCAATACTGTTGTTCTTGCATACATTACTGCAGGCTGCCATTATCTGAGTGAATGAAACTGCAAAACTCACCTACTTTTTTTTCCTTGGCCTCCTTATTTCTACTAAGATTTGCTTCATTTATTGATCTCCCTGATGGGTACCATAGCAATGGATGAAACAGGGCCATTTATTGAAAATTCCTTTTATTAAGTTAAACAAAATGCATTCAGGTGAAAATTGAATGGAAAGATAAAATGGGCACTGAAAACAGGTAAGGGGAGTACTTGTGGAGGGTTGGGTTTTGAAACATAGCTAAAGTTTGTTCTTTTGGTAGGAAATTCAGTGTAATCTGTACAGTGCAAAGATCCCAATGGTTCTTAAGGAGAACATTAGGATTTATTAGGTGCAGAAGCTCCTGGTTTCTGTATCCTGCAGCAACATCTGGGGATCAGAGCCTCCCAAAGCAGATGGTGAAGACACTGCTAAAGACTTCTTTAAAATGTCCTGCACTAATAGGGACCTTTTTCCTGCAGATGTACACTTCAGACAAAACCTGTGATTTTTTTATGACCGCATTTTTTCCAAGTGCTCACCCCCTGTCATTTTGTTGTCAGGTATGGCTACAGCAGGGTGTGTTGTGCAGCCACTGAATGTCTCTGAGGAGAGCAAGGGTAGTTTATAAGGGCATAATTTCACTTCAAACAAGTCATTCAGTAGTACATTGCTTACCCTGCCATGACAAGGAAGAGAAAATGCCCTGGAAGCTGCAAAGCCCTGGAGTTTATCCTTTACCAGTAAATGAATTGAGGAAAACCAAGCTGATACCTCACATTTGTTAATGCAAACCACAATTAATGGAATCCTGGCTTCCAAGGCAGGTGGTATCTGAGAAAAAGGATTATTGGAATATGTTCTGCAGCAAGAACAAATGCTGGGCCAGTAATGCTGGGCAGCCCAGGGTGCCCACGGCTGTGCTGCAAGCAGTGCATTTGTGCTGCAGGCCCTGCTTGTCCCATGTTTGCTGTGGCACACAGGGAGGGAGCACTGGGGATGTCCCATGGCTGGCCAGCAAGGCACATCCCTCCACATGGGCCTCTGCTCTATGGCAAGTTCCAGCTCTCATATCCCTCTAGTTCCAACTGCAACAATATCTGAAAATTACCTGCTTGGCTAGGACTGGACTCCAGCACATTATAATGAGTGAAAAACCCCAAATCCCTGAATATAGTCAGCTGTAGAACGATCCCCAAAGTCTCACCTTTGGCTGTCGTTCCATCAGGAGTCAAACAAGCCCTGGACTCAATGGTCACTTTCTGCTACAGGCAGGATCTGCTCCTGGTTTGCACCCTCTGAGTAGCTCTGTGAGTAGCACAGCCTCCTTGCATCCTCTTTGCAGTGCAGGAAAGGTTAATGTTCAGCCCTAGATTGAAGGAATCTGGCTTTGAGCTCCCAATTATCTTAAATACAACCAAGTACACTTTTTTTTTTAAAAAAAAAGATGCTTTAAAAGCACACAGCTGCATAAAGGATGAATGATTCACTTCCTCATGCCTGATGGAAAAGAGAAGTCAATGTCTTAAGTGTAATAAAGTTGATGAATTATGGGCTTTAAGAGGCAGATCTTGCATTGGAATAAAGAGAATGCAGCAGGCAATCAGTGTTGTGAAACTACTGTTTATGCACTTCACAGCTTAACAAATAACATAACAATATATAGAGATTGATTTTATAATACAACATAATGATTTCATGCACAGTGGCTGTTCTAAAGTGATGTATTGTTTATTGGTTCTGTCAGTGCCCAGCAGTAACTGGTTATTTGTCTCCCTGTGCAAGAAGGGAGTTGGCAGAATCTTACCTTGAAGGCAGCGCTGTTTTCTAGTGGTTGACCATTCAGAAGGTGTTACAAAGGCTGAATCTGTGCTGATAAACAAAGGAAGTCCAGGAATAAATCACTGTCCCCAGGGTCAACAGGCTCAGCCTGGCTTATAAGCTTTCTGCTCAGGGCTAGGTCATCTTGATGGGCCATGGATGTGGCCCTTGGTGTTTCTTAGGTACACTGTGGCTTGAGAAAGAAATAATTGCAGTTTTAGGGCTTCTCTTTAACTTTCAAAATACATGAAACAACACAAGGGCTCTGGTGCATCTCTCTAGTTTGGTGATTTTGGGGTTGTATTTGGTTTGCTTTTTGAAATTAGTGCGACCCATCCTATGTGTTGGGCAGTGGGAGTGAGACATGGGTGTCACCCAGCTGTCACCCGGCCCCCTGCTCTGTCCTGCACTGAGATTTTAGGCACTCAGTATTACTTTCCTGACACAGGTTTTTCAAGTGGCTGTGCCTGATGATTTGGGGCCAGAGGTGAGAAAGAAACTACTCCCTGCAAAATCAAGGTGGGCACTGAGGGATGGCAAAGGAAAGCACGAGAGTCTGGACCTGCATCTTTTGAATCCTTCACAGGGTTTTACCACACTGCCATGTGTTCAGGCCTGGTGAGGTAGCTGCTGGTTTCTTGTGCTCCATGGGTGTCAGACCCAGTTCTCTCCGGAGCTGGGTTCTGCAAGGTCCCAGCGCGTGGTGAAAGTTGTGCAGCTCTCGGAGGACAATGGCTGTGGGGTGGGACAAAGATAAAGGAAAGATGTTTGGAAAACAAACATCCAAAGAATAAAATGGCTTGTGCAGACTGACCCAGTGAGCCTGTGTGTGCAGGTGTGTGCAGCACCTCTGTGGGCACATGCACCACTTGGGTTCTCTCTGTTGCATTTGGTGGTTTGAGTCACACCTGTCAAACCCCAGGCCTGAACCTCTTTCTGTCTTTGGACTATCTATTTCCTTTTTTTCTTAATTTTGCAAAAACCCCCTACTAGTTCTGGACAGTGGCAGAGAGCACTCACTGTTCCAAAGCATTTTTATTTGTATGATTTACTCTCTTTCACATCAAGCTGCCTACTCTTGTGGGCACTGGTAGAATCAGAGCTGTGTCTGTGCTTCTTCTGCAGGATTTCTATGTAAGATCTCAGAGCCAAAAGGCTTCTAGCCATGCTGGTACCAGTGCAGATATTGAATATTTGGTCTGATATTATTGGGTCAGCAAAGAGTTTGATGTTGCATCCTCAATGGACCCTTTTTATTCTCATTATTTTTTCTGTGAGAAAATAAAGCTTTGAAACTACTCAAATGTTGTTGGCCTTGCCTTATTGCATGTAATTTTGAAGCATTTGTTCCAGGCACACTACAATTTTTGCCATTTAGTGATTACCTTTAAATTCCACGAAGCCTTTTCTCATGTGCCCTTGTGCAGTGCTTTGGGAGATTGTCTGATGTGAAAGGCACTATTACACATTGAACTGATTATTGTTGTTTGTTGCTGTTAACACAGACAAGAAACCCTCCTGGCAGGGAAACAACTTCTTTGCTAATAAGTATTCATAATTTGTATCTCAGCAAAAGATGTAAACATATATTATCATTAAATAGGCTGTAATTTTAATTGCCTATAAATGTTATTAATTCTGATTGTGATTATTCAATAGGTAATAAAGATAAAGGCTGTCAAAATTAATTAAGTACATATTCATTAAATTCAAGGTAGCTTCAGTTTCTTTATTGCACAAATACAATTAACACTTAATCTGAATCTCAGTAAGTTACATAATCATGTGACTCAAAATAAAGGGAGGATACAACCTTGGCCTTTTACTTTTTACATGGGAAAACATTAATGATGCTGACATTGGAGACAATTAGACAGTGTCGGCCAATTGTTTTTAGTCAGCTTTCTCTCACATCTGTGGTGTCTACAAGCAAGAAGGGCCATTGTTTCTGCAGGCCTCCGTCGCGCTTTGGCTCTTTGTGCTAACCGTCAATCTCTTGCTGAATATCAAAGCTGTGAGGAAATTAGAACAGACCAGCTCTACTGCACCACACTAAAGCTTAGCAGGGTGCATCCACTATGCTACTAATTAGGCAGTGGCCAACAAAATAACCTGTCAATGTGTGCTTGCCATTTCCCACACACCTGCATTTCATACACTAATAAGCGTACAGCCGTGGAGAGAAAGGAATAACTGCTGAAGTGTGAAAAATGAACAAAATATAACAATGTTTCTCTCCCCACCTATACTACTGCCAATTACCATTTAACATGAGGTAGAATCAACATGTCGGAAGAAATACAATACAGTATCTGAAACTAAAGAGGGGGTAGGAAGGAGCAAAGCCACACATAGCGAGTGTATTAATGTTTGCTGCAGAACATCGCGCTAAGTGGAATCTCCCTTTATTTGTATAAACCAGGAGGTTGAAAATGATCGTGATTAGGGTTTTTCTATTCACGTCAGCCCAGAGAGAAATCCATATTTTTGTTGCTTACCAAAAATATGTGAATAAAAAACAGTGGCGAAGGACTCCTCCAGTGCTGTTCCAGCAGACTGCATCCTTCATGCGCAGCAGTGCGGCCAAGCCAGCACAGGCTGGCTGAAGTTCTCATCTCCCTTTCATTTACTTTCTGCCAGCCAGTTGCAAGCCTCTCTAAAGCTTCTGTGCACCATCCTTCCACCTTGCAATTCCTTAATTTGAGATCATATCAGTCAGGATGTCAGCACCCTGTTGCCCAGTGAACTTATCACTTTTGTGCTGTTATTTCCTGCCATGAATCTTTCCCCAACAGTTAGAAAATTCCTGGAAATTACTTTTCTGTCCGAGTGCTGAAAGTACACAGAAGTGTCCTATTATTACTATTTTGCTAAGAAAGTGGGAGGAGGAATGCTTGTGCAGTGATTAGAAATATTGTGTTTGAAAGCAGCTCATCCCCAAAACACAGAAATCAGTTTTATTACCAGCGTTGCGGCATCGCTGCGAGCTCGCACAACTCCCACTTACGAGCCCTTGTAAATTGCTAGGTTCCGTACCACAGTAATTCTCACACCATATATTTCTTTCCCTTTCCCTTTGCTTTAATGCCTGATCAGATTGCAGGAGTGATGATTTAGAAGTGATATGCACCGAAAACAAAGCAGAGCAGAAGTAAAGATATTAAGTCAGGTGCAAAGCACCCAGGGCCAGGCTGCTAAGGCCATTGCCTTTGCTAAGGGTCTGACTCAGCTGAATTCAGCACTTCAGACTTGGAGCTCTTTATTTTTTTTCCCCCTTTGCACAAACCCAAGGGTTATAAATGCAAATTTACTCATATGAAACACTGTGATTCCCTGTAGAACTCCCTCCTCCTCCATCCTGATGCATATACTTAAACTCTCTTTTTTTGTTTTCTTCCATGGACTTGAGCTTTCTTGGATCAGGTAAATGAAGGGCAGAATTCTCTTCAAAAACAGATTTATGGAAATATATCACTCCTGAGTAGCCATCCTACCAGGCATCTTCAATATAAAGCTGAATTTAAAACATGAAATGAAAACCAGAAGGGCCGACACTATGTGTGGATGAAGCTGTTTTCCTCTACAAGAAAAATCACTTCATCTCAATATGTAGGAGAAATAACTATATTGTTATGCTATCCTTGATGGAAATCATACAATAAAGGCCAATATTCAAATGGTATTTGTTAGATACTTTTGAACACCACTCTGCCTTTCATTAGACTTTATCCAGGAGCAGCATTTTCAATTATAAATAAAAACTTTCTCCGCCTCTTCCCACTTGAGCTCAAGTACAGAAGGCCCCTATTTAAAATGCAGCTCCCGAGCAGGCCACCAGGCCGCCTGTTCAGCTGCCAGTGGCTTTTGTGTACAAAGATGTTAATTGGTCCTAATCCCCTCCTAGAAGCTGTTTTGGTAGCCTGACCTGGCACCCCAAAGGACACCTTGGTGTGAAAAACTAAAGGGCCCATTGAAAAGAGAGTGAAAAGCAGCACTGAGCATTCCAACACATTTTAATTTCAGGAATTTAAAAAAAAAAAAAAAAAAAAAGAGAAAAAAAAAAAAAAAGAAAAAGAGAGGAGAGGGGAGGGTGTAGCCAGAGGGGTTAGGGCAGAGGGGGGGATGGCACACATCATCTTGCTGATTCTGAATTGGTCATACAAAGCTTTAGCAACCATGAAGTAAGCTCTACAAACACCCTTTACACACACACACACATCCAATAAGGAAAAAAAAAAAAACCAAACCACGATATTCTTATATTTCAGCTTCAGGTTTGGATCTTTCTTCCATTTTGTTGTTCCCAAAGCACAAACTCTGCTTCGGAGAGCTGAAGGAACCCAAACGCACCCCAAGGGTCTGACATCCCTTTTTCTGTCCTCCCCGGAGGAGCTGGCTAAATCCAGCCCAAAGTTGGTTTCCCCACGGATTCTGCTGGCCCATTATGTGGCACAAATAAGCATCCAGGACCTGAAGGAGAGAGGACATTTTTTATTAGGGACTTCCAGAGCAACCGGGGCAGGGGCGGAGGGGGAGGACGGGAAGGACAGGGAGAGGGAAAAAAGGCAGCTATTATGGCAAACTTATAATCAAATGTACACAAGAAATGTTAGATATAAACACTCCCCCTTAGGAAGTTGTAAAATGCTATCTGTCCAGCACGCCATTGTGCAAAATGTACATTTACAGCTTGGGTGGTAAATTATGCTAATAGAATGCACAAACCTCAACCGTGAGGTTTTGAATTTTTTGACACAGTTCACAGATCAACTTCATAGGTCAAAGGAGTTTGCCTCCCACAGCCTGATAAAGCAGAGAGATATACAGTCTGTGTGTATTATTATAATTTTGCTGAAGGCAAGTTTCTGGGTAGGATATATTTGGTATATTTTCGTCTCCAAATTCGCTCATAATGATCATTTTTCATTAGACACTGCTCTAGGCAAGGACAAAACACTTAGGAGACTCTTTTCATGGAAGTGTTTCAAGGTGTTGAATGCAAAAACCCAGTAATAAAAGCTTCCATAGCACACCAATGTACACAGAAAAAAAGCTACAGTAGCAATTCTTTCACCAAAGAACAACTGCTCAGATGTACTTTTTCATGAGCTTTTGCAGTGCAAGGGGGAAAAAAGGGCATATAAAATGTTGGATTCCTTAATCAGCAGAGATTTTCTGCTCAAAGAACAGGGGCCCATGGTTAGAGTTGGAAGGTAAGACAAAGCCACGATTCTTGCACAATTATTGTAAAACAAACAAACCAAGCCCCCGAACACAAAGCGCCTAAGAAATGTGGAGTATCCATTTGGAGAGAACAGCAAAAAGTGCTGCATTCTCCTGCCGACCTCCTAAAGCACTTCTGAGCAGCTAAAGTTTGCAAATCACACTGTTGGCATTTTCCAGACTCATAGAAAAATATAAATATAATTTAATGCCAAATTAGGAAAGGGTAGCTGTCAGAATTTCATCTTGGTCAGTTATCTCAAGGTTCATTTTTTATTTGAATGCAAAATTCACTGCTCTCATCATGATAAAATTACTCTGTCTCTGGCATGGCATTTTCTAGATCAGCTGCTTGAAAATGTTATGGTAAGGTATATCTCAGAAATATATATATCAGAAATATATATATCAGAAATAAAGGGGGACCACAAAAGCACCTTAAAAATGAATGAAAATGAAGATGATCAAGCTAAAAAAAATTTCCCTTGGAAGCAGAAAAGTTAAATGAAGGGAAATGTTAAAACGTCAATGCAGAGTTAAAATTCTGATAACATTCCTTTTCCCAAAATGTATTTGTCTTTTTAAAACATACAGCCATATTTTATAATTTTGGTTGTTTTATGGGTTTATTTCTGTTTCAAATAACTACTTTGCAATGAAAGCAAAGGCAGGAAGGAACTCAAAGGGATGCAGGGAGACGAGGTTTGGGCGAGTGTTTCCATGTGCACCCCCTAAGATGTGCTGCAGGAGCTGCTCAGCAAGCACAGAGCATCTGCTGGTTGAAAAGGTGGCATTTTTGAGGAGTTTTAATTAAAAAAATCAGAGTCAGACCTAGACCTCAGTCTGTGAGTGATCTGCAGGTGAATAATGCTCTGTCTCCTGAACTGAGCTGATTATTCACATGAGTAAGGTGAGCAGGGCTTGTTCCAGGGTCATCCATGTGAGTCCTCATTATAGAACAGCCCTCAAGCTGCCTGAAGTGAGGTAGCAGAAGTGGCTGGACAAACTAACCCAAAAAAATCCTCCTGCAAACCCACTGTGTCTCCCCCAGCTCTGCAAGTTTCTCTGGCACTGCACAGGGTCAGAGCAGAAGACAAATCTTACCTCAAAGCTGTCCCTGGAAACCAGAGCAGGTCATTAGAAACGTTAAAAAATAGTATTTATTTTCAAGGGAATTTAAAATTAACTGCTCCAGGGCACTAAATGGTTCTTGTTTTTCATTGGGCTGCTCAGAGAAAGCTTTCAGCCTTGCTTGTGAGCTGCTGCTGGTGTGTGTGGATCTGTGCTTTCCTCTCAGTATTCCTGCACTTAAAAAAATTATATAAAAGGGAGAGAAGCAGCCTCTGAAAACCACTCCTTCCTCTTTTGGGAGGTGAGTGTATGGTGAATATGTCAAACTTTTTTTTTCTCCACTCCCCCCTCACATTTACATGGTACTTCAATCCAGTTAATGTTGTAATCCAGTGTTGTAAATGTCACAGGGGTTAATCTCCACCAAGCTTTTAAGAAAATAAATCAGCATTTTGACTGATTTGATACTTTAAAAAAAGTTTCCACCCACTCCTCCTTTCTTTTCCTGATGTGGCAGGAGGGGTATTAAACTCTGGGTGAGCCCATAAGACACTGTTGGATATTTTCTGTTATCCCTGCCAGGTGGCAGAGAACCACAAGAGTGTACAACTCCTTTTTGCAGGAGATTAGTAAAATAGAAGGATTCCTAAATGAGGGCCTGATCCTGATGGGCCCCTGTCTGTCCCCGTTGAATTCTGTAATAATTGGGGAAAAAAAGAGATGAAGGAAAGAATTTGAACAAAAGGGGGAAAAATGAAAAATGAGTGAGAGCATGAGGTGGCATTGTTGCTGCACCCACAAATCTTTGGGCTGTCTGCTGCAGACCTTCCAGGAATTTCCGAAGTTGCAGCTTTTGCTTTTGAATTTACATCTGAGGCTCCTGAGGGGCATTGGTGGAAATCACAACCACACCTGTTTACATTGACACTCAAAGGATGCTGCTCACTCCGCACACCTCTGTGGCTGGAGGCTCCAGCAGAGCAGAGCTGGGGAGGGCAGCACGATTCCAGGGTGTAGGAAATGCCCTACAATATCAATAAAATATTACAGGTGTTCTCTGCACACTCTGGGTATATAAACTTCTACCGCCCTACTCCAAACGGGAAACACTTGTATCTGTGTTTTAGAAATGAGGAGGTTCAATAAAAAGCTGGCACATGGCTTTCAGAGAAAATCTGTCACATAATCAGGAACAGAACACAAACATAATGATTAAAATCTCAGGGGGCTGTTGGGGGGTCCTGGCCCTACAGCACACCCTGTGAAACCTGCAGGCCTTGAACCCAGGGCTGAGGAACCTCCTAAAGGAGGTCTCACAAAACTCCAGAATGTTTAACCTCTCACATGGGATACACCATCCCCCAGCTCAGATTCAGATGATAGCAGTGGATTTGTGAATCAATTAATTCCTTCTCCAAAAATCTCTATTCACCTTTTTCTGCAAAAGTCTGGCAGTATCAAAACGTGTAGTTTTTCTAAATCTGCTTAACAATGAAGCACCAAAAAACCCACCCTTGTTCTCTCTAAATAACCTACATGCCTAGAAAACAGTGAATACCCAGTGAATACACAATTTAGGGAAAATCAATCTACATCTGTCTCCCAAAAGCACAGCAAAGGTAGCGGATGTGGATTGGCTTCCTGTATTTGCATTTCCTTCACACAATGAGTGGATCTAGTTACATTTGTTTCACCTTTCAGCTATTTCTCCAATTTTCCTTCCTGAATGGAGGAATTTATCCCTTTTTTTTTCTCCCAGAGTCAATGCTGGGGAGGGAAGCAAGGAAGTTATCAAAGGGGGGAGGGTGGGGAGAACAGCCTAGGCAGAGCTAAGGCTGTAATTACCTTAGAAACATAAAGGTCTATTCTCTCATTGCTGAAAAAGGGGAATTACACACATAACTTCCATTAACATTAATGGGGCTCACCTACATAAATCCCTGGCACATCAATGGGAGAATAGATCCTGTATAACTATAGGTACTGTTTACTCAAAGGAAGTGTGTACCAAAGCATGCTGCCTAAATCAGGATAGAGTGGGTGAAAGCTCTACCTTACTCATTTCATTGTCATTTGCTCTTGAAGGGCAATTATCAAGAAATTATTAGGTAGTGGCATCTTAATATCATGCTCTCCTGCCTTTTTACTTCTTCCCTGACAAAGGCAAAAGCTGACAGAATGTAAAATATTTTCATAATGGATTTTTTCCTAGTTGTTTTTCTGGTACTCCCCCTTTCCTACAAACAGAGACACACATCACTTGTGTTTATCCCTCTCTGCTCTGTCTCTGTGTGTGATTATGAAGGCTGGGCTGGTTTATAGCCAGCAACATGAAATAAAAGGACTTCATCTCCCTTTCTTTTCATGGATATAGGAAAGAAAGTATTTGCCTTTCTTTTTTTCAAGTTGATCTGCTGTTCAGAATGGCCATTGCATGAATGTCACTCCAGATACTGGAGTGGCAGGGGATTTAGTGCTCACCAGCACTGTTAAACACAGTGCCACAACATCTCATTGAGTCACTGCAATCATAGGGAGGGAAACTGGGAGCTCCAGCTACCTGCTATGCTTTGAATTGCTCCAGATTTTGGAGTGGTAGGACAAGAATAAAGAATATTTAGAGCAATCCTGGAACTGCAAATCACCATCTGACACTTTATGGCTGTAAAAGTTAAGCTCCAGTAATTGTGCAGCCTGACCTTGGCAGGCTGTCTCAAGGCACTGCCAGCACCGGCACAGTGACAGGGGGGGAAATGCTGGCTCCAGGCAGCCTTGTCACTGAATTCAATGTCCCTTTCCATGTATTCCTAAAATCAGCCCTCAAATAGTTAGCTCTTACTTAAATTTTACATCATTTACTCTTGGTTCTGGAAGGGTTTTATGGTTTGGGTTTTTTGTTTGTTTGTGGTTTTGTTTGTTTGTTTTGTTGTGTTGGGTTATTTTGTTTTCATTTGGGTATTTTTTTTGTTTGTTTTGGGGATGTTTTTGTATGGTTTTTTTAGCTTAGTTTTTTTGTTTTTTTTTTTAATTCAGAAAGTTTAAAATTCATTCACAGAAAAGCATTGATCTTTGGATGGGGCAGATACCACCCTCATGGAGGAACTGAGTGAAAGGGAAATATCCTCCAGGCCATGCAGAGCAGGACCCAGACTGCCACTGACCTGCCTGGTCTGATCCATTCCTTCCTTGTTTGCTCTTCCATGGTTTTTTGGAGGCTCTGGATGGCTTTCTGAGGGAATGCCTTTCCCTACTGTTCCAAGGGGAATTTCTCTTTTTAAGGGGCTCTTTAGCCAGTCTGTGGTGCTCTGCATCCCCTGCATTGCTGACAAAAAAATCCAGAATGAAAGCAAAATATTGTGTAGCAGAATGTAACTGAGACAAATGTAGGTGGTGTTTAAAACAGAACCCCCAGCTTAAAGTCTGGAAGCACTGTATCAAAGTAATCTTTTGGTCTGGGAGTTGTCAGTGTCTATTCTAAATGCAAGGATAAATGGAGGAGCAGAAAATAAAATCCAGACCTATTCAGGTCTGATATATATACCAGGGACATAAAATGGGAAGATTGGATTTGTGAAGGAGCACAGTTAATGTGAGTGGCATGAGTCTGCTCAATGTATCATACTCAGAGAGGAAAATCATTTGTGATGGTCCTGCAGCTCTTCTAGGCAGCTGCAGAGATCATATCAAATCTATTTAAAATGTGAAATTTCTGGTTCTGTATGTCAGAGTCAATTATGTCCCTGACATTGAAGAGGGCAGAGTTTCACTCGCTATAAACACAGATGGAGTGAAGTTCTCATTGTTGGCTTCTTTGG
This sequence comes from Zonotrichia albicollis, assembly GCF_047830755.1. Taxonomy (NCBI): domain Eukaryota; kingdom Metazoa; phylum Chordata; class Aves; order Passeriformes; family Passerellidae; genus Zonotrichia; species Zonotrichia albicollis. The sequence continues at coordinate 44,067,881 of NC_133825.1, forward strand.
AGCAGCTCCTTCAGCGATCCCCCTTTGAATGAGCCATATTTCTCTGGCTGTGAGGGAAGGCCAGGTTCTGCAGACCTTGTTTCTGTGAGGTGTGGGTGAGCCAATGTGAGTTTTGCTTGAGCAGGGGCTGCAGATGTGCCCCTGTGCTCTGACAGCCCCCAAGGGAATTTTTTTATAAACAGCAAAGGCAGGCAGAGCAGGACCAGCCAGTCAGGATCAGGGAATCACTTTGGAAAACTTGTGAAAACAGGGGAGAGATTTTAAAACCAAAAAGCTGTTTTTGTTACAAACAAGTGTCCTGTAAAGCTCTTAAAATTTACCTGCTCAGCACAGTATGCAACAGTTGAAATATAATGTATTGAGTTTTCTTGGAAAAATTAACTTCCCTCTTGTATTTAGCTGCCAATTTTTATACTGAACTTTTGCCTTTCCTGGAAGTTCCTCACATGAGCACCTGTGACCAGATTTTCCCTACCTGTGTAATGACCAGGAAGGAGGAATACACTAGGCATGCTCTTTTCATCTTCTCATGGCTGAAGCATGGGAGACTCCTGCATCAGTCAAGCCTGATAATGGGCCCTGAATACAAAATAAACTAAAGTAACTAATTCAGCATCACCCAAATGTACCTCCTCATAGAAAAGCAGCAGTGCCCTGGACCACTTGGCCTGCCTGACCTGCTGCCATCTATCAAACCCTATTGATAGAAATAAACCTTGAATAGAGCTGCTAACACAACTCTTCTCTGAGAATGGCTCCTGACACCCTGCTTATCATGGTGCCAGCTTGGGGCTTCAGATTCCTCCTCAAAATGCATGTTTGCACCCTGTGCATGCTATTCCCTTCTTACTCTTTCTTCCCAGAGAGCACAATCACCTTGATTTGGGGGTTTAACTTGTGCAGGCAAAGAAATGCTGCCACATTTCAGCAACAAAGACTGTGATGCCAGTTGCTGATCTCAGCCATAATTATTGAACAATTTTTTTCTTTGGAAACACACAATTATTGAATTCATTGTAGACATACTGTATGCACTAACTTAATTTTAGCTGTATAATCTTATAATGGGCATCAATGAATAGAGGATTAGTCAAAACCTGTTAATAAAGAGATAAAAGAGGCCCTCAGATATTTTCCTTTAAAAGGCACAGTAAGGTTCAAGTTCTGCTTCTAGAGCCCAGCTTGCACAGTGGGCAGCACAGTAGGCCAAGAGGGAGAAATCACTCCCTTTAAATTGTGGATTAAAAGCAAATCTACCTTGCAGGTCTGACTTGAGTTTTGATTTAGCAGTAAATGCTTTGTCTCAACGTCTGTCTCCTTTGAGGTCCCTGAGAACCCCTCAAGGGGTGGTGGTCTGCACAGTGCCCCAAGCCCATAAGTGTTCCTGGTTGCTTTTGCATAAAAATCTAGGCTCTTTTGCATAAAAATCTAAGGTTGCAAGGCCTGTGATGGTGTGGGGCTGAGCTGGGGCTGGCAAAGCAAAGAACCAGCAAAGGGAGCAGCAGGGCAACCTCATTCCCACACTGCTTCAGCTCTGAGCTGGCAGCAGAGCAAGGACAGCCCAGTGTGCAAAATACCCAAATGTGATCTGTTCTAAGGTAGATCAGACAGAAGATTCTTTTTTCTGCATGTGTGATCACAGACTTATGTGTTTCAAACCTTAGGAGGAATAAAATCTCCAAGTGGTTCACATGGTGGTAACTTCCTGCAGCTGGCCTGATTCCATGCATCCGAAGTTGACAGAAACTCCAGCAGCGCAGGCTGGAGTGAAGTTTAGGTGAGCTGTATTTAAAAATTTATTTCAACACACATTGGAAAATTGTTTGGAAAATGTGGACTAGGAACAGAGGAGTAACTAGAAGGAGAGGTTAGCTGAACATCATCTCTGTGCCACTGGGAGTATTTTAGCTGCCTTGCTTTTAGAAATTTGGTAAGGAGAGAATGGCACATCCTGAGAACTCTCCAGTACAATAGATCATTGTCATTTCTTTCACTGCCTGGAGAACAGACTATCCCAAGGCTGTTCCTGCAGGGTTTGTAATTTCCTTCTCAGAGCACAGAGAGGTAAAGGACAATGTCACCAAAAAACCCACACTTATTACCATTCGTCCCCCAGAAATCCCCTGAGCCATGAGATGGCTGGGATGTAATACTACCATGGTAGTCCTATGCCTGCATTGTCTGAGGCTTCTCAGTAAAAAATTTCAAGGACATTTTTCACCAAAGGACATCAAAATCCACCTTTTAGCACCATTTTCCATTTCAAAGCTCTGTCAAAGTATTCCTCTCCTGAAAAAGGTGTGAGCACACCAGGACTGAGCTATTACTGCTGTTGTTGCTTTCATGTTACAACAGCTCATAGTGAGACTGGAGACAGGAATCCTAAAACCAGCCTGCATGGTGTTAGAGCAGGTGGACTGTGCTCTTCCCCAGAGTCCAGGGGCAGTGTAGCACCAAGAAGTGCTGGCTGGACCTTAAGGACTGCTGGCAGAGCTGAGGGGCAATAGCTGTCACTTTATTCTGCACACTTAACTCCTATTAGTATTAATGGAGCAGCACATAAACAGTTGAGAGCAGATCATGGCCTGCAGCTATTTATGTATTTCTGTCTCATGTCTTGCATTTTATGGCGTTGTTCAGTGGTGTCACCCATAAGCTTGCAGTCATTGTGTTTCTATTTTGATATAGATAGGAACGTGCATGTGAAATTTGCACTGGCAAAAAGGGAGGCGTGCATTTTGAATTGAAGTGTATCTTTCAACAGGGGAAGTGAATTTCCTTATGTAAATTCTCCTGCTGCACAGCCCCCCACTCCAAGACTTTGTGTGGCCCCCAAGAGCTGCTTTTTGTAGGCTGCTGGTGCCCTCACCATCTTGTGCAGGACTTGTTTATTTTTATTCCAGTGGCACTTAGAGCTTCCCGAGGAGTGAGGTCCATTGTGTTATGTGCTGGGCACACAGCTGAATTGGAGCGAGCACGGCTTTCTCTGTGAGTGCTCTAGAGAGAGAATAGATCATTAAGGTCACTTGTTTTCCTTACAGAGGCCAAGGCAGGATTGATTCCTACATTATATTCTATCCCTGTATGTATTTTTCCTTCCCAGTTTCAAACAGCCAAGGTACCAAGATATACTCACTTCCCTTAGGAGAGTCTTCTGCCACCCAGACATCTCGTTCAGACAAAGTTATGCCTGAATTTTTTAAGCCCACATTTTAAAAAATGTCATTCTATTATTTCCAGATGGGGATTGTTCATGCAGAGAAGGACACTTGTCACAGAGGGAAAGGGGAAGGAAATCGTGGCCCCTGCCAGGGCAAAGAAAGGGTTGGAGGAGGCAGCCTGAGCCAACCACAAGAAGAGTCCCACTAGCTCTTTCTACCTCCACCCACTTCCAGACACTCCTGGCCATGTTTGAGACAGCACTATTGAATCCATTCAGCACTACAGCATTGTATCTGTGCACAGAAATGCACTTCAGCAGGCCAACCACCCTTAAAACCAGCCCCATTGTTTCTCCTAAAAGCCTCATTGAAATCTGTATATATAACTGGCTGCTGTTTTGTGAGTTAGCCATACTTGTGTGTTACTGATTTGAAAATGAATGCTCCTTGGAGGGTTATTTGCCTTGAAATACCCCTTCTCAAAAAAAATGTTCCTCCTTCCTCCAACAATACCAGTGTGGAAATGCCACCCTTTAGAAAGATGATCAATATTGCTTTGTGGACTGGGATTTGATAGGAATTGGTGTTGGCAGGGGCATCAGAGAAGTGGTTTAACAAATCTGTGTCTGTTTACTGAGGAGCAGTGTTACCTGCCTTGCCCAGCAGAGAGAGACACAGCCACTCACACACCTCAGAGTGCTGCTCTTGCATGCCCTCAGTGAAGCAGTGAAAGCAGCTGGGCTGGAAGGAGCTGGGAGGAGCTATTCTACAGACTGCGTTTTTCACTACCAAGATATCTTGCAGTAGCAGATTTGTTTGAATTCTTAACAACACAAGCACAGGCTGGGAGCCCTGGCAGATCCAGCAACCATGGCACCTTTTCCTCCAGGTGATGGTGCAAAACAGGGCAGGGTGAAAAGCATGATAGATCTGTGAAGCACCATTCACAGCTGGGTCTGACAAAACTCTGGTTTGTTTCATTAATAACACCTAGAAACCCCTCAAAACTATAAAAATGCATTGTCAGATGTTCCAAATGAAAACCAGCAAATACACCTGATGTTTAAATATCCAAAATGGTGTGCCAGCCTTCACCCTTTAGTGAGCCCCATGCTGGTGATCAGCAGCTCAGCAGCTCGCTCAGGGCTTTGTTGAGGTAGGTGCCTCTTTCAGGGTACAACTGGAGTTCCTGTCCACCAATGCAGCCACCACACAGCAACCATAAAATCACAGACTGGTTTGGATTGGGAAGGTTCTTTAGAGGCCATCTAGTCCAACCCCCTTGGATTAAGCAGGAACAGTTTCCACTGGAACAGCATGCTCAAAGCCTCATCCAACCTGGACTTGAATGTTTCCAGGGACAGGGCATCCACCATCCTCCATGGGCAACCTGTGCCACTGTTTGGACACCTTCATTGTAAAAAATGTATTCAGTATATTTAAAATAATTAGCCTTTGCTGTATCTCTACCAGCACTATGAAAAATCTGTCCTCACCTCAGTTTTAAACCCCTTTAAGATCAGGTGCACTGTGAGATCCCAGGATTTGAATCCTGGGATGCAGGGCCCCCGGGACCACCCTTGGGAGACCCGAGAGTCCTAGAATGTTGCCAGAAGTGTCTAGTGGCAGAACTTTGACCCTACACAGGAGACGACACCTTTATGAAGACAAGAGGGCCTCAGTGCACCTGCAATCCCGCTTCACTCAGCCCCTGGCTGGATGAGGTTTTCCTGCAGCTGCTTGTGTGCAGCACTGAGGTGCATGGCAATACTGGCTTCCAGGTGCATTAAGACACATTCAGCTGTGGGTAAGGAGGGAAAAATCTCCATCTCCACCCTGAAATGAGGGGTTAAACAAACCTGTGGCAGACTGGAGTGCCTCACAGAGTGTGGTAATGGACTTGGTGCCACGTGGATGGCAGAAAGTGTACACGATATTGGCCAGTTGTTTGATACTGCCACTCTAAAGGCCCCAAGAATTAGACCAATTTCACACTAGAAGAGGTGCTTGTTTCTCACATTTTCTTTCACAGTTGGAGTCCTGGTCACTTGTTGATCTTCTGTCCTCATAAAATCTTTCCAGTTCATTTAAAAGTTGGCTCTCTTGTGCATTTCTTAAATTCTTTCTGAAGCTCAAGGTTTGAAATGCTTCCTTACTTCTGAGACTCCAAGGGCAAAACTGTAAAAGTGAGCACCCTGACCTCAAAGGCCTTATGCTGCCAGATACAGTCAGCAAGGGTTTGTGGCAAATGGGGCTGTGGGATCATGCTCCACTGTTTAGCACTGACTAAACAGTGTCTTGTACTTGAAGCCTTCAAAATCCTTTGCTTTGTCTCCAGCCTTCTGCAAAGCATCTCTCTGATACAGAGCAGAGTTCTCCACAGAGAGATTTTCAAACTTCTCTTTTTAAAATTTTGCTGTCCCCATAAAAAAACAGGTGGTCATATAAGGCTGGTGAATTATTTTCTTTAAGTTAAGGACATCTCTTCTTTCCCTATAATTTTAGAAAATACAGGTGTTGAGTCCTTTCAATGTGGTTGTTTGCAAGATAACTCATGAAAACATGGTGCTGCCTGTGCTATTCCCTTTCCCTCTCTCAGAGCACACTGTGTACATGGAGATGAAAATTTCTTACATAACAACATAGACCAAGTAGCATTATATTTATTAGCAATTGTACACAGTTCTAGCTATGGAGGGAACTGAAGTCCTGCATTGTTTTGTGGTACAAAACTCACCAGTTCTAGAAAATTCATGAAGGAATTCACCAGTAGATTAACTCTTGAATTAATCAAGACTGAAGGTGTTGCCTATTAGCATTGTTGCAAAACTTATTTTTGGTTCCTATCCAATCCCAGACTACAAAGAGTTAATATATTCAATATTAACTCATACACACTTGGGTAATCCCCACAGGTAATCCCCACAGTACTACCACCCAGCAAAGCACACCTGGAAAGTACAGAACTCCCTTGTCCTCTTATTATGGTGCCAACATATTGATTTTACATAAATTGAATGGGTTTTTCTTCTTTGTCACCTCTTGATTTTGCACATCATGAACTTGCAATGAAATACCCGATAGTTCTTTATGAAAATGTCATCAAACCCCTGATCTGGATGTTTAGGTTAGTCTCTTCATTTAAATCTCATACACTAAATTTCAGAGTAACAAAGAAAAAAGATTCAGCTTTACACCAAAAATTGTTTCCTGGATTTGCTCTTCTGTTGGGTTACTCTCTGTTTTAGCCTGCACAAAAAGACATTGCCAAATCTTCTCTGCCACTGAATTCTTTTCTGTGTTATCTGCATATCCACACCAATTGCCTATGGAGTGCAGGCTGTTTCAAGGGATGTTCTTAGCAGAAGCTTAATTGTATTTACATATAGCCAGATGTTAAATTTCTTGGAAGCTCTAGATAGGTGAACTCTGGAATTTTTTATTTCAATAAATTGTTCCACAGGTATGAGCAGGAATATTTTATAGTGCTAATATACTCAAATGCATCTAGAGAGGAATATATCTGCCCTCTAAACTGTGAAAACAAATGTTCAGGTAGAAAATTATCATTTATCTTCAGTTTAATATAAACTAGCATTACAATTCTTTAAAGAGTTTGAACTTGTAGCTGTAGACTTTCCTCTGTTTACTATATTCTTAAGGACTAACAAAGCTATTTATTATTGTTATTCATATGAAAGAAGTGCTTCTTGATTGGCCTAATTATGCAAATGCACAGCAGGGGAGAATATCTACCTACAAATCTTACAGATAAACTAAATAAGAGTGGGAGCAGAATGGAAAGGGAAAGCAAATGAACAAAGAGGAGCTCTCTGATTACCAGCCAAGGTCTGCACATTCTGTCCCTACTGAACTTCTGTAATGTTGTACTTTCTCATAGAAGTTTACCAGACACACAACCATAGTTCTGGAAAGAGCATTTAATGCTTCTAAATAAGGATCCTGATCACCTACAGATCTTAGAAATATCTTTTAAGTGATGTCAAGGAAATAATCTTGCTCCTGTTAACTGGGACAAGATAAAATTGTGTTTCATGTACATTTGGATTGTATGGAGGTTACGAAACATGGTGTGCTGATTTTGGCTGTGGTAGACTCAATTTTCTTCACAGTAGCTGATGTGGGACTGATGTGGGACAGTTTGGATGTGCGATGAAAACAGTGTTTATAATTCAGGGATGTTTTTGTGAGCAGTGCTTGTGCAGAATCAAGGCTTTTTCTGCTCCTCAGCCCACACCTCCAGTGAGCTGGCTGGGGGACTGCTGGGACAGCTGATTCCAGCTCCCCACAGGGGTATTTCCTACCTGTGGCATCATGCTCAGCATACAAACCTGCTCACAGGGTATTTCCTACCTGTGGCATCATACTCAGCATACAAAGCTGCCCACAGGGTATTTCCTACCTGTGGCATCATGCTCAGCATACAAAGATGCTCACACGGGTATTTCCTACCTGTGGCATCATGCTCAGCATACAAAGCTGCAGGAGAAGACCCCTCTGTGGTTGGAGCTGTAGGGCTGAACCAAGCAGGCAAACCTGCCAGAGGAAGATGTGCACTGTGATATCAAAAGGGAGTTGCAGCAACTAAGAGTTTCATTTGAAACAATTTTGCCTTTCCTGAGCTCTCTTTCCTGATGAAAGAAATTCATGACATGGCACCTCATCCCTGACCGATCATTTTGGTTTTATCAAGAGCTGCCTTAAAACTACAGACTCGTTTTGTGGGACGTTCAGATCTATTGGTTTGAACTCCCCCCTGTGCCGGTGTCGGTGCCAGCCCTGCCCCGCAGAGGCGGCAGCGATTCCCTCCCGCGGTCCCGTTCTCACTGCCCGGGTTCCCATCCCGGCCCCCGGTGCTGCCGCCGCTGTCCGCGGTGCTGAGCGGCCCCGCAGCTCCCGGCCCCGCCTGCGGAACAGGCTCTGCCTCCATCGGGCACAAGGTGAGGTCCCCCATCATCGGGACCAGGGTTTGTCGGAATCCAGGACATCCCTCTGGTTGCCCTGGAGGACTCGAGACCTGGCAAGAGGCTCCAAGACCTTGGCACGCAGTCAAAACCACCTGTGTCTTTGATTTTAACCCATGGAAACAATTACCAACTTTGTGCGAGGAGTTACAAGCCACACAGGCTTGAATAGAATGAAAGTGAATTACCACAGGGTGGAAACGTAGAATTTTGGGGATTTAGAATGAGGGTTCAAGAGGCAAGAGGGAGGAATCTGGATGTGTTCTGTCCTTCTTCTTCTCCTTCTTGTCCTCCATCTTCTGCTGTGGTGGTGGCACTTCTGGATTGGTTTAGGGTAGAGACAGACTGCCTAACATAGGTGATAGGTATTGGAAAAGTATTGTAAATAAAGTATGTGTTATGCGTAGTTTTTAGCATAAAAAGCTAACACCACCCTGAGGCAGTCAGTGTGCCTCAACCCGACCTGCTGGACAGATCTCAGCGGGTCACAGAAAGAATGTCATGGATAAGAAAAAATAAACAACCTTGAGAACAAGAGCCAAGGAATCCCATCTTCTTCTTCAGTCTCGAGGCTGGGAAAAAAGAGACTTTCCAACATCTCGGGGTCATCTCGACACCAGAGACCTCGTCAGATTCCTCTCTGAACATGAGCAGTTACACATAAAAGGAATTGTATTGATATTTCTGTTAATTCATTTTTGTAGTGTCACTGGTGCTTAGGGCACTCTTGCAGAAGAAGATAATTTGCCTGAAATTTTTATGCCTTGAGGCATCTCTGGCTAAGCTGGTGCTCTGGAGCATTGCACTGTATTTTCCCTCTTTGATTCATGTGTCTGACTGTCCAAAAACAACACGCCAAAATTTAGCTAGAACATTGGAATAATTGCCTTAACTGTGGATGAAAAGATAGAGATAAAGCTCACACCTTATGTTTCATACTAATTATATCCAGAGGATGCAAGGTTTGGCATATGGAGAAATTTTGAGACAGTGTCCCCATCTCAGCTTACTGTCCCACAGAGCCCAAAAATTAGAAGATAAATACATGCTCAAAACTCCTATTTGCAGGGAGAGATTTCTATAGACATATCTGAGCAGCTGGATTTGAGCATCTTCCAACAGACTGAAAATATTTCTTCTTTATTTGGTTCCTTTTTTATAACTGTGTTTCATGATAACTACTATATTCATTGATTTTTCATCTTTTCCACATTTATCCACTCTTCTCAAATAACCTTCACATATTTGTCCTCAGCATTGAATATGCTTCTAAGGAACTTGAGATGTGCAATAGAAGAGTTTTTACTACATGATTAGATGGCCATTTCTTCTTTTATATATACAAATTAGCCCTTGCTTCTATGAAAGTCTGTGCACAGAGTCCAAGGCATTTCCCTGAGGATCATTAAATCAGGTGACCACATTTCTACTTAGAAACTTCAGGCGCTCAAATTTATAATGAAATACAGACTAACAGATGAACTGGAAATGCAACTTACAAGTCTGGTGCTTTCCCTTTGCAACAGACAAATTTAATTTATAAAAGTTTTAATCAATTCCTCTGGGTTTTTCCCCACTTGGCTCTTCTGATAAAAGAGAAATTTATTCTGAACACAAATGGTCTATACTGAGACTGAAGGCAGTCCCTCTATGGTGATCATCTTCTCACAAAATACCATTTAAACTCTACCTGGCAAAGGATCTGATTTCATCAGGTAAAAGGCAGGAGGACACTTTGCTTCTCACTTTGCTGAGAAATAAACTCACCAAGTTTCTCAGGATCTTAATCTTAACAAAGGGCAACTATTTCATGTATCTCATATTATTTTCCCTACGATCACATTCAAATTACACCAGTGGAAGAAAGTATTAAATATACATGCAAACATCATTAAGCATGTGTATGTATCAATTAACTTGGTAAATAATAATAATGACAGTAAAAATATCTAAGAAAACACAATGCACTGAGAAATAATAAGCATAATCCTTTCCATTCAAAATGTTTCACTCCATGGGGCCAGTAATCCAAGACTGTTTCCATAAGGCTCTGCTGTTTTAGCAGCTGTGACATAGTATAAAGTTTCCCATTTGGAGCCTGAGCACAATTAAAGTCCTCCTCAACACCTGATGTAATGGGCTCTTATTTGCTAATTCATCTCAGTAATCAGCTGATCTTGAGGATGTTCACAATGCTGTGTCCAGAGAAATATAGAGATTATCTTGGAGCATGCACTCAGGATGCCTTGGATTGGCTATTTATCCTCCTCAGCTCTTTATGGCAACAGACACTTCACTCTCCTGCCTGTTTCTAATTTCCATTTAGGATTTGGTTTATGAAATTGTTTAGAGGCCTCAAGGAGATTATAACTGTCTAGTGGTAGACACCCTTTGGAGGTTTAAATTAGAGACCAGGCAAGAAAATAAAGAAAGGAAGAAAGATCAGGGCTAACAAGAGGCAATGAGTGCTAACACTGAATTGGAGTCAACTATGGTGGCTGTCAAATTTTTGATCACAATTTTGCCTCAACTTTATTTCAGTACACATGTACTTGATATTTATATCTCCCTCTGAATAGGTTTAGATGAGCATCAGCATCCCCATTGCAGAGGAAGAGCAGATAGAAACTCACTGACCAATGTCTAACAGTGCTCTCAGAATTGGACAAATTCTGGCAAAAATGAGAATTCGTCTTCTTAATTTTTCTTAATTTTTCTTCTTAATTTTCATGGCTTTTGAATTAAGCCAAGAGGACATCCTTCCATGCTTCAGGTTGTCCTTCACTTGTTTCTCTCTCTAACATCATTTTTGTAGCCAGGTATGACCTCAGTAACCTTTCTCTCTTTTGTGTTCTGGCTGGCTTTCTTCCCAATATCCAACCTGAATCCACAGCTCATGACTTGCCAACTCATTGCTTGCCAGGATGAGTTTCCTTCTACTTTTTGTCCACTAAAATAAGAGGAAAAAAAAGGTGGAAGGGAATTTAGAAGAACAAGAACTCTTGCAAAATTTTGCTGGATTGATCCCTGTGCAGCTAGACTAATAAAAAAATCTTCTGATATATAAAGGATACCAACCTTAGGAAAAATTTAAATTCATGTTAAATTTTTTAAATTTTTGAGACAAAATTGGAAAACGAGTTTCCCTTTGGTTTTCCATCCATCTCACAGACTGGTTTTCATGCACCTTCAGTGAAGTGCTTCTGGATTGTTGTGGTGGTGCATCTGCCACCCTCCTCATCCTCGGGCCTGCTCTGTGGCCTCAGAAGCTCCTGATAAACCCTGGTGGAACCAGCTGGGGGTTGAAGCGTCCATTTACCATACCATAAATCACTCCCTGCTTGTACCAGGAGCTCTTGCACTGTAGAGGTGGAAAGCACCAGAAACATCAGCTTCCAAAAAAGGTGGGAAACAAAGGATAAGCAATTTTCTTTTGTAACCTTGGTAAACCACTTACCTGGGCTGTGGCCTGAGTGAAGTGGCACCAGTGTGAATTGTAGCCTGGTTGGAATGGTACCATTGTCACAGCACTCTGGGAAGCTGCAAAAAAACCACAGCAGTTGGCTTGGGTTATGGTCAGGAGGGAAACCTACTGGTGGTCAAAGTCAATCATCCTGTGACCCTGTAAATGTGGTCCTAAGTGAGACCCTTTGAGTTCTCCTGGACTGCAGCAGCTGCACCAGCACCTCCCTGTGACTGGGGCACCTCTCAGAGCTCCCAAGCCAAGTCTGTGGTTCTCAAGGAACCATCTCTGACAACAAGGCTGAGGCTGATTCCCCATCCCACCACATCTCTACATTCCTCAGAGTGAAACCCTTGCCTGTCAGGAAATGCAAAGTGTGAGCATTGATGATTTGGTGTGAGTATTTCACTGAACCTGAGGGGAACTTTTGATAGGAGCCTTTACACCCATAGACATCTGTGTACACATAATTTTACCTGTGTGCCTGTGAATTGATTATGGTATGAATGTTACTGTCTCAAATCTATGGTTAAGCCATTGTTGTAGTGAGCCCTACTGAATCACTATTGTAAATGTTAAAGAATTCAATGATTAAGTGCTGCTAAACCCCTTTGCATCCATATCCTTCACACCCTTACCTGCTTTTGCATTCCCAGATTCCATACAAATAATTTCAAATTGCTTCTAATTTGAGCTTCCTTTATACACTTTAACATGTGCAGTAAATAGTAGAGTGAACCTTGCCATCAAACTCTGTCAAGTTGTATTTCCACAAATTCATACTAAACCCGTGCCCATACCTTTGGTGGTGTTTCTTTAAGCAGCCAAACCATTCATTTGTGAGAGCTGTAAGAAGAGGTTTCTGCCAGGTAGCTGTGCCTGGTTCTGTGACAAACTTTGTGGACCCACCTTGTGTGGATTGAACTCTTTTATTTGCTCTCTTCATCTGGCTCCTTGGTTTTCTGCTTCAGCTGAAACACAAAAAACAATTTATTCACCCAGGCTGTGGCATCTCATCAGATGAGGCCTGTGATCCTGTTTTCTTGCATTGGCAATGACACCAAGTGCTAAGAAAAGGTTTGTGTTCTGGGCAAATCCTTATACTGATGTGATGTTTTCATTCTTGCTCACAGCAGGGAGATCAAACAGAAGAATGGGTTACAGATAGCTGAAGAGAAAAAAGTTCTGGGAATTTACTTTTTTCCAGAGAGAATAAGAAAAGAGAATAAGAAAAAAAAAAGAGGCAGAACCTCTTGGCAAACAGTTATATTAAGTACAGTTTGCAAGAACTGTGTATGAAAATAAGTTAAAATTATTTTGATTGTTCATGAGAAAGGAGACAAAAGGTAACATGGTAAAAAAGTTAAAAAGGATGTGGTTGCAGAAGGTGGGAACATCTGTTCTGCTACTTCTAATGAACTTGGGACAATTCATGTCAATAAAAAGTTGACATATAAAAAACCCATATAAACATATTAAAAACATATACAAAATATAATAATTTTTGTTCTGTGTGTGATTAACTGTGGAACTAGCTCCACTAGAAAAGTTTGAGACTTAATATACAAACTAGAGTCAGTCATTTACACAGAGATGAAGAACAGCATGAGCACTAACAACTACATATAGAAAGATAATAAATAAATACTGTGCTTAAGTTGCTCAGCAATTATAAGAAGCAGAAAGATGGGGAGTAAAGTGCTTGTTAGAGAGTTCTTACACCTGAGTCAGAAGTGTCCCAGGTCAGCCCCTGCCAGCCAGCACTTTGGCCACAGCTATGGCCCAGGGTCACAATTTATATTGTGGCTTTTGCATAGACAGCATCACATGCATTGATCTCATTTTAGCTTCCCTGGTAATTTTGTTAAACACTTGCTGGTGGCTGTGACTTGCTTCTGCTCAAGAGTTATTCTTTGGAAGTGTTTTTTTTTTCCTTAAAAGTAATTAAATACTCTGAAGTTAATCAGAGACCTGGTGTGCTTTTTTCCATGTCACAAGGTCGTGTACCTTGGGCTGATGACAGGATTGCAAATGGGGACAGAGTGGTCAGAGGCTGCACTAATCCCTGGCATGAGGATATGGAGGAGCAGCAAATAAAGCAGGGTCTATGTTAAGTGGGTGGGCAAATGCTTTTGAAAATATCCTCTAAATAGACTGATTCCTCTTTTCCCTATGTGTACCTGGCTAACATTGTTTTGTGTTTTCCCTGGGTGCTCTGGAGCTGATCCTGGGAGCTTTTCCTTCCTGAGAGCCACAGGAAAAGACATACTGTCCATGTACCTGTGAAAATACTCCTTGAGTTGATGAATTAGCCCATGCTGCACTCCATCTTTGTAAATCCTAAGCCCTATGTGTAGCTGCTGCTAAGGAAAAATTTAGAGATGTCCATGTGCCACAGAAATCCTTCTGTGATTTCCTTTAAAAATTAATGCCTGATATAGATTTATACTTGGTTTATTTGCTTTCCTACTAAATATTCCTGCCCCTCACATTCACACATGCTCCCTCTGCATAAACCAAATATTTCTCTGATTGAGCTCTAATGCCCCAGTGATGGCCACAAATAAAAATACAGCAAGAAATGCAGCAAAACCTTTCAGCAGCAAATAGCTTCAGGAAGGTGGCTTGTGTTCATTGCTCCAGTAGGATGAAAATCAGCATTTCAGTGCAAACAAGCAAGTAGTGTCTCTGGGCAGCACACAGCTTCAGAACAGCTTTGGTGTAGTTGGAAAAAAAAACAAACCCAAAAAAAATCCCACTGAACCAACTAACCAAAAAAACCGAACCAGCTTTTATATTCAGCTTCACTGTATATGTAGATGTGTGCATGAATGATTTTTAACTTGTCCTATGCAATGACACAGGTGGTATTCCCTCTTTTTTTTTTTTTTTTACAGAAATGCAAATGAATATATTTTATATGTCTGTTCTGTAGAAAGTAGGGTGTTTTGGTTCTCAGGGACCCCGTGCTTTTGAAATACTGAAAATTTTAAAGGAAATGACCGATTGCCTCCCTCCCTTGGGGCTCCAAGGTTTTGGGGCTTTGGCCTGAGTCACAAACAGAGACTGAAACAGAACTGTGACAGCCCTACACAGGACTGGGGAGCCTCTGGTTTTTGCTCCAACCCTAGCCCACAAGCAGCCCCTGATATGGGACAGGTGGAATTTGAAGGAGACAAGAAAAAAAGAGAAATTAAAATTTCCTGAAGTATTTATTTCACCTCAATGCTTAGACAAGTCTCCTTCACACTTCAAGGCACATCACTCTTTTTTTTTTCTTTTAAATGTTCAGAAATAGTTAATAATAATAGCAATAAGAATAAAAATGTCTAGCTCTTCACATGAATACTGAGGGCTGCAAAGCTGTAAAACAAGGGCTTCTGCTATTGTGTCAGCAATTTAGCCTGGTGCTGGCTTAAACTGCCTTACAAGGGGAGCAGAGAGCTTACACTGACCACAGCTCCAGCCCTGAGACTGCAGATCAGGCCAGCAACCAGGGAAAAAGAGCCTCGTGGCACCTGTGTGAGGGGACAGGAATGCTCCTGCAGTCTCTGGTTAAAGAGAGGAGCAGGGAAATCTTCTTTTCAGATGAGGGCACCTGAGCCAGCTCTGTCAGAACACGTTTGTGCTGCTGTTCCCATAGCTCACAACGCAGCAGCGAATTTGGGCACTGAAATGGCCCCATCTCAGCTGCAGGGAGGTCCTGCAAGACAGGACAAATTCATCACACAGCTCAGCCCCCTGTTTGGCAGGGGAGCCCAGGGAGAGTTTGGGTGGTGATAATTCCCTCCTTGGGAAGGGAATTCCCAAAGGCAGCCCAGGCCAGGGCTCCCTTCTTTCTGCGGGGCTGTGGGTGATGCTGTGCAGTCCAGGCAAGTCACAGACTGAAAACCACCCTCTCCCTCCAGATCTCCCTGGCAGATCTCTTCTGTCACATTCAGCTATTTTATTTTAAATACAACACTTTTCCCTCCCCTCCCCCTGAAGTTTTCCAGTCTTGACCAGCAGTTTCAGCGTCACCTCTTCAAATGTCACCTGTGATCCCCTCCTTCACCCCGGCTGCCCTCCCCTAGATAATTTCTACACTCTTCATAAAAAACCAACAAAATCAGCATCACCACTGCATCCTTCCCCCTAGCCTGGAGCAGTGCATCTGCCCTGGCTGGGACAGGCTCGTGGCAGAGCCCAGTGGAGGCCACAGAGGGACCTGAGGGCAGGGCAGGGCTGTGGGGACAGCAGGTGCCACCCTGCCCAGGTGGCTTGGCCTGGGGAGCCGGGGCATTGGGAAACCTGCACTCCTGCCCAGTAAAAACCCTCAGGGCTGGGCTGCCAATCAGAATGGAAGCAAGAGCTGCTCAGAAAACCCTTCTAAATATCTGTATTTGTGCACACAAGCTGAGCAGCGTCTTTACATGTGCCTGTACGTATGTTGTCACACACGCACGGATGTGCAGCCAGGAGTGGCCCGGCATGGGCAGGACAGGTTTGGAGGTGAGCAGTGCCCTGCACGGGGTGGCACCTGGCAGGGTGGGCACCTCCGGGGCACCGGCAGCACCACGGGCACGGACACAGACAGGGATCAGCCCCCGGGCCAGGGGGAGAGCTGCAAGGGCTGGGTCAGAGCCGAGCACGGGACTGGGAATGGCCCAAACTGCCCCAGCCGGGAAATCACCCTCTACGAAGTGGATCTCACAGCCCCCCGCTTAAAATGAAACATTAAATTTAATTTTAAAACCAGGAAAAATCGGGCAGGTTAAATAGGGATAGGGCTTTGTTGTTATTTTGTTGGTTTTTTGTTGGTTTTTTTTTAAGTGCACGTGTAAATGAAGGCAATTTGGGTGCTACAAATATAAGACGAAAATACACCTAATTCCGTCATCATATAGATATAATATATTTCACTCTCACCACATAAATACAAAACATCCAAATATCCAAAACATTCAGAACAAAAGTTAGTAGCAAGGGCTCAGCGCTCGATTCATTCATTATTTTTTCGACTAGTTGCCTAGAAACTTCAGACGTAAATAATTTACAATAAAATTACTATTTTCTTTTCATCCAGCTCCTTCTGTCCAGTTCTGGTCTATAGTTAATTCTATATTCTACAGCAACCATTCCACTTTTTGTAATTTTTTTTTTCTTTTTTGGTTACAGTTTGGTGGCACGTATTTATACAGTTTGTAAACGCCATGTGTTAAAGTTCAAAGAAAGAAAAGAAACTTAAAACCAAAGTAAATAATTTTTTCCCCCAAAGAACTACCTAAGTACAGCATCCCTTTTGTGGCAAATTCAAGTACCGAAATTGAACAGAAAATCGATCCAGAATACTAGAAGGTGAAATACATATGTTTGTGGAGAAAATAGCAGTAAGAATTATGAAAAAAAAAAAGTTTGTTACATAGATGTGTTTTAAAGTACAAAAATAACAATAAAAGATACGCTTTTTATACTTTACGTTCGTTTCAAATGAAGTGTGAGCGATATGCGAGAGGGTTATTTTAGGAGGAAGGAAGGCTACGGGGTTTTTTTGTGTTTTGATGAGCACTGAAATTATTTTGAAAAATCAAATAGAGCAATAAAAATTAAAATTACGATCGCAACAGATCTAGATACAAATAGATTTGTGAGTTCCGTGATTTGTCTGCAGGCTTGTTTTTGCAGATAAGCTCCGCGGGACAGGCCCGTTGGAATTCAAATAAAAAAAAAAAAGGAAAAAAGGGGAAAAAAAGGGGGGCGTTGTGTTATCTCGAAGGAAGAGACAATTTTATGCAAAATTTCTGCAGCCACTGGTTTCTGTCTCCCCTATTCGTGACTGTACGTTCAGTCAGTCTCGGCCCTTCCCACATTCAAGATTTACGGTGAAAAAGAAAAGTTGCTGGAGGATTTCCTGACTGGTGCTAAGGGCTCGCTCGGGGCTGTAGTGCAGCGAGTGTGGGGGTAAACGGGGGCCACAGGTGGGGCCCCAAAACCTTTGTGCTTAGAAATCACTGAGTCCGGGGGACACAAAAAAACCACCCCAAAACGGGCATCACCTGGCAGCTCCATCCTCCTCTCTCCGAAATCCCGCTCCCTCGCTCGGCATTGGCCGAAGCCGATGGAGGGGAGCCCGGCCGACCCTCGGCCCGACCGCTGACCCTCTGCGTCCCTTCCCGACCGAACGAGCAGCGCGATCGCCCCTCCCGCCCGGACAGACGGACCGCGGGCAGCGGGAGCGCACCGGGAGGCGCCCGCAGCCCCCGCCGCGCCCCGGCCCCGGCCGCCCCGGGCTGCGGGCCCCGCTCCGCCCCGGCCCGTGGAGGGAGCCGCGCCGCGGGGCTCGGGGGCGGCGGGGAGCGGGGCACGGCTGCCGCCGCCCGTCCCATAAATACCGCCACAAATAGAGACTATAAATATAAATAGGGGGAAGGTACTTAGAGTCAGTCCAGTGCTTTTTTCTCAGCGCTCTCTTTATTGTTGGTCCGGGAGTAGGGCTCGAAGGCGGACGAGCTCAGGTAGCGGGCCGACAGTTCCTGCAAGTTGCCCGCCAGCGAGCCGGCCACGGCCAGGGGCGCGGAGGAGAGGCGGCCGGCCACGGAGCCCAGCAGCGCGGGCACCGGCAGCCCGAAGAGCCCGTGCCCCGCGGCCGCCGCTCCGTGCAGCGCCGCGGGCGGGGGCGGCCCGGCGGCTCCGCTGGCGGCCGGAGGGTGCGGGGAGCCGCCGCCGCCGCCCGGAGCCGCCGCCGCGCTGCCGCCGCCCGCCGCAGCCAGGCCGGGCCCGCGCAGCGCCGAGCCCAGCGCGCCCGTGGCACAGGGCGGCAGCAGGCCCGGCAGCCCCGGCGGAGACAGCAGCCGGCCTTGCTCCAGCAGCCGCAGGACGCTGCAGGTAGCGGCGGTCTCGGACACCACCGAGCGCAGCTCGGAGTCCTTGCCCTGGTCCTTCTTCTGCTTGGTGCGCCGGTTCTGGAACCAGACCTTGACCTGCGGGCCGGGGAGAGAGGCAGGGTCAGCGGGGCGGGAGGAGCGGCGCCCCCCGGCAGGTGCCCCCCCGGAGGCTGCGGGGGAGGGCTGGGGCACAGGCACTTGCCAGCGGGGAGCGCTTCCCAAACGCACAAAGCCACGCTCACAGACACAGCCTCCCGCACCCTCTGTCTGGGCCCGGTTTCGGGGTGACCCCGGGGCCTTTCGTTCTGCATCTTTAACCAGACCTCTCACTTCGTCCTAGTTTACTACAGGCCGGGAATTCTCCGCGAGACGGAGCCAGCCCTTTCTCACCGCTTTATTCTAAGCCGGCTCAGCCGGAGCCCCGGGCACTCCGCGGCTCCCAGCAGCCGCTGCCCGCTCCGACTGCCCTTCTTGGGGGTAACAGCAGCAATGAGCTTCTTTCCCCGTATTCCAAACTGGACGCTCTCTCTCTACCCCCAAATAATTTTAAATAATATTCAACTTTAAAAAAGACTTCTGGAAGTCACCCAAAAACCACAAACAAAACCAAAACCAAACCAAAACACAACAAAACCCACCCATGGTGGGCTCTGTAACCTACGAACTGTTGAACTTGTCACTCCTATGCGGCAAGGAAAGAAAAAGCTAATTATCATATCAGGGGAATTTACTGTTATACGATGTTTTCTGGAAATACGAAACCGGCTTTAAGTTTGGACTTTTGGAGGCTTCCCTGCGCTCTCACACAGTTTTAGGCCTCCTGTCGGTCCCCGGCCTTTCTGCCCTGGAGGGTGCAGGAGCGATTCTCCCCCTCGCACATACAAGGACTCAAAATACGGCCCAAACTTCAGCCCCATTCCCGGATCTCTCATACCCAGGAAAGCCCAGCCCGAACATCTCCAGCCCGGCAGCCCGGGGGGAAGGTGCCCGTCTCTCCCTGCGACTTTGAGCGCCTGTATGCCGGGGCTGGGAGCGGCTCGGCCTCCCCTCTCTTCTCCCCGGCCGCAGCAGCGAAATCTCCGCGCCCGGCGGTGGCGGCTCCGCGCAGCCAAACACACCGAGCCTGGCGGGGCCGGATCCCCACGGGCCGGAACTGTGGGAGCCGGACACACCGAGCCTGGCGGGGCCGGATCCCCGCGGGCCGGAACTGTGGGAGCCGGGCACACCGAGCCTGGCCAGGCCGGAGCTGGGGGAGCCGGGCACACCGAACCTGGCGGGGTCAGATCCCCTCAGGCCGGAGCTGGGGGAGCCACTCCCTGCCCGGCGGGAATTTGCCTTCGTGGCCAAGCTCCCTCCGAGGCCCTCGGGCCTCCTCGCCCGCGGGGAGAGCCCAGTGGGGCTGGGTGAGGGCACACGAGGGACTCCCTTGGCCAGCAGTTCCTCTTGCCGTGACACACGCAGTTAGGGACACACGCACTTAGGGGGACACGCAGTTAGAGGTCCCCAGCCGGGACTCCTCAGCCACGAGCCCTCAGCTCCATCCCGGCCGGACACGCGTGGGCACCCCGGGGCTGCCTAGCCCCTCGCCCCGCGGGGGCTGCGCTGAGGGCGCAGGAGGCGCGCAGGGCCGCGTCCTTGGGCCCCGCAGGGCACGGAGCTGCCCGGGCCGGGAAGGGGGTCCCGCGGGGCAGGGCAGGGCAGGCGCGGCTCCCCGTCCTTGGGGCGCTACCTGAGTCTCGGAGAGATTGAGCTGGCGGGCGAGCTCGGTGCGTTCCCGGCCCACGACGTACTGGCAGCGCTGAAACTCCATCTCCAGGCGGTAGAGCTGCTCGGCCGTGAAGGAAGTGCGGGTCCGCTTGGGACGGTCCAGATCAAGCCCTTTAGGCAGAATAATCTCTCGGATTGAACCTTTGGCATCTGGCAAAGAAAGGCGCAGTCAGCTTCATACCCAGGCAACACTTCTCTGCTTTTCCCCTACTTTTTATACTTTCTAATTTTTCCAAGGGAAAGAGCCGTCCCCAGCGCCTTCAGGACCGAGGCACGAGTCGGGATGGAGCAGGGTCCCTGCGACTGAGGCTCTGCACCTGGCCACTGCACCCACGGAAGGGAAAAAACCCACAACACAGAAGGAAGGAGGGGGCGATGGGGGCCCGGGCCTTTATAATTAATCCCCTCAGCCCATTTAAAAATTACTTTGAATATATTGCGCTCACAGTGCGACACTGCGGCATCACCCACGGCCCCTCTGGGAAGCTGGGGAGAGAGAGATCCTTCAGGCCAGGCTTTGTGCCTGCCTGGAGTGCAGGGCTACTCTTTGTTCCCCTTGGGCTCCGGGCTAGGACTTGCTGGTAGCCACCACACACATTCCGTCCCCCACCCCAAAATATAAACACTTCTTATTATTATTTTTTTAATAACAAGTTTCTCATGCTTAAAAAAAAACAAAAAAAAAAAAAGCTTTTGGAGGCAGCAGTGCCCCGACCTGGCTGCCTGCCACTGTGAACGTGGGGACACCTCCAGCCCACCCTGCACCGCTGCCGCTGCCGCTTTGGGGTTTTGGCAACGAGAAGCAGGAGGGAAAAAAAAAAAAAGGAGGGGGGGGAGGGAAAGAAACCAAGGCACCAACCAGCCCGCAGAAACCTCACTTTTCTGGTAGCCCCGACTGGAAGGAAAGCGGGACAAATCTCATTAACACGACTGTCAAGCTAGAGCCAGATTCAGGTTACCTTAAAGCCTTCGAAACTTTACTTGCCGTAATTTTACCTCCTCGGTACGTTTTAAATCAGAGACAATCACATCATTTTAATCTGACCCTTCTCCGGGTCAGCCAGTGGTGTAAGGATTAATTCTGGCTTTCAAGGCCTGCTTCCCACATATTTTGTTCCGATTCTCTTCTCTCCCTCCTCCCCCAAAACGCATCTTAATAAAACTGAAATTTCTTCAGGTAATTTTTTCTTTTTTTTTGGAGGGAGTAAGAATAAGATTATTTAGCTATTTTAGCCTGGAGAAAGGACGAAGATTGAGGGAAATTAAACGTATAACTATTAAAAAGTAATAATTAAATAACCCTTCGTCATCCTTCCATTTATTTTAAAGCTGGTGGTTATTTTAAAACAGCCCTTTCCTACGGGCTGCCGGGCACGGAGAGAGGAGGCACAGAGGGAATCTCTGCCCTCCGAGAGGGCCTCGCTGCCCGCAGCCCCTCGGCCGCGGGCGGGATGCGCGGGCGCGGAGGGAGCGCGCCCGGCAGAGCCGCGGCCCCGGGGCAACGAACGCGGGGCTCCCCGCGGGGACCGGCACCCCGGGAAAGCTGCGGGGCAGGAAAGGAAAAACAAAACAACAATGAGCGGGGCCGGTCCGTTCCGGGGCAGCGCCGGGGAGCAACAACCGCGGCTTAACTTTGCGCCGAGACTGCGGCGGAAATTCCCCGGCATAAAGGCGGCGGAGCGGGGCCGGGGCACGGCACAGCCCGGCCCCGAGCGGGGTCTCTCCCCCGCAGCCGTAGGAAGGGCTTTGGACCCAGGGCCAGACCCCAGGCAAAGCGGCAAAATCAACCCCATCTCCCGGGCTCACCTTCCCCCACCCTCGCCAAACACCTCAAACTCATACCTCTAACTAGGATCCTCCTGCAATAGTCCGGATCAGCCGAACTAGATTTACTTTTATTACAACCTTCCGTGGCTGCAGAGGCAGAAAAAGTCCCTTGCTGATCCTTCAAAAAAGAAGTAGAAATATTTCCTTCAGACCCTTTGCTTTCCTTGCCCTCTTTATGTCCGTTCTTCGAGACCCGGTTAGCTTCAGTCTCTGAACTGCATCTAACGTCCATTTTGTCTTGTTTCCCAAACATGTAGTGCAATAAAAACAAAACAAAAAAAAAAAAAAAAAAGCGCCAACAACGATAACAAAAAAATTATAGAAGAGTAGAAGAAGAAGAAGAAGACGAAGTCTATGCTGGATATTGCACGACTTAGGGTGAGATCGGTGGGGATCTGTAAAGCACCTTGAGTAAGGAAGATCGGGTTTTATCCCACTGGAAAAGCAGCGGCTTCCTCAGTCCCAGCGTCCTAATGTGACTGTCCAGCTTCCCAGAGCGCCCAGTGATCAGGTACTCAACAGTACAACTCTAAAATGATTTAATGTCTGCCTTATTACAGAGACATGTAGTTGTTAGACACACAGAGGGACGCGCACTCGCTGTTTCAATTGATTACGGGTAATTTTGCAGCCTCCACATTTAGGTTACCTCATGAATACACTAAATTGTTTGGATAATATATCAGATCGTAATGGATGGTTTGTGTGCTTGTCCCCAATCAAGTAGAGTTTAGCCAGTGAATAAACTGAAATGATTGGTCTTGCTTTCAGGAAACACACAATCAAAAGACTGAGACTTCCAGAAAAAAAAAAAAAAAAAAAAAAAAAAAAAAAAAAAAAAAAAAAGGAGAGAGGAAAAAAAGGGTGGGGGAGAGGGGAAAAAAAAAAACAACTTTTGACAAGATTCACCCTGAATTGTTAGCACCATTAGCAGCCATTATTAACTTTCTTCAGTCTGCCTTTGACCTCCCGATTATATAGTGGCTTTCTCCAAAGCACGCCAAATAAATCTGAATAAAGCTGCTAGGAAAGGCTGAAAAAATGCAGTTGCAGGGGGGGTGAAGAAAAAGCAAAAAAAAAAAAAAGCCCCCTGGATTGTAAATAAACAAACAGATCCCCAGGACGCACACACCCAAAAAGTTCTTCCTCCAAGCAGATCTCTCCAAGGAAGCAGGTTATCTTGGCCAGCAGAAATCCTCGTTAACACATCTCCCCACAGACAGCCATCTTAAACTCCTACCTCTCCTTATTTCAGTCCCGATACTTGCTTTTTGTGCTTCTCCCTCTGTGTGTGTGTGTATGTGTGCATGCATGTGTGTCTGCTAATTCTGCACCTTCGCAAACACTGAACCTATTCGCAGAGCCTGCTCATTGGGAAAAAAAAAAAAAAAAAAAAAAGCCAGCTTTGTGTGCAGTGGATCCAGGAGGGGGGAGAAAGAGAGAGGGGGAGAAAGAGGGAGAGAGAGAGGGAGGGAGGGAAGGAGAGAGAGAGAGAGAGAGAGAGAGAGGGAGAGATAGCCCGTGAAAAATCTCAACTGCGTGATCCACTAAAGGAGAAAAAAGTTTTACTCTAGCTATTTCATTGTCTCTGCTACAATATCTTTGAGAACCGCAACAGCCAGTAATCCAATAAGACCATTGATTAGGCTACAATGATTCAATTCAAGCAAATGGCCTTGTGCAAAGAGCATGCTCCAGTCCTTCTTGTCACCTTGCAGGGCAGAAGCCCTCTTCATGCTTCTCTCCTTATTCATTCCTTTATGGGAAACGTAGAGCAAAAGGAGTGAAAGATGGCAATTATCTAATTGGACTATTAACAAACAATTCTCTGAGTGTGGCTGTCTGGCAGTGGTTCTTGGGCGAGGTGAAAGGCCACATGTTGCACTGGCCCCATTCACAAAGAGTTTAGGGGCCTGAGAGGGAGAGAAAGAATTTTCCCTGAGAATTTTTCACTCAAATGGCGGTGTATCCACCGGGCTGGCTGTTCCCTGCCTCGTCCCCTGCCTGTCTGCCTGCCTGGGAATTCCTCCCACCTGAAGCAGGCAGGGCCAGCCCTGTGCCTTGTTGCTGATGGTGCCAGGAGGGAGAAGCAGAACTCAGCTCCATGGGCCTCATCCTGCCGCTGCTGGTGGAAAAACCACCCACCCTCATCCCATGGGACACAATCTTTGTCCAAGGTGGTGGAATGGAGGGAAGGACCCAGTGCTCAATCAGCATAAACAGGAAATTCATGGGAGGCGAGAAATGAACGGGGGGTGGGGAGGGTGGGAAGGAGAGGGGAAAGGAAAGGAAAGGAAAGGAAAGGAAAGGAAAGGAAAGGAAAGGAAAGGAAAGGAAAGGAAAGGAAAGGAAAGGAAAGGAAAGGAAAGGAAAGGAAAGGAAAGGAAAGGAAAGGAAAGGAAAGGAAAGGAAAGGAAAGGAAAGGAAAGGAAAGGAAAGGAAAGGAAAGGAAAGGAAAGGGGATTTTAAAAAAAGAAAAGAAAAATAAGATGGCTGTTCGTAGGTACATTTCAGTGAGTTGTCTTTAGTAGAAATCTCAAATATTTGTAATTTTCCCACAAATCTCCATAATTTATTTATACTGACATTGTCTGAAAAGTCGAATTGAGATTGGTGAGGTGTACCTAAGACCTTCATCAAACCCTCTCATTTCAACTCTATTTATGCATACAACCAGACATGGAACATCCTCATTATGGACCAGGTTTCTTCTTTCCTTACAGCCAGTGCATCTCAGGGATCTGTGGTGCTCTGTTCTTATTAGCTCCCATTGTATGGCAGCCACATAAACCCAGGGGCCCCAAATAAACCCCAGCCCCCTGTGCAAGGCTCCATGCAGCTACAGACAGAGTATGGAAGGAGTTCATTCCCCCCATGGATTTGCAGTGCTGCTCAAAGGCCTGCCGAGTGACAGGCTACCAGGAAATCTCTGATACATTTCAGAGAGATTTGGTCTCTTAAAGGGAAATGCAACAAGTGGATAAACTGATTAGGGAAATTTTTAATGTGGCTGAAGCATAGGCTGGGCTTGGCAGGCCAGCTTTGTTGTGTGATATAGATAAACACAAACATGTGTGTGTGCATAGGCAAGGCTCCATCAACAGTCCCAGCTGGACATGGCTGTTTAATGCTCAACAAAACAAAGTTCTGCTACAAACATTTTTACCTAACAGATTTTATTTTAGACAGAATGGGCGTAGTGATTCCCATAAAAGGTTTGCTGTGAAATACAGAGGCAATTATAATTGCATTTGCATAGGTGTGTGGGTGTATGTGTGACATTTCCCCCCATAGTTTTCTTTATGCTAATCTCTATGCATAGGCCATAATAATAAACATGGAGCTATTGAACTCAATTACACTGTTTGAAACAGAATATCTGGAGATTAAATATTATGTTTGTGTGATAACCTGACTTTTTTTTTTTTTTGACAAGTCCCTGATCCAAAGCTCAGTAAAGACCAGGGGATTTTTGTTATACTTGTGCCATATTCTGATAAATACATTTCAAGGATCTCTTTGTCCATAGAATTCAGTGGTGTAAAGAGAATTTTCCCAATTGAATCAGTTAAATTTGCTTTCACACATTATGAACATAGCACTGTTGAAGGTGTGGAAATTCAAATAATGAGTCTAATCCTGAAGGAAATTTGTAGTGAGCAGACAAGCCTGTCCAAACAGAGCTCAGTTCCTTTAATTGAGGCCTGCTCATCTGCAACAAATAGCAACATCGAGAGCAGCACTGGGAAAATCAGAATTTTACCCTTTACAAAAGCAACGTTTTCTTTAGTCCAGCAGTCACTAAATTTCCTTTCACCTATTCTCATTCATTTTTCCCCCCACAATATGCTTAAATCATTCTTGGATGTTATGTTCTTTCAGGACATGATATGTCCCTCTCTTACTGTCACAACTTCAGGGATGTCTGTAGCTTCAGCACTCTCACATCCACACTCGTGTGTCACTGGATAAGCAGATTAAGGGTTACTTCTTTTCCCTTTAAATAATGCTTAAAATGTCTTAGTACACTATACAGGTACTCCCTGGCTGTGCTTTGCTGTGTAGACCTTGCTCTTGCTGCTTTTCAAATACAGTTTTATTCGTTTGCATTAGCATGTAGAAGACTGAAAAATCCATCTCTCATTGACTGCCATTATTTATGTTATTTTTATCTCTATTTCATGTACAGGAGAGATGTACATTATAGCTACTGCTTCTTGTGTTCTTCTTTGTTGATAAGAGTTTCAAGCTAAAAAGCATGGTTCAGAGATCTTCTGACTCAAAGATTTATCTCAGGGTTTAATAGCCCTAAGCAGATTTTTATTCCATTAATTTTCCTGATTATTTTGGCTCAGTTTATTTGCTTTTGAATTTACAGATACTTTTGGCAAGGAGCTGCTAAGGCCTTTTTTGGATACTTGTTTAGCACAGGGGATGTGAGCTGGTACCTTGGGGCTGAACAACTTCCTGGTTATTTCCAATTAACAGAGAGTGTGGTGTTACTCATAATGATACATGTGATAATGTCAAGGAATTGCTACGAAGAGACAAGAAAAACCTCATTATTTTGTGCATCAATGTTACATTTCTCTTGGACAGAGTGTTCCTGTCCAGTGTGAGTGACTGTCAGTGCAGAGGAAGAGGATCTTTATCAAGATGAAAGTTCACAGAAGGTTCTTTCCCACAAGTCTCAGAAATATGTTTACCAACAGGAACTTTGATCACCTTCTCAAACAAAGTGCACAGCATAACCAACAACTCTTCTCTTTTTGCAGTTACTTGCTGCTGTTGAGGAAATTTCCTTACAACAGAAGATGGACTCTGGAAGTTTCAAAATGTACATATTACTGTGTATTTAGGGGACATTTAGAAGGCCTGTGCTAAGCTCTCTGTTTCAAATAGAGACTTGTTCTAGTGTGTATTGCCTTCATCTCCTGCAACTGAGCCTGGAAAATGGACTCCTCCCACACAGGGCAGCAGTATTCTTGAAGAACAGAAATGTGTTTCTATCTGGAAACTTTACACTGCCTTTGAAGGAAAGGATTGAAGTCTTTGACTCAGTTCAGCTCTCTGTGTGAAGTGGAAGGTAAGGTTGTCATGTTTGTGATAGTCTGCATGGTTAGAAACAGCTCTAATTGCACTTTCCCAGACTTTCCAAGGACTGATGCTCAGGTACATTTGTGTTTTTCAATGTTATGTGGGCCCTTGGGTCATGATATAAAAGATGTACATGCAATGAAATGTCACAGGCTCACAAACATAATGGGTGTAACAGCAAGAAAAAGAAAATATCTCTCTGCTTTATAAGTGGGCAACAACATCAAATATTGGTATGAAACTGGGATGTAGCTGTTTCCAAATAGGTTTCATCAGCTCCAGTGCAGATGTTGTGTTCTTCATGCCGGTGTTCCATGCCTTCTGTTCTGCAAGACAACTGTTTAAAATAAATGGGCACACCCAGAGACATATTTAAAATAATTCATTGGATCCAGATAATCTAAGTTAGTCCTTGCAGGTCCTACCCTGCCATGCTTTGCTGTGCTCCTGATTGCCAGCCTGGTGCAGAATCCCCAACCAGCTGCTGCTAAATGTTCCTGCATACTTTGGCAGTAATTGCAGTATTGTCTCTCCCAGTACTAAACTGAGCACATTGGCAGGACTCAGCAGTGCTGTTCTGGAGGCCAGTAATAATGAGCATGGGTATCACACATGTATCATGACTAATCATGTTGTGGTCATTATGAGATGCTCCTTACAGTTATCAATCTGGACAGTAGCTTATTACAAAGCTTTATTGCCTGGATCATGCCCATGGCATATGCAAGCCATCTGAACAGGGCTGAGACAGAATTCTTTCCATGAGGGAAAACTCTGATTTGAGAGGAAAGACTGGTTTCTCTCTGAAACCAGATTGAGAGCCTTTGGTTTCAGCCTCCCCCATGTCACTGGCTGCCTCTGTAATCAGCAGTACCTGAGCACTCAAACTCTCCCTGCCTTCATTTCACCCTCTCCTGAGAGGGGACTGAGCTTTACCAGCTTGCCTGGAGCACTCATGAGTATTTACCACCTCAAAAGCTGTTAGACCATGAGCCTTTACTATTGGTGCTAAAACTGTCACAATCATATTTTTTTCACAGAGCCAATAAAAGCAAGCTTGAAGGTTTAAACAAGAGGAGTTGTTTGCAAAGGTGACATGTCCAGAGCAGTAGATGTGAACTGTACTCTTCCCAATATTTGGTGTTTTAACACTAAAGACCTTTGCATCAAATTAAAAAAATAAAAAGGTCACATTTTGGGTTAAACCATTTAGTGCTTTGATTTTGAAAGCTTAAGTCAGGTCAGATTGAACACAAAGAGTGTCTCAAAAACTCATAAGCATGGTCCCAAGGATCCAGGGAAAGCTGCAGGACAGTCATGTTGGAATATGTGAGAGATTGGAAACTGTCCCTTCACTCTGGGGTGAGAGAAACTCTGACATCATCCTAAGGCTTACCCAGAGGCATCCAACAGATTTGGTTAAAATCTTCCTGAAATGGTTTAAGTTTGATTTTTTTGCTGTTTTTTACTTTATTATCATGTAATTACTTTATTCCCTATATGGAAATGGAAAATGTCGACAGCAAACACAAGTACAACCACAAACAAAATCAAATCTTTTCTGGAAAGGTTTGTCTACCTGGACCTTTTGATTACATCCAACAAATAAGAGCCTAAACAGAAAATTATTGAACTATGGATCTTGGAGGTGCACTCACAAAGGGGAACAGAGTCACATTTACAGGAAATTTTTGACTGAATATGTAGCTTGAATGCTGGCAGGATTTTGTTACCCAGAAGACAGCAGTATTTCAGAAGCACCCCTGAAAATAATGATTCAGTGCACTTCCAAACATTTTGTCATGGAAAATTATGGAAAACATAGGCAAAAAAATCAGTGCACTTTGGTTTGTTAAAACCCATTGGAGATTGTGGGTCAGCTTGGGATGAGTTCACTTTATGGTGAATACTTCACCTGATGGATTTAAGCATGCTGGGAGGGTGAGCAGCACGATGGAGACAGCTCTGAGCGTGGCTAAATGAAAAGGAATGTAAATCATCAGTGATTAACTGTATAGCTCAAATAATCTGAAAAGCCCTGATTTTCCTGCAATCTCTGAGGGAAAAGAACCTGTACCAGAAGTCAGCAGTGTCTGATTTACCTCAATCTGTAGCAGCAGCTTTAAAAAACAAAAAAGAAGACTATTTGGTTTCATTGTATAAAGATAGAGCAGAATGCCAAAAACTCATCAGGATAGCTGGTTTATGCCATATAGCAGGATTATGCCATAATTACACATTAAATCTCTGTTCATTCTATTTATCCTCTTCTCTCTTGAGGTACATAGCATAGTTAAATAAATGTTCAAATAAGAATAAGAAATAATAAATTCAAATAAGAATTCAATGAGAAATTCAAATAAAGAATAGTTAGGACAGAGCTGCTAGGATTAATACACAAGACATGGCAAAGACTAGAATTATTTGGATGAGAAGAAGATGAAAATGGAGCTGATTGTGCAAGCCAAAATTCTCAAGCACAGAACATTGTACCCTCTTTATTTTTATCCCCTTCTGGGTGCACAAGAGGGATGATTTATTATGTTTTCCACTTCCTAGAAGGAAATTATCTAGGTAAGATAAGATGATTCCACCATCTCTAGAAATTTTCACAAAAATACAGATGTGGTGCTTGAGGACACGGTTTAATGATGAACATTGTGCTGGTTCTGGGTTGGTGGTTGAAGATCTTGAATGTCTTTACAATTCTGTGATTTTAAGACATTTTGGAGTCCAGATCTTGCTGCCTGGATCCCAAGGCTCACTTTTGTGTGAAAGGAGCAGTAGGAGCATTTCTTCTAGCAGTAGAAGCATACAGCAGTTTCACTGTCAGACAGAAACACTTTGGTCAGAAGTATGGCAATTTTTACCAAATAGTTTCCTATTTATGAATATAAAGGAGTTTAGGTGTAGTTATAGTTTGGTAATTCATTTAAATAGCAGAGAGGTACAGATCTCAAATTATAATGCATTTCTAAAGACTTGGTATTACTAGTATATAGATTGTCTATTTTTATTGCTAGGATGTTTTTACAATTAAATAGCACAAGAAAAGTGATGCTACATTAAAAACATCAGGAATCCCCATATCTGTTTGTGCTCTTGATGGATTAGATGTCACACAAAAAAATTGAGTATTCTTCAAGTTTTTAACAACCTGAAACAGACTAATTAGATAAGATAAGGAATTTGATTTCTTTAATTTTTACAGATGGAAGAAATTATTTATTTAATTTTATTTAATTTTATTATTTTTTAATTGGTGAAAAATAAAAGAAGCCCAGAGAATGCTATACTTTCCCAGTTTTGCCAGAGAGATGGAGTGAGATCCTCAGGGAAGAGCTCCAACTACAAGACCATCCACAAAGAAAAGAAAAAATATTCAGAGAACAGAGGTGTTAAACAGCAGGGAAGCTGAATAACTGCCAAGCCCCCACTGTTGAGTTCTCAGGTGTAGAAATGATGCCACCCACTCCCTGCCCTTTAATATGGCACTGACAACGTCCATGTGGTGTCTGGCTGTGAAGGACAAACATTTGGAAATGTTTTGAGATGTTCTTGAGGCGCTGACTCAGACCCCCACGAGCCGGGGGAGAGGAGGCAGGTGAGTTCCAGCCTTCCCCAGCTCAGGGGAAGGCACAGCTCTGAGGGCTGGCTCCAGGCTTTGCCACAGGGATGAGGTGCTACTGATGTTATTGAATTTCTCTTGACTCACACTCCTGCCATATTAGGGTCAGTTCCAATGACTTCTCAGTTAGCAGCCTACTGCCTGTTAGTATGAAGCTGTTTCCCTACTGCCTGGCTAGTATGAAGCTGATTCATGCTATTTTGTGTCTTGGTTTTATCTTTTTTTTTGTCAACTCTACCTTCATTTCCTCCTAATGAAGAGCAGAATTGGACCTTTTGGTGTCTGCTTCTTTTTTTCATGGGAACTAATTCACCATTGTGTTGGCAGTGTTCCCACTGCTGTCAATGGAAATTATGTACTTTGAAGGAGAATGAGGCCATAACTGTTTAAGAATTAGGCTATTAAGATAGGACAAGGTTTTTTATTTTTATATAGCGCATTACATATGAAAATTCAAAACCGCTTTGTGGAGAAAAGGGATAATAGACTGTACTTCACATGGTTGTTTGGAGTGGTGCTCTGATTCAGAAGGAAAAGGAAAAATGACTGTACAGATGTGAAAAGAATAGCAGAAGAGCTGGACATTCAAGGCAATAAAGCAGCCAGCAAGTTTCCTGGCAGAATAGACATGGCAAAGGGGAAATGGAAAGCTGAGCTACTGAGAGGAGCTAAATGTCAGCTGGGAAAAAAATAAACAGAAGCTGTAGAACCTCAGCCTAGAGTAACCACTCAGTCCTTCTCCTGCCAAACAGGAGCCAGTGCCTGGCCTTGAATTAAGCAGCACAGGTCAGTGGATGTTTACACAGAATGAGTTTTCTCTCTGTGATCATACCAGTCCCTGCTTCTGTCACCTCAAGACACGAGATGTGTTGGGGAGATGCTGTGTGGCACATGGGGCCATGTTGTCACACTGGCTCCTGTAAAGTCTTTCCAGCTGGGGAAGAGGACATCACCCACTGCCCAAGCTTGCTGCTAGTGCCACACTGGCAGGTGGCTGTTGGGTTGTGCTGCAAACCTGGGTGTCACGGGCTGTGCTGTGCCGTGGGAAGGCGGCTCCGTGTGAATAGCTGCTTCCTTAGCAGATGGAGTGGCAATTGTTGCACTGCGTGGGAAGGCCCAGGCAGCAGTCCTTTCAGGCAAATGAACACCACATCTGGATTTCTTTTCATTTCATTATGTTCCCACTCTTTGAGTGCCTCCCTCCCATCCCCTTCCTTTTAAATGGGATCTTTCCAGTTGCCCGCAGTCTGACAGGAATGAAAGGCTGCTTGCCTTGCAGCCCTTTCCACACCCACAGCTTGTGCAGCAGGATGATTCCATGCAGCTCTGGCAGGGCAGACACAGCACCCTGCCCCTCCTGTGCTCAGGGGTGCTGGGAGCTGCAGGAAAAGCCAGAGCAGTGCTGCTGTGTCTGACCACCAGCCATGACTCTGCAGAAGCTGCAGTCACTGGAGCAGCTGAAATATAGATGAGCCCAAAGGCTGTCTCTTCCTGCAGGAGGAATCCCAGGAGAATCTGGAGACACGGCATGTGATGCACCTCCCTGACTGCCTTCCACCCTGCTGCCTCCCAGGCACACCCCAGCAGCTCTGCAGGGCTGGGTGCTGGCACTGCTGCTGTGCTGGCTGCGACACCTGCCCGCAGCAGGGCCAGGCATAGCAGGCAGCACACACCCTGCCAGAGCACTCCTGCAGGCAGATGGAGTGTCCAAACAAAGGGGCATCCAACCCAAAGGCCACGTAGATGATCATCCCTTACAATGCACTGGGCAATAAAGCTCAGCTCTCTCAGTTTCATTCGCTGCGATGATTTTGCTGCTGCGTTTTCATCTGGAGCTCAGTCATCCAGAATAGCACAGCTCATTCTCTGAAATGTTAAGAAACAGTTGCATAAAATTGCTCTTTGATCAATTTGATTGCTAGAGCATGTGGAAAACTCAAAGAAACATTTGTTTTTCCCAAGCAGGTTTGTAATCAATATTTTTTTCCAGTTATATTTTTTCAATAGAAGCAGCTTTCAGCATTTTCTATTATCAAATCCTTGCTCAAGCATTTACTAGGCAACTGAAGTGAGATAAAGGAAATGTTAATAATCTTCATTTTTGCAGTGGTGACATGAAGCTTGAGCAGGCAAAGCAACTTCCCTAAAGTGGGATATTGGACTTGTGTCACTGGAGTGGAGCCTTGCACAGCTTTGTGGCTCAATTCCATGTTTGCAGTGCTTGCAGCCCTAAGTAAAACAAGTCAAACAATACAGACTCATAACAGTTGAAATAAACCATCTGAATAATTCAAAATTACTTCTGTGATGTTGGGATTTCCCTATACAACCTCTTTGAAAATAATATTCTAATGTGCCATCCAGCAAGAATCCTCTGCTTCTATGTACAAAATTTAAGGCCTTCTATTGAAATTAAATGGAAATAAAACAGGCAAGGAGTTCCAATACAGCAAGGCACTTAAGTATGTGTTTATCTTTAAACACATCTGGAGCCCCATTGACTTTGACAGGGCTACTCATATGCTTAAAGGTAAGCCTGCTTTTGTTGGATTATGGCCCTGAGGATCTAAGTGCTGGGGGAATCATTTTCATGCTCTCCAGAAAGGGCTTCAAATCACTCTTGTTTAAGGAGAGCTAACTGGTTGGATGTAAACACACCTAACAAACCAATAGATCAAGATTAACTTTTATGCTGAGCCACTTGACATCTCTAGAAATTACTTACTGTTGAAGTTTGGTCCTTATAGAAAATAACGATCCAATTATTTTTTAAGTGAAACAGAGCTGTAGGAAAACCTTGATACCTCCACTTGGGAATTTTGTTTAAAAAAGAAAAGAAGAAGAAGGAAAAGTGAGACATAGCAATATTAAAGGGAATGCTGTGTGTGTGACTGAAGGATGGGAGAGTCAGGGGGATTATTACATTTCAGCTCTTGAAAGGAGAAGCAGTGTGGTACATACCAGGACTTTGCTGCTGGTTTTGCTGTTTTACTGGTGATGCTCTGAGATCAACAAAGCAGATGGGCAGCAGGGCAATGTGGCCCTAAAAAATAAGTTGTCTTGAGTATAGTATCTTTCATTGGTAGATGTTCAAGAGCATAATACAAGTCCTTGAAATGAGTGGAAATGCTCTCACTGACCCTGAAAAGCTTTGCTTCAAGCTTGGCACTGCTCATCTCACCAGCCTACACAGGCACTCTGCTCTGCTAAAGAGTGTGGATCTGGACAGGTCAGCCCTGCCCATCCCCTTGGAAGGTGCACAGACACCAGGGTTGAGATCTTACCCCTGCCCCTTGATGCACACAACCCTCCACTTGAAAAAAAGATGTGGAAACAGCACTTGTGTCCCAGGGTCTTTGCCTTTTTTCACTTCCTGACAGTCCACTGCAGGTTGTGGGGCTCTGCCACGTTGGTGTGGTCTCCACAAGTGGGACAGCAGAGACCCATTTGGTCCTTGGGGTCTCTGCAGTGTAGGTGCAACCCATGCACTTCAGCTCAGTCCTTCTCAACTGGCCTTGGAAACATAATAATAAACAGCAGCAGTCAGTGGGGGTTTTGTTGTTGAGGTTTTTTAAAGCAAAACCAGAATTGCTAATACTCCACAAAAACATTGTTTTTTAAGTGTTGCCACCTCTGCTCTGTGCCACATTGGAAGCCTGGATGGGAAAAGCAATGGGAAATGCAGGATAAGAAAGCACCACCATCTAGGCCAAGCACAGTAATATAACATCACTCCAGCAGTAATGACAATGGAGAAGGAACAGAATGCTGTCAGGGAATAATGGTGTCCTGCTGGCAGCTAAATATGAAAGCCAAAGCAGAGACATTTATAAAATAAACAAGCATCAGGGAAGATGAGACTTTTATTACAGAGCAGGAAATAGTGATCTTTAACAATGGTCCATTTCAGTTTCTCTCATTGTTACAGAAATAAAGTGGTGTAAATGAATGCTTTGTCTCATGTATGATTTATTGTTCCTCAGGCAATTACTGGACTGCATTCAATCTAGCCTAGGGGAGGGAATTGCACGTCATCTGACCAGAGGGCAGCCTGTGGGGGCAAGCAGGCCAGGAGGGGACATGGTTTGTATCTAAGCCTCTGAGCACCACCAAAAGCAGCAGGCCAGGCTGCCTCACATCCACACACGCCATCAGAGGCTTTGCGTGACGACAGAAAGTTGCACTGCAGCACCGTGACATCATTGTGGTGGCACAGCCTGGTTAGGCACTTTCTGCACCTCACCCCTGCAGATCATCCTGCTGTGGCTGCTTCTCCCAGTGGTGCCAGCTGAGGAACTGCAGGGGGAAGCAGATGGAATGAAACAACCCCCGGAAAACGGCTGTGTCCCCCCAGCTGGAGTCCTCGGTGTCACTGTGGGATCAGCTGCACAGATGGGGACAGAGCTGGAGGGACAAGCACAGGGGGGTGCATGGAGATGGAGAAGGGGCCAGGAGATCCCTGTGTAAGGAGTAATTTTGCCAAGGAGAGGGTGAGGCAGACCATACCCTTAGTAAGAGGGTGAAATTACATTGAGGCTGTGACATAAAATGTACTAGCCTGCCACAGAAAGCTCCCACATGCTGCCGTACCATACATTTATTCTCTGTGGGGTACCAGCTCTATGTAAATGTTTCATAGAGGAAACAGCAGAGAAAGCAGCTTGGGGCAGAAGCAAACAAATTTCCAACTTCTCCTATCATTTCAGAGGAAAAAATAAATCTGCAAGAAAGATTATGCTGTTTGCCGTCAAGGTGTCAAATAAGGGAAAAGAAAAAGAGCAAGAATTTGGATATAAATAAGTAGTCAAGGTGCTGCCTGGAATGAAGCCCGAGCTAAACTCACACTCTTTTATTAACCTTCTGTAGGGAAAAAAAACCCCAACAAACCTCAAAACGCCCACATTAAAAACACAGTAGGGTCATGGTGACAGGAGTCCAGATGAAGAAGAGAGAACACATTTAGTTTGTCAGAGGGATGTGTGACTTACAACAATTGGATAACACGAAACAGAAAGAAAGAAAATAAAGCTGACCACCAGAAAACATTTCTTAGTAACCTCTTTTTAGTGTATTTTCACACTTTTCTGAGCTATCTGTTGGTATAACAACCTCTGGAGACTGCAGAATAATTCCTACGGGCTATTTTTAAATTTAAGGCTGGACTGAAAATGGTAAGAAAATGTTACTGAGTGAGGATAGATTAAATAGCCTAATAGACCATTTTCCTCTCTAATTTCCATTAAGGTGATTAGCTGGAATGCTGCTTGCAGCATGTTAGTGAAAAAACACTGGAAACACGGTCTTATAGTGGATCCAGTATCCTAAACTAATGTTTGTAGTAATAACAGCGATATAAAAATACATCCCAGGTATTTTATTACTCTAGTTAATGCCTGAGAGAATCACAATATTCAGCACACACATCTTGCAGCACTCCCCAGGAGAAGAGATTTGTATCAACTCCTTAAAAAGAAAAGGAGCAAATATACACAGGGATTTGGTTGTGTGGTGTGCTAGGGCAATCAGGAAAATTAATCTGAATTAACTGAAGCATGAATTTAATTTGGATCCTTCTGCCAAGTTGCATTTTGCACATAATCCTCATTCAGAAGGGAAGTGTCTTCCATTGAGTGCAGAGTATCAGGCTCTCGCCGCGTACCTGTTGACATCGATACCCATTAGCAGTTTACAGTGGATTAGTTGCACTGTCCTGTGACTATTAAACAGAGAGTTTGTTTGCATTTTTCTATCGCTTATGGTTTGACGGGCAAGCTGCCAAGCATTTTAGAATTAACTACACGAAACCATCACCACCTCGACGGTGGGGAAAAGAGAATCGAGAGGGCTCCGTTGGATTCCCCGGTCCTGGGGAACCATAACTCTCACGGTATGGCTCGGATGGCCAGGGGCCAGCTAGCTGGAAAAACTGTGTCAGATTTGCGTGTTAAATAGATTACGGGTGTAAATTAAAATGACTAATAGCCTTGGGATGATGGGCAGAGTTAGTGCTTTGAAATAACTTCTCTTGTTAAGGCAATACTCTCAAGTACCTGCCAGTTTACCTGCCCCCTCCTTGTGGTGCTCCCTGCCCGGTGCGGCAGGAGCGGCTCTTCCTCTCCCCGAATCCCGCTGCACCGGGCGCCAGCCGGAGGCAGGGGATGCTCTAAGGGACTTCTTCATTGGGAAAGTGGCGTTCGATGCTTGGTGTTTATAGCTTTGTTTTAAACTGTGCTGAATTGGCACTACGGGAGAAAGAAAAGGGAAATGGAAAAGAGAAAGGAAATGGAAAAAGAAAAGGAAATGGAAAAAGGAAACGAAGAAGAGAAAAAGAAAAAAGAAAAAAAGAAAAAGAAAAAGAAAAAGAAAAAGAAAAAGAAAAAGAAAAAGAAAAAGAAAAAGAAAAAGAAAAAGAAAAAGAAAAAGAAAAAGAAAAAGATGGAAAAGGGGAAAAAAGGAAAAAGAAACGAAACAGGAAGACGGAAAAAGGAGGAAAATGAAAAGGAAATGAGAAAGGTAAAGAATAAGAAAGAGAAAGAAAAAGAAAGCGAAAAAGAAATAGGAAAGGAAAACGAAAAGGAAAAATTGCTGTGTGAAAAAAAGGAGAAGGGGGCTAGACAAACAAAAACCCGCTCTGCAGTGAGCAGTGTCGGCGGTGCCGCCGCCCGGCCGGACGCCGCTGCAGCCCGGCTGCTCTCGGGACAGGGAGAACCCGAGTCCCAGAGCGGGAGCGGGAGCTCCCCCGTCCCACTGCGGCCCGGCAGCAGCTCCGCCGGCCCCGCGGGGCGGCCGGGCCGGGAACGCAGCCCCGGCGAAGGGAGAGCGGCGGGGCCCGGGCCGGGCGCTGCACCTGCCCGCACCGGCGGAGGGCGCGGGGCCCCGGGGCGCAGCCGCTGCGGAGCCTCCGCCGGCTCCGGACCCCGCAGAAGGAGCTGCGGAAGGCCAGAGGGAACCGAGCCCGGCCCCGGCCACAGCGGCCTCGCTCGCCACCCTCGGCCGGTGCGTGGGGGATGCGAGACCGCCCGCACCGATGCCACCCCGGAGCCGCCCTGCCCTGGGGAAGGCCCGTTCAGGCACGGCCGTGGGACACCGAACACGGCCATGGGACAGTGGGCACGGCCATGTGACACCGGGAGTTGCCGTGGGACACCGGGCACAGCCCCGGGACACCGGGCACAGCCATGGGACAGCGAGAGTGGCCGTGGGACACCGCGCATGGCCTCGGGACACCGGGCACGGCACCGGACACCGGGCCCGGCCGCGCCGTCCGTCCCCACGGGGCTGCCCCGCGGCCGGCGCCGCCCACGCGCGCTCCTCCCACCCCGCGCTCCCCACGCGCGTCCCGCCCCGGCCGCGCTCCCCGCGCGTCCCCCTCTGGTCCCGCCGGGCCCGGCGCCCCACGCGTGCCCTGCCCTGCCCGGCCCGGCCCGGCCCTCGGGAAGGGAGCGGATCGTGCCCAGCGCGGCCTCCGCCGGGGCTGTGCGGCCCCGCTCCCCGCGGGCAGCCGGGGGTACCGGGGCCATTCCCCCGCCAGCCTCCCCCGGCACAGCCGCTGCCGGGCGGGCGGAAGCCGCAGAGGTTTCTATTCAGGACATAGGCACAATGGGGAAACAAAACCCCTTTTTCCCCTTTTTTTTTCGTGCGTGCCACCTCCCAAGATGGAGCGGGATTAGGGCTGCGAGTCCCCTGCACACACTGGGACGGGTTCCCCGTTCCCTGCCTCTGCCGGCCGGGCTCGCCCGCAGCCCCGGTTCTCTTGCTGGCCCGCAGCGCGGCCGGGAGCCACCGAGCACAGTGAGGAATTTATCTCATGGCACCTTGGGAAAACCCTGGGCTTGCGTTTTATTCAGCTGAGGGGAAACTAGGAATGGAGAGATAAATGTTAGGTTGAGTTCGTAATTTTTCCTTTATCTCGTTGTAGAGTAAGAGTATAAAGCATGTTTTTCATGACAGGAGAAGGAGGAAAAGAAAAGAGAAGAGAAGAAAGAAAAAGAAAGAAAGTGCAGAAAGGGAAACAGAATGAGAGAGAGAAAGAAAGAGTAAGAGAGAGAGAAAGAAAGGAAGAAGGAAAGGAGAGAAAGAAAGGAAAGAAGGAAAGGAGGAAAGAAAGGAGAGAAAGAAGGTAAGAGGGAAAAGAAAGAAAGAAAGAAAGAAAGAAAGAAAGAAAGAAAGAAAGAAAGAAAGAAAGAAAGAAAGAAAGAAAGAAAGAAAGAAAGAAAGAAAGGTAAATATAGAAAACAAGGAACGATGCTTTAACGTGTTCTTTGACAACTGAAATGAATTAATTTTTCTTGATCAAATACAAGTTTAAGGAATTTTGCGAACCTTCATAGCACATTTTATTCTCTCGATAATGTGACATGCACATGGGAGCACAACTAAACTCTGTTTAGGTGGTGGTGGTTTGTTATTTGGAAGTATTGCCTGGCATCTAAAAACCCAATTCGGTATTAAACAGTTTAGAATCACTGAATAATTAAACGGATTTTTATTTATTTTTAAAAACTTTTGGCAGCTTGCCGGTTGCTTTAAAATCTTTCCCTGTAATGATTGGTCGAATTTTACCTCAAATGAGACACGGTTTTGAAAGATTTGCTTTTGCTTTATTTATTTTTTTTCTTTCCTCATAGTCGGTGTCAGTGCTGGTTTCTGAACATCAAAAAATACTGATTTTTTTTTCCCCCTCACATTTTCTCCGTAAAATTGTTTTCTTCTCTGTCGTCGACGGTCTTTGGGTACCACAGCAGCGCAGCGAGCGTGGCGGAGGAGAATCGAACGGAATAACAGAATATTTTTCGTATAAAGGAAGGAACACTTATATAGAACAAACCGAATCGCGCCATCAGACGCTGCCGATGATTTATTTGTGCCAATTCAAGAGTTCGATGGGGCCGAGGGACACTGCAGACTCACAGCCCGGGCGCTCCCCCGGCACCTGGGCCGGCCGGTCCCAGCACCGGCTCACGCCTGGAATCGGCCTTTTGTTCCCAGGGTTTTAGACCGGAGCTGCGCCCACCTTTTTTGTTATTTTATTACTTTACAGGTGGTTTGGAAACCCAGAATAAACAGAGTTCCGCTCCCAATAGAGGCTTAACAACAGCCTCTCCCCAAAGGCAGCTTCGTGGCTCCTTCCACGGCAGGCAGAGGTTTCGAGGAGAGACCGGCGAGCCGGCAGCCCCAGCCCAGCCCCGCAGGAGTTGCCCCGGCTCCATCCCAGCCCTCAGGACCTGCCCCGGCTCCATCCCTGCCCTCAGGAGCTGCCCCGGCTCCAGCCCTGCCCGCAGGAGCTGCCCCGGCTCCAGCCCTGCCCTCAGGAGCTGCCCCGGCTCCATCCCTGCCGCTCCCCTCGCCACCACCGACGCAGCCAGCGCGGTGTTTTCGCTTCATTTTCTTTATTTTTCTCCCTAGGCTCGGGCGGACAGCCATCCCTGGCATCTCCGGGCCCGGCCGGGCGCACATCGGGGCCGGGAGCATCCCCGGAGCCGGTGCCGGTGCGCTCAGAGCCGCCCGCGGCTCCGCGCCTCTCCCCGGACACTCCCGGGTACGACAAACCGCGAAACCACGGGGCAGCAAAGCCACCCTGGCGCCCCTCCCAATCTTCGGAGTGGAAAACTCAGAGTGGAGAACCCAAAGCGGAGAGCCCCGGCTGGCCGGGCTCCGGCGGCCCCAGCCCGAGGGCGCTCACACCGGGCAGCGGCCCTGGCGGGGATGCCGAGGAATCGGCGCCTTCTTCTTCTCCCGTTCCCCTGCCGCCGTCCCCCCTTCAGGCAGGGGTGATGCTCTGGCTGCTTCTCCTGCTCTCACCCTCTCGTCCCGCCGGCGCTGGGCGCTCCCGGTGGCGGATGCTGCGGGCTGGGGACAGCACAGCACCTTCACCCCACAGCCGCGGCAGCGGGGAGCGTGGGGGGTGACAGGCAGCACGGCATCCCGGGGGGTTGCATCCTTTCCCTCTGGCTTTCAGGGGTCCTCAGAAACCTTGTTGCTCGGGCAGGGCAGTGAGTTTTTACCGGATCTGCCTCTCCTCTGGGCAGGGTGAGGGTCGTTCCCTCACCTCCCAGGTCAGCTTCTGCAGAAATGTCTAAATGCAGGAAAAGCCTCTTTCTTCCCATTACACGCACACTAAGGGTGGGGGAAGGAGGCTCTTCCAGAAGGGATGAAGCCAAGGAACCCAACAGAAGGTCAAGAAGAGCATTTGCCCAGCCAGCCCTCACTCCCAGCAATGAGGGTACCATGCTGCACTCTGCTTGACTGGGGAAGTAGACTTGCTGCCTCATTCCTTGCAGTAGAAACAGCCCCCTTGTCTCTTCCCTGGCAGAGCTCCTGGGCTCAATAATTTTGTTCCCATTGGTCACAACCATCTGAAAGTGAAAAGTTTCCTTCACACCTTCATGGGGGCACTGTCAAGGTTCAGTGACAGCCTGGAGGAGATGGAACCCTCTTGTCCCCACCCAGGAGGACACAGAGATGCAAGCAGAGCCACAGGCAGGCCTTTCCCATGCCTTGAAGACTGTGCCCTCTTAGCTGACCCATCTGGGCTTTGCAAGCAAACAGCAATTTTCCTCCCAGCTGGGAGCACCACCCTGCCTTGCCCATTTCAACATGGAAATCTGTGTGTGTGTGACACCAGCCCCCATTCCATCCCTATCCCAGCTGCTGGAATGCTGAAATGTCTTTCAAACCTTTTACTCCTTGCTCCTCACTTGCCCAGGCCAAGACTGTAAGCTCAGATGCTGTTCCAAGGAGAGCAAACAGGCTTTACCTTCCATCCCCAGTCACCCAGTGACTTTCCCTGTGGGACCCATGGAAAGGATCAGTGGGAAGAGTGTTGGTATCTGCTGGAGCTGTCCATTGTTTGGATGTCTGTATCCCAAATTCCTGTCAAAGTGCTCATGGGCAGAGACCTCAGCAGAAAATCTGCAGGAGACCTTCCCTTCAGGAAGGGCAGCTCCCTCCCTTCCTCCCCCAGGGGATTCTGAGTGACAAGGATGAAAGGAGAAATTGGGTTAATTCCCCAACACCACCTGTCAAAACATCCACAACCTCTTCCTAGCCCTTCCCACTGCTGTGAAATGATGATGCTTCACTGCCTGGAGCTGTGTCTGGCCCAGGGAGGAGCTCTCCAAGATTCCTGTGGCAATCCTGGGTCTGCACCTGGTGATTTCCATGCCCAGCAGTCAAGGTAGAGCTGGCCACCTCAGCAGGTCAGGGACAAGCCTGGATAGAAGCCTGTGCTGGGTGCTTGTGAGCACACAAGGGGGCTGGATCTTAAAAGAAGACTTGGAAGAAAAAATAAGGTTGTAATGGAAGTATGGTTTATGGACTCAGGCAATCACCCATGATGGTAGTTTCTTACTCAAAACTTCTCTTCTCTTACACATGAGGGAGGGTGTTGCAGGTACACTCAGCTCAGAACTTTGGAGATTTCTCAGCCACACAAAATGCAGCAGTTCCTGGGAAACATTGCTGGTTTGGGCTTGGGCTTCTCTGCTTTCCTTTCAGAGGAAAGAAAAGGGCTTGAAAGGGCAGAAAACATTGCTTGAAAAGAAGAGAAGGAACTAGAATTGTCTGTGTAAGAGGGAATGATTAATGTGCCATTGCCAGAAGACCTTGGGTAACTTCCCAAAGAGCAGAGAAACCAAACCCAACTGCCTTTCCTCCCAAAACACCCAGGAATCCTCACCAATGTTACTTAACAGAAGATTTTATCCTGACTCCAGCCCTGCTGAGTCCACAGGTACCAAGGCATTATGTGCTTTGGTTATGGCTCTTCCTGATGTTAAGCATTCATTCCTAAACTTATCCAAAGGAATACAGTGAGGAAAATACAGCTTGATCACAAGCAAGCTAAGCTCCACCTGCTCTATTAGGCACACCAGTGTTTTTTGCTAAGCATCAACAGGTTAAGAAATAAAATGCAGGCTTTAGAGAACTGTATTTAGATTTACAAACAACATTGTAACTGGATCAACAGGCTATAATTAGAATTTAATAATCCAAATGGAGGAGTAATATGCCCGCTGCTTGAAAAATTGGAGCCTTTCTTCTGCAGTTCTGAATATTCAGCTCTGCAGATTGGACTCCAACTTGCTTGACACAATTACTGTCCTAGTGAGGTGAACACGTTACAAATAAGAACAATAAGATCAACAATAGTTTAAG
Organism: Zonotrichia albicollis; assembly: GCF_047830755.1. Lineage (NCBI taxonomy): Eukaryota > Metazoa > Chordata > Aves > Passeriformes > Passerellidae > Zonotrichia > Zonotrichia albicollis. Next base: position 44,110,828 of record NC_133825.1, read on the forward strand.
TCTAATACCATAAACAAAGGAAATAATCAGAACACCTCTTGCCCCAGCGCAATCTGCACAACTGGGATGGCAAATTAGCATGGTTATTAGAAAAAAACACACAAGAAATGTTATATTTCATGGACTTTTGGAAAGGCTTTAAGGCTGAAAAATATGTTTCAGGCAATCCCATCAGGTGCATTGATGACTTTTAGATTCAGTCTTTGCATTTACTTCTAAAGCCTACGTGGGCCAGGGGTGACACAGCACAATTGATGAATGGGGAAAAAATAGACCTGTGTCAGCCAGATTCCCCTCACATCACACTCAAAGTATTTAGCCTGAGGTGTGTAATTAAGCAAAGGTTAATCCAAGAAACTCAACACATGTGTGACAAAACAGAGACAGTCCCCAGGCTGTGTTGGTGTCACAACAGCCTCTGGCAGGACTCAGGCACAAAGCAGAGCCCTGCCCAAGCTCCTGGCTGGGACTGACTGCTCAGTGCTGCAGCTCAGGCCAGTGTTCAGTCCCAGATATTAAAAGGAGACCTCCCCTCTTATTTTGCTTGCTAAGAAGGCATCTGAAGTGATCACCCACCTGGCTTGAGGTAGGACTTCTTTCCAGTCACTGACCAAGCTGGCATAAGGCAGAACTGCTTCCAAAGGGAGATGCTGTGGTGCTGCCATCTGTGGCATCCGTGATTTCCTGAGTGCATCTGGGATCTCTGCTGAATGAAATGTGAATGAAACAGGGACTCAAGGGAAAGGGAGTCCAAGCAGCTCTGATCCCTGGGCAAAGAGAACAGACTGCAGAAAGGAAAGTGTTACTTAGAAAAAGTTTTTCTCCTCCACAGTTTTTACCACCATAACAGATATATTTTCCCATTAGGTTGAGAATCCTGTTTTAAAACTCATGACAAAATCCAACAGTAGTTCATGAAATATTACATCCATGTGAAAACAAACCATGCGTTATTAACTTTTATTTTACATGGTTTCATTTCCATAGGGCAGGAATAATCAGAAAAGGGATTTGGCTCAGAAGGTGATTGGAAGGATACCCCAAGTCAAAAATTCAGTTGAGAGGATGAGGTCAGATAATCTCTACTGAGACCCTTGTCGGAAAGGATATATATTCTCTAGTCTATTTTAAAATTGTTACTTGATTTCTTTACATGCCCTGACTAATATTTGTCTGCTTGTAAGGGCTTCACATTTGCCAAGAAAGTAATGACATTGTGGAGTGTTTAAAGAGACTTCAAGGTGAAAGATTATGCATATCCAGTGAGCTAGAGGTGACTAAACCAGGCATAGCATGAGGATGAATGTTGGGCTCTGAGCCCTTCAGGTGTGCCAGGAACACCCAAATTATCCCTGGGTGCTGGTATGAGCATCCACTCTGCTGGGCTGACTTGAAGATGTGCAAAAATCAGCTGATGGGAAGAGCCATGGCTCCCTGCTGAGGGTGCTTCTGAAGGAAATCAGGTGTTGCCTGGGACATTGATAGTTTTGAAAAAGGCCCAGGAGCTGTCATTTTGGCTGGGGCTGTGGGAGCTAAAGGAACCAGCTGAGTATGTTTAGCTGCTGCCTCCTGGGGCAGCAAGGACTGCACCTGTTCTCCTGCATCTTTTGGGACAGCCAACCTCCAATTTAGGGACCTTGCAATGCAGATTCCTTGGAGCTCATCATCATTGCATGTGCAGAGCTGAAACTTTTCCTTCACAGATGGCCAGGGTTCCACTCTTGTGTGCTCAGGCAAGACTGGAACAGCAGCATGAGAGGAGAGGTTCTCTATCCCTGGCACCAGTGCAGGGCTCTGTGTGACAGGGAGGCAGCCTGGGGGAACACTCTGTGTGACAGTGGGGAGATCTGGAGAGAAGGATGAGAAAGGAGATGGCAAGGGAGGCAGAGCTTGGAGGCTCTCATGATGTCTCTGCTCCCCTTTCATCTCATACTAATTTAGAGATCAGGCAGGAGCGAGTGAGATCCAGGTGAGGTTCAGGGGAGGGTTAATGTTACAACAAACTCCAGGTTTTTATGGTTAAAATGGCATTCCTCAAACTAGCTGGATAGCAGCAGGCTATTCACCATAACTAGACTTGCAAAACTCTGGAGATTTCCTTTCTCACTCTCCTCCCATTGCCAGCAAAACCAGGGGCTGCTCTTTGGTGTATTGCAAACAAGAGTTCTAAGAAAAGGAGCCAGAGTGCCCAGGAGGGCAATGGTGAGCACACAAGTGGCACAGTGTCTCCAGTGTACCTCACAATATCCAGGCAGCTGCCTGTCCTCTTGTTTCAGATTGCAGCAGCTGGAAATGGACTGAAGAACGTCCATCTGGTCAACTGACCCAGCACTGACAGATATTCCGGTGGTAATCCATAAAACAGTGTGTAAGGGAGGTTACAAGTGATTACGTTAGTGTTTGTGTGTATTTGGTGTCAAGAATTCACCAGCATATTTGTAAGAGTACACTGACAGCACAGAATCTTAAAATCATAAAATTTTGATTTTGGGTGTTGGAAGGGACCTTGAAGACCAGCAAGTCCCAAAACCCTGCCACGGACAGGGACATCCTTCACTACACCAGGCTGCTCAGAGCTTGATCCTTGAACTCTTCCTGGGATGGGGCATCCACAACTTTCCTGGGAAATCCGTTGCTGTGCATCACTACAGCAATTTGGTGAGTAGCAATTTACAAATATTTAATCTAAACTACTCTCTTTCAGTTCAGCGCCATTCTGCCTCATCCTTTCACTCCATGCTCTTGCAGAAAATCCCTCTCCATCCCTCTTGCATTCCCTGACTCGCTTTCCAAAGGAGTTTGGACCACGGTGATGGCATGCTGCAGAGGCTGAGCAGGCTGCTGGCGGTGCTGGGTGTCCCTGAGCCCTCCTGTCACAGTTTGGAGCTGCTGGAAGTGCTGGGTGTCCCTGGGTGCTCCTGGTCGCTGTCACAGACCCTTTAGAGCTTCTGCGTATCCCTGGGCCCTCCTGGATCTCGCAGACCCTTTGGAGCTGCTGGCGGTGCTGGGTGTCCCTGGGCCCTCCTGGAGGCTGTCCCAGACCCTTTGGAGCTGCCGGAGGTGCTGGGTGTCCCTGGGCCCTCCTGTCCCAGAGCCTTTGGAGATGCTGGGTGTCCCTGGGCCCTCCTGGAGGCCGCCCCAGACTCTTTGGAGCTGCCAGAGGTGCTGGGTGTCCCTGGGTCCCCCTGGCCACTGTCCCAGTGCCCTCCTGGGTGTCCCTGGGCCCTCCTTTGGAGCTGCCGGCGGTGCTGGGTGTCCCTGGGCCCTCCTGGAGCTCGCAGACCCTTCAGAGCTGCCCGGCTCCCGGCTCTGCTCGGCCCGCGGGCTTCGAGCTCTCTCTGGCGGCAGCACTCGGAACAGGCGGCCGGGCCCTAGCCCCGCCATCCCTCCTCCCTCCTCCTCCTGCTCCCCTGGCCAATTCCAGCCTTTCTCCTGGGAAACACTGCTGGAGGTGGATAACGGGCACCCCGCACATGTTTGCCGCCCCTCGATGAACTCCCGTTTCTTTCAAGGGCTTGGGAATGATCTCCTTGTCACAGAAATACCGGCTCGGGAAGTCCATGAACTGCGAATCGCTTGAGGGTAAGAGGCTATTCTGGGAAATGCCACTGCAGCTTGCCCTGCACTGCCGCCCTTTCCCGGGCAGCTGCTGCTGCAGGCGGCGGTGGGGAGCAGGAGTGGGTCCTGCTCCTACCCGGTATGGTTTTCCATGTCCCTGTGCCAGGGCAGAGGGCACTGGCACACATTTGAGTCTTTGGGAGTCACTTTGCAACAGGGTTCTGCAAAAAGAGATTTTTTTTTTTGCCAAGGTGCAATCATAGAACGGTTTGGGTTGGAAAGGACCTTACAGATGGTCTGCTTGTGACTTCCCTGCCATAGGGAGGGACACCTTCCACTAGATCAGGTTGCTCAATGCCACATCCAGCCTGGTATTGAACACTTCCATGGATGGAGCACCCACAGCCTGTTTCAGTGCCTAACTACGCTCGGAGTAAAAAAATTCACCCTAATATATGACCTAAACCCACCCTTCTTCAGCTTAAAGTCATTCTCCTTTATCCTTTATCCTATTTTCCCACAGGGGTTTTTGGGCTGCTTATACATCCCTCTGGCTATGCCACAATTCACCCCCTTTTGAGATCCAGAAAAACTGTGTGCAGAAATCTTCTATAACTCAAGAAAGCTAGAATGTCTACAATGACTTATTAAAAAAAAAAAAAAAAAAAGAAGAAAAGCTAATTCTGCTTTCATATCCATTAAACTGTGTTGCATGAGTTTAAAAGGAAACAGAATCTGACCAAATTCTGCTGCAATTCAGCTATATAAAGGCATTAAGTTGAATGCTTAATTGGTGTAAATGGCACATTTCTGCTATTAGTGTTGGACTGCAGACAGCCTCAGTTTCAAATTAATGAACAAAAATTCTGGTCATTTCAGAAGGGAGAGAAAGATTCAAATCTACAAAGGCACTTCTCAAGATACTTTTGCTTATGTAAACATATGACTGCAGGGAAGAAGAAGGGTTCTATGTACTGTTGGAACAAAATTTCAGTTACTGAAGCAGTTACTGTGTGTTTCCAGCTGAGACCCACAATGTGTGGAAGGGAGATGATGGGGTTTGTGCCCTTGCTCTGTGCTGTGCCTTCTCAGCCAGAGAAGCTAAGCTGCAAATGTGATGTGGGTCAGTTTAGGGGCAAGCATTTCACACAGCTGCTAAGGATGGCCTTCTGGCAAATAATTCAGCATGGTGATTGGATATTTCCTCTGGAAATAAAGAAAAAGGAAGTCATGGCACAGAGGCTGAGAACTCCTGGCAGGTTTGGTGTGACACCCAACAGCTGAAGTGAGCTGATGCCATGGGACTGTTGGTTAGAGATAAGAGCTGAGCAACAACTCTTGAAGAATGTGCAAGAGGACAGCAGAGAGTGGCTACCACTGCAGCTCTCCTTCCATCAGCAGTTAGGCTGGAAGAAGGAGGAAATGCAGCATTGTCCATAAAGCATCTTGTCAAGAGATTCCATCTTGCTCCATGCTGAGGACTGCTGGCAGCTCCAATGTTTGGGGGCCCTTGTTTTCCAGCCAGACCCCTGGATGTGGACACACCCTTTGGTTGAGATCTGGCTGCTGTGCTCCATCCCCCTTCCCTCCTGTTGTTGGTGGAGCCAAGGTTCTTGGTGCTGCAGGACTCAGGAGGCTGTGCTTCTCCTCAGGACCAGCTGTGAGCCCTCATTCCTCCATGGGGGCATGCAGCCACCTCCAGCCCTGCCTGCTTCCTCCTCTGTGTGAACCACCTTCAGGGCTCATCTGAAATCTCCTATATCTCTCAGCTGCTCAACATTTCATTTCTGATGTGTTTCTGATGTCCTTTTGTTTAGACAAATGACAAATCCCTGAAAGCCATAACCTACAGCCCCATCTCTCTGAATAAGATGCAGCCAGCTGTCTTTGGCTGCCTGGCAGGATTCCAACATTAACCCTCGCTGAGCATACATTCATCCTGCAGCTGAGCTGCCCCACCCTCACATCTCAAATTCCCAAGTGAAGGCCAATGCCATTTAGAAGGATTTCCCAGCAGCCTGAGCAGCAGTAGCAGTCTGGGTGCCAGGCAGTCTCGGGAAGAGCCCTGGGCAAATCCACAGGGTTCATTGCACTTGGGGCCCAGATGGCTCGTTTAGAAGTGTTAAAGGATTTTTCCTTGTCGACAAAGATATAAGAAGAGACTTCATTCCACATGCAGTTTTTGTAAGATGTTCCTCAGAAGAGGTGGGCAGTTTTGCATGCATTTTTTCCCCTACCCAAAATATTTTGCAGGAGGAACTTTCACAGTGTGGCCTTACTCATCAACGCAGGCAGGATCACATCATTGAGGAATTACATCCTAAACTAATTACATAGGTGAAGCTACAAGGGCCCGGAACCTGAAAGTGTGTCCCCCCGCTAAGGTGGCAAAATGTTGTTTTCTGATTCACTAAAAAGCATCTAAGTGCTATTCCCATGAGAGCTAAAACATTTAAAGGGTGAGCAATTAATGGTTTATTAATGGGTGGGACAGGATTTGAAAAGTTCATGTATTCCTACTCAGAGCTAAAGGAAACCAGCAGAATTGAAAGAAATTTGAAGACAAGTGTCCACTCAATGTTGTCCCAAGGCACACCCATCTGTGAAAGTGTCTTCCACCCCCCAAATCCACAATGACTAATGAGTGGTAAGATAATGGAGTAAAAACTCTTCAAAGATTACACAAAAGGGGAAGAAAAATTGCTTAGTGTCATTAGGAAAATTGGGATGAAAACAAGTGATGGAAAATGTAGCCTGACACTCAAGAAACTCTGAGCCACTGACACGAAACTGTGCCCAGCCTGATTGCCAGGGAGAGGAGACAGAAAGAGGTGTTTGATTGTGGGCATCTCACAGACTCCTGCCTGTGGTTTATAAAGTGCCATGGATGACTGAGGGTAGAAAATGCTGTAAGCAGGATACTCTGGGGATTTACAGTCCTTAATGACCTCAGAGCTCTTCCAGATACACATTTGACCTCAATGTTATCTGTAATACTTGGCCAATGCTGCAGCCTGCAAAGGAAGACTTTTTATCTGTGTTCTCTCTGACTGAACTTGTATGTGAAATTGGAAATAAGATAATTTTAAGAATTTTTTTTTTGTTAGTATTTTGCATGCTGAGAGTTTAGAGGATCTGTGCTTGTCACAGGGACTGTCTCACATGAATGCTGGTGGATATTTATGGCTAAAAGTTTGTTCTTGTATTTGAGGTTTCAGATTCCCCTCTTTCCACCTGCTTATGTATATATAATGCCACATTAATAGCAATGTGGCATTACTACAAAGAATTAGCATTTTTAAGAGCAAAGTGGACTTGTCATCCTGAATCTATGTGGGTTTTATGCCAGTTCAAAGTGCAGAATTGCAAATAAATGCAGTGTTGACATGAACCATGATGCTTAGCTCTCATGCAGCATATAATCTCACATACTCTAATGTTAATTAAATTCCTCAGAAGCAGCTTTCTGATCTCTCTACAGGGAGCTTGTTTGCCTTGAAATGAACTACTGTGCTGAGATAGTCTCCACTATACCAGCATTACGTTCACTACATTAACTCAGTAAAGACTTGGCATAAGACTTGTGGCTGAACCTCAGTAATCCCCTTTGCTTATCTGGAAACCCAGGGCTCCTGCTCTGTGGGGTCTGGTGCTGGTGACTCGAGGCGACACCAACCTCTCTGCTTGTTCCAGCACCCTGAAATGGTGCCACAGCACTCAGAGGAGTCATGCAAAGCAATGAGCAGGGACGTGGCTTTGTTTGCAAAGCCATCCCCACCCTGATTGAGAATTGTTGCCCTCTATCCACTGGTTTTGCTGGTGGCCCTTTAGAAAGGGTCTGGGAGAGTGTTGTCTGTCTAGAGCAGCTTCCCCTCCCAGCCCCAAGTGTATTCTGAGTTGCCACACGTTTCAGAGAGCAGCAGGAGCAAAGTGGCTGACACAGAGCTCTGCTCTGTTGGAAACCTCAGCCTTGCAGCAGCCAAACCCCCCGGATGAGCTGCACCCCTGGCTACTGGGTCAAGCTCTGGGAGAGAGAAGATGTTACCATTTCCAAAGGGAAAAAAAGCTAATATTTCCTCATTCTGGGTGCAGCTTGGCTTCTTCCACGCTGTTGTGGCTGCTCAGGTTTGGGGAAGAGGAAGGCAAGGTGAAGTGTTTCTGCCCAGGCAAGGATTTGGGGATTTAGGGGCTGGTTAGCTTGTGAGTGACCAAAGACTGGTCCTGTGTTTAATTACACTTCCCATTAAAGGTGTTTCCGCACTATGTGACTTCATCCCTCTTAGAAAGAAAGAGGAGGAACAGAAACTAATACCCAAGCTTTGCTTGGTCCTGGGGCATATTGAGAGTGTTTTTCTCTTGTAAATTAAATTATGGGACCATTTACTTGGCTTTGGTGTGAACAAAGAATGAAATAGGAAAATCTCCTATTCAGGGTGAGAGTCCTGGACATCTTTGAATCCACTTAGCATTCTGTGTAGTGTCAGGATGATAGTCCTGAGTGCTCTCAAATATTCCCAGAGGTTACAAGCTCAAGCACTCGACTCAAGCAAAAGCTGAGACTTTTAAAGATGGATACAAAGAAAACCAAACCTTCCCTGGGGTATCCAACACACCCTACTGCCAGTTTGTGCATTCCTCTCTCCATCCTAGCAGTGTGAGGTGTAAGGGCTAAGAATGGGAGGTGTCAGGGGAATTCATATTCCAGGGCAATATGGAATGTGGGGTTGTGAGGAGATAAATATTTGCAGAGTGCCTTAAAAGCTGGTGTGGCTCATCTGGCTGGGTGCATTTGCTCTGCACAAGTGTCTTGGTCTGTGCTGGGGCTGGGTTTGGGCCAGCTCTGCTGCTGGGCTGCAATCCCATGGGAAGAGGCCTCAAGGAGCCCCAGGGCTGGGAGGGAGTGGGATAACCATTGTGGGTGGGAGGTGGGAGGAGTAATTTGAACGCGCTGAGGGCACTAAGAGTGAAACTTCACTGACACCCCCCACCCAGTTGACCTCGAGTGGTGTGTCCTTATGTCAAATCTAATGCTCACACAGCCCTGAGATTGCTTTATTAATGCAGCTACTGCTGCCACTCATTTTTTGCTGTTTTGGGGTGCTTGGAGGTGATATTACCACTATACCAAAACATTCATTTTCTGGGGGGAGCTAAACTGAATGCATTCTGGAAATACTTTCCAGGGACCTATATTGAGGCAATGGATCAAATCTTCCATGATCCTTGTTAACATTCAACCTGGAATGGAAGGTTTTTAATTCTCCTTGTCGTGAATTTCTGCCAGGATGAGGTCTCAGTTCCTCTATTAAACCATATTCCCATCAGAATCAATGCCAGGTGTAAATAAAAGCAAACCATTTAATCCATTGCCATTTATTTTTAAAAAGCACTGTCATCCTTCAGGTCACTTTGATTTTCTCTTAAAAAGGATGACATTGCACTCTTTGTCAGTACAGAATGGTGTTTCACAGAGCAGGTAACACAGCAGGTCTTTGGCAACATAGCAGATGACTTAATGCAGGGAGAGTTTTAGTGATTATTGAAAAATGTTTCTCTCTGCCCAAACAAGGACCTTCTAGGTTTAACCTATGTAATTCAGAAATATTAGATAAAATAGCAATTTCATTGTAAGTATATATTTTTGCTGGATTTATTTAACCTTGCAGCTGTGGTCAAAAACTTCCCTTTCAAGCAGCACCTTACAGAGCACTCACATTTGCCCTAATCAAAGAAATGGAAGTTGGGACAAATGCAGGTTTGGTGTCCATTAATGTGGATAGGAAATGTCTATTGCAAAAATCTCTCTCAATACAAGTACCAGTAACTCAATTTGGAATAACTTGTGGTTAGTGGGATTTGCTTTTAAGCAACTAAGTTCAAATATGTAATACAGCAATAGTGGGAAACGGTTTAGATTAAGCAAATAATGTAAAAATCATTTCTGGTTTTATTTTTATTAAATTTTCTTGTTGTCACAAGCTCAGAGCTTGATGCTGCAAATGGCTGAGAAGCTCCTGGGAATTGGTAAATACTTTGCAGCACCATGTGTAGGAGGAGGCTGAGAAGATTTTAAAGCACTTTGTGGAAAATAGGTTTATATCTGAGTTGCAGATGAAAAACTGTGCAGGACAAACTGTATCAGAATTACCATACTGGCCAGTGAAAACCTTTTTTAGAACACCAGTGTGAATATGTAGCCTCAGACAGGGGCTCATTGCCCAGTACCCCATCTTATTTTTACAGCTGCAAGCTATTTGCTGTTCAGGGGGGTTATTGAGCCCTGTGTGGTTAGTAGTCAGCACTAGTGACTGTTCTTCTAAACATCTCTCCATTCTCTTTCATGTATGGAAACCCAACAACCTTTGGCAAAGACCTTCCTAGCCATGTGAGAAACAGTCCTGTTTTGTTTTGGAGCAGATTTCTACTTGCTCCTTTTGATGGTCCCCAAAGAGGCTGCAGAGAGCTGATCCCTCACCTGCTCCCTCCAGAACACCTGGCAGACTGAAGAGAGTTCCTCAATATTTCCCCCCCTGGCCAGTGGCTGCTCAGTCATTCTTTGTCTGAAAGCTGTCCACACCTTCAGCCATCCGTGTTTCTTATGAAATTTTCCCGATTTTTAACTGTGCTGCTTGAGAGGAGGGTAGCGGAACCACACTCCTGCAGGTGTGTGCAGCCCGTGCATTTGGACAGTAATAAACAGATTTCCAATATTTCAGTCTCTATTGTAACAATTCCCAGCATAAAGGGCTCCAGACCTATGTACATTATCTCCAAGCACAACCTCTCAGGAAGTTCTGTTGCTTTGGATTAATTATGAACATTAGCAGTTTTTAACCCTGTGTTTCAGGTCAGTGGGGAAAAAAACCCCAGAGGTTGACTGCAATAAGAGGATTTAAAAATCTGTTGTCAAAAAGCAAGACTGAGCCAGCAAGGAAGATAACAAGAAAAATAGCAAGCACACAGCTTTATTTTTGTCTTAGCCCTAAAAGTCTCTTTTCTTTTAAGTGGAGACTTGCATACTGGCGAACATTAACTATTTTCTGATCCAATTTACTGAGAGTTGACCTAGAATAAGTCACTGTAAGCATGTAGGATTTCTGTGTGGATGTGTGGACTTGCTCCATACACACAGCTCACATAGTAGGTCTTGGCTGCACAAGATTGTTTCAATTTTTAATGAAAGATGCCTGGAGATAAAATATTTAATATGTCTTTCTGTAAAGTCCAACTCTTCTTACTACCACTACAAAACTTGCAAAGGGCAGTGATGCTACTTGTTGCTCCAACAAGTGTTTTAGAGCAAAGGATGTTGCTGCTCCTTTGTATTTTAGAGTAAAGGATGAAAAGAAAGGCTTTATTTTTAAAGTTGGAAATAGTTTGCAAAGATCACTAACTCTGAACTGAATCTTGCAGTCCTGACTTACTAAGGTCAGTGAGAATTTCACAATTGAAACTTCTATTTATATAGGAAGATTTTATTCCAGTGAGAGCTAGGAGAAACCTTCTTGACTATTTTTATTTTACTTCTTTCTCAGGAGAAAAAGAATTTAAAATTCAAAAGACCCTCTCTACAAAGATTGAGCGGTATAGATTCTGTAAGCTCTCTGAAAGGGAAATTCATTGTTCTATTGTCTGCCTAGGGGTTACAATTAGAGCCATCCCCTTCTTTTGATTAATTTTAGATGCTCCTGATTGTTTCTGGGAGAAATCTTTAAAGAACTGTATTCCTTACAGTGCACACTTTCCCTCCTGGGAGCTGGAAGTGTTTCTGCTCTATCAGTGGGAAGCTGCTGTTCAGGAGAAGGAACTTTAAGCACGAGTTGGCTCCAGTGGAAGCTGATAGGAGCTAGTGATCCCTGTGCATTACAGTGCTGGCTGATCAATAATAATTCAGAGATAGAGTGGCGTGGCATCCACTGAGAAGTATTTCAGGGTTTGTGCTGCTTTTCCGTGGGGACTGTAGTGCAATCTTCACTTATAAAGACATGTGATCTGAAAGCCTGAGGCAGAACAATCCTTGTTTTCACAGGAGAAGCTTTTCTTGGCTGCAAAAGCTTTTACATCCTCATCTTTCTTTCTAAAAGCTGTGTCTTCTCCACAAAATTATATATTAAAAAAAAAAAAAAAAAAAGACGAGCTTAGGATGGCAACAACATCACAGCCTCTGCAAGGTAAAACAACATGTAAAAAAATATTTTGGGCAGTGTTTCCTCATGCCTGCTTCATTGTGTCTCTTGTCATCTATGCTTTTCTTGGGGCTCTCATGTTTTCCCACATTGAAAGTACCCGGGAGGTCACAGTAAGTGAAGAATACAGAGCATTTCTGCGGAAGCTGATGTGCCTCGCCAGAAAGTTACCAGGTATGTACTGGAATTTCAAAATGACTTACCTGCACAGGGAGCTATTAATTACTCTGCTTTTTGAATGAGTTTTTTTTGCTTTTTAAGACGTTCTTCAAAATACTAGCAGCTGACCCTGCAAACAGGATTTTCACTCTGCCTAGCTAATGACTGCTGGTTTCTTCTTTAGCTGTGATTTTTGACTGCAAGCTTCCCAGTCCTTGTGTTCCTGCCTGGAAAGAATTTTCCTGAGATGCCTGTGTTCTCCCTTTTTGCCAGGTTCTTAACGAGTAGCTGACATTCCTGTGGTATTTCCTGCAGTTTGTTGAGGCTGAATCCCCTCTCTCAGAAAGTTTTTCCAGCTGCCTCCTCCCTGCTCTGAGCTTCCCTGCCAGCCCTCTGGTGATGGGATGCTCAGAGGGACACAGGTGCAGTTCTGCACCCCAGACCCAGTGAAGCTGATTGGAGGGGATAGAGGAGGAAAGAAGGGTTAGAAATCCTCCTGGATTTGTGATGGGGTTTGTACATGGGCTTGGAGCTTCACTCAGGTAGCTGTGCTGACACAATGATCAATTCTGGGCAATTAAATAATGTAAATAATGTCCTTTCCAGCAAAGCCCAGCCACGGGGAGGACGATGAAGGGTTGCAGGATTCACAGCAGGGCGCTGGGCAGTGATATCCAAGTGGTTCATATTGGTTCCCTGCTGTTGAGCCCACATTTCTTGGTGTCTCTGGGTCAAAAGAAGACTAAAATGAAACAGGACATTCAGGCTGGAAGCTGCTTACTCAGTCATCTTGTCCTGCTTTATTTTTTTTCCCTGTACTTTTATTCACCAAAGCCACTGAACGCACCTGATTTTTTCAGAGGTGGGGGTGAGGGGCTTGAAAGGGGGGGGCGAGAAGGTGAATATTTTTATCTTTTAAGAGAATATGAGCAAATCCTCAGCTGCAGTGTATTTCACTGGGGTAGCAGGCAGGCTGCTCCCTGGGTGGTGGTCTGCACTCACTGTGCCTCCTGCTGTGACTGTGACAGATAACTGGACAGACAACCTGACAGAAAATGAGACGTTTAACCACGACATCCATCAGCTTTTGAACACAGCTGACCCAGTCTGGTACATCAACCCAAAAGAAAGATGGAATTTCTTTGGGTCTCTCTTTTTTTGCTGCACAGTATTCACAACTGTGGGTAAGTACAGAGGTAAAGTAACACCCTTCAGAATAAATTCCTGTTGCAGCTTTCTCTAATGCATTTCTTCCAGAGAATTAAAACCACCCAAAACAAACAAACAAATGAGCAAACAAAGAAACAAAGAAACAAACAAACAAACCCCAAAAGGCGTTTCTCCCAGAAACAAACCCCTTCTAAACCCAAAGCCCAAATCCCCTTGAATTTTTCCCCTGAGTATTGCTGATGAGTCTGCAAGTGGCTCTGCAAACACAGACTGCAGAGACATAGCTGAGTCACAGAAATAAGTCACAATTTAGTAATTAGTGGTGGTACACACTAATTAACTGCATCTACACATTTCTACACACATACTATAACATGTATTCTTATATGATGTTCACAGAGCTATTGAACTAAAAAGAAATCTCCATTTTTCAGTCTCAAACCTTATCCTTCTCACTGTTGTGTGTCCTCTTGGGTAATGTTTTCTTCTCTGGAAAAGGTAATTCATAATACATATATTGTTTTTCAATTGCTTCTCAGTTACTTATGTCTAATTCAGCTTTGTTAATCTGTGGTTCTGTAATTAACCACCATGTTCACATTTCTCTGGGTTAACAGCACATGATAGTGTTTAAGTGACACCTTTGAAATCTTTCAGTCTGACTTCATATTTCAAAGGAGGACCTAGATCAAATAGAAACATCTGCTCTGATTTTGGCTCCCTCTGCATTGCTAAATACAACTCCTCATGCTCATTCCCAAAGCTACTTTTATCCCTTTGTTAATCTTTCTCAAATGCTGGCAAGTACAGGCACTGTCTATCCAAATTTGTCATAATCAAAGCTGGATGGGAAATATTCCCACAGCGTTGTGGGAATTGCAAATTGCAATTGACATTTCTCCACTGCAGGAGGATGTGCTCAAGATCCCAGCATGGGGATGCATCCTACTGTAAGAGAAAAACTGAACCTTAAAAAGAGCTTTTCCTACACAAGGAACAGTGTGAGAGCTGATGTGCTCACCCAGAGCCCTTGTGTGCTGTGTCACAGCTCAAACCTCACACTCTCATCTCTTAGGTGACTGTTCAAATTCAGCTTCTTGCAGTTAAAGACACAAGTCTGGGTGGCCAGAGACGCACTGGGGATGAGACTAAAATCCTCAGCCCTGTGAATATTTCCTGGAACAAACACAGCAGCCATGAACTTTTGAAAGGGGGTGTTTTATCAGAAAGCTTTGACTTCAGCAAGTTGATGAAAAGGCATATTGTGAGAAATGTCTTCCCTGGGCATATTTACCCACCTCCATTAACATGGGACTTGATAAATGTCCCCATACACACCGGCCCAACATATTTATTTCTAAGCTGCCAGTACTTTTTGCCCTCATAGCACTGAGTATTAATGCAGCTTCCTCAGTTTTGACCTGAATTTTGGGATCAGTAGAAAGCCTGGAATATTTGCTGCTAATAGATGGAATAGGTGGCTGCTTCCATTGCAGTGGGTTTGTTATTTGCAGTATCAGGAACTGATAAATCACCTTGGGATAGAATCAAATTATCTACCTTGAATTTCCTGGGAGAATTCAGGCATCTAGTCTGAAGTTTGATGGTCTGAACTGCCATCTCTTTGCTGCCTGGGGAGGCTGCCAAGTGGCTCAGCTAGGAAAGATTTCTGGATAGCTAAATTTAAGCTCAGGATGAGTTTTAAGCCTGAAAAATGCACAAGGAATTTTTAACACTCAGAAAACAATTTTAAAAAGAGTAAATAAGATTACTCTGTGCAATAATGACAATAATCTTTCCCAAGTGCTTTGAGAGTAAAGATTAGCATTCCCAGTTAGCCTGTGGGGAAGAGAGTGACCAAGAATAAATGATATTTCAGTGCCTCACAGCAAAGCAGGGACTGAGGCTGGGTTCAGACCAAAGGCTGAGGCAGCTACAAGTGAAAACATGCATGGATGAAGAAAATGAGGGAAACCATATCTCAGCATATGAGCCGATAATCTGACAGGCTAAGTACTGGGCCTAGAAGTTCCCCTAGGAAAAAAAAATGGTCTTTGAAAGGAGAGAAGGAATATTCAATGTCTTCTGAAGGATGAAGAGAAAAATGGTTGATAAAATGTAATACAGTTCCTATAATACCAAATTTTCTTCCACTATAATGGAAAAGCACTGATTTACAGCTTGAGTTTCATATCCAGTATGTTAAAGGAAGGAAATATAAATACCCAAATTGGATTTAGGGAAAAGGCATATCTTCTGCTACCAATTTTATGTAACACATCTCCCTCTTTCTCTTCTCATTCCCTTCTTGTTCTTGTTCAAGGTTATGGCAATACCTATCCTGTGACATGGACTGGAAAGTATCTCTGTATGTTGTATGCTTTATTTGGGATCCCCCTGATGTTCTTGGTCCTGACAGACATGGGAGACATCCTTGCAACTGTCTTATCCAAGTCCTACAACGAGTTCAGGAAACTGCAGTCAAAAATTCTTGCCTCTAAACTCTGTTCTGGATCCACATGTATCAAAAGGAATGAACTGAGATCCAGGGAACAGTCTAAAATAGTCATCAACGAGCCCCTGACCATTATGGAAGTGCTGAGAAGTCAGTCAGGTGTGAAACAGGTCAAATATCGCAACGTGGAACTTTTTGAAATGTTAATTGCCAGGGAGAATGAAAACACACAACCAGCAAGAAATAAAAGCATGGAGAGATGGAGTTCATGTCCTGAACTAGCCAGGGAAAAGACGGTGTCCAGAGTAATCAAGAATTTTGACAAAATAGGAAAAGAATTAGAAAAATTAGATGTGCCCATTGTGTTGATGGTGCTAGTTATCTTTGTGTACATCTCCTGTGCTGCTGCTATTCTTCCAAAATGGGAAAAAAAAATGAATTTTCAGGAAGCCTTTTATTTCTGCTTTATCACTTTGACCACTATTGGATTTGGAGATACAAAGTTAGAACATCCCAAGTTTTTCTTGTTTTTTTCCCTCTACATTATAATTGGCATGGAAATTGTCTTCATTGCTTTTAAGCTGGGCCAAGACCGCTTGATTGTCCTGTATAAAAAGATGATTTCATTTTGTGCAGAGAAAAATATGCCATCAAAGAAAGTATATCCAAAATAAGAGCAGTCATTTCTCCTTCACTTGTCAGCACTGGCCACTGCAAAGAGATGGAATTGTTTCTGTACATTTCTGCCTTGGGCTGGCAGGTGCCATATTTTAATCTGATTTCCTCTGAGAAATGACTGTGAAATGGCTGAACACTTCTGGAGGCACCTGGTGAAGGCATCTCCAGGGAAGACTTTGCAAAGGGGTCTCTTCTCCTAAATAATCACAATGCTGCCTGATGAAGAAGATGAAGGCTCTCCTTGACAGTTCTCCCTGACATATTGTGCAAAGCTCTGACTTTCTGCAGCCTTTCTGTCCCTTCTCCCACTGCAAGAAAATTCAGGAATTTTGTTTTCAGTACTTGTCCAAGCAAGACCCAGATCTCCTGGAAGGTCCTGTCCTGCCACCTTCTCTGCAGCCGGGCTGTGTGTGTCTGTCCTGAGCTGTGACACTCTGCTCGTCATCAGAGAGAGCTGTGGGGAGAGGTGTGGACCCAGCTGCTGTGTGTGGCAAACATCACACCTGGCACAGCTCAGGGAAGTGTTCCATGGAGAGGAAGGACACCACATTTCCCCATCTCTGCCACCTGTTCAGAAACCAGTCAGAGAATTGCTCATCTGTTCAGAGCTGGAAGCACTCCTGCTCCATCACGGCTCCAGGTGTCTGTGCTCAGCCCGGAGTCAATGTGTGTCCCACAGGGCCCAGCTCCCGAGGTGCTCAGGGCAGCTTCTGCTGCCTGGTGGTGTCTGGGGAAGGCACACAGCAGCCCTGGAGTGATGCTCCGTGTCACTGCTGTCACAGGAGCCTGTGCTGAACACCGACCCCAGAGAGCCCCACTCCTCACCCCCATTTCACTCTGCACAGACTGCTCCACCATTTCACTCTGCTCCCAGCTCCACCTCTGGGAGCTCCCTGACCCACCTGTCTCACTGGGATGTGGGCAGGATCCTCTAATTGTAGAATTTTGGAGCACATTAAGATGAGAATATCATTGTTTCTTCAAGATGTTGCTTATATTATTAATAGTTTGAATTGTCAATAATAGCTTCTCATTAAAACCAATAATTTAGAATAAAATATATAATTCATATAAAAGAAATCACTAACTTTAATTAACCACGTTTAATTTATGATGATATGTATGCCCATTAAGTGTAAACATCTCTAGATAATAAAAAATGCTTGATTATTTACAGAATGTACAGAATATTCTCCATTAGCAAATTTACCAGTTGGAGCTGAGATTTTCAGAATATGTACATGCCATCTTCTGTCTGTTGCACTCCATGTATGTGGCAATATGTATTCAATCCTTATTAATAATTAGATGCAATTAATCATTGATGATAAGCAAGGTATATAATGACTGATAGTAAATAGAGAAGTGTTTTATAAGAATAAAAATAAAAAATGCAGAAGCTGGAAGAAACTTCAGTCAACTCTGTCATGTTTGCTGTGATTTTGGCCTTACATAGAAAGTCTCTCTATTCATATCAGTATTCCCATATAACTTAATTTCGTGTCTTCAGATTAAAATCATTGTAGAGCTTTGGTACCATGTCAGAGTTCTCAGAAATCAATGAAAAGATTTGCATGGATCAGATAACTGCACTTGCTGCCCCTCAAGGTTTTCCTTGTGATATTCTAAACCTGTCAACATTTTTAATAACTGGTCTGTATGTAATTTAATTTGTTTCTGTCATATCAGTGGAATCTCATTTAGGGAGAGCAGTTAATCCTGAATTTATGCCCTGTATATTTCTCATTGGCACAGTACCTTAATACCTTCCCATTTACTTTATGGATTTAGGGAATTTTGGCTGGATTTACAATAGAGATTCTGCACCAAATCATTCTAGTTATGGCCAAGGGATGGCAGTAAACAGCTTTCTTTCCCATAGAACCTGTCAGTTAAGGGGGGTAAAAATTGATTTCTTAGGAGAGGGAACAAATCACATAACCATTACTCTCCATAAAACAATAATGCACCTGACTGTTGAATATTGTGCACAGCTCTGGTCCTTCACCTCCCAAAGGATATGTAAATTTGGAACAAATTTATAGGGTAAGGGTAAAGGATGAACAAAGATAGAGAACAAGTTCCATACAAGACATGTACAGGAGCTCTCTAGTCTGGAAAGAGGTGAGTCTGATGGAGAGATGTGTAACATTACAAGGGCTCAGAGAAGGGGAACAAGGAATGATGGAATGATTTTCAAACATCTCTCATTATGAGAGCTGGAGCTGACAAATGAATCCCACATGTGACAGGCTTAAGAAAAGAAACAGAAAGAAGATAAAATGGTGCTTCACACAAGATATAATTAAGCCATAGCTATTCCTTGTCATGGGAGGATGTGGCAATTAAAATTTCCCATTAGATCAATGAGAGATGGGACAAAACCATGAAAGAAAAACATTAAAACCAATTAAATCTAAAGATAACAATTCTGGCTTGACGATCACTGAGTTCTAAACTGGGAGATGAGGAGAATCCTCTCTACAGATTTTGCTGTTCTTGTTTTCTTCCTTTGCAACCTGCTATCCCTCAGAGACAGGAAGTATTCTGTCCATCCTGTTCTGGCCTGATTTCCATGCCTGGAATGCATTGAAACACATTGCTACAGAGCTAAAAAGCCACTCAGCAAACCTAATGCCTAAATAGATATTTAGTCTCATATTTGTGTGCCAGATAGACAAACCAATCCAATCTCATTGTGCAAAACATATCACCAAAACCTGTGATTTAGGCAACACAACACAATCAGGCTGCAGTAAAAGTAATGTGGTCATTTGGCTTGTGTCATGAACCTAAAGGAGGGTGCAGACTTGGACACACATTGTATTGTCAGGTATAAAAATGTATTTATGTTTTCTGTTCAGGTGCACTGAAACAGGGATCCCACACAAACAGGAATATCCAGGCCTGGTTCTCTTACTCAGAGTTGGGAACCCGTTTCCAGATGGCTGAGCAGCAGCTTTGGGCTGACAGTGACACTGCAGAGCAGGATCTGAATGTAAATACAGTAAATATAGTCACAGCTAATGAAAATGAAACAAAGTAGTGACTAATGGCTCATTTAGTGCATAAATATTTATGATTTGACTGTTCTTATCATGGACTAAGTCCTGGAAGAATTTACAGTCTCTGCCCACAGAAGTTTTTATTCAACAAAATTGATGTGGAGACCAGCTTTGTTTGCTTCAAAGCAGTACAAAATATTGCTTTTCATAAATTTTCCCCATCAGGATCTGCATGAGATGGTGGATTAGATGTGAGGGCCTTCATTGAAGAACTCTTCTATCAGGAAAGACGTGACTGATGGGGAAAGAGCTGCTTGATGTGTAACCCACAGCGGATATGAGTTATTACAGCCCCAGCTGGAGAGCTTTACAGATCAAATGCACTTGATGCTGAAGGATGCTGGATCAATCACCCTTGATTGGGCCAAGATGGCAGCTGTCACGAGCACTTAGGAGCAGAGGGCAGGGTATCCCTGCTCTGGGAATCACAGGGAAAAAACCATGGGAATGAGTGGAAGGGGTGGAAAATAATCTTTGGGCAGGAGGGTTAGGAAATGACAGCAGCAGTGGAGGAAAAAGCCATTTTCTGTTTAGACATAAATATGGTGAAGACATGCTTGAGACTGAAAATACAGTGGGGGCTGGTTGCTGTGGCTTGGGAAGTTTTGTGAAGCCAACTTGGTTGGAGAGCCCTTCTTAAACCAGCACAGTGCTCATGGGTGATGGGCTCCAGCACAGGTCTCACCACCAGCAGCCACAGCAGGGCAGAAAGTCTGTGCAAGGAATCCTCCTTGATTAAGAGAGATAAAACAGTGTCAGAAAGAAGATACAGGGTCTGGATTGAAAAACCATTAATGAAATCATCAGAAACACTCCTCTCATCTTCTGCTTTGTCATTCAAAGGATGACATTTTGTTCACAAGCATCTTTTGCATGAGCAGTAAGTCTGAGGACTCAGGAAATTCTTAATGGGATGTAGGACTTGTCATCTGTGTGCCAGTAATTCAGATGTAGTCCAGATTTTAGTGGGCTCCATTTTGATAACATCTGATAACACTTTGATGGCTTTTATGCTTTTTCAACTTGTTCCAGGTGGAGATGCACCCACATCACAAAAACACTGCCAAATAATGAATGCTAATTGCGTGTGTGGTGGCAGGCCCAGCACAGGCCAAGGCTGGGACTCCAGCTGGGAGCAGTCCCTGCAGTCCCCTTTGCTTCCAGGTTCCCAGCATACCTTGTGATCCGAATTTCCAGACCGCAGGGAGCATCAAATGGAGCATGTGTGGCTGCTGCATGCGATGTGAGTGTTTGGTGAACCCAGAAGGATGGGTCTTATCATTTAACCTGGCTCTCTTAAATAAAACACTCTTTGAAAATTTATTATTCTTATATATAAGTAACAACAATATTTTGTTGTTGTTGTTGTTATTACTATTAATAAGCAACTCCACAGGCTGCATTCAGCATGTTCTGCCAGGACATGCTATATTCTAAGTCCAACTTTAAGTATTTAGCTGGGGTATATTTCCATTTCTTCCTCACCTTATGCACCACTTATAAGTAGAAAAAATATTTTTCAAGCCATCTGACATGGCAGCCTGCATTTACCTACAGAGCAAGGGAGATGAAGTTGCTCAGGATAAATTTCAATTGTTTCTTAAAGTACGCAGCACAGATAGCAGTGGAAATATGAGGAATTTTCTCCATCACTCATACAGCAAATCATAGCTATGTGAAGACAGCAGATCTCTCATATATGAAGCCAATATTTTTAGGATAGCAGTCTGAGGTCGAAGTGCAAACCTTCATGAGCAATGGAGTCCATGAATGCATTGCTTGTACGTGCCAATAACTGATTGTCTGCACGTGGTTTTCATTAGAGAGTTTTAGGAAGTGCTCGAACAAATGTTGCTTGGCTTGTGTGCTTATGGGTTTGCATGTGAATCTGAGCTTTTTTATTCTCTTTTTTTTTTTTTTTCTTTGAGTTAAAAAATCAGTCTCTGAGTAGATAAAATGTAGTTCTTTTGAGGTTAGTTCAGGCTTTTTCAAACTGATGAAGTTCTCAGTGTCTGGCTGGGGGCAGAATCCTTCCAACACCGATCTTGTGCATAAAACTATATGTCTGTGCATTTTCAGGATGCACAAAACTCCAGAGGAAAAGGAAAGCAATGGGCAAGAAGGGAAAGGGAAGCAAGAAGAAAAGAGTAGAAATTTGACAGTGAAAAATGAATTTCCATGTTAAGCATCCACTGATGAGAAATCAGGGTAATGATGCTACCAACATCGATTCATTACATTATCTGCTTCCACAAACCCCTGCGTGAACAGGAAAACGGAGCGAGAGAACACCACAAAACCAGCAGATAAAATTGCCAGTGTTCTTGATGTGCTGCTGGAAGAGAGCTCCTTGATCTGCTGTGCTCTGCAGACTGTCATCGTGCTCTGATCTGTGCCCTGTGGGGGACTGCCACCCGCTCGCTGCCTTCTGTCACACGTGGCAAAAAGATCTGAGAAACAGAACCAGAGCTGCAGGCTGGGGTCCTCACTGTGGGTACCAGACACTCACTTTCTAATATTTTCCCCTCTTTACACTTTTCTTGTGGAAAGTAATAGCAGCTGTTGCTGCCAAAGGAATTTGGGAGTTTGTGGAATTCGGCTATGTATGAATCCTCCTGCTCACCAGCTTGATAATGCACATGGTTTTAGGCTGTTTGTGTCTCACACAAGCATCCAAACTCTCAGGAGAGCCCTGACTGCCTGGATTTCACTGAAGCTTAATGGATGGTCCAAATACAATTGCCAGCCAAAAGCTGCAAGTGTTTTCAAAGCAAGTCTCAGTGTAGGGTGGTATTTTTGGCTGAAGCACAAAATGCTGATGATGAAGAGAAGGCTTTTGGAAAGGCTTTAGCATTTCCACCTTTGAATAACCCTGTGAATTGAGCCATTCATGTCAGTAAGAAGGGAAGGAGCTGAAGGATAAAGCTCTTTTTGATTGTCCCATGCTGTCACTGTCACTTCTGACATGAGACATGCCAGGTCACACTGCTGGTGAAGGAGGGCTGGCTTTCTCCAAGGCTCATTCCAAGCTCTTCCATACCCCCAGGAGAGCACCAAACAGTGGTATGATCTACTTCAGACAAAGCAATATATGTAATTTTTTATAAAAAAATGTTTTTCAAACCGTTTAAATAAACTTGTGACAAGACAGCCTTGTACTTCCTGGGAATAAGAAATAAGAGAGCAAATGGAGGCTCATGAATTTTCCTTGGAGTTCAAGAGCAGGACATAATTTGCTGCACTAAGAAGTCTGATTTTCTGAATGGGTCTATAAATAGTGAATGCTTGGACTAACATTTGACAGATAACAGAACCTCTGTTCTGTCTTCCCTGTAAGAAATGGTTTTTACAGCAATTTTCTCTGCCAAGGAAATGAACACATTTTGTGCTCAAAGAGATTAAGGACTGGCATGGGTACATGTGTTTGCCTTCTAAAAAAGCCACTTATAAACGCTGTTTAAGAAGGAGAGGGCTGAATTCTGATCTTCCTGATATCCATGGCAAAGCTCACAGTGCTTTAGAAAAATCAGTTTGGAGAGAAGTGACAAATAGAATATGTTTTGCCATTAATCACTTTGATCTTGGTTTTAGAAGAGTCATTTCATTCCTAAACTTCCCTGGCATGGGAAGGTTTTTTTCCTACCAAAAACTGCCTAAATTACTGATTATTTGTCTTTTTTTCTCTTGAAAGGACTACATATTTTTCCAGGTCAGCAGCACTGACTCGGAAAATGATTACAGACTCTGGAGAAAAGGAAATTTCTTAATAAATCCAAGTTCTTCTTGACCAAAGCCAGACAAACATTGAGATGTGTTTTATACATACATTAAGCAGTCATGTGGTTATTAATTTGTTTTTGTGGCTATGTTTGCCATTTATTTTGAACAGAACTCCCTGTCTCAGAGTTTTCAGCATGTCCCTGCATCCTCAGGAAGAGCCTGAGAGTGACATGTTCTCTGGGACAGGGCTCATCCTGCCATGGGTCAGAGATTTAATTCTTCCTTGGAGAAGCATGGATATATTCCCTCTCCTGGCCTTGTTTTCCATTAAAGGGAAGCAGCAGCATCAATAATAACAACACTACAAACACAGCAGCTAAGATGGTCATTAAACTCAGTCTCCAGGTGACTTTAAAATAGATTTTAGGGATGATGTTCCAATAAACACTTTGACTTGAGCTTAATTGAAGTCCGGTGTTTTCAGAGTCAGGTATTTTATTTGTTCAATTATAGCTTTTACTGATGGGAGCGGGAAACCATGCTAGAAACTGTTCTCAGCATTTCAGTCTTTGGAAAAAGGTGTCATAAAAAACCATTAGGGAGTGTGTTCCTGTAAAATTCTCCAGCCTGCCACTCCACACATTTGAAGTGTCTGACTTTGGCAAACGCTTCTTTGATCTAAAATCTCACCTGCTTTTCAGTTTGAATAGCATCACCATGGGGCTATACAACCTTTCAGAGCAGCTCAGTTATAAATAAGGAGACCAAAAGGTTTGGTCCCTGACTCTGATTACACTTCCAGTTTCAGAGGGAAGCAGCTCTATCAAAGTCAGAAAAAATAATGAAATTATAAACCCAACGGGGGATTGAGGTCAGGCTCCTTGAATTCTGCTAATAATTATTATTTCTGGAGTTTATTATCCTTATTATGGCGGTTCCTTGGAGCATCTTAGATAAGGACTTTAAACCCCCATTTATCTGAGAGTTTCGAGCTGCATGCCTGCTGCAGAGTGCATCTCTGTAGCTAAAGCAGCCCTTATCACTTCCTGCCTGTCCTGGCTGAGCAAGAAAGAGAAACTCCTTATGGCACGTGCACAAATATGTGTCACTGGGTGATGGAGGGGATCTGCGGAGCAGCTGCGGCGCGTTTCAAAAAAGGGGAAACTCAGTGAAATAGGAGCTGTGAATGCAGAAGCCTCCTGCAACACCATGGAGTTCCATGACACAGGAAGTGTCTGCACTGCCCATCTGCCCTGCTCCAGCTGTGCCACTTCACCCCTCCAGCTGTGGTCAGCTCAGGGACACTTGGCATGGGCAACCCATCAGTGAGTGAATGCCTGACCAATGCACTGGCTTTGGGTGCTATAAATATCTTAAATATTATAAATATCTTTGTGGCCGTGTTTGTGGGTCCCCAGGATGAGGGAAGAGATGAGAATCTTGACTCCATGTATCAGAAGGCTGATATATTATATTATATTATATTATATTATATTATATTATATTATATTATATTATATTATATTATATTATATTATATTATATTATATCATATCATATCATATCATATCATATCATATCACATTACATTACATTATATTACATTATATTATATTATATTATATTATATTATATTATATTATATTATATTATATTATATTATATTATATTATATTATATTATATTATATTGCATTACATTATATACTAAAACTATACTAAAGGAAGAGAAAGGAGACATCAGAAGGCCTGCAAAAGAATGATAATAAAATCCTGTGACTGACCAGAGTCCCGATACAGCTGGACCTGGTCATCAAGTAGAAACAATTCACACGAGACCAATCAAAGATTCACCTGTTGGTAAACCATCTCCAGACCACACTCCAGAGACATCAGATAGTTATTGTTTACATTTCTTTTCTGAAGCTTCTCAGCTTCTCAGGAGAAAAATCCTAGCGAAAGGATTTTCATAAAATATGTCAGTGACATATCTTTATAAATATCTCTGTACATTAATCTCTTGGATAACTCTGAATGCTGAGGAAACAGGAGTCTGTCAGCCTTCAGACATTAATTTATCTTTCCTGATGATGGATAGCCCTCGTTCAAGGTGCTTGAAGCTGCCTGGAAAGCTGGAAAAGTGGTGTAACCCAGCACAGCAATAATCTGACAAGTACAGATCGAGGAAATCACTTTTCTTCTCTCCAGAGTGGGGGAAAAAATGTGATAAACTTGCAAAATTTCAAATCATCATCACATTTTATGAGGCTGGACTAGAAGGCACGTGTGTCAGAGAAGTACATACATAGGAGTGTTTATAGTCATATTATTATATTGCTCAGATTAAGTGATTTATAGTAAAAGAATCTGCACTCAGGGGTCCATGAGCATCACTTCTTCACAGGCAGGAGTTGCCTTAGGACTAAAATGAAACAGGTGCAGAAAAGAGATCAGTCAGAAAAGCAACCACACTTGAATGCCTGTTATTTTTGAGAAGACACTGAGACACTAATTGACCCTTACAGGAGATGTTTCAATTCAGAGCCCTCCTGCCTCACTCCCTGAAATATTTGTCAAAACTGTACAGAAAGATGCTCAGCTGCAAGAGAACTTCATAGCAAGAAGGGCTTGAAACAACATTATTTAATGAAAAAGAAAGAAGATTAAAGCAAAGCAGATTATAATGTCTGAGAGAAAGCTGAGTTATAACTGTCAAACCTGGGAGGGACATGAACTCCTGCAAGGCCCTCCCTTCACTTCTGCAGGTCTGCATGGCTCTCTGCAGACTGCAAAGCAAGGAGCATCCTTTCATCCCTTTAGCTCTACTGGGAGGTCTCTGGGTCCCTGCAGTCTGGGGAATACACCTCTGCTCCTTCCTGCAAGATTGACATGGGGATAACCTCTCTGGACTATTTGCCTTTATAAATTTAGTTTTTAGTCCCAGAGAACACAGTGAGTGAAGGGATGTTAAATTTGTATTTACAAGAGGAAAGCAATATGCACAAAAAAATGTCCACTTGAACTCACATGCTCTTAAAGCCTCAGAGCCTGTTAAAGCAAACAGGCTCTTCTGCAAGGAGCACCCTAAAAACAAACACTTTATGACTTTATAGCAAGCAGCAAGTGCTTAAATTCCTAGAAAAGCTTTCCAAGTAATGGTGTACTTCTGCACAGCCATGACTCAAAGGCTACTCTGAGTGAAGAATATGATTTACAGAGAATTTTGAGCAGGTGGATCAGCAGGTCATGTGTTTCATAGTGGATGTGTTCTACTCTCTGTGTATGTTATGCTGTCTTGAGGAATGAATCATTTGAATTTGAATAAGTCCTCAGGTATCCATCAAACATAACCTGGAGCTTCACAGCCAAGTGCCTCTCTCTTCCTGGAGGCTTTTCCTCCTCTGGCATGACCCTGGATCTCCATGGGGAGAGAACAAGGTGCTGTTTGCTTAGCTCGGGTAAATTCCCACACTCAGAGTAACTGACAACAAAACTCTCATTTTCTTCAATGGAAAACTGTAATGTGACTCCATCCCTGAATAATGCAGCTCCTGCCATTCCAGTTGTACTTCTGAAGTCTTTGCAGATGCTTTTCTTTCCATTCACTCAATAAGAGTGATGAAAAACTCTCTGTAGCTTTGCTTTCACAGCTCTGCTTCTCTCTGGAGTGAAGCAAATCTGTCCCTAAGCAGCTGCAAAAGGAAGGATAATGTGTGATAATGATCCCAGTCTGACCTCCACAATATTGATCCTGGCAGTGAGATTGCACAGATGCCTTCTTTGGTATTGCTGTGGAAGAGCTTTCTTCCTTATTTTATTTCTTAAGGATTCTGCTTTTCTATGTTTGAATGGTGATAATGGTAAATAAAATTCGTGTTGGGGGGGGGGGGAAAGAACTGATTAAGAGAAAATTCTCATTTTATTCCTGGAGGTAAGTGTGCTTTTTGCATTCCCTATGTTCACCTAAAGTTACCTGAAGATGCAAACACCTCATCTGTGTTTTTATTCCTCAGGCTTGCTGGGGATAGAAAATCCCTTACCCGAAGCCACTAGATGGTGCAAGCAGACCTCGTTGCTGCGGGAAGCCCAGCGCCAGCAGATGGCACGGCTGAGATGGACTCAAATCCTCCCGTTTGCTCTTCAGCCTTCCTCTGCCTCCGTAACCAGAGAACGCCTTGGAAAATTCTGTGCAACATCAGAACAGTGAGATTGTTAGCTGGGGACTTTAAAAGCACGAGGATATGAATGAAGTTTAGGAAGGAAAGAATAACAAAATACTTCACACGGAATAGTCAATCTATTATTGGGTTTAAAGCAAAAAGGGGCCACAAAGATCATTTGATGTGGTACCCTACATTTATTGTCACAGAGAGAGCACAGATTTTAAGATGCTTCTTGATCAGTTCTTATTTTAACATTCCTTTTAAACAAAAAAAAAATATAGGAAGTATTGAAAAATCTCAAATT
Source organism: Zonotrichia albicollis (assembly GCF_047830755.1). Classification (NCBI taxonomy): domain Eukaryota; kingdom Metazoa; phylum Chordata; class Aves; order Passeriformes; family Passerellidae; genus Zonotrichia; species Zonotrichia albicollis. The sequence goes on from NC_133825.1 coordinate 44,138,285, forward strand.
TGTTGATCATGGCCAAATGAATGGGCAAACAGAGGCACAGAAGACTTGGAGCCCATAGGAGCTCAGGGCCAGAGCCAGAACCAGCAGTGGATCTGCAGTGCTGCTGCTCCCTCTGCTTCTCTGCAGTTCCTCTCCTGTTCCTCAGGAGGTGGAAAGAGTTTCCTGCAATGGAAATCGCTGCCCAAAGCAGGAACAGAGGAGGTGACAAAGTGTCAGTTCCTAAGCCAGGCCCACCCAAACCCACACGGGAGGCAGGCAGGAAAAACTGAGACCTGTGCAATCCTTGTTCATTCAGGGAGGGCAAAAGCACTGCCCACATTGCTCTGCATGCAATTCTGATGGCAAGAGAGACTGATGCAGAACAGGGCATTTTGTGCTCTGGTTTTTATTTTGCATCAATTTGGAAAAATGACCTAAAGGAAATGACAGCCTTCCTTGGCTTTATTTGCCCTCATCCATTGAAGTGTGGTAATAATACCTTTGAGGGCTGTGGCAAAGCCTAATATGCTGTTTGCTCACCATAGGATAAAAGATTTAATTAATACCAGAGGAGGAGCTAGATTCCAATTCTTTGTTCCCATAATTGATCTCTACAGGCCTTTCTAGCATTAGAAAAATGAACATCTCAGACAGAAAGATTTATTTTGAAGCTTATTGTCTTTCACTGACAAAAAATCACTGGATACACACACAACATTTTAAAAAGTCAAACCAAACCATCATCCATCACACTGCAATTAAAATAATGGTCAAACCAAACCCTAACAAAGCCAGAACAATGCTGAATTCAGGGTATGTTGGAAGACAGGGGAGCTCTTTAAAGTCACATCACCAAGCACAGCCCATGCACAGTTGGTGGTGTGAGATGGGTAACCACTTCAGGAACTCAGTGGGAAGGTGTTTGTTACAATTTCAGGGTCAGGAACAGAGAAATAAAGCAGATCTGATTGAAGGATACCCCGAATGCACAGGTTTTCTCTTCAGGCAGACCGGTTCCCCCTGCATTTCCCACCATGTCCATGAAGACAGCCAGTGAGAAGATTTTCACAACCACTCCTTAAAGCTGGTGTCACAACTCAGCAGTGCCAGGAGCTGCACTTGGTGACCCTTGTGAGTCCTTTCCAACTGAGGATATTCTAATCTATGAATACTGAATGCCACAATACATCCTGGATGTGAAATTTATGTCTCCACCCAGATTTCAGACCAAAAAACCATTCCTGAGATATCCCCCTCAAGGCACACTGTGCCTTTCCTCCTGCTTTGGAGCCCTGGTCTTTGATGGAAGCCTCCAAACATCATTTTTGCTTCCTGAGTTATCTCTGAAGCAAACTCTGCCATTTCCATCCCACTGCAGGCAGTGATTTTTCCTATTCTGCAGCCAGTCAATATTTGAATTGGCAGGAAGATGGGGTGTTTCAAAGGACAGATAATCTTTTATTTGTTCTCTTCCATCCTTGCTTATACTCGGCCCAGACTTCTGCTTAAATGTCTCCAGCTTCTCCTATTGTTATTTTTAGTGGAATTTAAGTTCCAGCGGTGGAGGCCACGGGACTTGAATCATTCCAGCCCCTGGTCCTGCTGGCATGGCTGATTATAACTGCAGCAGGCAGGTCTGATGCAAACACACCAAATGTCATCTCCTGCACCACAGCCCCATCCCAGAATAGCACCGACCTCACCACCCCTCCAAATGCTGCCTGGATGCTGAACTTTGCCTGCCCTGAGTGCAGGAGGAGGAAATGCAGTGCTCAGGGAAGGAGAGTGGCTGCCAGCAATGGCAACCAGCACATCGGGCATGGCTGATGGGGCTGTGAAGGAAAGGGGACGCTGAGCAGTGGTGACGTGCTCCTAAGTGTCATTCCCAGGCCATGGAGGGGACTGTGTGACCTTGGGGTACTTCCTGACAGGAGGAGGGAGGAGAATGGGTGCAGGTCCCTTTTGCTGTCCCTTTTGCTGTCCCCAGTGCTGCACCTGGCAGGGGTTTCTGTGTGTTTGCTTCAGGAGGAGAGCACAGAGCAGGGGCTGAGGATGCAGAGCAGATACAGCAACCACCGTGCCCTTCCCCTGTCCTCCCTGTCTGCCCTCTTCCCGCTGCCCTCACCTCCTCCAGGGCAATTCCCACATCCTTTCAGACAGAAACCCGGGCAGAAATCAGTGTGGCAGGGAGCAGCACGGCTTTACAGCCTGAGAGGGACAGGACAGGGCAGCATCAACGCAGAGCCCCTGGGGCTGCTCTGCAGATCCGGGGCTGAAACCCGACCCAAACCCACCTTACCAACACAGATTTGAGCAGAAATCAGGGCAGCAGGGAGCAGCATGGATTTACAGTCCTGGCTGTCCTGAGAGGGACAGGGCAGCACCGGCACTGAGCCCCTGCGGATGCTTTGCAGATTCAGGGCTGCACAGACGGGTGAAACCCACCCTAAATCCATCTTCCCCACACAGATTTGTTACTCTGGGCTTCCTCAGAGCTCTCACTCACGTTTGGCTGTGACCTGGGGCTGCAGCAGCCTCTGCTTTTCCAGGCTGGGGTGTTGGCAGATAAGAGCAATACACACCACAAGGGCTGCTCACACATGGAGGGAGAGCATGGACATGGACAGAAAATGAGCCTGTTATAGGTAAAAGTTATGTTAAATTAGGGTAAAGAGTTCAATTATATTGTATTAATTATGTTCTATTAATTGCATTATGTTAAGAATGGGGTTCATATTCATAACAAGCCCAAACATTCATTTTGCTGCCTGCCCAGTGAATGTTGCTTCTCTTGTTAGAAAAGACTGGCTGGAAAGCTGTATCAAAAGGCTCAAGGGTTATATCAGAGCAAGCAAATTGTTTTGGTGAGTATTAAGTAACATTTATCAATTATTTTTTTGGGAGAAACAAATTTTAAAAAGAGCAAGATCTGTTTCATAGAGTTACCTTTGAAATACCTATCACAAAAGCAGTGTGCTTTAATAAGATCATATATCCATAGGCAATTCTTGGCAAAGCTTACAGGACCCAGAAAGGAAATGTTAACATTTAAAAGATGTCTTTGTTGCTGTTTAACGATCTTTGCTATATATTTCAGACCCTACTCTCTTTCTGGCTCTACAAGTTGTGTATATAAAACTGACAAATAGAAACAGAAACATGTTATCTGTGCAATCAAATTGGACTAACCACACACAAAAGGGTTTCTAATATTACCAGCCTTTTACACTGAATGGATTATTGTCTCACAAAGAAATTCAGCTGGATTACAACATTTGATAAACAGCAAGAAGGGGAGTGTTCTCCTTGTGCAATACCCATGAGGAGCAGTTCCAGCTCCAGGATATTGTTCTGCTTTTGTAAACATTTCCGAGGCAGCCCTGCTGAATGGTTGGTGGCAGTGCTGTTTGTGCTCAGGTGCAGTGTAACAGCCTGCTCAGCTCGGGGTGCCTGATGGAGGTGCTGCAAAGGGCACCGATGAGCCCCTGTTGGGGCTGGCTCTGATGCGGAGGGAGCCTGCAGCCCCAGCCAGGCACTGGGAGTGCTTTATTTTTTTATTTATTATTTAGTTATGCACTGCATAACTAAATAATGGAAAGGCAATTCCTGCCCTGAGCAACACCTGATTACTCCAAACAGCACAGGGAGGGCTGCATGCAGGAGTGCAAGGGGGAGCGGCACTGCCTGGGGTCAACAGGCAGCGATTTCTGTGCGCCAGGATCTTTGTACTCTTTGGGCTGGGGGAGGATGACAGAGTTTATTTAATTCTTCTTTAGAGAATATTTTCGGTGTCAAGAGCAGCAGAAGAGGAAGGGCAGCACATTTATTACCAACATAACAAGTGTGAGATCAGCAGGGGAGCATCCTGAAGCTGGCAGAGAGGAGCCCCAGGCCCACCCTGAGCCAGGCCTTTGCAGCAGCCTGGTTACTCTGCTGTCACGGGACACAGCCCTGCACTTTCCAGCAGGTGCAGGAAATGCAATTAGTTGCTATGGATATTGATCCTGCCTTTGGAGTCTAACTTTGAAGTTGGTTTGGGTTATCTGAAAAACAAAGATGTGGCACGATGCTTTGCCTTCACTAGGATTGCAAATTATTTCTTTTATCCTAGAATTTTCCTTTTATTGCTTTGCTTTCTCTCTTTTATTTATTCTTGTGAAGAGACAGTCTGTGCAAATATTGTGATTTGAAAATAGAGGCAATGGAGACAGCCTATTGAAATCTCCTTTCATGTAGATGCAGGCTCAAAGCAGAGCTAAATCAGAGTTTTTTGGTTGGTTTTTTTTGCAAAGAAGTGGGAGCACCTGATTGTTTTTGACAGAGAAATCATATGGAAAGAAAAACATAGTATTTAATTGCAAGTGAAATTCTAGAAGTGTTTCAAGGTACAATTTGATCCAAACTGAGACTGCAAACAGCCCAGAATTCAGATGCTCAGCTTATAGAAAAAAAAAGGCTATTTAGAAATATCAAGATTTGAATTTTGAATTTCCAGAACACTTGAAGATTGCAAGAGCTTGATCCTCAGATCCTTGGTTTGCCTGTGTCTTTAAGTTATGAGGGATCTGCTACTATATACTTACATGAAAATCTAAGCAAAAACAGGAGAAAGGTTTTACATTTTAAAAAGCATTATTTAATTTAGGAAATTAAAAATATTTATTTCAAAAAAATAATCAGTTACATATATACAGTTTTGAAAAACTGCCCAGGAGGTGAAAAAGGTCATTAATATTTTGGTGCTTCATATATCTTATCAGAAGCTTTTCCTTATGGTGACTGTTCACAATGTAGAATTTCAAAAGCATGTTAAATTTCCTCTGGAAAAGGATTTTAAATCAGAAATCAGGAAAAGTTATTGGGAAGAACATCATTACACAGAAGTCAACTGGCATCACTCCTTCACCTTCTCTATTGCAAGCAATCTAGTTGGTTAATTATAATTATAATTATGGTTATAGATAAAATTTGCACCTTTCAGTGGATATATCTTACCTGGATTCCTCATGGAAAAGGCACAGAAAGAGAAGGAAAAACTGAATGAAGAAATGCTCTCCTGTTAAAATCCAGAGCCTTTTTCCCATGTCAGGGCTTTAAATAATGAATTAAGCCAAAGCAGATATTCATCTTTAGTACAAGTCAGTGTGATGCTCAGTCCATTTCCCTTTCAGTCTGGAATATGTGGTCAAAATGGGATTTCTGCTTTAAATCTGCATATAATTCTCGTGTGAAGCATCTGTAATGCCTTGATTTTGTCCCACTAACTTCAGACATTTCTGAAAAGGCAAAAACAGCTTTCTTTATGTAAGAATTTCCTTTAATAAAAACCAAAAAATCCTAGCCTGTAAACCTGGGGCTGTTTATTATTCATAAAGCTATTCTTGTCCATAACTTCTCACATATGATGGGAGTCCCTAGAAGCTAAAAATCAGAAAATCATGTTCAAATATTCACCAGCACAGAGTCATAAAACACAGTGAAGGCCCTGAAAGTTGGAGGGAAGAGGCTTTGAACGTGGTTCTCCCTTAATTTAGCTGAATGAAGCAAACAAACATTTGGAAAATGAAAATGAAGAAATCAGATAACGAATAACAATAAAGGCTCATTAAAACTTAGACGTGCGCCCCTCAAATATAATTACCTTTAATATGATTTCATCAAATGTCACACTGAAGAGCTGGAAACTCATAATGGTGAAACACTTTTCATCAGCGAGGAGGTCTCACCGGGCTCTATAAATATTGACAGTGACTCTTCCTGCAGGGAAAATCTGGTGCCTGGAGATGTTTAATGTGATAGGGAGCCCAGGCAGTGTCACAGGGGGTGCAGGTGGGGCCCCTCCACCCCACACCTGCAGGATGGAAACCTCCACCCAAATTCACATTTGGGATGCTGAACGTTTGTCAGATCTGAATATCTAACTGTGCAACCTCCCTCCCCTAGAATGTTTAAACTTCACAAGGATTTACTGACCTGCCCTGGGTCCAAACACCGGTTGTGGTGAGCTGCCCTGTAGAGCTAGAAGGATTTATGACTTTGGAAAAGCTGTTCCTAAATATTTGCTGTGTGATTGGCTTTGTTTACACAGGCAAGTGGAAGGAAAAATGATATAAAACTGTGTAAACTTTATAAAACTTTAAACTATATATAAACAATATGCTATTAACTATAGTATGTAACTATATAACTTATATACTATAAACTATATAAACTTTACATAACTTTTAGAAAAAGCCAGCATTATGTTTATTATATAAATAATACACATTTATAATATAAATAAGCATTTCTTAATTATGTGATTATATATTATAGACGACATATATTAATTTTTCAATTATTTATTATATAAATATGTGTTAATTATATAAATATATGTTTATTATATGTTTATTATATAAAGCCAGGATTGCATGACAAAGAAGACACTCCATGTCGCAGAATCCTGATTTTACATAAGTTCTCTTTCCTTTCCAGAAAGGCAAAAATGGTATGGAGTGAAAATTTAATACCTTTGATGTCATGCACAGAGGAATCCCTTCACTCCATTTGCAGAAATACTCTCCTGCTCATGGACTGCTCCCTGGATAAAGATGGATGTACTGAAGGTTTTTAAAGTGTTCAGCAAATCACATTTTTCCATTTCATGGCTTCTGTGGTCTTATCCATTGTGTTTGCATTCTGCTATATTAAAGAAAAAAAATATCTCTTGTTGCCAAACTAAGCCTTTTTAAGGCTGTCAGGAAAAGCTCTGGCTTCAGCTTACTTTTCACAGTTCATGGCTTCAAATGCATCTTTACATTCAGCACTGGCTCTGTTATTTGTAGTGAACTTTTCAATACCCAAGGCCTGAATCTCTCCCTTTATATTTAGTGACCTTTTCAACACCCCAGGACCCTGAGAGGAGGATTGGTGCTGACCAGGGCTCTTGGTGACTGAGTGAAATCTCATCCGAGAGCTGCTCCAAACTCCCCTCTCTAGGGGGACCTTGCTGATCTCTTTTCTCCCCTGTGGGAAGGCCGATGGCATTGTTACCCCTGCACTCCTCCTTTTCCACCTGCCAGACACCACCATGGAGGTTCCATGGAGGAATTAACCACCCGTTAATTCCTGGTTTTAACCATCTCACACCAGGCCAGCTTCGCTCGTCTGTTGAGTTACTTGGATAAAATGGCAAAAATGAAGGCATCTGAGAAAGTGCAGGTATAAAGAGATATTCTGTTGAACTGCTTTCCCCTGGAAGATCCATGGAAATCCTCCAGCCCATGTACCAATGAGGGCTCATCTAGGGCTCCTGTGGCTCTAAAATGCTGTCACTAACACACCAGGGAAGTTTTGAGCCTTAAAAGTGGAACTTCACATGAAAATATGCAGCAAGATCACTGACAGCCAGAACTTTCTTCACTGCTTGGAGCCCTCTGGCTCATATTTGCTTCCTCTTTTTCTGAATGCATTCAACACAGCTTCATGCTTTTACTCGTTGTGTTCCCCTGGAAAATGTCCATAAAGACACCAGGAAAAGCTCAATCAATATAGATTTCCATTTGCAGTGCATACATTATATAGTTTTTTTAGTAGGATTGAAAACAAAACTGCAGAGCTCAGTTTATCAATATATTGTATCCACACCTGCATATAAATATATGTGTTTATACATCAGTGTGACATTACATGTCCGAGCTCATGGACCTCTGCACATACAACAAAATTATCTATCACATTAAGACTAGACAAGACTCACAAAAGCTTGAAAAACTGACAGGAAACAGAAGGGAGCACAGCCAGTTTTGATGGCTTCTGAAAATAAATAGTAAGCTTTATTTTCAATTTACATACCACAGGCCACACATCACATCCATGGGCAAACCCCACTATAGCCAATGGAAATATATCCATTAACAACACCAATTTATTCCCCTTTCATTTCAGGCTTCTACAAAGCAAACTAAAATATGAAAAAAAAAGCAGGATTTATGCTGAGGGAAATAAATTCTTTAATTTGAATGCATTGATCAGGAATGAATAATTTGCCCCATGTTTTGGGGTCATTAGTGTGGGAGATAGAGCAGTGCAGTGCAGTCCAGCAAAGTCTAAGTTTAGCAGTGATATTTCTCATAGAGCATGAAGCTAATTAGTCCCTAAGAAAATTCCCCCTCAATCCCTTGTGGATTTTTTTCTGGGAAACCTCAGAAAGTCAATACAGAAGTCCCTCTTGATGCTATGCACTTCTAGTTAACTCTTTATTTTTCAGTGTAGGACCAGGATGAGTGTGGCAGTCTTGAAGGTTGCTCACTGATAAATACACACCCTTTTCTGGGCTCTATAATTGCAGCCATTAATAAGGAAAAAAATGGGGAGGTTTGTCCTGCTTGGATTTTCTATTGCTAAAGCCACTGCTGAAGGAAAGAGGGTGTGTAAGAATCCCAGGATTTGCACCATCAGGCCTGGGCACATGAACATCCACCAGCACATGAGCACTGCTGATAAATACACCGTGGATTTCAGTGGATCCCCAGGGAAACCAACAGCTCTACTCACAAAAAAGCAAATTATTGTACCCCAGTTTTCTGCTGTTTCCTTCACTTCCCTTCCCCTGTTCTCCTTCTATCCTGCCCTGCTTCCCATGCCCATCATTAATTCTGCCACCTCAAAGGCTTTTGGAGAACAACCATTATGGAGACATTTCTGCCAAGGGCAGCCCAGACCAGGAGTTCCAGCCCTGTTGCAAACTCACAATGATTTTCTTAGCACTGACATGGCTCCCTTTCATTTGAGCAGCTGTAAAAAATTACAGGCTCTGAAATCTCTGTGTATTGTTCCCTCTGTGAGTGGCAGGGATGTGCTGGAGCCAAGTTCCCTTCCATATGTGTAAACTGCTCTCCCCAGGAATACTCCTGCTAACTCTGCTCTAACCAGCCACTGCCAGATTATTTCTAGGCTTTAAAAAGATTTTCTTCAACCAAACACATTTAGGATTTTCTAATAGCAATTTAAACCTAATCTGAGAATGCCTGGAAGTGGAAAATGACTTCTACATGCTGGGGATAGTGTTCCATTACCAGTAATTTATTGTCTTTAAGAGCATCACTGGAACATTTATTGACACAACAAAACACAGACATTTCTGGTTTATTGTAAAATCTCATTGTGCTCAGCCATTTGTGACTAAGCACAGCAGTGCAATTTGTACTCCCAGGCAGGGCTTCCCATTTTTCCAAGTGTGTTTAAACTCATATGAAAATTATACGGTCCAAGGGACAAAAAAAAAAAATCTCCTGTTGGAAACCAGAGTAAAACCACAAGCTGTATTGGTGGAAGAAAATCAATTAAGATCTTTAGAAAGGAACTTGGCTCAAGAAATTTACTGCAGCATTTCCAGTTGTGTATGCTGGTATCTAAGAGATTGTGACTGGTTTGTTGAAGCAAAGGGTCTCAGTCATTTTAGATTGTAAATAATGGTTTTCTGTGTTAAGAATTCAACAAACTCATGTAGGATATAAACTTAGTATTTTTCATCTTCATTGACTCTAGAACAGATATTTCAGAGAAATACAATTTCTAATTAAAAGTTACACAATAGGAAATGCTTTTTAAAAATACTTATATATTTATAATTATTGCTAAGACATTTTAGATTGAGTCCTGCAGAGTCACATCTTGAAGTCAGGGATTAAACATGTGGGTAACTTTTAGGTCTGTCAGAGTGCTAGAGTAGAAATCTTTGAATTTCATCCTTTGGCAGTGGGAGATCCTGAGTGAGTCACTGGCTGAGAGGTGCAGCTCACGCACCCCACATTTCACTGATGTTCTACTGCACTGTTCAGAGCAGGCTCAGAACTGAATTTTGTAAGGATTCAATGAGCTGTTCAATGTCAATTTTTAACCTTCAAATATTTTAGAGGCTCTCGTGCATTTTTATTTTGAATATATGTATTTCTTGGTAGATTTCACCAATCAACTTGACCTCTATCACCTACCAAAAGAAAAGCCCATTGGCTTCTTAGGTTTGCTCCTACTTGCAGATGTAGATGGGTGGCAGAAACCTCTTCTTCTGCCTTCCCCTCTTTCCTGTAAGACCAGGAGATTTCATGTAAAGCCTTGTCCTGTAAAACTAATGTGATTTTCTCCAGAACAGGCAGTTAACATTTCTCATTGCCTGCACTTAAATCTACCATATTGCATAAAGCTCTGAAGAGATTTCATTTATGCCAGCAATATAAATAAGGCCATACAAAAGCTTTTTGTCCCCAAGCTGATCTAGTATCTTTGTTCCTGCATTAGAGTTGTTTGTTTTCTTGCAAGCTTTGACTGTTTCTTTGTGCTCTTATCCCATAATTATTTCATTAGGACCCATGAGGCTGCTGCATCAGCAGAGCCCATTCAGCCCAGGTGTAGCTAAAATGATAATCTGTGGGAAGCAATCACAGCATTCAGCAGCCTGCAGGTCACACCTGCTCAGGGTGGTGGGCTGGTTTTGCATTATGAATTTTCCACAGGGTTTATTCCAGGATAATACATTTAGAGGTAGGTCTGGCAGGCAATTCAACGATTTTAGAGTGGATTCACTTTTCACGATGGATAGGATTTGCAATTAAATCTTAATTAAGTAAGGCAACTTTTTTGAAGCCTCTTTCACTGATGATTGTGTATTTGAGGGAGTCTACTGTGACATCATAATTCTTAAAAATGTCAGATGAACCTTATTTTTTAAATTCACACTTAACTTGCCCTTTAAAAAAACAAAGCTACAGCTTGATTTAGCATTCTTAAAGCCAACTGCATTTAAAATGTGTTAAAGAACAAGGAATGTTGTTCTCCACAAGAATTCCCAGGGTGAGTGGGTTGTGCACCATTATCCTGAATTACTGATCTTAGGCACACAAATCCCTTTATGTACCTGAGTCTGTGACCACAAACTCATCCTGCATTCTCAGTGCTGAACATTTTTCCTTACAAAAGGAGCTCACAGTTGGTGCCTGGAGGGAGCTGTGTTTTCCTGCAGAGCCACCTGGAAGACACCAGTTTCAAAGACATGTAGGCAGTCAATATAAACACAATTCACGTGCAATGACTGAATTCCTCTGAGCTCCAGGGATAAGAAGGACCTTTTTTTGTCAGAGGCTTTTTAGCTTCAGACAGATTTCTGAAGAAAATAATTAGATTTGTAAAACTGAGAGCAGCATTTCTCCCCATTGATCACAGAGCTAAGAGTGGCCTCAGGGCTGCGTTCACTCCAAAGGGAAAACCAGCTTGGAAAGAACAGATACAACAAGGTGTTATTTGGCTCAGTTATTTTCCAGCTTTTAATGTGCTTGGCAGAGCCTCTTTTTCTTGTCAGATGAAGCATGTCAGAGGCAGATCTCTCCATCACTAACCTGTGGTCAGTAACACCAGAGTGCTCAGACAAAAAGGAAATGCCATGGAAATGCTGAAAATAGCTTCCCTGGGCACCTTGCAAGGTGATGGTTCTCCTGGACAGCTCATGAGCACAGAAACATTAAATCCTCTGCCCCATGCAGCTCTTGGCAATGTTTGCTCTCAGGAATGAAAATATTCTGGGTGCAAGAAGCCAGCAGAGAAATGATGATGCTGTGGGGTGTGGGATGGAGGGGCACTGCCTCTCCTTCCTCTCCTGTCTCCTGTTCTTGAGGTTAAATTCTCAGGCAAGTCCAAAAGATGAGGATATACCTGGAATACCTCCATATACCTGGTATATCCTCATATCCTATACATATAAATATATATAAAACCAATGGTTATTTTATATATATATATATATATATATATATATATATATATATAAAACCATTGCCACTGATGAAGCATTCATGGCGTTTATTCTGTCATTACTTTAGCTACCATGTATACATGCAGACAAATATTTTCCCATCTATACCTAAACATTCTTTTCATGCTGTAACTCATTTAAGTGTCCCAAGTGATGTGTTTTCTTCAGGGGTTTAGACAGGGAGCAGGATTAAGTGATGCTTTTCTACTCAAGCAGTTTCCCAAGTACAGAATTGTCAAATGCTTTTTCCTAATGTAGATATCAAAACACTTTGAAAAATAAATTTTCAAGATATTTTACCATAGAATCAATTTTTTAAAATTTGAAATGCAATGAAAATTTCAGACCTTCATTGGAAATCCCACAATATTGTGTTTTTTGATTTGTTTTCAGCGTGAATTTTACAAAGCAAACCTGAAGGAACACCATCTCAGACTGCTACTACTATTTTGGATCAAGACTATGTGTGAACAATATTTTAGAATAAGTGCCCTAACTTGAAAATCTTTACTTTTGAAGAGGTTAAATTATTTAGTGCATATAGATATGCCATTATGAGTACAAGTCCAGGATTTTGTCCATGACACATGTTCATACATGCATGTATGGTCTTCCAAAAGCATCACAACAAAGAATCACCTATTTATGTTCATATTTTCACTTACACTTCTACTACAGCCTTCCTACATCTGTAAAAACCTCCTGCACAGTTTCTTGGTGGATGTGGAAGTGTCTGCCCTGTATTCTGACATTAAAATTAATGTTGTTGTTTCTATTCAAAGGGAACAAGTGATATTTTACTCCTTTTTAGCAGAAACACAGAAGCTGTTCAATCTCCTTCTACACCCCCTTTCTCCACCCTGAGCCTTTCCAGCTTCAAAAATTTCCCCCTCAGAGCATGTCAGACCTGGTTATCACACACACAGCTGTTCAGCCAAATAAATGTTTAGCATTATTGATGAATTGGTCAGTGATTCCCTTACACGCAAAATTTCTGCTTTTTTTCCCCCTCTCCTCTGAACATTCCATGCCATAGTGAGCAGCTGTGTATATAGAAATCCACATCCACTTTTGCAAATATAGAAATTCACATCCACACGTACTCTTTCTGTAGGTTATAATTTCTGCAGATTAAAACACAATGCACACCCTGAGTGCCTGGAGAAGAGGAGATGCATTATTCAGTGGAACTAACTCCCACCCAGTCTCACTGCAGACTAATTAGCAGCATCACTGTCGGGCACAGAGGGGGGAAAAAAAGTCTGGAAAGGGCTGCAAAGGATGAGAAAAGCTGGCTCAGTGTGTTACTTGCTATTAGTAAAATATAAGCTGCCAGGTATGGCTTCCAACTTAAATGGTAAGAATTATTTATAGCAGGAATTTTTCCCCAGCAGCAATAGCTGCCAATGATTAATTCATACAGAAAGCTAAGTTAATTATGAAGTATTGCAAATTAAAACTCCAAGCACTAAAAATAAATGTAAATCTTAAAAAGAGACAGCTTCAAAAGGGATTATTTTCCCAAAGAAGTCAGCAAGGTAATGCACTTCTCAGACTGGACTGTGAGAACCACGAGGGCTTTTTCCTAAATTTCAACATTTAAGGAACCTGTAGGCAAATGAGAAAAATTCCACTTCTCCCTGGTGCTTGCAATGGAATCACAGAATGATTTTGGTTGGAAAGGGTCTTAAAGATCATCTCATTCCACTTGACCAGATTGCTCCAGGCCCCATCCAACCTGGCCTTGGACACTCCCAGGGATGGGAAGCATTTATAAGTCCTGAAAATTTTTATTTCTAAATAAATATATGCTTTTGGAACTAATTTCAGAGTTTATTTATTTTAAAATGTTCTTATTAGAAGTTTATTTCATATTAATTTCTTATTAAAATTAATAAAGTGATCACATTAATAAATATGGGTCTAATAAGCATGTGTATGGTTAAAGAAGTCAAAGCAAATAAAATGTAGCTGACCAGCATTTTTCAAAGCATGAAAGCATTTGTGCTCCACTGTTCTGTTGAAAGCAAAAATAAAAATAGGAAGAAACAACTCCTTAGCTTTTCTTCACTCTTTTTTGAGCAATCTTAATTAGAAATTACAGAATAGAAAAACCTTATAATCATCAACAGCTGATTTGGCTGTGGCTATTCCTTTTCTGCTTGTTCTCCAGTAGACACAGAGATGGCAGAATAAAGAGAAATGGGTATTAGTGAGGGAATAATTTTTTGCCTGAATGCAGTTCACAGCTGCAGAGCAGCCCCTGCCTGGGGAACCACAATTCCATCAGCTGGATGGGGAAAGCAAAATATCCAGGTACCAACAGGCATCTTCACATGCAGATGGGTGGTTTTGAGTGCTCTTCTGTCTATCCATGCTAATAGAACAGGCATGATTCTGCATTTAATATTTCAGCATATTTTATCAAACAATCAATAGCTGAAGGCAAGAGAAACCAGGACAAAGGGAGTGATACAAAACTCCAGCAAAGTGAGCAGATATTGGCAGATATTGGGGTGTTATAGCACCACAGCAAGACAGGGATGAGGAGGAGAAAAATGCCACAAGAAAGGACTGAGAGAGGAGGCACAGGAAGGAAAATGTCATTGTCATTTCCCCCCTGTCATGTCATTGATGCCAAGAGATAGAAATAAATTGCTTCTACAGTCATGCCCCTCTTTAGGAATGATCAGAAAAACATCTTATTTCTTTCCACATCTGCTTTTTGACGGGTGACAAAGCAAAAGCATTGCTGTTGATTCTCTCTCCTGTGAACTGTTGAGAACAAAAATAGCCAGGCCCACATTTTCCTCGAAGAATATTGCTATTGACATTCCAGTGACATGTATTCCATATTAATGCTGCTCCTGCTGCTGACCAGAGCTGCTGCTGCCCTCCTCCTACTGCTATCCATGCAGGCTGTAAACTAAATAATGTCACTTTTTGACCAAGTGCCTTCAGTATCTGACACCTGAAAGATGGAACATTTCTTCTCACTTCAGTCCAGTTGATTGTATTTTTCTATTTCCTCTGAATACAGAACTGAATTTCCTTTTTTGGAAATTCAGCCCCAAATGTGAATGTGTCCAGCTGCTGAAGCTGCTGGTTAAAAAAGTTTAACAACCCCAAAACAATTATAAGCCATCATTCAAGAATCAATAACCCATTAATAGCTTTGGGTGATACTTGCCATGAGCTGGCATAATAGGTTCTGTTTAGAAATAATATGTGGTGGACATTTTAATTAAAACCAAAGCTCCCTGCGTGCAAGCCAAAGAGTGCTGAGCTGTCAGAAGATCCTCTCCCATTTTTAACTCTTTAAAAAAAACAAAATCTGTGCATAGCAAATAACCCACTGCCCTGAAAATTTATTCCATTTCCAAGACCTGTTAAACTTCATCCAGAGATGGGTTAAGACCCAAGAGAGCAATTTAGACCATAAACATTTATCTCCTGTTATAATTGACACTGGCAAAATTCCAGTGTACATGTCATTTGTTCCCAATCTGGGTGTGCACAGCAGGAAAAGGCTGCTGCCACAGAGGCACCAGCAGAAGTTTGAGCACTTTCCTAAGAAACCTGCATCAGCAGTGAAATCACAACACTAAAGTGGGAGATGGAAACACTAAATAGATTAAAATGCACTGCAGGCAATGCAGCTACAGAAATAAATGACCTGTGCAGTGATGATGTCAATATCTTCAGCATGACATTTGGATCTGGGGTTATTGGGCTCCTCAAGAGACTTCTCCTTTTGGCTTTTCCAAAAGTGAAGCAAAGAACAGTCCTCAAAGTTCAGTATTTGGTGACTAAATCAAAGTAGTGTGCTGTGTGATATGAAAGACAAGAGTTTTACAGAAGTGGAAACCTTTGTTAGAATGTGTTCTTGGCCAGTTCAATGTGGTTAACCTCTTTTTTAATATAAATTGGGAAGAAATTGATAAGGCTGAGTCAAACACTTGGAATGCCATGAAGAGAAGACAAAAAAAATTGAAAGGAGACTTCATTGAGGTCTTTAATAATTTTATGAGGGGCAAGTATGGATCTCTTCCCTCTCATCATCAGTCACAGGACTCAAGGAAAGGCAGGAAGTTGAGTTAGGGGAAGTTTAGGTTGGGTATTAAGAGGAAGTTTTTTGACCAGTGGTTGGGTATGGGGGTCCATTTTCTTCATGGTAGAAAAAGGCCATTCTTTATTCACATAACTCCTTTTTATATAGTTTTGCAGACTTTGTGTGTGACCCCAATTGGTTGGTAGCTTTCTGGCCAATTTCCTTTACTGGTTAGTAACAAGTTGTTATTCTGTATTGATTGGTCACTCAAACCCTTGGTGTCTATGTGTAGGGACAATTGTTTGTGAAAGATAATTTTCATTTTTCTATCTAACTGAGTAAAACAGTTTATGCAGGTGCAAGTTATTTTTTTCCCCAGGAATAGCTTGTTATGTTAACAAATTGCTCACAACAGGATTGCTTTCACATGGGAACTTGCAAAATGTTGGCTTTGACAAGGCCAGCCACTGCTTCCAGGAGAGCAGCTTTGATTTTATGAAGCCTTTATTTATGATTTTTTACCTTGCTGCAAGAGTTGGGCACTGAGGCTCCCCAGGACAGTGGGCACAGCACCGAGCCTGCCTGAGCTCAGGAAGGTTTGGACAAAGCTCTTGGGCACAAGGTGGGATTCTTGGGGTGTCCTGCACAGGGCTGGACTCGATAATCCTGGTGGGTCCATTCCAATATTCTATGGTTGTGTGACATTCCTAATTTTAGGCAGTTGTTCCTTGTGGCTGGCCAAAGGTGGCACTGATGTGCTCTGGTGTGTGAGCACAAAATCTGAGTGACTTTGCTGGGCACACAGAGGCTCTGACACATCCCACTGGACACACAGAGGTTTTGGCACATCTTGCTGGGCACACAGAGGTTCCCTGAGTACACAGATGTTCTGGCACATCCCATTAGGCACACAGAGGTTTCACTGGGCACATAGAGGTTCTCTGGGCACACAGAGGTTCTGGCACATCCCATTAGGCACACAGAGGTTTCACTGGGCACACAGAGGCTCTGGCACATCCCGCTGGGCACACAGAGGTATCCTGGGCATGCAGAAGTTCTGGCACATCCCACTGAGCACGTAGAAGTTCCCTGGGCACGCAGAAGTTCTGGCACATCCCACTGGGCACACAGAGGTTCCCCACGGCACCCAGAGGTTCTGGTACATCCCATTGGGCACACAGAGGCTCTGGCACATCCCCCTGGGCACACAGAGGTTTCACTGGGCACACAGAGGCTCTGGCACATCCCGCTGGGCACACAGAGGCTCTGCCGCGGCCCCGCCCCGGCTGTCCGGAGCATCCCTGCCTGTGCTGGGGGCGCACAGAGAGGAGGGCAGAGCAGAGCAGAGCGGAGGATTCCCCCCGTGCCCCGCACCGCTGGCCAGCGCTCCCCGGGCTCTCACAGGGACCAGAGGAGCCGCCCCTCTCCTCTCCTCCTCCTCCTCCTCCTCCCGCCGCTCCTCCTCTCCCGCTCCCGCCGAGCAGCGCCGGGGTCGCGCCGGGAGCGCAGCGCGGAGCGGAGCGGGGCTGCAGGAGCGCGGCTGCCGCCGGTCCCCACCCGTGTCCTGCCCGTGTCCCCCCGATCCCCGCCGGTCCCCTTGGTCCCCCCGGGCCCCGCGGGTCCGCAGCGGGCCGGAGCATGGCTTGGGGCGAGCTCGGGCTGCTCCGCTGGCTGCGGGAGAGCCGCCAGTCCCGCAAGCTCATCCTGCTCATCGTCTTCATCGCGCTGCTGCTGGACAACATGCTGCTCACCGTGGTCGGTAGGTGAAGCGGGCTCGGGCTGCTGTCCCTGCCCCGGCTGCTGCAGATGTGCTGCCCGAATGCCCGACTGATGCTTTCAAACCCAACGTTTTCAAACGCTGATTAATTTTGTTTTTAATCGTGAATTATATTGCAGGCATTGCAAACGCGCCGCCGTGGACATCAAAGTCTTGCTTTATTTCCATGTTAATTGCGAGATAAGGAATGGTATAAAAACGTCTTAATAACTCCTTTTTTCCTCTTTTTATTTTCTATTTTTTTTCTTTTTCCTGCTAAACGCCACTAATACTTTGTAGAACGACAGATAACAGTATTTTTAGCTCATCATCGTTTTTTCTCCTGTGGTCATGCAACTGAAACAACAGGCTAGATAACATTGGAGATGCCTGTTTCCTTGTGATAGTTCTGTTTCCCCCACATTGGTCTTAAAATGATAGGTTAATAAGAAACCTATCTAGGTCACTTTTAAGAAAAGCACTTCCATGAGTTAGTTTAATAAAATAATAAAAGTTTTGATCAAAGTCTAAGATCCAACTTTTAATGGCTTCAGTGGCACAGTGTCAAGATTCAGAAATCTACTCAAATAAAACAATTGAATATTTTTTACTGGTAGACTTAGAACTCCTCATATTCAAATGTTTATGTGAAATGAAAGAATATAGTCCAGAGGAACCAGTGGCTCATGGAAGTGCACACAAACACACCTGAATGCTCATGGTTCTCCTGGAAGTAACTTGGTCTGTGCAGGGCTCAGCTCTCAGGTGATGCTTCAGACTCAGCTTCTGAATCTGACTCCTGAATTTCTTGAAGGGGTCTCATCTTAAAAGTTGATGGCACAAGGTAGACCTTGGTTAATAAAGCATCTATTTTTAGCAGTTGATTTTGGAATTTTTTTACATTAATATATTTCCTTATAACATTAGTAATATTTAATTGCTTGTTTAGTAATATGTATGCTAGAGGCCTTAGAAATTATTATAGCTTGCAGATTTGGGAGACTGAACTTTTCAGGATGAAATGCAAGAAGGGAAGGGGTGATTCTCTCACTTGTGTTAAAATGAATGAACCTGACATCTGTTTTTACAAACTCTAAAATCCTAACGTCTGAGATACATATTAATGCAATTAAATTGCAGCCAAGATCCTAAAACATGTAAACATGGTTCCTTCTGGATGATCTTTGCAATGTATATTTCAAAATAATGAGACAATTATTGCCAATGCAAATATAGGCATATTATTTCTGATTCCTTGATATAGGTTTGTTACCATTTTTCCTTCTTATGGCTGGTACCTATCAATACTTTGGTGGTTTATTTTAGAAATGTTTTATATAGTATTTTTTTATATTTTGGTTTAATGGTCATTCCAATGCTCTTCTCATTATTCATGCTTTCACAGCCTAATAAAAGGACTTGTGCAGCCACGTGCAACAAAGAGGCTTCAGACATGGGTTTTGATACTTTTGATATTTTGCTTAATGATGTGTTCATAGAAAACCTCATGGGAATCTTATGAAAACTGGCAAAAAATAAAGATCAGTGTAAATGAGCTTTTTGTTTTAAACTGCACTTCTGAGTTACTGGTATGTTTTTTCCCATGAGCAAATTCCTCTTTCAATTCTGAAATACAAAGCCTTGTATTTCCTGACCGATGGCACAGCAAGCAGCTTGGTGATTTCACTTCCAAATAACCTGACAGTAAGATGCCAATGTATTCTATTTGTTTTTCCAGTGCCAATAATTCCCAGTTACCTTTACAGCATCGAACACCAGAAAAACGCCACCGAAATCCAGACTGCTAAACCCAACCTCCCCTCAGCAACCGTGGACAATTTCCAGAGCATCTTCTCCTACTACGACAACTCCACCATGCTCACTGGAAACGAGTCTGACAGGACACAGCCTGCAGAGCTGCCTCAGAGCCAGACAGAGCCCATGGCTGTCAGGGTGACTCCGGCCCCCTCCGACTGCCCCAAGGACGACAAGGAGCTGCTGAACGAGAACGTCCGCGTCGGCCTCTTGTTTGCTTCTAAAGCAACAGTGCAGCTGATGACCAACCCCTTCATAGGGCCCCTGACTAACAGGTATGGCATTGCTGCTGCCCCATCCCACACTGCTCTTTTAGCCCAGATTAGCGTTTCAAACGGATTCTTCTTAATTCTCTCAATTCTCCCTGGACTGCTGCCTTCTGGAGGAATGTTTTAGTGAAATAAGTTTGGTGAACACTTCTAAACACTTACACCCTTTCCAAAGTAGCTGCACATCAGCCATTAGTATCTCACACTTTTCCCCCAGCTCCTGAGACCTTGGGTTTTTATACAAGCCCTTTGCAGAGATGGTGTTTGCAGTTTAGGAAGGATGTTGAGATGCTTGAGGGCATCCAGAGGAGGCAACAAGGGGTGAGGGGCTTGGAACACAAACCCTGTGAGGAATGTTTGAAGGAGCTGGGGCTGTTCAGGCTGGAGAAGAGGAGGCTCAGAGGTGACCTTATCACTCTCTACACCTTCCTGAAGGGAGGTTGCAGACAGGTGGGGTTGGTCTCTTCCACCGGGCAGCACTGACAGAACCAGAGGACACAGCCTCAAGCTGCATCAGGGAAGGCACAGGTTGGATATTAGGAAAAATTTTTTTACCAAAAGAATAATAAAGCACTGGAATGCTCTTCCCAGGGAGGTGGTGGAATCACCATCTCTGGATGTGTTTAAAAAAAGACTGGACATGGCACTTGGTGCTGTAGTCTGGGTGAGGTGTGAGGGCACAGGTTGGACTCAATGATCTCAGAGGTCTCTTCCAACCTCATTATTCTGTGATTCTGTTAAAATATCTCCCATATAGTTATAGGAGGCCAAAAGACACTGCAATTCACGAAGATTGTGAATTGTCAATAATCCTGTGGCACCCACATTAGGCAAAGGTGATATTGAAAGTGTAGGCCAGGCTCAGATCCCTTCCCTGCTGTCACTGAGATGAGCAGCTCTTGCTGTGTGGTGGTTTGGAGTTCTCTGAGGAGAGAATCAGTGGGAAATTTGGGTGGAAAAGTGAACGAATATCCAGCTTTGCTGATCCATGCTCATCACCAGGTTCACGGGGTCCCACATTCCCATCACTGACTCTGCCCAGCCTCCTAATTGCTCCCTCTAAACTCTTCCAAATACATGATGTCTTGAAACAATATGTTTAAATGGGACTTTACAGAAAATTTATTTGGGCCAGGATCAAGCTTATAAACACCAATATCAATGACTTAAAGCCCCTCTCCAAACCCAAGTACTGGTGATGTTAACATGAAGATTAAAAAGTATATATAATATGGTTCAAATTTTTGATGTTAATAATTTGATTTCACTGTCAGCATTTCGTGTAACCACTCCCCACAGAAGCAGCTTCAGTCCTCTCAAACAGACTCTGAGATCAATCTCTGCAGGAAATAAACTCCAAATTGTATTTAGTGTACATATGATCTGCATATTTCATATATAAGCTGTTTTCATAGAGAATTATTCCTTTCAGAAAATAACATGCAGAAGAAATTTGGACTCGTAGAACACTTTTGTTTAAGCAATGTCCATCATAGGTGGCAATGTTTAAAACAACCAACACACTCCAATGACAAGTATTTCAGGTTTTGAAGACAAAACAACCTTCTTTAGGTTATATAGTGTGTATATATATATGTATAAAAATATATACACACTATATATTTTTAGTATGTATATATGTGGTGTGTGCATATATATACACTATATATATATAGTTTATATATATATGCTATTAAACCTAATGTATACTCTATATATATATATATATATAGTCTGAGTGTTTCCTTTCAATCTAATTAAAAGTATCCAGCTGAGGGCTAAGCAGCATTTTTGGACTCACAGTGTTATGTATTCAAAACCTGTGCTTGATCTGTGGAGCTGATCTAAACACAAAAGCTTTAAATGAGGGAGACAGTTTCATTTCTCTCTTATTTCCCCTTATCACCAATATATATCGCCTCCACAAATATAAGTACATCACCATAAAATTACTTTTGCACAAATATTGCTGCAAGTTGAGAAGGATTTTTCTTACCTGTATTGTTTAGTGAGGATGCCACAGCTCCTCTGCAGGTCAATGTATATGACCAGCTAAAATGTGTGATTGTATAAATCAAGCAGAAAATATCTGGGTTAACAATAGAAAAACTCTTCCTTACCACTGATGAGCTCTTTGGTTACTGTTAAGTTTTTTGCCTTTATTACTTCTACAAAATTCCAGCAATATATCAAAGCTTAGGGAGAAATGATTGCTTGTTTCAAGATCTGTGTTCACAGTTGGTTAAGATGCCCAGTAAGTTTCTTTTTCAAATGAGTAGCACACTCTGTACAGGGATTTTTATTTTTCAATCAAATATAGCTGTTCAAGAGGGGTTTAGAGTTTTGGTCAAGTGCTGGTTTTCACCAGGTACTGGCTTTGAGTTTGTACAGCCAGCAACAGGATGTTCTACTCATATGAGTCTGTGCAAATAATCACAATTTCTTATTTAAAGCCCAGCTCTTTTCATGGAACACCAGACACACCTGGCTCAGGGAACAGGTTTGCAGCTCCTGAAACAATACAAGTTCCCTCTGCCCTAACAAAGTCCTGGCAGAGCAAACACCAGTGATGGCTTTGCCATAGGAAGTGAACAGTTCCCTTCCCACCCTGGCACGCCTTCAGGGCAGAGCTGATAAGCTTTTGTGGGTCAGAAGCACATTATTTTTCCTGATGGTGAAATTTGTAAGGAACTATCCACAAAGCACAACATCTGACACAGGGCTCTGTAAGGAGGATGCTCTGGCAGGGGCAGAGTGAAGGGTGGGCAAAAGGTGCCCTTTGTAACCACCTGCCTTATCCTGGCACAGGTGCCCAGAGCAGCTGTGGCTGCCCCTGGATCCCTGGAATACCCAAGGCCAGGTTGGATGGGGCTCTGAGCACCCTGGTCCAGTGCAATGTGTCCCTGCCCATGGCAGGGGGCTGGAAGGAGATGGGCTCTAAGTTCCCCTCCAACCCAAACCATTCTGTGGTTCTGTGATTGACTCCAGTGCTTTTATCAAACTCTCTCTGTGAGCCCAGCTGTGCCAGCCCCTCACCCACCAGAGCCAGTCAATGCCTCTGCCATGTGTGTCCCCTTCTTTTTTTCATTAGTCTGAAAGAAAATTTGTAGTTTTAACCTTGTTTTTATCCATATCAGCCTCAAAACCAATTAAAAATTATTAGCTATTTTCATTATCACCGTCCTGGCTACAGCTTTGAACTCCTTAGCATGAGAGAGAGAGAGTAGCTAGGGCCACAATGTGTTCATGCCCAAGTCACACACAGAGAAGGAAGCAGAGGAATAAATAACATTTTTAACTACGTATTTACAGTTCAGTTCCCATGTGAGCTTTCCTTTCATGTTTTGGCAGAGGCTGAAGTGACCTGTTCTGTCTGTTCAGGTCACTCTGTCCCTGCTGACCCTACATGTTCTTTTTGAACTCCACACATATTCAGAGGTTCATTGGTTCAGAACCTCAAGGAACATATTCTTGCCATAAATCCTCCCCAGTCTTCCCTAGCAGTGAAGAAGAGAGCCAGAGTTCCAGCCAGGACAGAGCCAGCAAGGGGTGCCCACATGGAGCTGTGTGACAGCAAGGTTGGAACCAGTGGATTTGCAGCACTCTAATTGGTAATTAGGCTCTAATAATCCACAGCTGCTCACCTGGTCAATGTAACCTTTATTGTGCTGTTGCACAGGACCAACAATCTGTTGTCTTAGTCTGGAGTAATCTTGTTAATGGGCATAAATCATTTCCTGAGAGCCCTACAATCTGGAGCCACAGGGGCTGAAATGGAGTTCATCTGGGCATCATTCTCCTGCCGTGGCAGCCTTTCCTTTCCCTCCTTCAAACAGTGACTCAGACTTTTCCAGAGATCACAAACACTTGTAAAAAGCACTTTTAGCTGCAAGTAGCCTTGGTGAGACGTGCTGGACTCTGTTTCAGAATTGCTTGGAGGGTTTTGAAAGGAGTGCCCAGGAAAATTATATGTTTAGCCATAGTAATAAGAAAAGATAAGAGAAGGGGACAGGCTGTAATATTCTCTGGTGCTGCATACATGCAGAGGAACAAAATGCAGAGGTGATTGTGATGGAGGGTGCTGTGTCATGGCTGAGTACAAACTGCAAATTCACTTTTCACATGAATGGCCCAGCACCAAGGGGCAGAATCACTGAATTGGCTGCTGCAGGTGGTGCCTCTCCTTTTTATGATTATTTACAGTGCACTTGTTCAGCAAAACCTCCCAGTCTGTGCTCTCCACACCTGTGGAACAGACCAGGGAATGCAGCTGCAGGTTGGACACTGGTGGCAGCACAACTGCCAGTTAATTATTGCTGCTATTTCAGGGTTTGCTAAGAGGCAGGGTGTGTTGGGATTGCCCAGGAAAGGACAATCTGCATGTCTAAGGAAATGTCAGCTGGATGTGGGCAGGACTGACCGCTGAGAATACCCAGCCATGGCTTCTAGGGGCTCAGCAATTCCATGCAAGGGCAGAATTCAGCAATTCCATGCACTCCAGGACTGTGCATCTCCACATTTTGGGGGATGCTCTGGGCAATATTAACCTTCCAGAGTATTGTAAGGACTTGTTCAACTCCCATTCTCTCCTATGTGTCACTTTCCACCTTGCTGTGGCCCTGTTTGTCCAAGGAAAAGGAGGAACAAGATCTTCAACTGCAAAAATTAAGAACAATGCTTGAACAGTATTACACTGAGCATTAGAAGTGGCTTCCAAAATGTTTGTTTTCTTCATCCCTTCAACCACCAGAAAGTTCCCAGGTACAGGAAGCCCATTGGAAGAATTGAAATCTCCTTTATTGAATATGACAGCACTGCTCTGTGTTTAATTTGTGAATGTTTGTGGAAGATCTCACAGCTCATGTGACATTACATTGCCTCTGATGTAATGATGGAAATGTGAATGTGCGAGCAAATTTGGATGGCATTTCTCTCATGCAATAACTGAATATTATTTCAATGTACTTGTAGCAAACTGCTATCTCACAGGCCCTGTGTCAGGTCTATGAATTCCTTGATTCCTGTACTGAAATCAGAATTATCCCTCAATTATCCATCCTAGGCACCTCTGGGATGGCCGTGACAGACCCAGCCCTACTTTACTTTGCAGTGGGGAAAAGCATGAGGACATTCACCTCCTGTTTTAACACTCCAGAAAAATCTGATAATGCCCACCACTAGCAGTAGCCATACCTGCAGGGTTTATTTAGTTTTTTTGTCTGTACTCCTGCCAGTGCTTTATTTAATTGAAAAACTCAATCAGAGCAATTGTGATCAAACTCTCAGTGGCCTGGGCCCACTGGGGAGTGCTCACTTCAGCTCTGAGGCAGGTAAGAATTTGGCAAGAAGTAATTTTTTATTTCCTCATGTACACAGAAACACCAGTGGAGATCAGCAGCCCATTGTGTAATCCCTATTACACACACAGCAATGGAAAGGCTTCCTTAGAAAAAAATAATTCTCTTAAAGCAGACAAAAAAAATATTTCTCTTTTATATACCATGTGTGAAGGTGCTGGGAGATTAAAGTTATTATCCTAAGGCCACAGGGGAAGTTTGTGGTAGGGATTTAATTTGCTTTGGGGACACCAGTTCAGGTGAGCAGCACATGAGTGACCAGGCTCTGCTGGATATTTACAACACCCACTTACAGATTTCAACTGGCAGAATCTATGTTAAAATGTTTTATAATATGTTTTTATAATATTTTAATGCAGTGGTGATTTAAGGCAAAATACCACATGAAATCTCAATTTATTTCATTCACAAGAATGAGGCAAACAGTGAACATTGAGCTCTGCACTCAAAGGAGTTTTCCATTATCAAAGGTCCTTGACTGTATAAAAATATTAATGCAAAAACAAAGCTCAGAATAATTATTTTGGTTTGTCTGTGTCATGACTACTGTTATTAAAAGAGCCATTATTAACCCCTCAATTATTTGATTGGCCTGCTTTAGCCAATGCTGCCCATTTAAATTTGTGCAACACTGTCAAATCATCGGAAACTGAAATCCTTTGAAAATACTCCTGAATTTGGCCATTAAATAATGTCCTGGCAAATACATTTGAGATGCACAATCCTACAAAAAATGAAGCTGTGAACAAAGTATGTTGGATAGAATGTGCACTCTGTCTTCAGAGCTACCTAGGTCGGGACTCCAGGGTAGATTTTTATTGGTATGGAAAATAATATGTTGTGATTTTTATTTTTTTTTTTTTTTGTGGCTAAATGATTAAGTTTTATCTGCTCAAAAAATATAATTGCTTCCCAGCCAGGAAGTTCTTTATTTCCTGGAAACTTGAAAATACTTGGAGCAACCAGGCATTTCTACAGGCTGTTTGGAGTCCTAATGAAGAAATGGGCTGATGAAGAAAGCTTTGATCAGCTCCATTTCTGCTCCTAAACCCACGGAAAGCAGAAGCATTATTCTCAGGCTCTTTGGGACTCTTCCAGTGCTCCTGAGGCAAAACTCCCAGAAAAGCTGATGACAAATTTTTCCAGTTAAAAAGCCATTGGCTTGACTATGTCTCATTATAATCATTGTCTCACAAGGATGGAAACAGATGAGCGCTGAAACACGACTGGGGTATTTCAAAATTCAGCACACTCATGGAAATCTTCCCTTGGCATATCTTTGGCAGCCTCATGGAGCCCCAGAGGGGTTTTATTGGGAACAATTAAGGCAGAATCAGAACAGGGCAATCATGAGAAGGATTTTTTCCAGGGATTTCAGATAAAAAGTCTGCTGTGTCAGATAAAAAGAGGTTTGTGATGTGGAAATATATGGCCATGTGGTCCACAGTAAATAGTTCAAAGCCTGCCAAGGAGTTACAGGTTGGGTTTGTGTGGTGTGTGAACTTGTGTAAGACTAACTCAAAACCTCAGCAATGTGAATATTCATTTTGTTTTCCAGAATAGGCTACCAGATCCCACTGTTTGCTGGCTTCTGCATCATGTTTGTGTCAACAATCAGTAAGTGTCCATGTCTCACTTGGTCTGGCCCAGGCACAACTTTTAAATGAATGCTCCATAATAATTATCACTAGGAATTCTTCTTGTTGGTGTCTGGGGACTGATTCCCAAGGAAAATTTTAGGGGAAATTTGAGGGAAAATTTGAGTCAGCTCCATATTGATAGTGGTGCTGATAAGATTGAAAAAGGGAACCTGATCTGAGGGATCACAACCCTTCATCCCACCTCAGCAGACCCTTCCTTAGCTGAGCCTTTCAGGTTTTTCTGATCTGGAGCAGTGCTCAGACATTGTAAATAGCCATGGGAGAGCTGCCTTGCAAGGCCCTGGACAGGCAGATACCATGGGGGTTTATCAGGAAGATTGTGAGGCTGCAGTGGCTCATGAGTAGGGTATGAGTCAACAGGATCACAGTGTTGCTAAACATCTCTGTGGGATGTGCAAACAGCAGCACAGCCTGCCAGTCAGCTGAGATAATTTCCCTGCTCTAATGGCATTGATAAGGCTTCAGCTGCTGGTTTATGTTTGGCTTTGGCCTGACATTTAAACCTGGGGCCCAGACAGAAAGAGTACAGAGAACATCAAGGTTCATTAGAAGCCTGTGAGGATCAGTGAAAGAGCTGTTTTTGACTCAAAAGGCAGATGTAAGATGTATTACAGCCTGTGACAAAAAGAAAGGAAGGGGACAAACAGTTTTCCAGATCCACTGTACATAAAAGAAAGAATAATGAGAGGATTCCCAGAGGGGATGTGGATGGGATGGGGCATGCCTGGAAGTGCTCAAGGCCAGGTTGGACAGGGCTGGAGCAGCCTGGGATAGGGGACAGTGTCCCTGGCCATGGCAGGGGACTGAGCCAGGTGATCTTTCAGGTCTCCTCTAACCCAAAACATTCTGTGAGTCTATGATCTTACAGCTGTTATCATCAAGGGGACAGAAGTACTAGAGAAGGTGACCTGGTCTTAGAGCCACTGACAACTCTGTGTTTCAGGAACATGTTAGATAAATTCTGGTTGGGATGTAGATAAGAGTAGGGAGCCTAACTCATGACAGAGGAGAGAGCTGCTGATCTGCTGAAGTCCTTTTTCCCTTTATTATTTCTATGTGTCCACACAGTAGGGATTTTTGTAAAATGTGGTGAAAAGCCCCAAGAGGCACAACCACAGGGCAGGTGGGAGGAGTGCACATGAATCCCATGTTTGGTTACTGCATGACACCTTCCCTGCAGCTATAACCTGCCCAGCAAAATCCCTTAGGTGGCCAAGAGATGGGAGCTGAAAAAAAAGCTTTGTAAACTCACTGTAGAGACAATGACAATGATGTGGGCTCTACAAGCAGGGATGTGGTTGGGTTTCTGAGAAACTCCTGTTTTCCAGTGCTGTGGGTGGAGAATTTAGCCAGGCTGAGTGCAGCACCCAGGGGCTCTGTGCCAAAGGACAGGGAGTGGCTGAGGGTGAACCTGGGGCTGAATCTCCTGGGGAAATAAAGAGTGGCTCATCCTCTGGTGCAGATTCTCTGCTAGAGGCAGGAGAGGGAACTTGCTGAAGGTTTTGAATGGGTTGAATGAATGGCTGAAGGTTTTGAATGAAGGTTTTTGAATTTTCCCTGCACCTCCAGCCAGCTGTGCTCCACACATCTGGCAGCACCAGGGGAAAACCTCTCTCCACCCCCTCATTGGAGGCAGCCTTGGTGCTTGCAGCAGCACGGAGAGGTGAGGCTGCAAAGAAAACTGTCATTACTCCTCCTGTGTGCAGCTGAAGCAGAGCAGAGGTAATCAAATCCTGAGTAATTAGTTAAAACTGCTTGGGCTCCTGCATTCTGTGTCACCTGGAGGCTTAGACACCTGGGAGCAATTCAACACTGACACATCCAAATGCAATAAGGGAAAATAATGCAGTTAGCATTGAAAGTGGCACAAGTCACTGTAAACACTTGACTGAATTGTAGGAAGTTTTTGTGATAGTTTCAAGAAATCTAACTTTTTAACGTAGTTATAGTTAACCTAATTTTAAAAATTACCTCTGTTTTTTTATTTCTTTTTTCCTGCAGTGTTTGCCTTCTCTGGAAGCTATGCACTGCTATTTATTGCCAGGTCCCTGCAAGGAGTGGGTTCCTCTTGTTCTTCTGTGGCAGGTAAGAGATGAAAGAGGAAAATGCAGCTTGCTTTCAGTCTTTTTTTAATTGAATTTTGTCAGCACATTCAATAATTAATACAAAATATTATATAATCAATATACAAAATATATAATAAATGTGTTTTGTATATTGATTATACAATATTTTGTATTAATTATTGAATGTGCTGACATATTTAATAATTAATTGAAATGATGATATTTATAATTAATATACTATATATATACGAAATACATATAATTAATACAAAATATTCAACTGAATCAATTTCTTTTTTTGTTTTTTCTGTCTCTTTCATATGAAGTAGCTCAAAAGCAAATGTCTTTTAAGACTTCCTTGGTATTTGGGTTGCAGTAAGGTAGAGCACTAAATGAACTGCACTCTCCCTGGGATTTCTGCACCTGTGTCTTCAACATTTTAAATTCATTTTTAGCCATTTTAAAGGTCACTGAGAACTTATGTTGGTACTTGTTACAGTTAGAACAGCAGCTCTGTCTGTTATGGAAATTTCTATTATAAAATGTTGTTTTCAAGGGCTTACCATGCTGGCTGCCAGTTTAGGTACCAGAGTTCCAAAAAAAGCGTCTCATTTTTAAATGAGTAGGTAGAATGGAGAATGGGTTTTCAGCCCAAATTATTTGAGCATTCTTGAGGCTGAGGCTGGAGAAAATAGGTTTTGTTCATGCTGAATATTCCAACCTTGGAAAAATTTCCTGCAGTGGCAGGAACTGACATCAGTTAGGGCTGCAAGTGAAGCTTTCCCAAGGGAAGACATGCCAGAATCAAAATTATTGTTCAGCTGCAACTCAGCCCCTGTGCAAGGGGGCACCTTCAGCTATGGGCTCTTAGGTGAGCACAAGATTTTCTTTTTTCTCAGCCAATGAACACAAAAGAGCAGAAAAGGCCAAGGGACCATCCAGTCCACCCCTTCCTGAAGGCAGGATCAGCTTAATATCTGTCATTCCTCATGCACACTTGACAGGCCTGACCTCAGAAGCCTCCAGAGCTGCCCTCAGCATCCAGCTCAGTGCCTCAGCACCTTTATGGCCAGGAAGGTTTTTTGTTCCTGATGTCTCATCTAAAGGCTCTTTGCTGCCATGTGAGCTGATTTCTGCTTGCCATCCTGCAGAGAACACGAAGATCAGTTTCCTTTCTTTATCTTCCTGGCTCTCTTTCATATTGCAAGGCTGTTATCACCTCTCACATCGGTTTTATCCTCTCTGGTTTTAAATTGAGAGTCCTGTGTTGTCCCTCACAGATGTTATTCTGAGCTATTGCCATTCTCTGCATGGTCCCCGAGCAGCCCCAGGTTTCTCCCTGTGCTGCACCAGAGCCAGACCCAGCTCTGAGAGAAGCTCTGGCTCCTTGCAGGGCCCTCAGCAGTGAGAGTCTGACCCTACATCTCACAGCAAAGGAAACTTTGTGAGCCATTGCTGGCAGTCATTGACTCCCCTGCATTTGTCTGTGCAGTCATTCCTATCCACGTGTGACAGAACACACAGGTATACATCTATGTCCTAGAACTTTGTGTTATTGTCTTTGCATTTCCCCCTCCCTCTTTTCTTCCAGAATATTTCCCCAAATCCCACATTCATTGTGAATTCTAATGCAGCTCTCCAGCTGTTCATGCAAACAATTTGATGTCATCCACTCTTTTCAATAAACGTGGTAATCCACTCAGGACCTCTGCTCTTTTGGTGATGGATGGTATTTACTGAGTGATCAACCATGCAATGTATTGTTTTCCTCCTCTGTGTAGCTGCAGAACTTATTTACTGAGTTCTATGTAAATCTTGATTTGAAAACAGAATTATTAATTTCTATAAGGACTCTCCTGCAGCATTTATGTCTGCAGTGTCTGAGTGCTCCACAAAAAGACAAGCAAATTAGGCTTCATGTTTCCTTTTGTGAAATGAAGGCTCATCATCAAGTGCAGAAATAAGGCATGTGAAGATAAAGGTCAAAAGGATCCTTTAATTTTTTTGTGCTGAACTTGAAACACTCCTTTACAAAGCAATCAGCTCTGTATAATACCTCATGCCCAGAGCACTGTCCACAATTGGAGCTAAGTGGTCACCAGACCTTTGTGCACTCTGAGTATGAATAAATGATGGTGAATACTTGTCTGAAGCTTTGATTCTGCTCATTGGAAAGCATCATCAAAAGCTCTGTGACAAAGAGAAGAATAAAGAATCTAACAAATAAGGCCTTCACCAAATTACCTGACTAATACTGCACAATAGAATGTGGTCTTGGGGACCATGAGTGCTGCCAGAACCATTTTTGTTTGGAAGTTGATTCTATGGGAAGGGAGTATATGTGTATATATATTTACAAACAAAAAAAACCCCAAACACTTGGTAATTCCTCTATAATGTTTAGTAGGTGTGGAAAATTATGACCATAAAATGTAGCACACAGATGCCTAATTTTGTGCTGTGCTTTTTTCTTATGTCTCTTTATTTATTTATTTTTATTTATTTATTTTCCAATGTCTATTAATTTATTTATTTATCAAAAATAATTAAAAATATTTATTTATTTATTTATTTATTTATTTTTAATTGTAGGGATGGGATTGCTTGCCACTGTTTACACGGATGATGAAGAGAGAGGCAACGCGATGGGAATTGCCCTTGGAGGCCTGGCTATGGGAGTATTAGGTCAGTGAGCTGGAGGCTCTGCTGGCAGAAGAAACCATCCCCCAGCCATCCCAAAGCTTGTTCTTGGGAGCTCTGGAAGCAGCAGAAAGGTCTCCCTGGGTGTTGTGGCATTGGGCAGTCTCCAGACTGGGTTCATGGTGCATGTGAGGAACAGCTTTTCCCACAGCAGGCACTCCCTGTGTGGATTCACATGCCAAGCAGCAATCTCTGAGATGTTTGGGTTTTGTTACACTGCACAGTGTTGTGGGGAATGGAGAACATGGTTATTGCCATGATCAGTGATATTTGTGGGGATTTTCAAAGTGGATTTTTGGTCGCTATGTGCCCGTAGCAGGATGCCCGAACGCTCGCAGGGGTTTTGTTGTGTCAGAGTTTTCACAAGTGTGTCCTTTCCTTTCCTTGGCAGTGGGCCCCCCTTTTGGGAGTGTCATGTATGAGTTTGTGGGGAAGAGCTCTCCCTTCCTGGTGCTGGCAGCCCTGGCTCTGTTTGATGGAGGTCAGTAGGTCCCTGCGTCAGTGTCCCCCTGAGGCACAGCCCGTTCCTGCTCCTGCCGTCCGTCCCCTCCTGCAGCAGAGTCACAGCTCGCCTTTCTTTCCACAGCTGTTCAGTTACTTGTCCTGCAGCCCTCCAGAACACAGGCAGAAGTGAGTATTAAGGTAAAGCACTGCAGCAATGGGTGTCACTTTGCCTTTCCTAATCCCAAGCTTTTGTTTCACAGAGTCAGAAGGGGACACCTTTGCTGACACTTCTGAAGGACCCCTACATCATTATTGCAGCAGGTATCAGACCTCTTTTTTCCTTCTTTAAACCAACCATGGGTGTCATTCCTACCCTCTTGGCATGCCTTGGGCTGAGCTGCTTTAACAACATTGTCATTTGCTGGTTTACTTTATGCAAAGATCTAAGAATGTGTTGGTAATACAGGATGAACGAACCAGCAGAAGCACAGTAGGCAGAAAATTTGAAATAAATGTGTCTTTCCAACTGAGAGGCCACTGATGACCTCCAGGTGCCTGCTGGGGCAATGAGATGTGGCCAGGAAAGTTCCTGTGGGGAAAGTGACTTGGGGCAAGGCTTTCAGAGTGAGGGATTGCCAGCACAGCACAGGCAGGCACAGGGAATAGCACTGAACTTTGTTCCTGTTTGAGGAGGGAGTGAGTTTGGTCTCTTGAGTGTGAATTGTTGTATTTCAGAAAAGGTCTGCTGGAATGGTGAATGCTGTTTGGTATTTTATGTATATTTTTTGTGATGAGCCTTTCTGTCTCAAGAGAAATTTGCCTTTTTGCATTGCACATTGTTGAATGTTTATTCTGAAGTCTGTAATTAAGCCTGGCCCTTTCTAATGTTGACAAAACAGCAGGAAACAGATAATTATTTTCACAGTTCTGTTTCATCATCCTAACTTGCTTGTCTAACAGTGCAATTCTTCCAGGCATTTCTGGAAGTTTTCTGTTTATTGCTGATCTTAAGAAATTATCATAACCTTAACTCTGTGACTTGGTTGAGCTGTGACTTTAGTTATACAAACCCTTTTGCTTGAGAAATTCTTGCAGCTTGAAAAAAAACACTGAATAAAAGTATAGCAAAGACAGTTCTTGTGATAAGAGATCAGATTTGTCATTCAGCTGATTCAGTATCTTCTCCTACAGCAAAGTATATAAAATATGAGAAATCCCCGTGGATTTTCAGTGGGATTAAGGAGAACACTTGGGATCTCTGTCTCTCAGGACAGAGGCTGCCCAGTGCTGTGACAGTACAGGTGATCTCTGACCTCAGACTCTTCTCCTTGCTTTATTTCCCTTGCAGACCAAATTTGGTTCTGTCAAATGCCCAGGTTTGTGTCAGAGGTGATGCTTCACAGCCTGTGCCATCAGTACCCTGACCAGGCAGAAGAATTGTCCATGACATGTTTTGTCCCTGCTGGTGGGAGTGAAGTCAGTGTCATTCCTGAAGCCCAAACTCACTGACAGGGATTACAGGAAAATCAGTGCTGCTGCCTGACAGAGCTGCATGGACAGACAAGTTGGTTTAAATGATTTAAAAACCAGAGCTGAGACAGACATCACCATGAGCACACCTTGGGAAGGTGTGGGACAGCTCTGCACTGGGTCCTGCCCTTCCACAGGGAAATGCCACTGATATCTGTGGCACTCTGCCAAAATCTGGGGGATTCTGGGCTCTGGAGATGGGATTCAGCTGGAAGGCTGCAATTTCCCACCTTCTGGCCAGCACAGGACATTTAATCCCTTTCAAGGAGGAAAAGATGTAGGATTCATGCCCTTGACTCATGGCACTTAAAAGTAAGATCAGCTCCAGGCAAGACTGAGGGAAAGAAATAATTTATTTTCTTTTGGGGAAGCTTTGCTGAGGTAGCAGGCTCTTGCCCTGAGATTGCAGAGCGCAGCTCAGGCTCTCACTTTTCTCTTGGGGCACATTCTAGGTCTGAAGCACTTTTATCACCATATCCCTGAGTGCTTTGGCAAACTCTGGTGCTGCTTCTTGGCCTAAAGAGAAGCAGGTGCCACAACCAAGTGCAGGCACACCTGTTTCTCCTTCCTTTGTGAGCTTTGTTCAGCATAGAGTAAACTGAATAGAATAGAAAATTTAATTAATAGAATATTCAATTAAATAGAATATTTAATTAAATAGCAAATCCTTTGCTACTTAAGCTCTCTTAGAATGGTCCTGCTGCCTCTGCCTGCACTTTGTGCAGCCTGAAAAGCTTTTTCCAGCATCAGGGAAGCTGTTTGAGCCTGGCTGGTTGTGGCTTGGGAGAGCCCCAAGGCGTTTAACTGGGGGTCCTTGCAGACCCACTCTGGGAGCTTGCACCCAAGTGGAAAGGTTGGCTTTTGTCCTTAGGGGAAAGCAGTGCTGAGCTGTTGCTCCTTGCCTGGGGAAGGGAGAGAGCCAGCTAGCCAGCAAAGTCGTTTTAGGAATAGTCTAATGTATTCTGACAGCTTTGAGCAAAGAATGACATCAGTGCTCATTTGGTTTTGAACCTTGTGATGAGGAACTCCCTCCGAGAGAAATAATGCCTCTCTGACCTCTGAAAAATATAGATTTTTTTTTTTAAAGGTAGAATTTGTATAGTAAATGACTGGAAGAGTCTAGAATATTTTCCTGAAATTCAGAGATTATAAATATTAGGAAGAAAGGGAACACAAGTGTGAGGTTGTCACTTCCTGCAGTGATTCCCAAGAGCCATTTTAAAGGGATTAGCAGAGGGGACATGTCCTGTTGCCCTGCATTAAGCCTTGAGTGCCTGAGGGTCTTTTGAGTAAGTGTGAAAGGCATCTTAAATCCCAAGAAATACCGTGGGATTTCTTAATCCCTGCACTGGAGCTGAAGTGCAGCACTGAGAGAGATGAGCACAACCCAAACCCAAACTGGATTCTGGCTCTGCAGGCACTGGGGTAGGGCAGAGCTGAGCTGGCAGCCAGGCTGAATCAGCACTTCCATCCTCGTTATCCTTTGTGCTGGGTTATTGAAGGTCCAGGGATTCAAAAGAGATTTGAAATTCACAGGGCAATGCAAATCTTAAAAGAGATTTGAAATTCACAGGGCTGTGCAAGCTCAAAGCCACGTTTGCTGCCCCACTGCTGCCTGTAGGATCTCCAGATAAAATCCCCATTTTTGGGAGCAGCCATCCCTGTGTTTGCACCTTGGTATTTCCAGGATCAAGCCCTCCCCTCGCTGCCATGTGGGGCAGGATGAGCTCTGAGAGGCACAGGGTCAGAGCCTGAGCCTCTTGCACAGCAGGGCTCTGCTATTGCCCCAGGAGAGCAGGTAAAGACCAAGTGGTTGTGGTTTTAGCTAATCATTTGTACAACAGACCTCGTGAACTTTCCAAATGTCATCAAGCTCACTGCAAACTTTCACATTATGAAACAGCTTAACCTTTATTGTAGAATTTCTAGGAGAATAGAAACATATAAAAAGTTAGCCTTCAGTGGTTTTACAGTGTGTGCTATTTAATGTTAATCACCATCTGACACATGACAAAGAGGGCTGTGAAATAAGCCCTAAAAGTGAAATATTTTATGTAAAACCAGTAAAAAGTGAAAATATTTTACGTAAAAGATTTTACCTAAAACCAGTAAAAAGTGAAAATATTTTACGTAAAAGATTTTACCTAAAACCAGTAAGAAGTGAAAATATTTTATGTAAAACCATCCATTCCTTGCATGGTGTTTTGTTTATAGCCAAAAGAAATAATTAATACTATTTTTTTCCTCTCCCCCTTCTTTCTTTAAGGCTCCATCTGTTTTGCAAACATGGCTATTGCTATGCTTGAACCAGCTTTACCCATCTGGATGATGGAGACCATGTGCTCAAAAAAATGGCAGCTTGGTAAAGTACAGTATATTGTTTGCATCTCTATGTTTTGTCTATTGAGTTCTGGTCCTGTTAAGGATTATTTGCTTCAGGGGGGTAATTTTTAATTATTTTTTTTTTACGATATGTAAAGTGTCTGTGCTAGACCTGCACAATTACAAACACAGGTAGGTAAGAAAAATATTACACAGTGCGGTGATGTTGTTGAAATAGAGGTTCCTGGAATGGGCTACACCAAATACTGAACTATTTGAACTATTTTTCAAGGAAAAACAGTTGCAGGCAGCGTCAGTAGTGGGGTTGATCCCTTCTCCATTGGGAATCCCAGCACTGGTCTGGCTGTGGATGTTGGCCAGGGCAGCTGCAGTGTGCCTGTTGAGCTGCAGAGGAGCCTTGCACAGCAAAACCCTTTGGTTTTTCCCTGCAGGAAACCCCTCCTCAGCCCCTAGTTGGAATTGCACAGGCAGGCAGGCACAGGGATGTGCAGCAGGCGCTCTGTGCTCGGTGCACAGCAGGGTCATGGCAGCACAGCCTCTTCCTTACACACACGTGGGGGAAAGATGGACTGCTGCTTGAAACGTGGACATGAGGAGCACTTTCCCTTGGGATTTACATATTTGGCTTCTTTAGTGGTTGCTTAATCATCCCTTTCAACAGAAAGCAGTGGGGAACCCCACCTTGGACCTTGTAATGAGTTTTAGCAGGGACACAGCCTTGGGAAACCAAATCCCTGGGCAAACATGGAATGTGCTCCATTTGCCTTCCAGAAGAAAATTAGACAGTTACTTTCTCTTTGAGGTGAGTAAGAAAAACCCACCAGAAAGTGGATTAAATTCTAGTGAGTGATGAACTACGTGTGAGAAGTTTATGTGAATCTTCTTAAGTGGGCAATGCTCAGCCTTCACCTATCTCTGATAAATTTAATGGTGCGGTCATGAGGGTACTTTTTGGTATCAGCATATAGTTTGAAAGAAGAAGAAAAATCCTTCATGAAAATGATGTTCAGCTGATATCCCTGCTGTGTTAATGTACACATTACACCCTATAGAAAGCACAAATCTTCTAATTACTGCAATTGAGATTTAGAGTGGCCACAGATGCAGTTCTTAATGAGTGAACCTCTTATGAGTTCTTAATGCTGAACCTTGCCATAACTTCTAGCCTGCAATACAGCAGAATGAACATGCAAACTTGGGTATTTTGAACCTCAAAAAGGAAAAATAAATATTGCCTACCTCCCTCACCAGTTTCATATTACTGCTGCAATAGAAATGAGATTTACAAATATCTTCATTGAACAGAGGTCACTAGAAGGAAAATATCTATTTTAAATTAAGACTAATTTAACCCCTTAATGATACAAATAATTGACTCCATTTCACTTTGTCTGATTTGACAGCATTAATTAAAATTTTTAAGCCTCTTAAATTGTAAATTGAACTGCAGGGTTTTAAGCAAATTATTATCTTATGCAGTTGGAAGCCAGCTGTGTGAGGCATGATCTGAAGAAGGTATAAAGAACCTTGATTTGACCAATGAAGATTACTGTGCACAAGGCCCATTTAGAAAATTATAGTTCTGCCTCAGTACACCACAGCTTACAGACCAACCTGTGCAAGTCTTATTTAACAAGCCTTTGCAGTACAATTTCTCTTTTACAGCTCAAGGTCTGCGCTCTGTGACCATTTGGTATAACCAGACAGCTCCAAGCAGTACTGAAGTAGCTGTGGTTACACAGGCTGAAATTAAATATTTCCCCAGCACCACCACTGTAAAACCCACAAGGTTTTTAATCACAGGATATTGCTGTGCTAAAAATTACCTCTTGTTGTTTTTTTTTTTTCTTATGAATATATCAGAGAGATGGGAAGGAAGATGGATAGGCAGGAAATGAGAAAAGCTCTGTTGCCCTGGTGGAAGATGAGGAGCACACACACGAGAGGCAGGGCTGGGATTGTGCACCCTGACACCACAGCTGATTTCTGCATCTCTGGCTGGGTCCTGCCCTGGGGTTCTGTGCAAGGAGAGGAGGAATCCTCCAGTACAGACTGTAATAACTGGATTTTAAACCAGAGGTGTCACCAGAAAACAGCATCTGCTCTAGATACAGCCACTGCTGTGGCAACCTCAGGGATGGAAAAGCATTGCTGGTGCCAACAATGTGTTTTTCCAAGTGGAGGTGGGAAATGAGAGAGACAGAATTTACTCAGGTGTCCTCATCTGCAAGCTATTACAGTTTCAAAATATGTTATTTTACTTAAAGCAATATTTTTAAAATAATTTTTAAAGTTGTATTACTTATTTTTATAAGTTTTATTACTTATTTTTTTAAAGTTTTATTACTTATTTTTTAGAATTTTATTACTTATTTTTTGACATTTATAAAGTTTTATTTTACTTTAAAATTTTTAATGTTGTATTACTTATATTTTGAAGTTTTACTACTTATTTTTTAAGTAATTTTTTAAAAAATTAAGAAGATGTTGGCTAAATGATTTTAATACTATTTTTAAAGGTTTTTTATCCTTACATTATTGATACATTCTTGACCAATGGCAGTATCACAGCACTGCAGACCTGCCTGTGACAGGGAGCTCGGTGGCATTGCCAGGCTCAGAGGGGCACTGTCACTTGCAGAGCCCTGCTGTCCCCTCCTGCAGGGGATTCACCCACCCTGACCACTGCTCCACAACCCTGGGCTGCTCTCCTTGGCCCATCCCAAAGCTTCTTGCAGTCAGACATAAACTTTCTGCTCTTTGTTGTTCTGTCCCCTCTTCCAGAGCAGTTCTTGTATCTAATGCTGAAAAACTCTGCTTTTTTTTTTCCAAGGCATCAGGTTGCTGCTGCATTTCACAGATGATGTCCTTAGATTTCATGGGGAGGCTGCAACAAACCGGATATTTGATTCTTTGGGCTCCATTAGATGTGTCCAGATGAAAATTGCAGTGTCTGGCATTTATTAGTTTCTTCTAACACTTCCCTGAAAGCCTTGCTGATAAAACCTCTCATTCATATTTTTCAGGCGTCGCTTTTCTTCCAGCCAGCATCTCTTATCTCATTGGGACCAATCTTTTTGGGATACTTGCACACAAAATTGGAAGGTATGCTTAATTTAAAAATACTAATCACCTCCCAGTCTCTTCATGTACCATTTCCAGTGTTTCCCTGGGCAGTTTATTGATAGTGGAAATTATTAAAGCTTGTTCTATAGGAGCAAAATTGGTTTTTCTTTTGAACACATTGCTACTTTTGCTGTTTAACTCAACGCTTCAGACGTGGCTTTGAAACATTCAGGATCAGCTCTAACATCTCATTATCACCATCTCTGAGTGATGTTTCTTCTTTGGTAGGTGGCTTTGTGCTTTGCTCGGGATGCTAATCGTGGGAATAAGTATTTTATGTGTAAGTAGACAATCACACATCTTTTAAATCATGTGAATGTTGGGGTGCTCATCTTCAAATATGTGCTTTTCCCATGAGAGTTCTATGACATGTTATTAAACAATGTGTGGTTAATAGGTTCCAGATCAGAGTTTTGACTGCTTTCCAATTTCAGTGCTTCAATTATTTTTAGAAATGATGACTCTGAGAGGAGCATGCTGCTCTGTTGAGCTGTCACTCAGCCGTTTATAATAGTAAGTGTGTCAGTGGTTTAATGGCACAGTTGTCTGAAATGACAGCTCAGAACAAGGATCAGACTCAGATCTGTACAAAGTGGAGCATAACTACTTGGAGAATTTATCTCAGAAAAAGATGCTAACCACCATGTGCAGTATGGTGTTATTAACTGCCTGAAATTTCCTTTGTAGGTACCATTTGCTAAAAACATTTATGGGCTCATAGCACCAACTTTTGGAGTTGGATTTGCCATAGGTAAGAACATTTGCAATGAGTTCTGACATGAGTTCTTTACATGATTTCTGTTATTTCTGTAAAAATGATTTGATATGAAGTTACACAGAAAATCAGTTTTGTTGCCATTCTGATCTAACAGAGATGCACCTGTGGCCCAAACTGGCAGGCAGAGCAAGAAGGAATTAAGGGACAGTGCTTGGGGAGTTTGAACCAGGCTGCTTTAGACCAGCTGGAGCCCCAGGCCTGTCCAGAACTGCTCCATCCACCTAAACAGAACTTTCAACCCATCCATGAATGTAAATGTTGTTTTTAGAAATGCAGCTGTGCTCTGCCCCAAACCTGCAGCCTTTCCTGCAGAGGAAAAGGATTTATATAGACATTTCCACTGGAAAAAAGAGGCTTAAATTGTACATAAAGAGGAATTCTCAGGCTGACACACATGTATTCTTCAAGAGACACGTGTGACTTTCCTTATCCTGGGCTGTGCAGGGGGGACCCTGCCTTGTTTTCAGTGCTTGATGCTCAGCAAATGTCCTGGGGCATCTCCACACCAGGGATGTGCAGTGAGGAAAGAAGCTACAGGAGCAAATTATCTCAGCAGTTTTGTGAGCTGTCTGTGCTGTTTCTTGCCAGAAATGAGGGTGTGTACCAAAAGACATGATAAAAACGCTGTCAATCATTTTGGTTGACTGGGGGCTAATGTTGTCTTTTAGGCCTTCAGTCAGGGCAAGTTCACACCAGATAACTTTCCCCTAATTCCTTGGCAGGGAATGTGAGGTGGGAGCTTTGCTCTGACACTTGGTGGGAAGTGTGGATACATCCTAAACTCACATCTCTCCTGTCCTTTAGCAGGTGCCATCTCTATACATGTCCACACATGACCCCAGACACAGCAAACACCATAAAAAGCAAAGCTAACACAGACTATTTTTGCACAAATCTTGCTTAGTTATGAACAAACATCCTTTTAGCTGCTTTTGCACCCCTTCTTGACACACCATTCACCAAAAAAGGGTTAAAAGGCGGGGAACAAAAGGCAGCATTTTCCTGGGATGTGTTTTGCAGGGATGGTGGACTCCTCCATGATGCCAATCATGGGCTACCTGGTGGATCTGCGCCACGTGTCAGTCTATGGCAGTGTGTATGCCATAGCTGACGTTGCCTTCTGCATGGGTTTTGCCATTGGTAAGTCCAGCCTTCCCCTGCCTGGAAAGCACAGCTAAGAGAAGAGGAGTCTGTTACAGTGCCAGCTGTGAATCCCAGTGGTGCCTGCAGATATTAAGAGGGGAGGTTCTTATTTTCTGCAAGAAATCAGAGTGGGGGGATTGCGTTTGGCGTCATTCCCCTCCCCTGCTGCAATTTGTGCTCACTTCATGAGCTGTGAGAGGCCAGAAAGTGTCTGAGGG
Source organism: Zonotrichia albicollis (assembly GCF_047830755.1). Taxonomy (NCBI): domain Eukaryota; kingdom Metazoa; phylum Chordata; class Aves; order Passeriformes; family Passerellidae; genus Zonotrichia; species Zonotrichia albicollis. Next base: position 44,179,309 of record NC_133825.1, read on the forward strand.
CACAGAACACAAATGGGATATGCTGAGGAAAGAGGCCTTGGGACACTTTAATACCACAGCTGTGCTCCAAGGGTCTGTGGGGGAATCACTCCCCCCTGACCCCCTTGAGAACATGACACAGATGCCCTCAGGAACATCTCTAATCTCCCCAGGGAATGTGAGCTATAGAGCCAGGAAAGTTTTATGATTATGTTTAATCATATTATATTTTAATTTATATTTTATATAATTTTATATATAAATTTATATATTTGATATATAAATATATATTTTTATATAATATATATTAATAGAATATCTATTTTACATATATAATATACATTATATTATAATATATTATATAAATTTTAATATTATATTTATATACGATTATATAAATATATTTATATTTATAGAATATTATATAATATTTATATATTATATAATTTTATAATATATATTTATATATTATAACTTTATTATATATAAAACATATTATATTATATTATATTATATTATATTATATTATATTATATTGTATTATATTATATTATATTATATTATATTATATTATATTATAATAATATATAAGATGTATATAATATATATTATTTATAATTATATATTATTTATATAATAATATATAACATTTATATATAAATATATAAAATTATATACATTTTATTATATAAAAATTTATTTAATTTTATATATATTTATATATTATATAATTGCATATAATTATGTTTAATCATAATTATATTTATGTTTATAATTACAAACATGTCTTTACATTCCTCAGATCTGTTTGTGAGATAGGGGGTTAGTATACAGAATTACTTGTATGCAAAATATGCTGCTGCAAGTTTTGTGTCAGAGCAATCTGCAGGAAAGGGTTTTTATCTGTGCAAGGTCCCTCTGCTGGTGGTGCCATTGCCAAGGCCATTGGATTCCCATGGCTCATGACAATTATAGGAATTGTGGATATCATCTTTGCTCCCCTGTGCTTTTTCCTTCGAAGTCCACCTGCCAAAGAGGAGAAAATGGTAAGTATAACTTGGTTTCTTTTTTATAAATGTTGGGGTTTTTCAGTGAAACAAATGATAACTTACATTTGCATCTCTAAGTTCCTGAAAACAGGACCAGCTCAGCGTATTTCACTCTCAGGCATTAACTTTGGAATGAACTCCCCCTTCCTTCTATGTCCAAGATGTATAAAGGCAAACCCTTTGTTAATTAGATGTTACAAAGTCACAAATTTGATTTCTATGAAACTGGGTCCTACAGACATTCCTCTGCACCAGCATATGCTGGGGTAGAGTCAGTAGAGAATTCATTTCTCTTTTCCTTGAGGAGCCAGAACTCTATTTGGCCAATTGACCAAATTATTCCATGGTGTGCCTCAAACTGTTTTTTTTCCCACAGTCCTCTGGGAAAAAAAATAGAAAAATATACCACAGTGTATTTTGAATCATCTTTTTTCCTCCTTCTCCTCCCTTCATACAGTTCATAGATCCCTACAAACCAGTGGTTTCTCTTGTCCAGTATGTACCACAGGGCTTCTCTCTTTTCTGTTTTTTAATATAAATTGCCGAAGACTTTATGATCTGGAGCACTCAGTGCTCCCCAGACACTGTAGAGTGTGTAAGAACAGAGTCACCATCTGTAGGTTGAGCCCACTCAGCACTCCATCCTTACTCTTCCTGAAAAAGGCTGATCTGGGACCAAAATGTAGTTGCTGGTTATTTATTTGGGTGAAAATAAACTCATTTTGCATGGTCATGGTTTTATTCTGCATTGGCACCTCTCTGCAAGGTAAGGACAGCGCCTGATGCTGGTGCTGCTCACTTTGTGCTGGCAGAAGGTGGAAAATTGAATCTTGCTGCAGTAATGGTGTGTGTGAGGCCAGAGAGCTCATGTTTGGCTCATGTTTGGACTGCAGAATCCCAGTTAATCCCTTGTCATGACCTTTGCTGAATGCACTGGTTTCGTTTGTTTTGGTTTTTGTACATTAAATAAGGCTGAGGAACAGAGAGGAACAAAAAATCAGCTGCTGTTTCTTGGCAATATAAAATTTATCAGGTACTTCCATGTTCCCTGACTGTTTGATTTGTAACATCATAACCCTGAAGGGACAGGATCTCTCTCCATGGCTCCAACACCTTCCAGCATCTGCCACCTCTAATATACCTTTAAATGCAAAACAACTCCAGTTCCTAAGTGGTTCATGGCTGTAAAATGATGTACCAGTTCTTTCAGGTTGGAGGAGAGTCAAAAGGAGGGTCCCAGAATTGTGGTCTTTGCATAATTATTAACCCCCAAGCTTAATTACACTCAGCAGCAAGAACACTACACAGCTGCTCCAAAGCTCCTTGGGAAATTTCAGCCCAGAGAATTTAGTATTTTATCTGGCCCTTACCATGATTACAATTTTTAGGTTGCTGTGGGTGTTAAAGCACAGTATTGGGACCACCACTCCTGACATCATCCTCAGTTTTGCTATTCTGGATCTCCATGGAAAGAGGGGACAAAAGCAGCAAAAGAGAATTGGCTTGAAGGAGTAGGACTGCTCTTGACCATTCATCCAGCTTTTAATAGATGGAAATTAATTCTGGGAGGGGTAAACTACTGTCTCTGCAGAGCAGGTAGATGCATTTCAGTAATACCTGGGCTGAAAAACTGGAAATAGAAATTTTCCAGATCTTTAGCACCAAGATCCCCCCTCACACAGACCTGAGGACTCAATTTACCCTAATTGCAATCAGTTTGGGCTCTGCCTCAAGGGAGGAGAGGTGAATCCCTGAGTGGTGCATGCAGCCCCAGCCTCAGCTGGATGCTAAGCAGAAATACTCACACTCTGTTCTCTTCCAGGCAATACTCATGGATCACAACTGTCCTGTGAAAACAAAAATGTACACCCAGAACAACATCCAGTCCTACCCCATAGGTGAAGAAGAGGAGGAATATGAAAGTGATGAATAACAGAAAAGCCATATAACATATTTAGGTGTACAAAATGCTGTGGTTCATGTGAAACATCTCATCCAGAAATAGGTTTTAGCTGTACTGTACATTTAATAGTGAAATGGTCAGAAAAACCAAAGGTATATTATTTATTGGTGACTATAAAGCAGACTGCAAACCACCTTCTGGGGGGAAAGAGCTTTTATAGACCATTTGTATAGTGTTACTCTTTGTGTATTTAATTTTATTGAATATTACACTCTATTTTTTATTAAATGTGTAGCATAAATCTGTATAAAATGTGAATTTTAACAATTTGGTTTTTAAAGTCACCTCATGGACAGTATTTCATATTTTATTTGAAGTCACAGGTTACTGTCAAACTTGAGTTTTATTTAATTGGAAATTTTAAAAAGCAACCCTAAAGAGAACCCATCCAATTTACATGCTTTAAATGACACCCTCATAAGTACATTGAGAGGAGCTGGAATTCAGAGTGTGGACAGCACTATCACTTTTTTCCATCAACTTCAGGTCCTAATAATATATAATAAAAAACTAAATAAGAGGCACAAGTTCTCTGTCAGTTTAAATACTGAGTTCTCCCTGAACCACCAATGTTGAGGAAACCATGTTGTTAAATAGATGAGTGTATTGCTATTATTGGTATCTAACAAAGTTTTAATCAAGCAGTTGTGCAATGTGAAGCCTCCAAACACTCAGCACCAGGCAAACAAGTGGGTGTGAACATGCACTGTTCCTGTCCCTTAGCAGGGAATGCAACAGCATGAGGATACTTTTTGTATTTCTATCTTTTGGATCTTTTAACATAATTCAACTTTATTTTAGCTGCATCTTCAGTGAGTGTTCAGGAACAGCTGCAGTATTACAGTATTCAGTCTTAGCACGTACTGAAAGTCGGCTGCTACCTGGAGCAGTTCAAACAACTTCTACATGCATTTACGTATATATCTAAAAATTCAATGTACAGCTATTTTTTTAAATGAGTTTAAATTCACTCTTTGCTTAAAAAAAAGGAAGAAACAGCCAGTTTGTTGCCAATCTCTCATAACATTTGGGGACACAGCCCAATACAGGTGAAGTATTGTGTTAGGCAGTCCCTGTCTGCTCTTAGAAAAAACAAGACTTGGAAAGAAAGCATTTTAAAAACAATCCCCATGTCCTTCTCAGCCATGGTGTATCATTTCATTTGTAAAATGAAAATCTTGATGTGCCTTCTCTCATGTAATTGCAGATGTTTTATGTACTACAGCATAGATACTATGTTTACATATAGTTTTGTAAAGCGTATATACTATGGTCAAAAAATATGAAAAATATAGTGGATCAAACTTCAAGTATTGCTCTGTCAATAATTATGCATTCAGAACGCATCAAAATAAAGTTATCTGACAGAAGTTCATGACCTACTGTAATAAAGTGAAAAAAGGATTAAAAAAGAACAACCCCCCTCATGATTTGCCTTATGCAGTGTGCTTTACCAGTGTGGGGAAAGCTGGCATTTCTCAGAGCTCCTTCAGAAACCAAGATTCTGTCACATGATGAATTCTTCACCAACACCAAGTAAGTAATAATTGTGCAGATCAGTGGCTATTTACATCAGGCTCAGATTTTACTGTGATGTGAACACTGAAACTTTGTTCTAAGAGATGTTATTCTGCTTCCTGAAGTCTTCATTGAAGTCTTTTGGTCAACATCAAATTCCTAATCTGATCAAATGTGAGACTGAAATACCAATGCAAGAATTCTGAATTATTACAGGATGTGTTCATCCTTTTGCCAGCTGATCAACCAGTGTATTTCTTGAATTCATAATATGATTCAAACATAGCAACTCATATTTTTAAAAGCACAAAAAGGCTTTCTTCATGGCTTTGCTTTGAATTGTTGAGCACATCAAAACTAAGGAGGAGTTTGCATTAATGTGCAACGTGAGTATGAGGAGGAGAGCAAGGGGAGAGAAATGGATTACATTCCTTTTGTACAGCTGGTGCCAGTTTCTGCTGGCCTGAGGGAGCAGCATCTTCCCAGGATTTGCTGAGCAGATCAAGGCAGTGGCTCCCCTTCTCTTGCTCCACCAGAAGAGGAAGATTAATTAAAATCCACATAGACACTCATTTGTGTAATCTCCATGCCACCTTCCCCCCCACTCCCAAATAAAAACTTAGCAGTTATTTAGGATTTTTTTCTGTCCTGGAAAAATGTGGATTTTTCCTATTTTGTATATTTTGATCTGTGTCAATTCAGGTGTGATAGATAAAGATACTTTATTCATTTACTCCCACTATTTATTCCTCCTCTGCAGCTGTAAACTTCCACAGATGCTTTGTTTCAAATTTCTCACCCCAAATAATCCAGTTATCAGTAGTTTTATATAATGCAAAACGTGCCTCTCCCCCCTGAAGATCCCTCCTTTAAGTGGTGGCTTCAGATGATAAGCTACTGCAATAGAAGTGCTTAAAAAACATTGACACAATGCAAGAAAGTTGATAATTTAGCAAAACTATTTTATTAAAGCTTATTTTCATGATAAAATAATAGCCAACAAAATCATATTAGGCAGGTCTTCTGCAAATGTGTGTAGCTGCCACCTATTCAGATATCATTAAGTCAAGATATTCTTGTTTTCTGTGGTATTCTTTATTTTCAGCTATTTACAGTCAAGCACGAAGCAAAGATTACATCAGGAATGTAGTATTACAATTTCCCCCTGGAGATTCACTGCTTATTGTAAATAATGCCAGATAGGAATTCATGTTTTCCTTCTTACCACTAAAATACAACTATTTTGCCCTTTTCCCATTCAGTATATTTAAAAATATTGCACTACATTTAATTTACCTCTTACAATCATCATCATTAGCAACACTTATTTGAGGAAAACGATACTCAGCTTTTCTTACCCACTGTGTTACAGGAGTCAATTTGAACCCATGAATGTGTATTTTGAAATCAGTATTTGCATTGTTTTCACAGCTCCTTCATGTGCACCAGGGCTTAAATGAAGCACTTGGATATATTTGAAAACCTCTGTAGTAGTCTGTAAGAGCAAACACTGATGGCATTGAATGCAGATCACCACCAATGGTAAGCTGCTGAGAAAATGGAGTGGGGAAGTCTTAATACGCATCTCAAGCAAGTACAGGTTAAATAACTTTCAGACAAGAAGGGAAGCTCATTTTGTGCGATTATTTGCTGAAGCTTAATTTCAGAAGTGTGTCACATGCTGTTTTAGCATGGATAGTTTTCCATACATCAACTAAGTAGTATCAACTGCCCAGAACTCACTAAAAAGTGCAAGTAGTTGCATGACTGGCAGTAACCATTTTGCTTAGAAGCACAAGCACACTGTCCCATGATGAAAACCACTGCTTCTTCATTTTGCCCATCACAAACTAAACCAAGAAGCAAATTTAAAGGAGAGGTACATTACAGATGACCTCAAAAACTAAAGGAATTATTTTTACCATCTCAAACTCCACTCCCACAAAGGCTTTTTTTTTTCTACTACCAGCAATACCAGTGATAATGATACAAGTACCTAGCACAGTACCTAAAATAAAGATGATATTTTATACAAAATTTCTATACACAGAAGATGAAACAATGTCTACAGGAAATAAATAAGAATGATGGCCTTAGCCAGGTGATGCTAAGATCCACAGTTTACACATAGCACAAGACCAGACAGTTCTTTTCAAAAGCAGCTGGCTGAATTTCTTCCTCATCTCTACTGGACTCACAAATTGACTCAAATAAAACATGTTATATACACTATAAGACATTTTGCTGACAAAGGTGATCCTTCTGCTCAGACTCTATCTTCTGTCTGAGAAGCTGAATGCAACTTACCATGCTATGATTACTCAAAAGTGTTGAGAGAACATCAGTTACTTTGTATTTTGCACCTTAAGCTTTCCAAAATGATAGTCTGCAGCAAAATATTAATTTCTTTATATTACTTACACCATGATTACATGCTTTTACACAGAAGGCAATGAAACCTCCAACTCTTGTAAAGAACAACTTTCCTTTATCAGGCTATCAGATAATACAACATCACAAACATATGATTTCGTTCTGGAAGGCAACGAGCCTCTTACCTTGAAAATATTCCCAATTAAATTATTATGAGATATCAGTTTATACTTTGACATCTAACAATAGTCTCAAGTTCTAAGGAGGATTTTTTTAGCATAGCATTACTATATTTCGTGTTAAATACAAACTACAAAAAGCTCTTGTATTTAACAAAAACATGGAAAACAAATGATATGCAATGGTAACTTCAGTAAGTACTAATAACAGACAAAATGAAAGACTTTTTGCTTGCTTTCATGATATGTTTGGCAAAAAATATACAACTACCTAGAAGACATACAATAAAACTGTGATTAACACTTAAAAGCCTGGCCCCTTGGTGACTTCTGAGTCAGTCATCAGCTTAGGCATGCAACAAGCTTATAATGTTTTCATCATACAATGGATACTAAACATCTTGAAAACCCTGCCTGTTTCCCATTGAAAACACTACCTAAAAAAACAGAACAAAAAAAATATACAGAGAGGGGAAGTGGGGTCAAGTAACGCATTAGGGAAACCACACACATTGATGTGAAATGGTAAGGTTACATAATTAGAAAAAATAAAAATAAGTTATTAAAAATAAATTTCCAATATAAACCCCAAAGTGTAGTTTTAACCAGCTACTTTAACAAAATGATGGTGCTGTAGCTGGAGAGGGACCACTATTAGCAATTAATTGTGGAGAAGCAGGACACGCACATTATACCAGTGTTTTAATTTAATTTGTGTGTGTTTGGATTTAAGTGCAAAGTATTCTTTTAGTCCATTCCTTCAAAGACTAAATATGTAAATATCAGTCTACTGATTGAGGTGGATCAACAGGTTCTTCTTCTGATATGATGTTCAATGTCGGAGCCTCTGTCAGACTGCCATCTTCACTATCCACTTCTTCTGCTATACTGGATTCCTCAAAATCTTTAGTCAGTTTTTTGGATTGCTTCTCTAAGAGCATGTTCTCCAGGGACTCTAGATCCTCAATGCCTGCCCTGTAGTGGATCATCAGCAGCGTGAGGGCCTGCAGTCTCTCACCCGACTTGGCCAGCGCAGCAGAAATCAGGGCTTTTTTCCTCACGTCGCTCGTCTCTTTTTCCTCTTTAACCAGCGAATTATTGTTTTCCAGCTCTTGGTCTATTTCATTCTGCAGCTTATCCAACATGAACTCCAATTTCTGAAAGCGCTCCTCTGTGGGCAGACTCCTGTAGAGGTCCCGGCCGATCTCCTTGACGGCGATGAAGACGCTGTCGTCGAGGCCGCCCTCCTTGCGCACCAGCTTGATGCTGCCCACGACGCGCTTGGAGGGGCTGCTGGGCCCGCTCAGCTCGGTGTCGCTGCTCTCGTTGTCCGACGTGTTCGGGGTGTGCTTGGGGGAAGGCTCGGCCGTGTCGGGGCCCTGCTCGGCCAGCCGGGCTTTGGGCACCTGCCGGAGGTTCAGCAGCCGCGTGCTCGTGTTGATGATGTGCCTGGTCAGGCCTGTGGCTCTGGTAGCGGACTTGGCCTCCGAATCCACCCGAGAGGAGGCGGCTGCAGGAGCCTCCTGGCCCTCGGCTCTGCCGCTGCCCCCAGTTCGATCGAGCCGCCTTTCGGCTCCTACACAAAAGGGCGTCTCAGTTAAACATTTCTCTTGACATTTTTTATGGCAAACGTAAGCACAGAACATGCACTGTGAAGCTGCTTTAGTCCACACTTTCTTTTTGCAGTAATCGCACCAAGTTGGATTCTGAAACTGAGTATCTTGAAAGCTATGCCTATTCTCTGTGAGAACTTGTCCCGAGAAATGATCCTCTTTCTGAAGGGCATGAGCTTCTTCTTCTAAGTGAAATTCTTTCTCTTTCTCCAGAAATGCACTTGAATCATCAATTTCACCTTCTTTTAGATATTTGAATTGTAAAGTTATGTCACCGTAACAAAACTTTTCATTGAAACCTTTATGGGTTGTCAAACTCCGCAACGCTGTTCTGGTGACTGCTGCCTTAGGTGTAGGTGCAAGCAGCTGAAATTTTTTAACAAATTCCATTGAGGACGTAGCTAGACAATCTAAAGCAATTTCTTCAAGTTTTATGCTTGCATATCCTAAGCAGATAAAACCACCTGCTTTGAAAGGGTCTCTGCACCACAGTGCAACATTAAGGTACTTTTGGTATTTGTCTACTTCAAATAGACAGGAGGATGTTCTCGCTATCGGCCATCGGCCCTGACGGGCTTTATAAGGAACTTCTGGTGACTCCCACGTTTGATGATCATCACCATCTTTGCTGCCACGTGCATTTTCTGGAAGTCCATCTTTTAATGTATCTTGCTTTGGCGCTGTTACGACTTTTGATACTGCTGGATCTTCTATCTGATCACTAACTTTAATTAGCTTCTCTGTAGATTTTTCTCCATTATTTGCAGGAGGAGGTGGCCTCTCTGGTTTATCAGGACATACATTTCCAGTTTCTAACACACTTTGGTTATCATTAGTAGACAAAGCAGGCTTAATTTGGGGCCTAGGTGGCACAGGAGGCTTAGTACTAGATCCTTGTGACTGTTTACCTGACGGCTGTGGTGCATCTGAAACCTCAAGAGTTTTAGGTGCTGCCACTTTAGCCCCATCTTTTTGTTGCGTTTTGGATGCTGCCTGGTAATTTCCTAAATGCAGTTTTCGATTCAGGATGGGTGATATAGTTCCAAGAGGTTTAGCAGCAGCAAGAATTACTACTGACCGTTTGGGACTCTGAGATGTTGGCAGATCTTCTTTTTGGTCAGGTGCATCACAAGCTAAGTCTTCAAACTCTGAATCAAAATCTCTGCTATCAGTATCAGCTGTTAAACTATTCTGGTCATCTTCTGCCTGTGACAAGAAAGCTGTGTCCTCCAATTGTCCAAATCCATCCTGCAGTGCTGAGCCATGCTGATTATACCCAACAGGCCTTTCATAAAAGACTAAAACTCTCTCCCCAGCTTGTCTAATCAGCTTCAACACTTGGACAGTTGATGTGATTTTAACACCTATTAAAAAAAAAGACAAACATTATTAAGTTCTAATTATGATAATAATCTAAGTGACCAAAAATAGTCAACAAACACATTGTTGCTCAGTAACAAAGGAAGTCAATTATGACAGAAGAGCTTAATTGAAATGTAACAGATGGATTCTCTCGTTTTTATTCCTATAAATGTGGAGCTTGAAAAAATAATTACATAAAGACTCCAGTTTGCTGCTCGTAATAATACTGTAATCTTACACAGTAATGTTGATTTGATATGGTAACAGTTTTAACCTTGCTCTTACTGTAAGTTTGGACTTTTCAGCAGTAGATATTCAACATTCAACAAAGAGCTCAAAAAACATGGGTATCTTTAAACACAGTTATAATTATAACAGAAGCAGGCTAAAATAAAGTGCAATATGTTAATGAAATATGGGCATAATGCTACATTATCAGCGTGGCTGGAGTGAGCTGAACCATCTTTCTGAGCAGAACTTTCAGAGCCATTTGATGTATCTCCAAATTACATGCAAGTTAAAATATCTTAATGACCATGCAAATACAGTCATGCAGAGGATCACATAAAAATGACTCCTCCTTTGTTCTAAAGCAATGATCAGCAATCTATTCAAAGGAACTGAAAACCCTTTTAAATTACTGGAGTATTGCAATGGAGATTTATTTAGGCAGTACCTAAGCAAAAGAACTCGTAGATTTTAAGCTGTGATGTGTAAAACCTCTGTAAAAGGTTAAACTTCCTGCTAGCCCAGTCACATTAATATTTTGGCTTGGTTTTTTATTGTTTTGTTTTGTTGTTTGCTTGTTCTGTTTTTAATGTTGTTACCAAATGTTTATTCAAGCTTCTTTTGCCTTTTACCTAAGAAGGAGTAAATAAATATGCAACAAAATAAATCAAGCAAACAAAGACCTTAAGTGACCATAAATACATTAATGTTAGCTTTTGAGTGCCAAGCACAACTGTAGCTGTTAAGAACGGGAGACTGGCTGAACTGCACACAGGACAGGAGGACCCTCATTGTGAAAGCTGACATATCACTCACTGCCAATTGCCAGCAGTCTGTCTCCTCTCTGTAGATCAGCAGCTGCAGCAGGTGAGTTTGGAGTCACAGTTTCGATGACAACGTGCCCTGCATCCTCCTCCTTGGACTGCACAAGGCGCAGCGTGAGCCCAACGCTCTGCAGATTCCCCTTCACAAGTTCTGCCTGCAGAGAAAGAAGTGAAAAGTATCTCAGCAAAGCTGACTGCAAGGATTCAAGGCTACTAACAATAATTTAAATAAAAATTAAATTAAATTATAAGATTTTATTATTAAAAACAAATTATTATTTAAAAATGCATTAGGACATCCATTGACTTCACTTAACTGATTTTCTGCCAACTAATTTTACCCCTTTGGAGATATTCACAGGAAGTCCCAGTCCTAAATAAAATACTACCATTAAACACAATCTCATTATCCATTTTATTAGGAGCACTGCACCATCAACCCTAGGTATCACTTTGAATGTAGCCCATTTATGTGTTATAAAACCTAATACTACGAGCAGCTTTCCAGTACTCTGTGCAAAAGGGTGTCAAAACTCTTATGCACTTACAGATTGCTTAAGTATATTTAGAACAAATCTCAATTAACAATAGCCTAAAAGGTTTCTTCAAATAGGCAAACCCTTTTCTCATACTTATTTTGCGAAATAAATAGAATTTAAATTTTAACTCAACCTCAAATACCTTTTTAAAAACAAACAAATGAAAAAAATGGACATCTGAGGTGCAATCCCTGTAGCTGGCTTTTGCATGACAGACCTAGGTAGGGATCAATTATTTACAGACCTCAGTGTCTGAGATCTTTGGCAACTTTTTTCCTAATAAAAGCAGTCCTTAATGAATTTAACAATATCATTTTTCCCCTAAAGCACATTCCTTTTAGACTATTCCAAATGACTGTCTACCATCATTCCATCAACAGATATTCTATTTGAAAGGAGAACTCATATGTTTCAGCTTCAAGGATAGAAATTTAATTTGTTTTTTTTGTTTCCCAAGAAGAGAGAGGCCGACAGTGCAGAAACCTCCACAGGAAATTTTATATTTGGTTTCAATTTACTGAGTTCAGGTAGACACTCTTCTCCTCCAGCCTTCTGCATTTACTTTGTTGCTGTTCAATTGTGGATGTTGGAACTGTCTGGAGCTGAGGCTCCTCTTTGGAGGATGTGCTCCTTTACTCAGTCCATGGCTCTCTCCTTGGCTGCATGGCTGTCACTCCTTTGCCATAATCTTAATAGCACTGCATCTTGGTTCTTTTTTAATGGTAGTTCAGGTCTTTACAGACATAAAAAGGCTGTGCTGCTCTGCAGTTTGCTATAGAACAGCACTGAGTTTGAAGAAGCAGACTTGTATTAACTTTCAAAGTTTTGTCACTATTTTCTGCATTTCCTACAGGCACCTACTCTTTTTTCTCCAACTTCTATTGTAAGTCCCCAGTAATATATGTAAGAATAACAAGACCAATATAAGCTTAATTGCAGTTCAAAGACATAAAGGTTATTCCAGAATGAAACAAGTAAATAGTTGCCTACAAAAACAACCCTGATGGAGCTTTCAGGTTGATTTTTGTTCATTTGTTTGTTTAAATGCCATCCTCATTTACACCAAAACTACGGCTACATAATTAAATTTTAAAAAAAATTAAACAATAAAATACTAAGCATTAAGAAACAAAGAAGTATTAGAAATGTCTGTGGAAGAAGACAAACTATTTTTTTTTAAAAAAGAATTGCTCTTCCGCTTTAGCCCTTTATTTATATGCAATATAGCTTTAAGCTAGCACTTCACAAATGTTGCAATGTGCTGTATGGAAACAACATGAACAATTACTGCAATTTCAAACAACACTAATTGAATATTTTAACTGTCAAAAACACAAATGACACGAATTTGCTTTGGCAGCAGGCAAAGCTGCAACAAAAACAACATCCAAAGATCACAATAATATAACTGCACATTCTTATCAAACAATGAGGAAACCATTATTTCTGAGCTTTGCTCGGAGTCCAAGTACTCAAATCTCAGTTTTCCTATGATGGTTCCTTTGTAAGTCTCACTCTAAGTGATTAAGCTCAAAAAAATACTTCCAAATCATTGCGTTTGAATAGAAGAGGAACTATCATAATGAAGATCAGGAAGTAAACTCGCATTTAAGGAATGCTGACAAACATGAAAATTACAAAGGGCTGAAAAACAAATTATAACCACTTTTCCCCCTAATTTCTGTTAGTGCACTGAAGTAGAAAGCTGTTTAGTGAGAGAATTCCAGGAAAGAAATGGATGCTTAGAACAGTGAAAGGAAAAAAAAAAAAAACAACAAAAACCTCAAGATGGTTTTCCTTTGAACACCCTGTTATTCTGGCCATTTAATTATACTCCTTTAGGAAGACATTTATTTTGACTGTATATAGTTTCTTCTGAAGCCTTACATTAGTTCTGTAGCTCCCAGCCCAGGACTGGAGCTCTTTAGCAAGGCAAGATGTTTGAGAGCCCAGGCCCATCCAGGATGGACGCCCTGTTAGCTGTGCATGGCAGCAGAAGAGACATTGCTGGGAGCTTGTTCTCAACGTGACACAACTCTTGTCCACTCAGTCTCTGAGCAGACGAGTGAAACGCCCACCTACTGCAGGAAGGGAGGTGGCCATCACAATCCCATCACAGGATTACCTCAGGCCAACCTACTCCTTCCTTTTACAGTTGTTATTTTCTCATCTCTTCAAAAAATGGCCCAAAGTGATAAGATTTCTCCAGAAAGTCTTGTCTCAAAGAATGTCAGGAGGAAGAGCTGGTGTTACAACATCTGACTGTTTAAAGAAAGGCAGCAATGATCTCTAAACTGTTGGTACTTGCAATCATGGCAAAGTGCATGATGAGCAGATATGGAGAAAGGGCATAATTAGACAGTAAAAAGGAATAAAAAAGCTACCAAAAGCTCTTTTTTAAAGTTCTTGTCAGTACAGACTGACACTCTTGAGTTTCCTTTGAATCCAAGAACTCCTTTGAGCAGAACTGCACAGTGGATGATTTAACAGTGAAAATATTCTGGAGTGCAAAGACGAGAAACTCCTGAGGTGATCCCCAGCATTCCACCCTTCCCTCCTCCTCCAGGGAGAGACCACATGAAAGAAATGAGGGACAGCTGGGACCCAAGATATGTAGGTATCTCTGAACATTTGGCTCCCATGCAGGGACACAGCCTGCAGATTACAACATGTATGACTCACTGATGGCAAGGAGACTTCCCATATTCCAGCAGTATCTGATGGAAAGCTGTTTTTGGAAGGAGAGTGCCTTTGAACATAACAAGCAAAGTTCATCTCAACTTTTTTATTAACTTTGGCACGGTCACAAGCTTTCTCATGAAGTAAAGTGGTTTTATTTATCAACCCAAACCAGATGAATGGTTTTCTTGATTATTCTTTCTGGCACCTGCAAGAAACACCACGCTACATCTCAGGCTAAGATGAATGCAGGTGAAGACCATTTGGAGCACTCAAACATCCCCCACCCCAACAAGTTCACTCACAAACCCAAACATCTTTGTATACCCAGCACAGCTACTTTCTGTCTCCCCCTCAAATTAAGACTTGATAATAAATGTGAACAGCCAAAGACCTATTGGAATACTTAACACAAGGAGGGTGAAAATCGGCTAAATGACACAGAGGTTGGAAGAAAATTGCTAATAATGAAAGGACATTTATTATCAAGAAACCTTGCTGCAAGGGAGAAAAACTAACAGCTGCACCCAGGAGAAAGGGAAATTTTAACCAATTAGCTATACCATATTAAAGCAAGTTTATTTTAATTTGCTCTAATTAATAGCTTTGTTTTACTAGTTCCTGCAAACCTTAGTAGTTATTTAAATAAGGAGCAAGACAAAGCAGACATTACTACTTCATTGTCAGTGACAGGCATACGTTCAATGCATTTTATATTGAAATAGTTAAGAGCTAAATTGTATCACAGAGCTTAGAAAATGTATCTTAAAAAAAAAAAAAAGGCAAGCAATCCCCAGACTATTTATTAAATACTTGTTGAGATTAAAATGCAACAAAACAGGAATGACTGTCCTAGAGAGAAAAAAAAAAAGGTAGTAATTTCCTTAGTGTTTTATTATTAAAAATATCCCCAAATCCAACAATAAAACAAGAGAACACAAGATGCCAATTAACTTGAGAATTAATAGAACATTTTGATGTAGAGCTGTGAACACTTGGCTTTTACAGCACGAAGTCCACAAGCATCAATTCCACAGCACAATTTCACTGCCACTTTCAGTTCAATACTGGATGTGTGCTCTGGAAACACAATGAAGGAGAAAAATCACCTCGAGTCTCACAGCCTTTCCTTGCCTCAGCCCTGCTTGTTCTGAAAGCCCAGCAGTTGAATGTCAGTGAAAAGAAATTTTTCCAGACCTTTTCAAACATACCAGTACCGAACTCCACAGAGATTAATCAGAAGTTTACAGCTTGCTAGTATCGTTTAAATGGCCAAATATTTACATGAATGTCAAAATATGATGCAGTTTTAATCTGCAAATGCTTCATGAAATTATCAGTCTGAAATAATTTACAAATACAATGGGATGATAAATAAACATCCCTTTTACAGGCAACAGGCAGATGTGATGCCCTCTCATTTACTATTTACTCTAGAACTATGTATGAAGTTAGATTATTATTTGATTCAGAGGTAAGAATGCCAACAGTAACACTGTAGTCTCATAAGTAGAATCTAAGTTAACATTAGATACAGCACTTCCATTCAGAATTTCTCAGACAAGACATAATAAATAATGTCCACTAATAAATACAGAGATTACAACATCTAGGAAAGTGTGTATGACAACCTCATACCAGCAGTGCAACACTTTTCAGCTAAACTTTAAAAATTATTAGGTGCATACAAAAATATATAGGATAACTGCAGCAGCAGACCTTTGCTTTTAAACTTAACTGCTTATTTTCAGGAATTAAAAAATAAATAGTTGTTTTTGTAAGCTAAATTGTACACTGTAAAATAATGTGCAATAGTCTAGATTTGCTTAACTATTTGTAATCATTAACATCATAAACCTTTACTAGAATTTAGTATGCATGTCACATTCTTTTGAATAATTGCTAAAAAAGCTTGATCACCCAATCACAAATAAGAAATCTTTTTTTACTGACTTTACATCAACTAGAAGAATACTGTTTTTCCAAATTGTTCGTATTCCCCATTAGGTGTGTGTAACACTCCATGTAGCAGAAACTGAACCCATGTCAGTGCTGTATTGTGGATAAAAATATTTCTTTTTGGCCAAACCATCGGCATGGTTAAAGGTGATATCTTAGGTATTCCTGCAAGGTATAGTCCAATGCCTTTGGTGGAAAAAAGTGAGAATGTCTGTAAAGTATTACATTCTCCCAGACAACCCCGCACGCCGACAGGAGAGGAAGGAATATTTCATGTCAAACCCCCCAAAACATTAAAGTAAAAACTGGGAAGCAGTTTCTTCTCTTCAGAAGACTCAGTTCTTTGTATTATTGAAAAAACGTTTTTGGCAAACATGCTTAAAACATTGACTTTAATATTATTGCTTTTTTCAAGCCTATTACTGAATACAGTTATTATGTATGACCTGCACAGCAAAGAGGCTGTGAGATTATTTACAGGGGAGAGCAGGCACTGAAAGGAAACGCGTATCGCCAAACTCATGATTTGCTCCTTAGAAACATTGGGCACAAAGAGAATAAAATAATTTTCTTGTAATGTTCTGAGAGGATTTCAATCTATGGTTTAGAACAGGAGTAGGTGTTTTTCTTCTCCTTGTGTCACAGCCCTGAGGCCCAAAAGGAGAGCTTGTGGCTGTGGCACAAGTCTTTTCCAGCCCTCGTGTCCACAGGCACGGTAACATCAGACGTGTTCCAATGTAAACCTGGACTAAGGAATCCACGATGACAGAAACACTTTCATGTCCCAGGCACTGAGAAAACTCCCAATTACAGAAAGAGAAATGCTTTCTGAGCATTCAAGAGCTACCCCTGTTCTTGGGATGTTTAAATAGCTCAGTATCAATAAAGTATCCCTTAATTATCAGTTCTGCACTGTATTCACTGTTATGTCTTACACGTGCACAGGTGCAACGATGCACACATGTGGATGTGCCTCCATCTCCAGATTTAATC
Source organism: Zonotrichia albicollis (assembly GCF_047830755.1). NCBI lineage: Eukaryota > Metazoa > Chordata > Aves > Passeriformes > Passerellidae > Zonotrichia > Zonotrichia albicollis. The sequence continues at coordinate 44,196,567 of NC_133825.1, forward strand.
TGGGAATTTCCTTTAGTGGTTTCAGAAATGTTGAAACACACTGACAGAAGGTTTAAATAAAATAAAAAGCTGTAGTAACACTTACCGAATAACTAGACCATACAGTACAACAGTGAAAGGAAGGAAATAATCCCTACAATCAAATTAAATCTATATAGAAAATGGACTTAAGTTCTTTTCCTCCCCACTAGACAGAGGCATTAATTACAAATCACTCATTAGAAGACGACTGATGGTAATGTAATGTAAAAGATAATACATTGGTTATTTAAAACATCAGTATAAACTACAGCTAGAAGCAATACACCATTCTAAGAAACCAACACATACTAGAAAACACACTTACAAACTTGGAAATTAATTTAATGATTTGTGAAATTATTTTTTTTCAAAGAATTAACAAAAGACTGCTCACATAAAAATATGCTTCAATTTTTTTCCATAATGGAATCTAAATATTAAATCTAAAATTGCTGCTGTTCTACAATTTGTATCAAGACTTCTATAACAGTAACTAACATCCTCTTCCTTGCTATGTGATCCTTCCTCCATGCCAAAGATATACACATCTTTACTATCATTCAAGTGGAAATTTAAATGCATTTTTCTACCATTCTCAGGTTTACACTTAATCAGTTAATTTCAACAAACAATTTGATTTTTCCCCTCCATCTTTTAAATATTTTAACAAAACATATCAGGCAAATATGTTGAATGAATATGTATTTTTTCTAGATATAAGAATGGTAGGTGAAAGGGGGGTGAAACAACTAAATTTATTAGTACACTTAAACATATATATGTGTGTGTGTGAGAATAGAACTTCAAAAAAGAAATCAAAAGGTAACTATCTACTGCTTATAAAAAACTTCCTGTTGAACAACAGCCCTAATTATTGTTTTTGCACAGTTCCTTATACAGTCATAGCTGAGCAACTGCTATAAAGATATTCATATGCTCATTTTGCCTGGAAGAAGTAATTTGATAAAACTATTAAAAACTTAACATGCAAAACCAAAATAAGTTTGAAAAAGCTACCAAAATGGACTTTTACCACAAGGAGATATCACCAAACAAAAATAAAGTTTCAACCATATTTTTGTAATTTCTCTTTCTGTTCTGTGCCTCTTATTCGATAGCTAAACCATTCCTTACCTGTACCCAACATTCACTGGAGTGTCTGTACTGTAGTGGGTTTCTGGACCAAGATGACCAAATTTTAGACATATTCAAATTTTATACAGTTTTAATTAATTGGTTTTTTGCTTAACCTGGTGTTGTGCTTTTCTCCACTGCAGCTCTGTGTGCTGAAACCTGGTGGGTCAGGAGAGTTTTTCTGTACTCACAGCTGTCCTGAGCAGACTTCCATTTGCTTAATCCCCTAAAAAAGTTAACTTTTCACACTGCTCACCTTTCTCTCCAAAACCTCTGAACAACACACTCTGTCCTGAAAACAATTTTCATCAGTGAAACAAAGGAATCGGCCAACACTCAAAATCATCTTGAGATTAATTATTCACAATTTGTCTAGTACAAATATCAGAAAATATCTAGTGCAATATCAGGAAATAAGTTCTTCACCTTCTTTTCTTTGATTCAACACTGCCCATTTTGTAATTTCTGCATTTTGGCCATATATTTGCATTCCATACCCCATCAGCTGGAGCAGCTTTATAGGACTGGTTACACCTTGGTGTCTCCTTGAGTGTTACTGAATGAACAGGCACCAATGTTTTGTGGAATATTACGAAAACCAAGTTTTTGATGACTATAAAACAGTGAAAAAAGGAAATGGGATGTTCTACCTTTTGCTGTTAATCTTTGCAGCTTTTTGAACTGTGGTCTGTGCACGGGCAGATACAACGATCTCACATGAACACTGCATTTTTCTGTTTGGTTTGTTTTACTTTTAGGAAGAAGTGTACATATGCACAAAGGCCCATATTTTCTTACTAAATAGCAAACCTGTGGGACTCATTTAACTTCTAAAACCCAAAAAATACAAGTTTAAAAATATGACAATCATTTCATTCTGAGATGAGTTACATACTAGGCCAAGATCATATTTAAAATAGCAATTCATTAACACCACAATATGGCAAATGTTATGCACATGTCTAACTTCACCATCATAAACTACTTGTCTGAAAAGAAATGTGACAATTCATCGTAGGAAAATGAAACATCTGCATGTCTGCCTGATGAGCACTGAAAACTTTAGACATCAGCAAAATCCAGAACAGGATTGTTACTGAACAGAACAAGGAGCTGTATCTTATTTTCCCAAATACTTCTGACACATTGCAGGTACTCTTTGGCTAAGCTACTCCTAAAAATTGCACCTTCCAATTGCATGGTGAGGCAGGTTACACGACATGTAAAAAGCAAACTGTTTAGCAATTACCATGAATTGCTGAGGCATTCTTACAGCAATTACAGGACTTGAATGGAGGAGATAAAGACAAGGCAGCAGAAAACCTGCATTTAACTTTGAAGTGTCAAAAGCAGGTAAAATAAAGGCCTTCAGTCTTAGGTGGAGCTCTTCTTTGCAGAGCAATTTAGCACAAACACCAACATAGCTCGTCTTTAAGTGCTCTTACTCACTGACATCCTTTTAGTCTTTATTAAATTCAACTTTGATGATTTCCCTTGGTTCTGAAGAAATGACAAAGATCAATTTTTGTTTCTCTAATGTTATACAGCCATATAAGCCTTTAAAAGGAAAAAGGCTTCCTTCAATATTGGTTAAGCAGTACTTGGTCATCATATAAATATTGTGTGCAAAACTCAGGCAGTCTAATAAGAAATACTGAAATAATGTTACTAAGTTCATTAATAATACCATGTGTGACATCAAAACAATAAAAAATTTACCAATCACTGCATTGCAAATTACAGATAAAGGAGACTGCTTCCATCTCACAGGTTCTCATCAAAAATACTGAAAACATTCAAGTCTATGCATTAAAAGTAAACCCTCTAAAATAGTAATTATTTATATGTATTTTGGAAGTATCTAATTAATGGTGATATGACAGCTACTATTAATCTTCCTGCAATAAACTCAAAATATTGGATTATGAGGTAAAATTCTTTATAATGGAACTACCAGACACAGTGAAGAGTTTTCTCCACACAGAGAAACTGCTGGGCAATTTTCACTATCAGACCCAGCAGCATTAAATATCTGAATACTGACATAGATATTGCCATCAGAACTAAAAATATGAAATGTTATTATCCACTGTGATTACAATAATATGCATTACAGATGCTAGTCTCCATGGAAATAAGATATACAATATAATTTATGTGCACTAAAAAGTAGTAACTCTTTGATTTCAATAATGGGCTTAAAAGTCACATTTTAAAAGCTAAGAAGTTACTTTCTGTCAGAAGTTTTCTGACAGAAAAGCTACACTCTCACCAACAAAGCATTAAGATTGCAGGTAATACAAATTACACTCTCATCAATAACACAGCCAAAGGAATAGGGACCTCACGTGCACCTAGAAGCTCCATAATCATACCATTTGAAATATCATAGAACTTAAAAGAATAGTTTGTTTTTTCAGCAGAAACACTATTTTCTTGGCAACTGGTACATTTCTCATCAACATTAATGGCTAGATGGCCATTAAAGCAAAGCCCAAGCCTGAATAATACCCTGTGTGACCCACAGAGTGCTCAGACTCCCACATTCCCACTGAACGAGCTAAGCCCAAAGGAACTAAAGCAGATGTAGCAAAATGATTCGTGATCTTAACAACTCTTCAGAGATTAAATAGAAGACCCATCTGTATCAAAATGAAGTTCCTGCTGCATACAAGCCCCAGCCCCACCCTTTGCCCAGAAAATCCAGACCAACACTTTTCTGAAATTCTATGTTACCATGGCCAGAAGAAATGAGGATTTATATTTAACTTATTCCGAATAATTGCTGCAAGAAGGCCAAGGTTTTGTATATAATAATTTTTTCTGTACCTAGAAAGGCAGCCAAGCCACACTGAGTTGTTTTCAATTAAATTCTGGACAAAACACTGCAGTATAAACACACAAATATACAACCAGTAAAGGTTTCCACGACCATACATCTATTTCTGGTTATTTTGTTGAACACATCACATCAAATCAATTTATTTATGGTTATAGGGCACAAGTCCCTGGCAGGCAGTGAAACAGCAGCTCAATGTCACATCTAATTAGCAGCACCAAGACAACAGCACACCTAGAAACCAGATTTTCATTCTGTTACTGATGATCACCACTTATAAAAATTATCACAACTATCAAACTGAAAATATCTTTACATCAACGCAAATACTGACAATTCACTTTGAAAAACAAAATCAATAGCCAGCTCTATTGCCTCTGCACTTGAAAAATAATCCCGATTTTTTTTTAATACACATAAAGATCAGTTCCCAATACACTCAAGGAATGCTTTAGAAACAGAATGTTAGCTGTAAATTGGAATGCACATACCAGCCAGCTTTGCAACCGAGCTTCTAAAAACACTTCACGAAAATCCAAACATCTGAACTTTTCACAGAAGGGATCTTTGTCTGCAGTGCTCTCTCCACACAACCAACGTGACCATAAGGGCCTAATAAAAAGTAGGATTTCCTTTCCCTATAGTCAGCTAGCTGAATGACAAGAAAACAATTTGTGTTTTCTCCAGAAACCAATTTTAGACCTCTCTAACACTAAAGCATGTAAAAGAGATAAAAAGAAATATTCTTTCAGAAACAGCTTCTTAAGAGTAAACCCAAAAAAAGTTACAAGAGAAGCAGAACACTACCCAGAGTGGAAGTAAAATTTCATTCCTTTTGACCTTTTTTTTTTTTCAGTATCTTCTGGCTCAGGGAAATAATAGATACCATTTCCTCATCTCCCTTTTGTAAGGTAAGTGAAAGAACGAATAGGAAATTATGTCAAGCTTAAAAACTTCTTTTACTTCAGCACTCACTATAACTTCATACACTCTGGTTTTATGCTCTATTATTTTTAAATTAGCAACATATTTTATTGATAGTTGGTGAAATATATATGAAAAATACCCACAGGATTTCATAAAGCAACATCTTTCTACTTCCCTTTTCCCCTTCTCTCTTCTGTCACCAGAAACCCAGCTTGCGTGGGACTGTGACCAATTACCTCTTCCACAGAATTCAGAACTGACTCATTAAATTGAAAATTGAACAAAGGATTAGTCAATACCATACAAGGCTTGAGAAATAAATCTAACTTTAAAAAAAACCTCATATTGAAGAAGATAGGAATAATTCAGCTTACTTAATAACTTCAATGACCCGTATAATAAAAAAAAGAAAATTGCATCCAAGAAGTTGATGAAAACTTGTGAAGTTATTTGGATACTTGGTTCAGACCATGGTACTATACTTGTTTGATCACCACAGTAAGGGCACTGGGGAAACAGCCCAAAAAAAGGATCGTTCATAAGCGGCACATTCAACACTAAGTATTCCAAAGTCTGAGGTTTCTCTTTTCAAGTGGTACTTGTAAAAATATTTCATTTAAAACCTACAGGCTTAAGACATTACGACTCCATAGAAAAAACCAATGTGCAATGTGATGAATGATGAAATACTTCACAGTAAAAAGAAGAGAAAATCCTACAAAATTCCCCATAGCAAAGCTTCAGGATACAAAATTACAAATTTAATCATCAGCTTGCTCTCAACGTTACACAGCCACTTTCCTCCCACTAGAGTTCAATATTTTTTATAACCTCTATGACATACTAAAAAAAACCTACCAGAAAATGATATTTAGTCAGGGTATAGGGGGAAAAAAAAAAGGGCAAAAAGATTGGGTGATATAGAGATGGGAAGGGAAAGGAGATTGGAGATGGAAAAAAAAAGTCAAATCTGGACAGGGAATTAAGTTGCAGTTTGTAAATCCATGGCTGCACTATGACAGCAATACACTTATAATTTTCCCATTCCCATGGCCTCTTATTACTAAAACTTAATTAATTCACATTGACTATAAGAAACCAAAAGATTTAACTTAAAATTGATAATTTTCAATTATTTGTGTACAGTGTTACATTTCAGTACAGACATCCATGCATATATTACAATATATTAAGAAGGGAATTGCCTTTTTCTCATGAAAAAGGGGAAAAAAAGACAACTTGGGAGGTAAGAAAGCAAAACTATCAATGCTTTATTTTTTTACTTAGGAGTTCTACCAAAAGAAAATAATAGAAAATAATAATGAATAAGAAAATAATGATGAATATATATTCATGATGCACAGCTTGCCCTTCTTCATGAACTCCTGAGGTCCAAAAATCCAGCCTGTGACTTAGATTCTTTCATACCATTTGATCAAGAACATTGCAAAGTAATTCAGCCTCAGGTAAATCTATCCTGTTAAGTCAGACAAACATCAAAATAAACTGTAGTTTAGATGCTTTCAGCAGAAACATCATTGATTCTTTGCCATTTTCATACAAGGACACATTTCTAAGTTAAAAAAGTATTTTGCATAGAAAGCAGACCAAGGTTAAAAATGGTATGCAAGGATCATAATTTGAATATAATGATAACATCGACCAGTGAGCTGTTAATAATTATTGAAATTATAGAATTAATAATTTTTGAAAGAGCTATGGTTTTATTACACAGACAGTGAAGTGCTTGCTACCATGGAGAATACCTGGGTTTTTTGCAGGCTCCCTTCCACAGCAGCTGCCAGAGCTGTGGTCACAGGGGCAATGCCTGCCCAGATGGGGACAAGTGGCAATGGTGACAGCATCAGCCATGCCCAAAGGTGAGTGGAGAGGGCCAGGGTGGTCCCACAGCAGCACCCTGGATGCCCTGGCAGCAGGACCCTCCTGGCAGCCAGGCTGCCCTGCTGGGGAGGTGCCAATGAATGGGGGGACCTGAGAGCCAACCCAGCCCACAGAAACACTGAGCTTTCCACCTGGGCTTGCTGCAGCTCTCTGCAAAGCACTCACCCAGTTTCAGAACCCAACATCTTTTTATTTCTCTTTCCCTCTTCTCTCCTCCACCACCACAAACCCAGCTGGCTTGGGACTGCGGCCAATCACCTTCCCCAAAGAATTCAAAACTCACTCATTTAATTGAAAATTGAACAAAGAATTTGTCAACACCCTACAATGCATGAGAAATAAATACAATTTAAAAAAACTCATACAAGTAGCAAAGCTCTGAGGACACAGGGCCAACAACACTAACAAGGACTAGAGCCAAGCTAGGCCACCTTCTTGGTTTAAGTCTCTGCCTGGGTAAACAACTTTTTTCCAACAAAGTTCAAACTCTATTTTACAAATAACTGTGCCTTCTTAAAAAATAATTCTACAGGTATACAGACACTCAGAAACATCAAAAAAGGAGACATAGCTAAATTAATACAAAGATGAGATCTTTCCAGTGATTAATGAGACAGTTTGAAGTGGATATCAAAGTTATGCCTGCAGATTTCAGTGACACTCAGTTGACTTACCAACCTTAAAGCAGCGTGGCTAAAAAATGATTTTTTGAAATTACCAAATAACAACATGACCATAAGGGCCTAATAAAAAGTAGGATTTCCTTTCCCTATAGTCAGCTAGATGAATGACAAGAAAACAATTAATGTAACTATGTCTTCTCCAGAAACCAATTTTAGACCTCTCTAACACTAAAGCATGAAAAGAGATAAAAATTAGACTACTAACGATAAACAATTTTTAAAAGTCTATACACTAGATAGATTCTAGTGTATAGATTCCCAAGATTTCCTTGCCAACATTCACATTACAGAGTATTCAAGACACATGGGAGCAATACTCAAAAAATGGAACTGAAGATATGCTGGGGAAGAGGTGAAGTGATAGAAACTCAAAAAAAGCTTGTCTGCATCAGTGACAGTGCACATTTTCATATCAGTCACACTCTCTGTCTTACAGAAGGTGTTGCTTTAAAGTATTTCTGACCAATGGTTAGTTATTGGCTGCCTGCTCATGCAGCACTCTCAAGTGCTATTCCTTCCTTTAGAAATGCTATGTAGAAATGCATGATACCTATAGATTCATAAAGAGATGACTGTACACTTCAAGTTCATGACTTATTTGCAAAATTTTAACTTTTCAGTAACGACAAATTAACCACTGCTCTGCTATTCTGGGTTTATGCTGCTGTCTCAAGAGAAATTCCACTTTAAAAAAATTTCAATCAATTTCAATAGAAATTTATACTCTTGCAGTTTGCATTTGTCAATACAGAACACTTGAAACTTACCTAGTAAATCTGTAGAACTGCTAGACACCAATCATCAGGAGAGCACATTGCAAGAAAAAAATAATCTAGCTTTCATAAGGAAGAAGAATCTCTTTCAGAAGGTGGTCGGTAAAGTTACTTCCCAGTAAAATGCAAAAATAAAAAATAAGAAAGAGTGCAAAATTCAAAGATTTATTTCTGATATGGACAGAAGAGAAGAAAGAGAAAGGAATTTGTTTTTACCTCTCCCATTCTACAACTGCTTTGCTGAAAAGGAGTCTCAGGACAAAATCTGTCAAGACCCACACAGCATCTTCCCCTACATTGTTCTTCCTGCAGCCACAGCAGCATTCCTTGAGTCTTTTCTATTGCAGATTTAAAACATCTACCTCAGCATTTGAAGAGTTATACACCAGGTTGAGGATTTGGCAAAATCAAAAAAGGACCCTTTGCTCCACTAAATTATTTCTGAATGTGCAGAAAAGTGTGTGCTGTGTCCAGGACACATTTCCAGTGTCTTTATAAGTTACTACTTCCATCTGTTTAAACAAATTCAGAAACAAAACTAATCTCTGCAGAAGTAATTTTTTTTCTTCTTAGTGAGAATCAGGTTCTTAATTTTCTGGAAAATCTCTTTTATTTTCATTACAATTACTAGATATGAGGGAATATTGCTTTAATGACCTCTCATAAAATCTGTTCCTCCTAGCAGCTATTTTTAAAGCTTGGGAATTAATTACAACTCTTGGTTACCTCAATCATATGCAACCAAGACTTTTGGTTCCTCATCCACTTCTACACATCAGTTGGCAAGAATCTGAATGCCTCTGCTCACAACAGCAGCCAAGAGTTTGTTCTGAGTTATTACAAACATTTTTAGAATACTCCCTATTTCACATTCTCTTCCAATAGCGAAAGCTTCAACAACTCCAGCGGAAATAAAAATGTTTATCGAGATTGGCAAAAAAATTGTTTAAAAGAATGAATTATTTTCTCAAATATTGTTTTGCAAGGAGTAAAAATCCATCATAGATGTTCCCATGTTTTGGCTAAACATCCATTGTAGCCAGAATGAAGACATTTAATATTACTTTCTCTCTCCAGCAGGTCTGTACCTCAGATGTAATCTTGACGCGATTTAATTAAGAGTTTTTAGGCTAAAACTGCCTCCAGCCTGGACAGTCTGCTATGCAAAGCAAGTTTATTCCATCTGAAGTCATCCCTACAGATATATTCTTAGTCTAGTCTGAAGACTAAACTAGTATTTTTTGAATTATTTTTATTTAACTCATTGAAACGAGATAGCTCTGCTGCCCTCCCCTCCCTGTGTAACAGCATAGTCTGTCATGTACTATTTACCAAAAGTGAAAATATAATTTGAAGAAAAAAGACTCTTTTATCAATGAGCAGGAAGAAGGTCTGAGCCAGCTTGGCACTGACCTTGCTGGAGCTGGGACCAGATTACTTCCAGAGGTCCTTTCCATTCTAAATTACTGACTCCACTCAAACAGATACCTTGTCCAGATACCATTTTTCATCTTCTTTTGGACTATGTATAATTATAAAGACATGCTTGGAATCAAGCCAATTTTTCTGCTGAGTGTTTCTGGTGATACAACCACATATTTCCTGGGAGTTTCTCAAACCTGTAAATAACATACATTAATCAGGCACTTTAAAGATTCCACACTAGCTAAATATTGCAAATTTCTTTCATTTATTTTTGTGTACATGTCCATAGAGAGAAGTTGATCTACAGTCTACACACAAGTCTTAAATCCAGAAATAGACTGTCATATTGGTGTGGTTCATAGTCCCCAAGAACAGACTGTACAGCTCAAACAGAACTGGACTCCACATTTCACAGAAATACCATGTGACTGAACAGCAGTTTGTGACTTAAGTTACTTGTTGTACACTTAACCAGTCCAATGAAATGTGTAAATGTGCATCTGATTGAAACCAGTGGGATTCACTGCTTTGAAACGGGGAGATTTACAGTGGAGATGAGCCACATGTTTGTTTGCACTAGAAGTTCTGGACACTGTAATCCTATGCTCCCTTCACATGTAGATTACGTTATTATGTAAAGTGATTGTTTTTACTTTACAAGCTGCTGTACAGGCTATTCCTGATCTATTCCCACAGATGTGTGATTTACCTACTGTGGAACCTAGAAACTGATTTCTGCAATTGCTCTCTAAACATCAACTTTGTTATTTCTTGATGAACTTCGGGTGAGTCAGTTCCAGTTTCTCAAGGGTCACTTATTGTATTTACAAGTATCAACATTTTTTTTAATGCATGGTCAACTTGTTATCCATGAGACTTCCATATCTATTCAACTGAAGTAGAGCAACTGATGTTTTTCATTATACATATTTATAAGTGCATGTACTTATATGGACAACTTATACTTAAAAAGTGCATATGCATTTTTATAATATATATGCTTTTAGATGGGTTTTATAATTAAAAAAAAGCCAACAAACAAAACACATAAAAAATATTTCTGCATATCTGCCTCAGGTTTCTAAGGAATTAGGCTTCTTTTTTTCCTTCAGCCAAGGAAAATCTAAAGCTTCGATTAATATCAAATGGATCTGAGGGTGCACAGACATGATATTTGTTCCAAACTAAGCATCTAAAAATGGAAAGAGATGACAGAAGTATAGATTTGAATATATTGACTTTTGGTTAAAGTATCTGTGAAGACACTCATATTTCCTAAATTGTTTATCTCACCCAAACTCTGACAGAGACAGCCTTTTACCAGATTGCATTAAGGGAAATGCTCAATTTTCTAATGATTATTTACTCCTGATCACTCCTGATCTGCAGGTGGCCTTTGCAGAGCCTCACTCTGCTCCCTCTAACCTTAATACACCAGGTGACCTTTTAGTCATTTCATTTGTATGACGGGAATTGGCAATTCCAGGTTTGATCCCCAAGGCTTTTCCAGGACAATTGCTGCACTGCCCACTCACATTATTCTCTTACTGCTCTCTGCCATCATTACAGAGCTCTGGGAGAACATGCACTGCACTTCTCTGGGGAAATTTTTGCTTATAATTTTTTTTTTTTAAATTATGGAAACCACTTTTAAGATGCTTGGTCACCAATAAGAATCACTTATCTTGCACTGATAATTATCTTAATATTCACTTTTGCCTACAAAGTGAGATTCTACTCCTGCTATTCTACAGATAGAATAGCCATAGTAACTGGTAATGCAGTAACCATTGAAAATTATAACAATATAAATATACCACTGTTCTCATTCACTCTGTGTGGCCTCCAAGTGTTGAGCTCCACCAGACCTAGAAGAGACTTGTAAGACTGAGACAACCATGTAATTTCTGGTTCGGCTTGTGATTGAAGAAGGAGAAAGAAAGAAGAAAAGATAAACAGTTAATTTGAGATAACGTTTAGTTAAAGAATTACATTCTAGGAAGGCAAGATGTGACACATGTAACAACACTGTATTACCTTGAGTTCAAGAATATGAACTACTTAAAGCATTTGACTTCATAAAAATAGTTATAATACATTAGACTGTACTCAGAATAAGGAATTCCTCCCACAAAATTAAAGGCTTTCTTTGCAGTCACTCAGTACATTTTATGCCTGTATTTTGACACTTGAATCATAAAATTTAAATTGACTAGACATCAACTATTTGTGGTGTATGGAAATTAATTTCTATCCCATTGAGGGGCACCAGATACCTACATTAAAAATGGTAGGTTTATTAGTTAAATAATTAATATAAATAATTATTTTATAGTTATTAATTAAGGATAGCTTTAAAAATCTCCATTCTGAATTTCTTCCTGGTATGCAACCTGATGATGCTTTTGTTTAAGCTAATGTAATTGTTAATTCAGCCAGTGTAAACCAAACAATAAGAACAGAACCAAGCAGCTAAGATTTCTTGTATGGTCTTCCCAGCAGTTACTAATGCACTCCAAGTTTATAAACAGGTGAGATATTTATACTCAGAGCAAGGACAATATCAGATTCCTGAAGGGCAGAAGTTAAACATCAGCTGCTCTGTGACAACCACAAGGCCTTGCCTATCCTTTGACAGCCTGCAGAAACTCCAATGTCATTTTCTCTTCCTTAACTGCAAGATGAACTTGCAGATGATGAACTGCTTGAGGCAGTAACGCTCAGACAGGTTCTTACTGAGCAACTGCAGTCAGGAAAGAACAACTCTGCAACTCTGTCACGTCAAACCTGCACACATCTCACACAGATGTTGGGAGATAACTGGTTTTAGGAGGGTTTGTGAACACCAAGTATCAATACCTTGCTATTTCTTAACAAGATTTTTACTCACAGCCACAGGCCCCTTTTTCACAACTTTTTACCCACTCTCAGGCTTTCTCTCTGGAAAATGTTTCTGTTCAGTAATTACACATTCAAGCACAGACTCCCCTTCTTCATGATGGGAGACACAACTGTTCACCAATGGAAGGAAAACAGCCTGCTCAACTTAAAGAGGTCTTGATTTGCTAGGAAATGTTGCAATATCACTAAAATCCATACATATGAGTAAATTAGCTCCAATCCAGTTATTACCTCCTTAGTAAGAACAGATCCCAGCCTCTTAATCTGAAAAGAAAATCTACATTAGGAAAAGGCTAATTATTATAAAGTTGTCAGAGAAAATATATTTTAAAAGCAAACTAAAGGGCTGAAGACAAAAAACTACAAACCAATGAGAATAGAACCAGCTTATTTTTCCAAAGCTGGCTGTAGATATCTGTGTTTAAGTAAGTCCCTCCCCTTCCACTTCAGTCATGTGAGGCAGCCTCCAAGCTGCCAGCTCATCTGGCCATGCAATTTTGCAATGGGATATAACAAAATAATTGAAAAAGCCATTCCAGAAATACTGAATTAGCCAGGAACCACTTTGTGTACTCTGGTCAATAAAACACTGTTATCTCTCTTACAATAAGCCATACTGTTTATACAAACAAAGTTAGCTTTCATGCATCAGCCATCTATTTATTTAGCAAGATCAGCTATCACTGTAAATCAATTTCTTTGCGAATGAGAAAGACAGCTGCTGCAAAACCTACTTAAAACTCTCTACTGCATTCAGTAGTTGGACTTGTTACAGAACAGGCAACAAGAATAAGGAAAAAAAATAGAGTCACCAGCACCACATCTGGTGACACTCTGAAACAGTCATCACTTTTACTAGCATTTCTAAGGAAAAGGTATAATTTACTGTAAATAGTTACATCTCTTTAAAAATGAACCAGTACATTAAAGTATGACAATAAAAGCTTACAACTGACAGTCAAACTGGGTACCTATGTATCAAGGATGATACATAAAATAGTCAACTGAAAGGTAACTCAGAATCTGTACTACAGGTTGGCTATTCCATGAGTAAAAGCACAGCAAAAATGGGTTTCTTCTCAGATCAGCTCTGTAAAAAAGAGAACAGGACTAATCCTGAGTAAGCCTGAAGCTTCATGCAGCTTTTGTCCATCAACAGTCATAGAGAAAGTCTCACTAAGGACAATTCACCCAACATACCCAACTAAAAGGCTGGAGCTTCTTCCATGACTCTGATAAATCAGGAGGTCACTTGCTGACAACTCAGAGTAAGAGCTGGGCATGGGGAAGTGCAAGAACACAGAGAACACTAACAGACATTGACTGCTTGCAACAAATCTGACTTGTTGAGTCTCAAATTGAAAATAGTAGATGAAAAGATTAATGGATAAAATAACTTGAGTGAGAAGAAGCTGTGCTGAGCAGTGCTTAGTGCTCTCTGTGTTCTTGCACTTCCCCATGCCCAGCTCTTACTCTGAGTTGTCAGCAAGGCTGATCCATGCTCCTTGGATTTAGGAGTTCTGCAACCAGCTACTCGTCTTGTATAGTGAAATAAGTTTGATTTGAAGCCACCTAATTCCAGTTGAAATCTCCATTAGATTCTGTAGCCAAGTTGTGTTGCAGATGCCATTGGTGATGTTATCTATCCAGCTGAGGTTTTCCAAGCTGATATTTTCAAGGTGTTGACCTCTGAAAATGTGGCAGTGACCTCCTGATTTATCAGAGTCATGGAAGAGGCTCCAGCCTTTTAGTTGGGTATGTTGGGTGAATTGTCCTTAGTGAGACTTTCTCTATGACTGTTGATGGACAAAAGCTGCATGAAGCTTCAGGCTTACTCAGGATTAGCTCTGGACACAGGGAGAGAAAGGAGCAGGGAAGGGAAGCCCCAGCCTTGGATGCACATGCTGCATTTGGACTGCCTGCTGCCAAATGCCAGAGAGGAGCAAGCTCTGCTTTGTGCCTGCCCCAGCAAGGGTGCCCATGGCCAGGATGCAGCACAGCACAGCTGCTGATGAGCAGGGAACAACTTCCAGGTCAGGCTGTGACTGAAATAATGGCATTGGGCTCTAAGGAATGATCTGAACATACACTGATATAAACCCCTCTGGCAGTGGGGTTTTTTAAATGTTCATATTGAACAGTTACTAAGTAATAAAGAACTACAGTGCGTTTTCACAGAAGGTTGTTCATTAAATCACAGTAAAGCTTTCTGAAGCTCCAAGTCAAAAGACTTAAATGTTTAGGATGAGACTGAAAAAATCCTGATGGCCTTCAAGTTTATTTGAAAGACAGATTACAGCATATTATGTAAGGCACAAATCTCAGAACTATTCCCCATTGTATTTACAAATATTACCAAGTTTTACAAGATCATGAATTTTCATAAAAAGTGACATTTTCAAAAAGCTTTTCTTGCTTTAATCCTCCTTCTTTCTTTTGATAGGATTAAATACTGAAATGGCAGGCTGTTAAATAAGCACAGTGAAATGCCAACTGTGAGGCATTTAACTCCATGTATTCACAAATTAACATTTCACAGTTGCTTTAAATTTTGACATTATAGTTTAGTACCTTCAGGCAACTCATTTCAGAAGGTGTTGGATTTGATTTACATTATTTTTCATTTTAGATTCATATGTTATAGTACTGGAATACCTTGAAGTTTCCCTTAATCCCTGATAAAGGAAATTCAGTTTTATGAAAAGCTGAGAAATACTGCTCTTTTTTTTTTTTTTATAGTGCAATATTGAAAGATGGTGTTTTAGGTCCCCCCCTTGAGTTACTCCAATGCAGATCACAATGTTCAGAATGAACTGGAGAAAACACCAAGCAGTATTCATAAAAAAGCACTGGGATGCCAATCTTAATTCTTTAATTCTTTCTATTATTAGATTACTTCAGGAGATATTTTTGTGCTTCTGAGACAACTGCTGCCAGAGTGAATCCTATGGGCTACCAGATGTGGCATTTTAGATGGAAATTTTTACTTTGCAGAATATGATATCCAGTTTCAGTATTGCTAAAGTGAATATTTATAGAAGGGATTTCAAAAAAATTTTAATGAAAAACCCTACCAACAATAAAGAAGCCCCAAGACTTACTGCCTGCAGAAATAAGAAATTGTGGAGAAATATGAACTCATGGCTATTCTTACAGTACCACCTCAGACAGCGTAGTTGACACCAGAGTTTAAAGGTGCTCCCTCAAATTTTTCTTGGGTTATGTAATTAATTTCATGATCAATAATGATTCTCTTGTGCTCCTGAATTTCTGTAAAAAAAAAAGACTTTAAGAGAAAATTTGGAACAGATATTTTTGGTGTGCAGTGGAGAACCTCTCCACAATACTTTGGATTCTTACAACCAATAAAAAGCACAAACCATTTACAGTTTACATATGTGTAAGATTATCAGAAGATACCAAACTCCTTGCAATAGTTTCTACAATTTCTAGAAAACTACTTAACCTTTACCAGAAAAATCAGTATGTAGATAAAAGAAACATGACTACAAAGATTTGCAGAGCAGTTCATAAGAGACAAGATTCTCACTTCAATACAACTGCACTCTTGAGTCATTCTTCTCCACAGAGGTGGATCCAGAGAAAAGCACCAGCAAATACAGAGCAGTCAATGCACAGGGGACTTACAAGGCCAACTCTGGTTTCTGCTACTCATATTTCAAGTTCATCTCCATGTCCATCCTTCTACCAGTTGTACAGAAAGCAGACTATTTTCCTTTTATAAATAAAGAAATTTTGATTTTTGCTGAAAAATCATGTTGTTCTTTCACAACACTACACAGCAAGTGCTGGTACTGTAAAGAGTCTCACCAAGGGTAGAAAGGGCACAGGGTTCACTCTGAACAGATGTGCTCCAAGAAAAATAGAACAATTCTTTTTGTTTGTAGAAATCAACCTGGTATTGCTGACTTGCAGTCCAGTGGACACACCCAGCCACATTTATGACACAGCCTCCACTTCATATCTACAATCCTGTATTTCATTATTTAGAGATCTCTCATTATTTAACCACAGATCACCTGTCTGCCAGTCCAATGCTGCTAATGCCAATTACTGCATCCTCACCATACATCACTTTTTACATAGCAAGGCACTCATTAACCTTAATTCCAGCAGCATGTGCTACTAATTAAGGTATTTAAGGATGTTTACATGTTTCACATGGGAATGTACCAAATCACTCTCTGAAGTCTCACTCCTGTTTCAGATTTGACAAACATAAGCCTGAGACACCTTTGTATTGTAACAGACACTTCAATAATGCTCCAGATATATTCAATAACACAGCACCTTTTTTCAAAATCAATTGTGACATCTACTAACGTTCCATAAATTCTGGGATCAGATTAAAGTCTTGCCAAAATTCATTACAAATTATTAAACCTGTCTAATCTTTTATCACTACTACTAACACAATAAAAAGAATGAAAAGGTCAAGAAGTATGGAAAGTTATGAGAATTTTCCTCAGGAATATTGTAGAACATAGTCTGAATCAGGGGATGTATTGTCATGCCTTTGTGAGGCTTGTATAAATTAGACCCTGTTAAACCAGAATGTACCTTTAACTTTTCTGCTATTTCTCTTCTGTAGTTTCTGAAATTGTTATTCATTCTAACTTCATCTCAAGTAAGTATTGCAAATTTCATCATTACAATAAGGATTTAATCTTAAAAAGATTTAAAGTATTGCCATCAGCTGCTTCATAGTTAATATTGCAATAGTGCTAATAATCACAATTAAGGCTAGAAGCAAACTTTTTGTTTGGAAAAATAACACAATTTTTTCATTATAACTCACTATTTAACTACTCAAACAGTTAACATTTCTGAAAATAACCAAGTTCTAGTGCTAAATGTGTAAGCAACACTTCCTATTTTGTTGAGGATCTTTGAAAATACTCTTACCACTCAGTGAGATGTCCTAACATTTTGTAACTTATCTTGCAAATTTAACTGGATTTCTTAAGGAAAAGAGATTTCCATGATTTCGCTACATCTGTTGAATAAAAAATAGCTCTGCAAGTTGCTAATTTTCAGTTTCCATATTGTCCCATGCTGAGATTTCAAAAGCAGGAGTTTTAAACCAGGCCACCATTCCAGAGGCCCCAAGTTCAAGGTGGTTGGGCACAGTGAATTCTCCAGTGCCAGCTGAGCTCGAGATGCAGCAACCCAAACTGAGGAGTCTCTGCTCTGGCAGCGTTTGAACCCACAGAAAACCCTCCCTACACTGAGGGCCAGATTTCCAAAAACTTAGGACATTTTTAAAAGCTTCCATTTCATTTAAAAACCTGCCATTTCACTTTAGATACTGACACAGTAGATGAGTTTTTGAGAGCCTCCCCACGAGTACTTTTGCATAGTTTTAAAAGCCATTCCACCGTCACTCCTTTACTCCTACTGCCATCTGCTGTCACAAACACATCAGTGCCACAGTGTCTGCACAGCGTTTTTCCTTCCCTCTGTGTAAAACAATGTGTTCTAACACTGCTACTCAACCTCTAAAAATAATCACGTGTTAATTTGTCTAGAGGAGTGCACTGGTAAATCAATGCATTGCCACCTTCAATGCCAGAGCACCAACCCTGCAGATCTGTGCATGTTTTCAGACACAGCTGCTGCTCAGCCATACTCCCCTTTTGGCAAAACATAATATACTAAGCTGAAAACAAAGATCACAGCATTTGTTACAAGGATTTTAGACCCAATGCAAAGTGGAATTTAATGGCAGAAAACTGAATGAGATGTTGGAATTCTGGATTCTTGCTGCTCCAGTGGAAAATGATGCTGGTCTCCAAACACAACTCCAGTCAGATGTAACAAAGGCAAAGGATTAAGTTAGTGGCACTCAGCAGAGGGTAAAATTCAGGGCAAGGATTTTTGTTCCAGTGATTTCTTTACATGAAACCAACTGTTAACACACAGTCTTGTTAAAGCTTTGGGGGGTTTTCTTCAACAAGCACACTACTTAATGCTCAGCACAAGCCCAATTCAATTTGATTACTAACACAATACCCCTCTAATGTAAAACTGAAAAGCTGTTTCATACATCACACCTCTTCTTTGAAGAAATAGAAAAAGGTCATTCTCACCCTCACAAAAAAAAAAAAAAAGGCAGGCAATCTGCAGGCTGTATGCTGCTAAATTCCTGTTATCAAGTGCAATAATTAGTGAAACACAACTTTACAACACTGGCCAGGCAAAGACGGGTGAATCTTACTCACTGCATTCTAAACACTGCCCCACCCAAATATAACAGGACTATAAAATGAGTATTTTCCACTGTTTGTTTTAAAGCAGCTGGACAGCTGGCAGAACAGTCAAACCAGGTACAGTTTCAAGCACAATTGTGAGAACTGAGCACAATGTTATCCATACGTGGTAATTTGTCAGTGGACTAAAAAGTAAATAACTGGTCTGCTATTGTTTGGGTCTGTTTTTTTCTGTTCTGTCACCCATTTGATTACCTAAAGACACTTTCTAGACAATGTATCAAGTGCAGAAGACAAAGTGCAATATGGAAACATGACACCCTTTTTTTTACCGTTTTAATAGAACTTCTTGATTTTTCTTCCCAAACATTACTGCTCAGCTCCATTGTGCAGTGAACATTTGTTTCTCTTTCATAGGATCCAAACACCAGTAACCTGAAATAGAAAAGCCTATGGTAAGAATTGTAATACCATTACATATAT
The DNA here is from genome assembly GCF_047830755.1 of Zonotrichia albicollis. Taxonomy (NCBI): domain Eukaryota; kingdom Metazoa; phylum Chordata; class Aves; order Passeriformes; family Passerellidae; genus Zonotrichia; species Zonotrichia albicollis. Next base: position 44,215,885 of record NC_133825.1, read on the forward strand.
GCCAGATATCACATTAAATTCCCTATTGTTCATCTATACATGATTATTACCAATGTGTATACACAGAAGTCCAGAGAGAACAGATTGCACAGGCACAGCCTTACACTAAAGGAAAGACACTGCCACCCTCTAGTGGAAGAACTCCAAATATAAAATGTAACAATTTTTTGCTAAGGGGTTTTTTTGAGTTGACTTTTTTCCTACAGTGTTGTTCTTTTTTTTTTTTTTTTTTTTTTTGGGATGGGAGTGGTTGGTTTGTTTTTAAAGAAAGTGTTCAATTAGCATTTTCCCATAAAGGGCTTTTGTTTTATTTTAGGAAGAGCAACCAGTCTTTCACTTTAATCCTAAACATCACAATGTGAAGCTCTTGTTGGTTTCAGAGAGCTCTACTGGAGATTAAAGTCAGTTTACTACTGCTTATATTTGTATTTCACTAAACTGGGATCCTCTTATCTATGATTTTTGTAACATTTATAACAGAGTAGTTCTTCATGCATGATACCCTATTCCAGAAGGCTATAAAGCTTTTCAGAGAGATATTAGTACTTGAGAAAAACAAAACAAAACAAACCAGATTATAAACTTTAGGCTATAGAACAGCAATCAAGTTGTTCATAGCTTATCTCACAGTAGCTGGAAGCAGATAAAAATTTTGGAATATCAAAATTCAAACAAACCTTACTCATTCAAAAGAGCTGTTAGATTTTAATTCCCCCCTAAACTTTCTATACACATTTGACAAGAACACTTTCTAAGCTTTCACCTCAAGTATCTAATTTGTGATTGTGGTGTGTTATACAACTCTTTAGATGATGCAGACACAACACGTCAGAAAAACATCAATTTCCTCAGTTTATCTTGACATTGTTAAATAATGTTTCTAGGTTAAATATCTATAATCAAAAAGTCTCATCTTTCAGATGTGGAGATTGGTAGTAAACATCCTTTGAAAATTAAGTAAAGTTATTGAAGAAAACTTTTTACCAATGATCAGAACTGGTAAAATTGAGACAACCCAAGGGTAAACACCTCTCTGACTGTGACAGCTCTCAAGCTTCCTTTTTGCTCACACAGACACACTCTTAGGGGATTTTTCAGGGGCACTTATTGCCCTCCTCTAAAATATCAGCCCAGGAGCCATTCTGCTGTACTGGATAGAAAAACAAGCACATCAGACAGCTCAAAAGAGGAACAGAACAATTTTTAGCCAAGCCACAAGCAAAACCAGGAGGCATGTTGAGATTTCACCTGCAAACCTGGTGTCAGGTGAACAAACACACCACAAGGCAGCCAAACTCCACAGTTAAATTTTAAAGAGCTCTTAGGAGCTCAAATTCTGCTGGAGTTTGGAGCTCAATTTCCAATTTCAGAAAGACAAAGGCAAAATTGTAACTTCTGCTACACTAAGAAAATTTATGTTTGAACAGTATCTCCATTAATATGCAAACAAAGAAGCTTTATCCTGTAAGACAGCTGCACATAGAGACTGACATTATTATATATTACTAAATATTAGATCTATATCCTACAGATTGAGAAGTGCCCATTTTATGGCACACTTCTGGAAATGCATTCTTGCCTAATAAAATCAGAGTTTATTACCTTTGTTACTTTTTTCAGAGTGTTTCCTGATTAAAAAGAAATAAAGCCAAAATTTAACAATGTTGCTTTGTTTTTCCCTTTTTCTTCAAAGTTTTAAGATAATGACAGATAACAGCATTTTTGCAACAATTCAGTTCTTTGAGGGAATTGCACTTTTTGGAAACTTGAGTTTTTTGTACAGGTCAGATAAATATTGGCATGATATATTCCTTATTATTTCTTTACACCAAAGTTCCCAACCTTTCATTAATTTTTAACAAATTTAATTTTTCTTTCAACAGCACGACAGCACAAAATTGCTATGGTCAAGCCTGCAATTAGAAAAGAAGTGTGAAAATTGCAAGTATTTGGTCATGTGAAGAGTGTAATTTAATTAAACAAGCCATTTATAACACAGAAAAAGTTTGCTAAACATTTTACCGCTATGGTTTCACCACTGATGTCCAAATTTAAATGGGAGAAGCAGCAGAACACAGTTACTTGACTAGATGGAAGAACTCTGCTTCCAAATTCTGTAGAGAAGTCAGAGATCATCTACTGAGAAAATACAGAACCTTCTGGGGCACTGAGCAAAACTGAAAACCACACAGAAATGAAAGTGATCCTTCATTCTGGAATGAGAATGAGAGGATGAAAAATGCTTAGGTTCCTATGGCAGATATAAGTGGAAAGGCCTGGATGTCAGCACCCAGTGCTGCACTGGGAATTGGCCCAGCCAACTCACACCACCCACAGAGGGCTGAGGAAAAAGGGAAATTTGATCACTGTTGCTTTTGTGTATATAGTGTATGTTTCTTCTTTCACTACCAAAATTCTCTGTTTCTCTTTGTACCTCATCAATATATTCAGATGTAAATGAAACAAGAGTATTTACTCACTGAGGGACTCCATGGACAGCAGTTGGAGCTGTTTAGCTCAAAAAAAGCATAGGAAACTGGAAGATCTGAGGAATTACTGTGGGTCCAGCAGTCAGGCATCTTGCCTGAGAAGTGTCTGCTGAGAATTTCTAAGTGTGTGTTGAGAAATTCCAAGCTGCATAAAACACTTGGATTATGTCAGACCTGACAAATCAGCAACTGCATCCTCTCCCAGCCATCTGATGAGCATCTGTGGCAGCTGAAATCACAGAGCTCACAATGATGTCAGACTGAGCAATCTGAGCTCTCAGTGCAAAGAAACTCAAGAGTTGGTGCTGCTCAGTGTTACAGATTCAGGAAAGACAACTTTTAAAGATTACTTCCCAAACCAAGAACACTGTACACAGTGCAAGGTGGTCGTTTTGGCCCTCTTGATAAAAACAAATGCATCACTGGGCTGAAATTGGAGAATTGCTGTGAAGAGAGATCAGAGTTCCCTTGCTCAGTACAAAGGGGAAGTGCTCCTGGTGGCCAAGGAGTGCTGAGTTATTCAGTATCCTTGGATCATCCACAGAAACCACCACAAAGACAGGGAGACAGGTAAGCAGGAATTTTATCACAAAAAACATGACCCCTGCTGCCACCACAGAACCCTTAGAAGCAGAAGAATATCTTCAGGAAATCCTGACCACTGATAAATCACATTAGTACAGCAAATACAGCTCAAATGTTGTACATTGTTGTTCAGTGCTACAGAAAAAGAAGTGCAAAGAGGAGGAATACAAGCAGTGAAAAGAACAGGTTAAAAGAGTCTTTCTGCAGAGCAGTTTAGTTCATAAAGAGCAGAACTGCACATGACTAGATCAAAGCCTTAGCACTACTTGGATAAGATCTAACATAAACCAAGAGCCCACACACCTTTTCTCCAGCTTTGAAGAGATTAATATTCTCTTCAATTAATGGAGGAAATAGATTTTATTTCTTTCCATTGTTAACTCAAGACCAAAACAGTAAATAATGCCTTATAAAAGTGATTTGGATTTATCTAAGTAAGACTGGGTGAAACCATTATTTCCCTTTGGTTACATAACACAGTAATATAATTACAGCATTTATATTGTCCTGGAAAGAGACCCATAATTTGGTGTGGCAGAAAAGCAAACCAAGCAAATAAGAGGAGGCACAGATTAGCTTGTAACCAGGCAAAATTCAGAAAGGCAAAGGCTTGCCCCCACACAAACCCAAAGTGCCTCAAGAAAGTAACTGCAACTTTCATTTGCTCATTTTTACTTCAAGCAAAGTACAGTTTGTGGTTAGAGTGCAATCAGGACACCAAAGCTGCCACTTTGCAAATCAGAACTGCCCTGCAACAATAATTACTGCAAACTGAGGAAACACAGGTCCTTGCTTAGTCAAGAATAAGCAAAAGTGCACAAAAATATACAAAAATATACCTTGTACATTCAATTAATGTGACCCTCAGGCGACCTTCTGTCAACAGAAAATCCTGTATACAGAGGTCTCGATCTTCATATTCATCAGTTGGCAATAGCTGACATGGAAAAAATGGCTTGAACCTGAAAAATACAGAAGAAACTTCTCTTAATTCACATTACACAGCATGAACACACAAAAATATAAAAAAGGTAACAGGACAATAATGAATCTTTAACACTCTTTAAAAAGAGAAATACTGCCATTCCTATGTATTCATTGGTCAAAATGAATGAGTAGGAGCTACTGAAGTTTTTTGAATGCAGCAAATTGAAAAATACAAACAAAAAATGCTTCACAAGAATAAATTGAGTAACATTTGCCAGCACAGATAATTTTTAGGAAGTGGGAAGTTTGTAAAGATCACAAACTAATAATTTTTACAATTGCAAACATGATTTAACACAAGAGTCCTACTACAGTAAATATCTTAGCAGGTCTTTATGTTTATCTGCATAAACATCACAGCATAGAAAGATGAAAATGTGCTATGACCCTAAAGCTTAAACTTTTTATGACAGTACACCCTAATGTACAGTGAACACTGGCTCACTGTACCACCTATGCTGGTGCATCCTAATGAACAGTTCACTTTAGTTACACAGATTGATTCTTCTCTCACTTTGTAAAAAACTTTAAGTGGCTCTTCTTAGCCAGTCCTCTTGAGTAAAAATAAAGATACAGATATTCTAAACATTTGCCCTTGAGCTTTATTTCCCTCACTGCAGTGTGTGATTCACAGGAAAAGCAGTTCATGTTCAAGATAACTGTGCAAAACAGCAGCTATCTCACCACATAGTTCTGTCTCTTTGATTAGAAAATGCTGAGTTATAAATACCAATCTGGTTTTTAAGTGATAGTGCTCTGGTGTCGGACACAGCCCTGATCTGAGGGAGGGAAGGAGGGGGAGAGGCTGCACAGCTGCAGCCCCATCACATGGCTGACACACACAGAAAATCCCAACAGCAAGGGCCACAACCCTGCACAAAGAATGATATCACAGCATCTGTGCTGAAGTGTTTGAAAAAAAAAACCCAAAAAAGCTCTTAGAGGGCATTCCTTCCTTCTGTCTTTATTTATTGCTCTCATTTCCCAGCACTGCCTTGTGCCTTGCTTTCCATCCTCTGTCACTGCTGCAGCCCCCCAGCAAGGATTTGTGTGGAGAGGCACAAACAGCAGGAAAGGAGCAGCAGAGGCTGCAGGACGGCTCTGCCATTCCATGAGAAAGAACTCTTTCACAAGCACGGTTTGCTCAACCATCACAGGCATCTGCTTGTCACATTCGGAGATCACAATATGTTCAGGAAACAGTCACACGGAGCTGAACTGAAGAGTTTCAGAAACTCCAATAAATAATTAAGCATCCTTTAACTGTCAGCACACACTTTGGGAGGGAGCTCCATGCTCTGATTCCAGACACTTCGGTTCTGTACGAGCAACAGCCTCGTACAGAGCCATGAGAAAGTAATTTCTTTTGTTCTCTTTGTGAATAAACACAACTCAACACTCCAGCTATTCTCCTGAAATCCAATTCAACTTCTAACTTTAATTTGGTTCCAAGTTTCTCCCTCATTAACTCCTTCATAAAGAAAACTATTTTGAAATATGTCACATACAAATACTCTTAAATACTTTTTTTTTTAAAGGTCTTGTGCATGAAAAATATGAGGCTATTAAATCACTCTGGCCATGGTTTAGGTTTATGAGTATAACAAAAATAACTAACTCAAAATATGCCTTGTTCAAGTACTGACTGATCTGGTAGTTTATTCATAATCCTCCCTTATAGGTCTTGAATTACTAAAGTAATAGCAAACATCATAATGGTAGGGAAAAAACCACCAAGGTGACCCCACTGTTTCAATTCTGCAAAACTCCATCCCAGTTCAGGGCCTGATCACCTCCCCACCTTTCTCACTTTAAGTACAAGCAGAGGTGCCCTGCTCCTGTTAGGAATGGTTTTATCCCCTCAGAAGACAGACTTAGCTCAGATTTTGTCAGGCAGAAAAGGATGAGTTAGGCAAGCCCACTGGAAAACAATACTAAGTTTTGAGTGAATAGGTACTTGCAGGTTTGAGGATTTTTAAGCACTAATAAACTGCTTTTCAGTTAGTACCAGCAACTGCCTTCTCCCAAATCTATTATAAAGATAGTTTTCCATGGGAGCATCAAGCTAACAACAACCATTCTGAGCTTCGGTGACTTGCTGAAACAAGATTTCTGGCAGGGAAAAAAGGCAAAGGAAGAAGATTCATTAGGTTACCATTAGCTCTCCCAATTTCTGCAAATACCATGCCTAAAAGTGTTGGCATTTTGAAGGTCTTTTGCTGATGTATTCACACATCCTGCAGGACATCTACAAGAACACAAACTTGGACAAACCTATTTTATATCCTAAAAGTAAGAACAGGAAAGCAAAATAACACTGAAACATTCCAGTAAGGATGGAGACATATCCACCTACACATTCAAACTAAAAACATCATCCTCAAGTGACTTCAGAACAAAGGGTTGGTACAACACTCACTGCAAGCCTTTGCTGCAGCACAGAATAATGAAACAATCCCCAGAAAAAGCTATTTTCCTTGCTAGATTAAGACAATGTTTATTGTAATTTTGATTTCTATTCTCAAAATCCTTTTAAAAATTTATACAACAATGAATTAAAGAGGAATTAATTCTAAAATACCAATATAGTTAGATACATGAATATATAAAACACTTAGCAGTGCTTGGGGGACTTGGTGCAGTACTACTGAAATTTTCTACAAATCCAGGATTAAAAGGCAGTCTCAACATCATGTTTCATTTCCAAGAAGCACTTATGTTCACATTCTTATCACAACTAATTTGCAAAATCATTAACAAAAAAAAGGAACACATCACCTATTTCCATTGGCACTAGCAACGTACAAAGAGCTGAATATCTCACATTAAATGCATCTTTAACGTTTTAGTGCTGCTCTGGAGCATTCCAAATTTATATCATAGCACTTATCTATTTAATTTACAGACAGTTTGTGCATTTCCAAAATGAAACATTTGACAAATTACTACTTCCTGTAGATTTCAATTACAAACTAGAGAATTGAAGAGTTGTCAGAATATTTAAGCAGAAAACAACACTATTTATTGGGAAAGACTTTCCCACTGGGAGTTGGTGAGCTAACACAGACCCAGATGGGGCCCATTCCCTGGTGTTGTGAAACCACCCACAGGAAACCCCTGCTCCCAACAGGCCGGGCACCACAGCTCTCCCATCTTCTCCCCATGGCAGGAAAAGCCTGGGAACTTCCCCACCTTCCCACCAAGCCATCATCCCTCTCCTGGTGATGCAGGACTGCAGCAGGCCAGCAATGGATGCTCCCTCTGCAGAAAGGCTTTAAAAGTGCTTTATTTGAAATGCTTACCATGCCTTTTCAACTTTTGAAATTATCAGAGTCCCTCCACAAACTCATTTGTCCAAAGGTCTGAAATTCAGACAGCACAGTCTTAAGAAAAAGCTAGCTAAAACTTAGCATTAATATGAAGAGGAATATTCATCAATCATGTGACATTTAAGCAAATGAAAAAATTCCAACTCTACAGAAATAATATTGAAAAGAAGCTGTAGCACAGTGAGTGTTTCTTAACAAATATTGCAAGATACAAACAGCAAAAATTGCTACTTCACAGGAGGAATTAGTCAGATACTGAAGGTAATGACAATAAAGTTAGTGAATTAATAGATAGGATTAAAGGTAGACACTAAAATAGCACAACACTAAGCTCTTCCATACACAAAGCACAGCAAAAACGTTTCCAGGCACTGCAGGCAGCATCTCCTTGGCATGAAGGGCTTCTGCACTCCCTCCATGCCAGAGCTCAGAGTCACTGCAGCGGCTCATGCCCTCCTCAGTGACTCACTCCCTCTCGGCAGCACCTCCCTGCAAGTCTGCATCCAGAAAAACCCCAAGCACACCAAGCTCCTTCCCTTCCCTTCGAGTGCTTTCAGCCCCAGAATGGCAGAATTCTCCCTTCCAGCTGGCAGCTCAGAACTCATCTACTTGGAACAAGTCTGGATCTGGGGATTTCATTTTAAAGATGTCTGACCTACATTCCCTTTAATTTAAATTCACCATTCTGTGATGGTTGTTTTGTGTCCTTTAGCTAACTTTTAACAGAAAACAGGACAGAAGTCTTTTATACCTTAGTTTAATTAACTTAATCCCCAAATGAACTGCTCGCCTCAGTACCTATTTAATGATATTTTTACTTGCATGAGGAAATCTATTGAGAAATAAAAAAAAAATTGATTTATCTGGTATGATAACCACATGCTTCTGTGTCTGCTCATTGCTTCAGTTAAGAATATCCAGAATCACAGTAAAAAAACCAACAATTGTTCAGAGCTAAACAGAGCCAGAAACCAAATTCAAAAGCTGTCAGTATTCCATCTCCTACTTGGAGAAGTAGAAAGTCTCATGGTTTCATTGCTAAGGGCAGGAGGAGGTGGGATTTTGTAGAGCTTTTGCTAAGAAGTGAGAATATTTTTCTAGAATAAATTATAGGAAAAGTTTTAACTTATTCTCTGGTTTATAAAGGAAGCTTGGTATCTAAAACAGTATTTAAAATTACTGACTATCAGTTTCAGACCACATTAAAGACTTGAATTATATGGATCCCAGCACTACTCTATTGACATAAAGAGAAAACATTTTCAGGTTTGGGAATTCTGAAGTTACACTAACTGAACATTTGAATTTTAATAAAGAGCAAAAAAGATTTTAAACCTTAGAAGAATCAATCAACCAAAAATGCAAGCATCTTCAGCACAAAGCTACTTCCAATGCATTGCATGTCTTTATTTTCATCTTGAATGTTAAGCAAATTTCTATCACAATCTAAAGAGAGACGGTGTTTAGGAGATTTCAATTTTGCAAGTGCTACTTTATGTGAAGCTTCTTTTATCTAAAATACTGCTGAAAGAATAACTGCTGGATTTATTTTCAGTTTGGGGATTAACCAAAATGTTCAACTAATTATGCAACAGAATTATGCAACAAAATACAATCTAAAAATGACTCTAAGAATTGAGTCATCTTTAGATTGTGTTTTTCACCTGAGTCACAGAAACAAGTCAGGCACTAGTAAAGCATGTAAACTTCAAAGAGGGATTGAGAGAAGATATTTTAAAACAAAGAAGTCCTCTATTCTTACACTGCATGTAATATAAGATGAAGTTTTACTTCTACAAAAATTCTAAAATATTACAATCCACTCCTAAAATTACATGATCACCTTAATAAGATTTTAAAAGTGCTTATCAGCTAACATTTACACTTGTCAGATATTGTAATGTAAACAGCTTATATAATTCTTCACACTGAAGATATAAAAATGAGGTTTATCTTTATTTTGAACAAAAAAATGGTAGCAGTAATGGTTTCTCTATAGATTTTGTTATAGATTTTACAACAGCAATTCTCCAGCTTCCATTAATTTCTCAAGAAATAATGCTGCTGCTGAACTCTATCAGTATTTACACTCAGGGATTGAACAATTCAATTTAAGGTAGATTTCTATAACAAATAAGATTTCAGCTTTACTCACAGCCATGAAAATCTGGCTTACAAGCAGCCTGAAAAAAACCACTGCAATAAGATGGTGCTCATTTTCTAGGAAGTTTTATGGTAAAGTGCAAATCAGATCTAGTAATCCACCCACTGTCTTACAGGATATTCTGCCACACACATGTAGGAGGCTCATACACACAAGGTCCCAATAGATGAACAATCCTTTTTTTAAGCAAAGACCTCAAAAGAAAAAAAAAAAAATTTACTCGTCTTTTTTTTCTTCAAAGAAGTTTCACACATTTCCAGATTCTTAAAATAGTTTTCTTTCTTCTCAGTAATTCTGAGGTATATATTGAGTCATACATTTGAGACAAGACACTTCCCAAGCTTCAATTTGTTCTTGACTTGCACAAGAAAGAAAGAAGAAATGCAAACAGTCTAGTAGCTTCTTAAAAAAAGATCACAGATTATTTTCTTGCTTATATCACAGAAATGGCAAATACAACATGGACAGTCTTAATGATATGATTTTACTGCTTGCATTAGAATAGCCACAGGTAAAAAATCTAAACAAAATTTCTTTCTAATCACCACAAACCAGATCAACTTGACCATGTGCATATCCTTTTGTATTTCAGGAACACTTCCCAAATTCTAAATTCCAAAAATACTGAAACAGCTTTATTAACTCAATGTAGTCAATGTCTGTTTGATCCCAAAGTTTCCAGGTTCTGTTCATTCAAATTAAGGAATGAAAATCCTGCTGTAATTCTGACAGGATGAAGACAAATTTTCCCTGTCTAACCAAAAAGCCTGAATTGTTGTGGCATTGCTCCAAATGGGACAGAAAATACAGAATGTGCTTATGTTCACGTAGAGCTGAAAGAGAAGCAGGTGTGGTTTAGTAACCAGCTTTTAGGCATTCAAGGGAAATAGCAGCAGGAAAAAAAAACCAAAAAATAAAAAGCACACACATAAAAAAAGCAAATAAAACCCAAGCCACCCCAAAAGTCTGCCTTCAGCCAGCTGGTTTAGAGGTTGGTCCCAGTGACTAAGGCAAACATTTGCTTTTTGCTCACTTCAGCAGAATGTTTTCTCCCATAAGGAAGTCTCGAGTCTACAAACATCACCTGTCTGCAATCCTGGTTACAGCAAAAAGATGAGGATGTTCTTTGAGAAGTCTGAGCTCTGGACATCCCTCACTCATTGAGCTGAAGAGTTTTAATCCTCTGCTCCAAACCCCAGCCTATACCCATGTGAAATAAAGTGACATAAAATCTCTCAGGCTGCTGAGACAGAAAACAATGTCTCACTGCTGAAAGCAGCCCCTGACAGCTGCAAACCAAAGTGAAAAAATATTTGTATCTGCTGTAAACCCTAGGCAAGAGCTTCCCAAGGTTTATCCTCACTCCTCCAGTTACTTTTAAAAATGCTCAAACTGCAGAAGCTTCTCAATCTACATTTACCAAGTCACATCTGACAAGACAGAAGATGCTCCCATTCCCAGCCTGAGCGCTCAGGCTCAGCAGGAGCATTTCCAAAGCTGAGCTGACTCCCAGCTCAGCCTGAAGCTGCCTGGCAGAGCTCAGGGGCTGCAGGGCTGGCAGGGCACAAGGGGACCCAGGGACACACCATGGCCGTGCACTTGCCAGCTGGCCCCAAGCAAAGCCAACACCCAGGCAAGTCACAGCAGTTTATTCATAGAGCCACAGGGTAAACAGGATCAAGTAGCACAGGAGCTCAGTCTGGACGTGACCTGTGGCACCACTGATGGCAATCAAACACAGGAAGGCTTTGGGAGGTTCATTAACAGGAAGGATTCCTGCACTTCCCAAATCCTGCAGCACTTGTGACACATTACAACTTGTGATTACAAATGATGAATTTGGATACTTTCTCTAATTTGTCCTTCATTCAGAGGAACAGAGGAATAGAAAAAACCATCTGAGTTTTTGCAGAATTGTTTTAGAACAATACCACACTGCCTGACACTGCTGTTCCCACCCCACCTCCCTTCCTAATTCACTGGGCTCTTTGCTTGGAAACATCAGGCTTGTTTTGTTTCTTCTAACACATTGCATCAAGTTTTGTTAGCAAGTATATGGTTATTCTTTCAAAAAACACCAAACCAACAAAAACCCACACAACTGTTAAAGTTTTTGGAGTAATTCCCTCTGGTTAATTACTTAGGAGCTATTCACCAAGCCAGATCATTCAGAGGTGATTCAAACACCACCAGACTGGGATCTTCCATTTTTACTCCTCCTTTTTCAGTTCAGGCAAACAATAATGGTTTAATAATGGTTTAAACCATTTATTACAGAAGTGACATTCATTAAAAAGTCCATTTTAATTTTTACTACTCAATGGGTTACCCTTAAGATACTACACATAAAACTTATGTGACAGGATATTTTTCACAGGTTTAAGTATAATTTAAAGCATTTTACATATGTGGTAGTAGTTACTACCAGTATTTCTTCATTTCACTGGCAAACACCACAATCTTGTACTTAATGCCATTACAAAAGTGAATTTTAATATTTGTACACATTTCCTTCTGAGTGAGCATTTTTCATAGCAATGTTGCCATTGACATTGATGCAGGAAAATATCCTGCTTAGCATTAGTCAGGAACAAAGTATGTGAGTGTTGATTTCCATTAGATATCATCAGATAATTTCTAAAAGACAAAAAGTAAAAAATAATGAGTTTGAATTTACATCTCAAAGTGTCCCTGTAAGTTTTTCAGTCAGAGCAACAAAAAACCTGCCAAAAAATTAATTCCCAAGTGATTATCCTAATTTAATTTTATGCTCATCATATCTGGCAATTAATTACTGCCTTTGAGTGTGTGTAACAGTCTGATTAATTATCAGTGGCTGATCGTTGTAATACACTCTATTTCAGACAGAGCTTTATGGCATCTGGGAAGCCTTCAAAAATGGGTGAAGTGTGGTGGTGTTGTGCAGAGGGGGGCGTACAGGCCCGAAGTTCAGAGTCCGGCTAGCTGAGGGCCAAAGGCCGACGCCCCTCTGCAATTCCCGGCCAGCGCCCTTCGGCGTCTGAGGGCCTCGGGCTGTGCTGGCTGCGGACTGGCTCACACCGCTGGTATTGGGGAGGAACGGAGCTGACCATTTCCCGGGGGTTAAACATCGGTTTATTGAAGGTATTGCAGGATCTAAACGCGGCCAAATCAACCCGGAAAAGTTTTTTTTATAGGGGGTGAAACAGGATTATAAAGGAGGGGGGTGGGTACAGGGGGAACCAATCGGGAAAGGTGAGGGGATGAACTTCCCAGAACTGACACTCCATGGAGACCAATAATCAAAAGGTAAAGGAGGTGTCCTGGGACCCCAGCCAACCACCACCTCCAGAGAGGAGAAGGTTCTCAAAACCTGGGAGGAGAAGGGGGTGATTGACTGGGCCCAGGGAGGAGACAACTTTCACTGATAAGGGAAACCAGGGGAGGAGCAATTACATATCGGCAACTATGAATAGCGAAGTTACCATAGCAACTTAGCTGACAGGGTAGCAGTGGCGGGAAAAACTGGGGGAACAAAACCATTTTACACATAATAGGGGAGAACAATACATAAATTGGGGGAATAACACAAGAAACTTAACAACACACTACAACAGTGTAGTAGAATTCCTCATGGAACAGCTTTAATGGAGGGGACACTGCTGCTGCTCACGGCCCGTTCTGCTGAGCTCCAGCAGCACCAAACAGCAGAATTTAGATGTTATGAAGGGAAGTTGTACCCAGTAGCTTTAAGTTTAAAATGAATTAGAGCAGCTAGTAGGGAAAAAAAATTAAAAAAAATCAAACCAAGCAGCTCTCCAGAGCCCAGGTCAGGGTTGAATTTCTGTGGGTTTTTTACCTCATAAAACTTCAGGTTTTCCCTCTCTTTCTTTTATTCTCTGCTACACCCAGCATCTCCTGGCAGTTTGCAGAGCTGTGTTTGGCCACAGAGAGGTCCAAAACCCTGCCAGGCTCCAGCTGGGTCCTACAGGAAAGTCCTGAGGGGACTGAACTCAGGCAGGGCTCCATAAGGGTAGGGTGTGCTTTGGCAATCAGATGGACCCGAATGGCTTTGGGCAGGTGTAGGAATCTTCATCACCACATTGGATCATTGCTTGTTTTCTGGTGAAAGGATGGTTTGAGATCACCACACAAAGTTTTCTGTAGTTCCACAATCTAGGGATTTTAACAGACTGGGGTGACACAAATTATCTATTAATGCAACCTACCTATGTGGGTTGCTAATTTCTCTCCATACTCAGCTTAGAAAATAAAGCTTATTAATCCTAGAAGTGTTCTATTTAAAGTGTTTTACTATACCCTAAAGAAAAAAATATCAAGAATATCCAAATGTTGCAACAGTTTCAAATCAAACAAGTGTGAACATGAAGTGCAAACACAGGAGCACACTGGGTGACTTTAGGCCATCCCTGCAGGAAAGCAGAATCAGCAGTTTCCCACAGAAAGCCACAGCATGGAAGGATCAGCTGCAATAGTGAAACCAGCAGCTTGAGGCTGAGCTTCACCAGCACTGAACTGCTCTACCCCACTAAAACCCACTGTCCTCACCCAGGCTGCTTTAAAGAGCTTTCTCATCAAGTGCCATTGGCCAGTAAAAGATTAACTGTTTCATGCATTTAATATATAGAAATAGGTTTGACAAAAAAGGCTCCTACATTTTTACACCCAATGAACTACTGAGAGCTGTATTAGCTACAGATCTTCACAGGTAAAATTTGTGTCCTTTTCCTTGAATTGAGCTCCTTCAGGAAAACCCAGTGCTCAGTTCCATGTGACAAGTGGGGGACATTAATCATACTATATATCACAGACTCTAAAAATCATAATACAGCCTGTAGAAGGTGGCTGAGAACAGCCCAATTCCAGAGCCTGAACACCCCTCCCTGCTCCAGCAGACAGGCTCAGAACCTGCCCACACATTTTTTAGCATCCACACAATTCTTACCATCCTCACATTTCTTAGCACCCACACATTTCTTAGGTGCCCACAGTTCAGTGAAGTGATTAACTCCTATATGATCTATATTTTGAAATAGGTTACCCTTAAAAAAATAAACTACTACTGATTATTTAATATTTATTTAAATGCATTGAAAGCAACACAAATGAGGACAACTGAATGAAAAGATCCATATTTGTGCTCACTGAGCAGCATGGTCAGTTCAAGGGCAGAGTCCAGATGAACAGAAATGTGGTCTCAATGCTGGTGCATGCAAAACACCATCAAGTACTAAATAAATCTCAGCAGATTTTTCAGAGTCTTTATTCACTATCCACATGAAAGTTCACTGCAGGACTAAGATCAAGTGACTTCTAACACAAACCAGCCAAGGATTAAATGAGTAATTTTCTTTACATTATTATTGTACAGTGGTTTATATACTGTACATGAAAATAAGGAAGAAAAGCTGAAGGAGGTCCTGTTTTCATGTCAGACCAATTATCTTATTGGATTTCCATCTGCAGCAAAGGCAGATGCTAATGACCAAAATGTGCTCCTTTATCCTGTACCTTCATCCATCACTCCCTCCAACTGAGATTTTCTCTTTGCCCCACACCTCTGTCTCGCAGTTTTTTCACTAATCCATCTCAAGTCAGTGATGTGTTAGTTCCTCACCCTTGCAGGTAAGAATAGGAAATATAACATTTGTTGACTAACCACAGAAAAAGGCTCACTCTTAAGCTGCAAAGAATGCCAGCTGTGTGCTGGGAAATGCCTGGTATGTAGCTGGGCACTCATTACCTCTGACTTTACCATGAACAAGTTTCAAACTGGCATTCTGTCAGAATTCAATCTTTCCAGTGTGAAAACTCACAAAGTGCTGGAGCTGGGGAAGATGACTAAACATGTTTCCTTAGAACCAAAGGATTTGAACTTGCTAGCTACATAAGATTTACATACAGCCATTGTACCATATAATTTCATACAATCTGAGGAAACTTGCACTTTGTGACCCTCTAGAAACTATGTAAGCCTGAGATGAAGCCCTCCCAAAAAAAAAAAAAAATAGTAAAAAGCTCTGCACTACCAAAATCTTCCTTCTACATGCAGCAGCCTTGAAAAGAAAAAAAAAAAAAGGAAATAATTATTTGCTGTTCTGAGGTTTGGTTGTGTTCATTGTGTGTCAGGTTGCCTACAGACCCATTTATCCAATTCCTGTAAGACAAAGCAAAGCTGCCTGTCCATTATTAAGATGATCTTCCAAGCATGGAACTACTGACCAGAGACAGATCCATGAGTGAAATTATCTCCCCTTTGCCATGAGCAGAACAGTCTGTGCTGCCATCATTCAGGGCAGTGTCTCTGGGACACCTGAAAATCACAGTGCTGCTTCACCAGCAATTTTTGCAGAGCAGAAAAGGACTCAGGTCCTGCAGGGTTTTTAATGCTTTTGTACAGTAGATTATTTTTGTACCTAAAACAGGCATGGCATTAAAAACCCCAATAAATAGAACCACAAACAAACCAGCCTTCTTTCCCATCAGCAGCAGTAGGAATGAGAACTTCAAACAGGGGTGTCTTACAGATTTAACTAGTGAGAGATTCCTGTTAACTGCTGTAGAAATCCACTCAAAAAGAAAAACCCTTCCTTTGCAGCAGCTACACAGAAAGGTATCTGAAGCAAATACATGATCACAGTCCCAAAATCTGATTATTTCTGGTACTCCTGCCTCATCATATGAATAATACATGCTTTTTTTTATTTTATGCTTTTTCCAATACCTCAATTTCCTCATTATGAAGTAATTTCTATTGTAAAACATATTTCAAATCAATATCTATTTAAATTACTTCTAGGCTTAAGTTTTGCCAAAAATAAGAAACTACTATGTAACTCTCAAATTGGATTCTATAATGGTAAATAAAAATAGGCTTGTTTAATTGTTCTTCCCAGAGAAATTCAATATAGCCTCAGCTTCCAAATAAAGCATAAAACTATTTAACATGACTAAATATATTGCAAATGATCAGTTCTAAGGACAATTCATGTTGACAGTGGCCAGAGGAGGTCCTCTAAACACCCCTTACAGAAATGGTAGAAGCAATGCTTTATGAGAAAAGAAAGTTATTCCCCTCAGTGGTAGCATGCATTAAAACAAAGCAAACAGATTTTCTCAAAGCAGACTAGTATCAATACAAAATAGTTGGGTTTTTTAATGTAATAAACCAAGAAACAAAGTGTTCCTATATTGGAATATGATCCCAACATTCCTAAAATACACAGAACTGACCTATTGCTTAACCAACACCTGGTCTGCCTAGAATCTGAATGGATGAACTTGAGATGTTTAATTCAAGAAAACAAAAAGGCACCTGACAGGGTTTTTTACATCATTGCTTAAGAAACAGCAGGAAGTTAAATTCTGACAGAAGAAGCCCTTTACATATACACAACAGGCTTTGGATCTTTGTTATGGCAAAGTGTATTTTCATTGCCTAGAAACAACCTGACACCCAAACCTCTCCAAAATCTAAAAGCAAGATCAAGAGCTGTGCAAAAGAGCAAAAATACACCCAAGTATTAAGAACATGCTGGCCACAGCATAATCAGTGTACTGATAAGCCAGAGGTGAGAGAGGGCACAGCAAGGCTGTCACCATAAGCAACTTAATAAAAGGTTAATGAGCAAGGTAGAGCTCATTAGAGAGCTAACACAGATGAACCCACGAGTACTGCAGCAGCCATCAAGCAAGGAGCCAGACACCTGAAACAGTCCCTACTCTGTGCCTCTAAATGCCATTAACCACTTTAACAGCACTGTTAAAGGGACATGATAAAGTTAAAACCCACATGAACAGCGTCCACAGCATTAAAGAACTGTTGGAGTGCACACAATGACAAACCAAAAGCTGGACTCAGGTTACAAGATAAACTCCACTTTGTGCTGATAGCATTCACTGCCCTGGTCTATCAAAAGAAATCTACATGAAAACAAGGTTGTATTAGGTTTTCTCCACATCTGAACAAGACACTGCTCTGACATACCGAAATGTTTGCAGAAAAAGCTGTTTGCATTTCTATAATAAAGCAGCAAATACATTAACATTAAATACAAACATTTAACTATTGCTATTATCAACAGAATTGCATAAGTCCTTTATCAATTACGACCAAAAAAACAAAAAACCCCAAAAAACCAAACCTAGCCTACAGTCACTGAATTTTGCCAACAACCTTACATCCAGGGATTTCCTCAACTTCTACTACACAAGATAACAAATACCATTCAACAGCAGAGCAGCTACAGAACAGGGGGTTTTGCCAGACACAAATACATTTATTAAAGAGACAGAGAAAAGTGATTACATGCTATTAGAGTAAAACACAAATTACTACTTATTACTTTAGACATAAAGCACAACCCTTCTTTTTCAATTAGTAGACAATTGCTTTTATGGAGAAAAATGTGTATAAAATGCTAGACAAACTTTAAATGCACTAAAACTAGACTTCACTGTCTCTCCCTAGACTCTGAGGAGTGCAGCAGGAATGCAAGATGCCTTTTCTTGCTTTCAAGGTACAGTTATGCAGATCACACAAAGCCTGTAGAAATGGATGATACAAAATACTCATCACTGCTGTGCTGCAAAAATTTTGTACCTACCTGGAAAGAATACAAAGTACTTGAGTAGTAATTTGGCTTTAGTAACAGACAGTGCACATATGAATATCTATTTTTTAAATACAGTATTTTGTAACTAAATAACAGAGGAGGCCAGGATCTGTGACACAAACTGAGTTATAACATGTTCAAAATCAACTACTGGCAAAAGTTCTCTTTGTGTGCCGTTCAGCACCCAGTAATAACCTCTAGAAGTTGCCCAATACAAAAGACAAGGAAAATGGCATATTTTTACATACTAATTAACACCTTGAAGCAAGAAAAAAAACTCTTTTGTGGTCTTCAATGTGGAAGCCAACAGAGTAGCAAAGCGCCCCTTTTGGCCCCATAAAGAGAGAACTCCTCACACCCCAAGCACCTTTGTTTACAAAGTTGCAATCGCTGTTATCCAAAGTTTTATTTACAAAGTTACTTCAGCAACAGCAGGGAGACATCAAAAAGGTTCTGAACTACACATGGAAGCAAATACTATGTACTTAAGAACATGTGGGCAATAGGGAAAAAACTGGGAGAGAATAATCACATTTCATGTAGATGAGAAACTTTTCAGCTTTAGGTAAGGTAAGAGGTTATTAAGCAGCTGTGAAACTCCTGACTTTCTCCTAGATATTCTTTGCTAAGCAATATATTAGCATACCATAATCCCAAATCCAATGTAATCTTACAATTTAAAGCCCCACTTTTGCATCTTATCAGCAAGGGGCTTGATTTTCCAAGCCAGCTTTCAGTGACACCTGAACTCTCAGCTGTGCCACCCATAAGAGTGCACTGTGACTGCTCAGCTGTTACAGGAGTGGGGATTCACCTGCCTAAACCCAGCCTGGAGACGCTGGGGAAGAATTTGTAGTTTTAGTCTGAGTTCCACAAAACCTTGGGTCCCTGTGGACAGCTCAAGGCTCCCACCTGAAGCTGTAAATGCCATGGTATGGACAGCTGGGACACCAAGGAGCCATCCCTCCCTCCTGAGGACAATTCCATTCACGTGCATTGAGCCCTGGTGTCCCCTGCACAACACGGGGGTGGGAAGGATACCTTCAGTGCATGGCATAAAATGTAAAGGTGAAAAGCACCAGAGCAGGCTTGGACACTTGCACTGAGCACAGCAGGCCACCAGCCCACTACCCCGTGGGAAAATCAGCTATGATATTGCTTTTTCCTCTGAAGCATTCAGAGATTCCCAACTCCTTCAACCACAAAGAACATTTTAAGTTAACTGTTAATTCTTCTTAGTTTTAGAATTATTTATGCTTCATATATCATTCTGAGTGTCAGTTACCTTCTATCATCACACTTCTCATTCCTGTTTCAGGCTCTGCACTCTGCTTCTTTCTTTATTTGCCCCTCCAGTCCCTCATCACACATGCCTCATTCACTCTTTATGGTGGCAGAAAGTTTGAGAAGCACGTGGAAAACTGACTGTCTCCAACTAAATGGTGAGAACACCTCACTGTCCTCTGCATATCTGAGGCAAAGTGAAGATGTCTGTCCTCATCTGCTGGAGGGGGGGAGCACATCACCCATCACAGGTTGCACAGGAACCCTAAAATCTTGTCTGGAGTGCAAAGTTCATTTGTTCTGTCTGGGTGTGTTGGGAGTGCTGACTCTGCACCACGACTGTGCTGTCCCAACCTCTCCTTCGGGCTCCTCTCCACTTTGCAGCTTCACCCTTTCCAAAACAGCAACAGAATGGAAGCAAACCTGCCGTGACAGCTTCCCTGCTGGCCAGGGATTGCTCTCCTCTGGACAGTTCAGCACCTCAAAACTTGAAAGAACCACTACATTACTCAAAAAAACGTATTGCTCTGTCAGGGCTATCCAAATCTTGGATATTTTAAAAATCCACTTTCATGAGAGCACTTATACATTCAATTGCAGGGGAAGCAGCTGAAAAGTCTTCAGAAATTACACCACTACAAAGCTAATTACACTTCAAAACTCAAACAGGCATTTTCAGTTACTCATCTCTCATGAATTTCAGGGAAAAGGCTAATTGCAGAAGAATGCTGTAAACAAACCTAAAATCCTTACTTAACACATAACAAAAGCTAAAAAGAACAAAAGAGAAAGGAAACGTGGTACCCTAAGAGTGGTAAGGCACAACAGAAAGGAAACACAGTACCTGAGCAGTGATAAGACATTCAATATCAGAATCAGGGGATAGAAACAAAGTGAACATGTCTGTTGCCACTTCTGCTACAGAAGTATCAGGGCACATTTCATTACATTCACTATACAGTGCATTTGTAAAGGAAAACTACTACAATACCAAAAAATAAAAAAGCAAAAACCCAGAAGGTTTAGTTACCACAGCAGTGGTGATAGTTCTCTTATCAACTTTCAGACTTCCCCCAAAATTTACTGAGGGAATTAAGCAGACCAGAAAAGAAGCAGACTGCCTTTATCATGGGATCTCAAAAATATTCCTTACACAGAGAACTCTACCCCTTCTTATATTAAGCAAGAATCACCTCATCTCTAGAGGTGAGCAGCAGCCACAAGTGGCTCACACCAAGGGAGGACACCCCAAATGCACACACTCTCCATGGAGCCATCCTCCAAAGAGGCACATCGTGATCCTATCATCACACACCTGACAAGATCCCCAAGCTTTCCATATGTATTGATTCTGCCACTTAGTTACACCCAGATGAGGGCATGGAACAACCCCTCTGTGCAAGGCTTCTTCACCTGTCATAAATGGAAAATGATCCTTCCTTTCAGGAAAGCTCCTGCCAGCAGACAAGCAATGTACCGTGCCAAGCACCCATTAAGAGCAAAACAGCAACTCAGCTGCACAGCACCCAAATAACGCTGAGGACGCAGGCCAACTCACCTGATTTTATAATTGGGTAAGGTGTGCTTGCGCTTAATCACTTTCTTGAACTGGTTCACTATGATGGAAGTGAGCTGAGGCATGGGCCTCCCTTCAAACTGAGACTTCACCTCAAAGACAATCACGGGGTCGTCCATAAAAGAGAAGGACCAGTGAGTGAAGGGCAGGCGTGTGAAGACCAGCTTCAGCCTCCCCATCACCCGGGAGATCTTCACGAACAGGTAGGCGGACTTGCCGAACACCAGGTCGGCATCGATGGCCAGGTGGAAGCCACCATTGTATTCCAGGTCTACCTCAAAGGCCAGCTCCTCGGGACAGCCCTCCTCATTGCAGGCCACCGGCCGGATCAGCTTCACGGACTTGAAGACAGGCAGGACATCGCCGAGAGAGACCTCCCTGAGGCTAAGCCCCTCCAGCACCTTCCCTGTCATCTTGGCCTGGAGCAGCTCCTCGAACTCCACCTTGATCTTCTTGATGACCCAGTCCCTGACCAGGGAAGTGTCCCTGAGCTCCCTGAAGAGGAAGAGGAAGATGGCATTGAGGAAGTGGCACGTCTCCTCTCGGGAGGAGGGGGCTGGAGGGGGCTCCGGCTGCTGCTGCTGCTGCGGTGGCTGCTGGTGCTGGTGCTGCTGCTTGGGGCCGGGATCGGGGCCCGGGGCGGCGGCGGGCGCGGAGGCCGGGGCCGGGCTAGGGGCTGGCTCCGCGGCTGCCGGGCCGCCGGCCAGCTCCGCGCCCTGCAGGTATTCCCTGAGGCCGTACTCGGCCGCCACGCGGGCGTAGACGATGCCGCAGTAGGTTCCGTCCCCCCCGGGGGGCTCCGGCTTCCTCCTGTAGAGGAGCAGGAGCTGAACCAGGAGCGTGAGGCAGCAGCCGGCCAGCGCCGAGAGCAGGATCACATAGAGCAGCGGCATCCTCGGGCCTCCGTGCTGCCCCGGGCGCGCCGCCCTCACCACGCCGCCGCCATCGCGGGGGTCGCGCCCGCGCCCCGCCGGCGTTTAACGGCCGCGGCCGCCAGGGGCCGCCTCATCCGGGTCCCCCCCGCCGCTGGCCGCGGGGAGGGGCGGGGCGGCGGCGGCAGCCAACCAGCGGCGCCGGCCTCGCCCTCCTCGCGCTCCGATTGGCGGGCCCAGAGGGTTACGTCATGTCGCCGGGCGCCGCCGTGGCGTCACGGCGCGGCGGGCGCGTGCGCGAGGGGAGGGGGAGCTGCGTGGGCGGAGCGGGGCGGGCGCGCGCGGAGGGGTCACCCGCGGCCGTGAGGGGCGGCGCGCGTTCCCGAGAGCCGGCCCGGGGCGCGCTGCCCAAGCTCGCTCCCGAGACCCGTTCTCAGGGCGTGCTCCCCAAGCTCGCTCCCGAGACCCGTGCTCAGGGCGCCCTCCCTGGGAACACTTCCAGGGACTCCTCTCCCAGGGCGCGCTCCCCAAACTCTCTCCCGAGCCCCGTTCTCAGGGCGCGCTCCCGGGGAAGCCTCTCCCGGGGCGCACTCCTCGTACCCGCTCCCGGCGCACCATCCCAAGACCCTGTGCCCGGGCGCGCTCCCAAGACCGGCCCCGGTGCGCGCTCCCCTGATTTGCTCCGCGAGCACAGTCCCTACACCCGCTCCGGGCGCGCTCCCGGTGTGGCCGTGCCCGGTGTGTGACCGTGCCCGGTCCCCGGTGTGGCGGTGCCCGGTGTGTGACCGTGCCCCTTGTGGCGGTGCGGGCAGGGGGACGCGCCGCCTGTGGGAAGGTGACCGGTGTCGGTGGCACTTGGTCGCCTGAGGAGCACCCGAGAGGCGGTTACAGAAAAAGGACATTGGGCATCTTCAAAAATCGGCGGGTGGGTGGGGATTGCTTCGGTGAAATTGCTCCGGAGAGGGGCGATGACATAAAGTCTGTTTTCGTGGGCGTTGTGTGACTTCCTAGAAACCTCCGTGTTTCCTGCTGATGAGAGATACTTTTAGCACATTAAAAAACCCCAAAACCTTGCCTGGATGACATTTTATCCAGCTCTGCTATTATTGGTGATGAGATATAAATCTGTTTCCGTCTCCTTCAGCTATCTACTTGTGCTTAAAAGTCGTCATTGAGTGCATGAGGTAAAAAAGCCCTACCAAGCCTGTGGAGAAAAGGCGCATGAAGAAAAGAAAGCTGAGAGCTTTGCATGATATTTCATCCTCTGATGTGTGTGAGGCCGCTGCTGTCCTGTGGGTAGGACAAGCAAGGACAGAGGTTTGTTTTAGGACAAACTGGCTTCGATGAGCTCGCAGAGGAAAGCAGAGGAGGGATCTCACAGGCCAGGCTGCTAGAACCATTGCAGGGAGGTGACCGATGTGGGCTGTGCAGGAGGCACAGCCAGTGACAGCCCATCCAACTGGGGACACTGGACATTACAGGGAGGATGGACATTACAGCACGGCTTCAAAACCAGTGAGCAAGGAGAGAAAGAAGAAACGTGACATAAGGCAGGGCTACAGCATGCAGGGACCCTTCAGAGTAATTTTGAACATTCTGAGAGGTTACCTTGGAAGAGCCGTTCAAATTCGGCTGACAGAATTATCATAGGAAATACCCATATTTTTACTGGAAAATATAAACATATATCCAAAAGACACTCCTGTTATTGTAGTCCAGCAAACTCATTTAAAGGCCAGATCGAAGATGTATATACTGCTAAAGAATGTACAGCTGTACACTGTTTTTCCAGGTGCTTCCCTTTGTCAGGGGTAGGCTTTTCTTTCAGTCTTGGAATAGAAGTTTTATGATTTCTGAAAGGCAGCAATAACTGAGACAAAAGTTACTTTAATGATTAAGCTTGTTTTTTACACTGTTTTACACTAAATACCTAGCTAAAAGTCCTTTGATAATGTTATACTGTAATAGAATAAAACTCACGCTCACATTGTTGGTTGTTTTTTTCCCCAACCTCCACAACTGCTTAAAAATGCAAACAAGAGGAGAAGAAAATGTGAAATTTTATTGCCAAGAAGATAAAAGCTCTCTTCCCCATCCCCCTTCGTAAAGTGTGTGGGGTGGGAGGATTGAAAAGCTCTTAATGATGTAGTGCTGTGGTTTGAAACTAGAGATTCAGAGTATGAATTTTTTATAGGTCTTGTGACTGAAAGTTGAAATGCCTGGGTGTTTAACAGAGCTCTCCTTTAGAAATGCCAGAGAGGTCATTAGTCCAACATTTGAGCTGCTCTGTTACGGGCCTTCACCGTGGCTAACACAGCCAAACGTGGTAATAATGGAAAGGTTTGGGATTTGCAACTAAATGGCTTTTCAGATAAGGACTAATCTATTCAAAAAGGCAATAGCAGCCTTGCTTTTGGGTCAGGAGGAACAGCTTGAGGAGAAAAAAAAAAAAAAAAAGTCATGTTGCAGATGTCTCAATTGAGTATTTTCTCCTATTAGACAAGCAGAATAGGGAATTTGGCACATTCTGTGCACCTGATGGCAGCTTAAGAGCCTCTGAAATGTTCAGCTCAGTAATGGCTTTTCTCCTTCCCTGGGAACATTTTCAACAGGAGCTGTGTTATCTTAAAAGCCACGTTCTGAAGCAAGAGTCGGGCGTGTTTTAGAGTTTTCAATGAGAGTGGGAGAATGGAGGGAAATAGCAAATGTGTTAACGTGAATACAAAACCATTGTGCAAAAATGTTATATAACATGGGACTGAAATAAAAGGAAAAGATATTTAAATTTGTCAGGTAGAGGAGAAAATGAAGATTCATTTTAATACTATCGAAAAAGGGCCTTTAGGAACATATTTTACTTTGGCTTCCATTTGGAAAGTCTTATTTGCACTTTCTGGAAGTCTAGATGAATAGAAAGGTTTATGTAGTCTCACCAATTTCACCCGGGTTACACAGAGCTTTGTAAAACTGTGTAGAATGTACTCAATTGTTTACTCTTTGAATAGCTGGAAATTATTAAATGGGGCTCAAGACATGAAAATAAAAAGGCCTATATTTATACTGATCTTTTTAAAAAGTACTAGAAAATAGTTTATTAAAGGGATATTTTACCTGTATTTAAACAAGGAAAATTCTCTTTTCATTTGTAAATCAATTTAGTACATGACAGCAGCAAATCGCTAAATGTAGAGTTTCAAAATTAATTTCAACACTTTGTGGGAGATTTCAACAATGATAGTGCACAAAGATTGCAAAATGTGTAGAGTTCCATAATTGATAATACAGAGCAAGTAGCATAAATTCACAGAAGGGATATGTTTGAGGCAATTGTCCTGTGCTAAGCAAGAGTGGGGGTGCCTTGGGAACATTTGTCTCAATCCATCTCCCTCCTGCCTGATCCAAGGATCACTGGGCTTTTAGGAGCATTTTCTGTAACCCCAGGCAGCAGGAGCAGGCAAAGCTGCACACTTTAAAGTTCATGTTGTGGAACCAAGGAAAGAAACATCCACATCGCAGTCTTGGAAAGGCAGTTACAGATGGGTGGGTTTTATTTTTTTCAGAACTGCAAAGTAGTCTAAATAGATTGTTTTTCAAAGCAGGATGTTTTGTAATGAGTGGTTTTAGTAATTTTCTTCTTCACTGGAGTGGAATTGTTGCCTTCTTCTGTAATATCTGTTGGCAAAATGATTTCATTCTTTCCTAGGCCTCCTATTGTTTTTGTATTACATCTCTTAGAGACCAAAATTAGATTATCATTCTCATGGTGCTGCATGAAACAGGATTTAGAAAGTGATTAGGTAAATTCATGAGGAAAAAACAATCCATTGAAGGCTATTAAACACAAAGATTGCTGCAAGTTGCACTGTGACAGACAGCTGGCGGGTGTCTTTTCCCTTTGACTGTCCTCAGGCATCTACAAATTCAGCACAGGGAACAGCTGCTCTGCTCCAATGCTGAAGATGTGCTAAAACCCAAAAAAAAAAGGAAACACAGTGATTGGTACTGCTTCTAATTCTGGTTCTGAACTCTGCCAAGAACAGTGTTACCTTAATATCAGGCAATTCTGCATTTTATAGGTATAAACCTCTTTAAAAACACTGGGGCTTCAGGTGAGATTTTCTTTGATGCCATCTAAATTGCTACTTTTGTTTTAATTCTGCTTTTTTAGGGGCAGGTTGCACTGTGAGTCTGCTCCCAGAGCTGGCAGAAAGAGCTCACCCTGTTTCTATCTGGGCCCTGGGGAGATTTGTTCAAATTTGTCCCCTGTGACCCCATTCCTTGTCCAGAGGAGAATCCATTGCTTGGGGCTCCATAGTAATTTCCAAATCTCTCAAGTACATTTCACTATTATAATCTAAATTCCCCCACTCAGAATTTTGTGGGAAAAAATTCCAGTTTGGGTGACTCAATCATATTTAGGCTGTGATAATGCTGCAGTGAACCACCAGCATTTAGTCAGCTGGAAAAAATCGTTGGCTCTCTTGCATTAATGCATCCATTTATCCTACTAAAAAATATGACACATGCATCCCCCAACTTCTAGTTATTTTTAAGGATGGCAACTGAGAATTTTGGAAGATTTTATTCCTATCTTAGAAATGTCTCACTGGAAGACTTATTTTTTTTCAAGATGGAAGTGCATATTAGATATTGCTTTTTAGTGGATCCTACCTGACATATCCAACCCTCAGTTTTCAGAGATAAAGAGAAACTACAGAATTTACTTTGAAATTGTGAATATTGCCTGCAGCCACAGGAAAAAAGCAAAAGAACTCCATTGGCTGAGTAAAGATGAGAATGCCCCAAATTGACACTTCTGAAAAAGAAAAATTCTGGGTCCAAATTTGCAGATCGGGTATAATCTGTCTCACAACAGGGATGCTGACATTTATCAATCTTACCTGCAACAAGTACAACACTTGAGTTATTTGGCAACAGTGACTTAGAGCCCAACCACTTTGGATCTGAACATGTTAAAACAAAAAAAGACAGTGAGGGTTTGCATCCAAGATTTAGTTTGGCGCAAATACAAACCCAGTATTTTCACTGAAGCTCATCTTTAATTATCTTTTAAAGTATGTTCTGCTTGTTTAATCAAGAGCTTAACATTTTGGATGTAAAGATGCTTTGGATACTTCAAGAGGTTCATCATACTCAAGCTTAAAGTATCTGAGTTCTTAATTAGGGATTCTGTTACTATCTTACACAGACTCTGGTTTTTATTATATCATGAAGGAAGATACTCCACTTAGGAACTGTAGCTCTCAGATAACTTTTCCAAGATTAAAAAAAAAAATTAAACCAGCTATTTTAATTGTAAATATAACAAATTCAGGTTTTTAGAATTACCAGAATGCAAGGCAAACTGAAGATTTCCTTTATTCCCTGTCTGCTGTTACATCTTAAGTCCAGAAACTGCTACTTAATTCACAGATGCGGGTGAGACTTGTCACACGTATTTCGCTTTTTCCTGCATTTCCTTTCCTGACTTGTGGTATTCATGTAAATGCCAGCTTGCTTAAGCTCTGCAAAGTGATATGTTTGGGACAGTGATGATCACATTTGTCATTTAGTGCTCACTCTGGTACCTTTGCCTTACATACTCTGAAGCACATTCACATCCCTACTCAGAATTGCAGGCACCCTCCCCAAGGCCCTCTTGCAAGCTCCCAAATTATCTTATTCAGAATGGAGATTGTTTTAGCTACTTCCCCTAATCCATTTCAAGTATAATTACACTATGGTCAATATGTTTTTGATGTTCCATAACCTCACATTATTTTTTTTTAATGCTTGGCTCATTTCCTGGATTAGTCCAAAGCAGCCTCTGGCTGATGGAGAGGCTTCAGAAAACTGCATTAAAAAGCAATTTTGGTTTGCACAGGGATTCACTGGCTAAAGGGTTAATACACACTTCAGGGATGAATGTGGAGTTTGAGATGAGGGTCCCTGGGAGGCTTTGTGCCTCACTTGCCCTTCATTAAAAGTGTAATTCCCTGCATCAGTCCACAGGTAGTTGGTCATGTCTGGCAGCCACTGGTCACGGAACATCTGCTGTGTCTTGTTGGCCTCCAGATCAGCTCAGCCAAATCAGGCCATGGCAGGGAGCTCCTTCCCTCCCTCCTTCCCTCCCTCCTTGCCTCCCTGCTGCAGGAGGTGAGGGCGGTGGAGACCTGTGGAAAGGTCAGGGCTGCACACGTGGCTGGGCTGCAGTCCTGTGACTCAGAGAGGGACTCTTCATCTGTCCGGATGTCCGACCCTTCATCAGCCTGGATGTCCATCAGTGGCTGTATGTTCAACCCTTCATCATATATATATGAAATATATCTATATCTGACTCTTTATCTCTTTGTCAGCCTCTGTGTCTGACCCTTTATTAGCCTTTATGTCAAACTCTTCATCAGCCTCTGTGTCTGACCTTTATCAGTCTCTGTATCTGACCCTTTATCACCTCTGTATCTGACCCTTTATCCCTTTATCAGCCTCTGTATCTGACCCTTTATCAGCTTCTGTATCTGACCCTTTATCACCCTCTATATCTGACCCTTTATCCCTTTATCAGCTTCTGTATCTGACCCTTTATCAGTCTCTGTATCTGACCCTTTATCACCCTCTATATCTGACCCTTTATCCCTTTATCAGCCTCTGTATCTGACCCTTTTTCAGCCTCTGTGTCCTGCAGCAGGGAGGGCAAAGGGCTGCACTGGGGGCAGTGGGAATGAACCACCTGGCACTGCCACAATCTCAGCCCGAGTTCATGCCCTGGGAGAGTGATTAATTGTGCAAATGCTCGTTAATCCAATTCCAGCAGCTCCAGCCCTGGGATTGGTGACAAGCTGTGGCAGGTCCTGGATTCCTGTAGCTGCTCACAGCCCCCATGGATCCTGATGCTGGCTCAGTAAGAGAAATGAAGTAGAGGAACAGGAGATTTGGGGGAACCTGCTCCAGCTCTTCAAGCTGGAGGGAGTATCTCAGAAATTTTAGCTCATGTTGAAGTTTTCTCAGAAAAGGAAGATTCTGGGATTTCTTTATTATTCACCTTAGCATCTCTGCTAAGTTTCATACAAAGTCTCAAGCTATTAAAACAATTAAAAAAAAAGGAAATTACTGAAATTACTGATCAGCTCATGTACTTTGTGGCAAAGGTGTGTTAGGTGTAAGTGCAGTGGGCAGGCATGACTGTATCCTGTCACCCTGGCATTCCTGGGACTTCTGAGGCACCTTCACAGGGCTGTACATAAAGCTGTCCATCTCAGCATCTGTAAATGTGTGTGAGGAGCTGAACAGATCCTTGCATCTCCCTTCCTCCCCTCAACCCAGCAGTTTCAACTAAAATGAATATAACTTGTTCCAAGCACTCAAAAGTAGATCAGTAAATAAATCTGGGGGAAAAAAATACCTTTTGTACTGGTAAGAAGCTCAGGAAAGGTAAATGGAAACATTTATCTACATATTCTTACTTCTATTTCATCCTACTAACAGGATTTTACAACAGTTTTTCCCTGCCTGTATTGATGCTTCTGTATTCAGAAAATGAAAATATCCATGTGTGTTCCCAGGGCTAATCTATACACACGTAATTTCATTCCCTTCACAGCATATTTCTGCACAAACTCAAGTAGATTTTCTCAGAAACTGTCCCAAAGGCCATGTTTAATGACGAATTATGATCATTGCAACCATATCTGAGCTATAATTCTAATATATGTACATATGTTTGTATTTTAATACATACACATATCAATTTGGGCTACATATTTGTAATAACATGAGTTACTTTTTTTAACTAAGTAAGACAAATAGCTATATTTTTGAAATCTCTGTAAATACCATTAATAACACATTTCAGCTGAGAAAGCATAACATTACAATTCCTGCATTCTCCCTTTAGACTTTATTTGATAGTCTGGTTTCATACTACTCAGTCTGTGCTGCTACTGTTCAGAGCAAGACAAACATTGGCCAAATTTAAATTCACCCAGAAGCAAAACCTCACGTTTAACACTCAGAAAGTGATACATTCAGAGGACTGAAGCAATTTGTAAAGCCACAAACATTTTGCAAGCTGGAAAACTGTATTACCTCTGTAGTAACAGTGAAATCTGGCCTTATCCTTTGACACAGAGTCTATGCCACAAGTTTTTAACACTTTTTTTAACACTAATTTTTTTTTGTTCATAAGACATTGTAAAGGAATGGGCTGAGTGAGCTGCCTACACAAAGGAAGTGACAACAATAAGTAAGAAAAAGAGTAAGGAAAATCAGCAGATTGGGGAGGCTGCTCTAAATTTTGGATTATCAGTAAAAATAGATGGAAATCTCTGGCAGAATTGCAATCTAAAACAAGGATCTTCATGTACACTTCCAAACTTCTGACAAGGCAAAAATTCCAAATCCCTCTTAACTGAAGAACAATTTCCCCTTTTTTTTGGACAAATTGTACTCCTGTAGCATCATTAGGTCAGAAGGAAAAGCTCATGGGTGTTTGCACAGTTTTGGATCTGTTCGATTTCCTCTCTCTTTTCCTGGGCACTCAGTGATGCTGAGGATGCTGAGTTGATGCTGAGAAGGTGAAATTCCAGTCTGCAGGCTCAAACAAGTGAGGAACCTGTTTATTGTCCTCAGCATCACAGCAGATTGGCATTTCCTCCCACTACCAGCCTACAACTTTTCAGTTATTTCCCTAATTTAAGAAGCATGTCTCTAAAACCACAGCTGCCTGAAATGCAGCCTATAGACTTCTATTTGAATTTACTTATTGAGCTCTGCATCTAACAAATGGAAAAACTGAAGCAAATATTTTCAATATGAAATTTAAACTTCTCTGAAATAAGCCTTAAAGAAGCTTGGGTTCCTGAATAATTTCTGCTAAAATTTGTCATCCCCGCAAGGTTATTTAATCCAAATCAACTTTAAATTTAAAAAAAATATAGGAAGATGAAAACTGTCATCTAAAAAGTGAAACTGAAGTTCTATGAGGGCTGTATTTCCAAATAATGTTATTTTTATTGGAATGAGTAAAGCTTAGAATATGGTAATAAAAACTTGGAGGTTTTTGCCAAGATTTTGACTTAACTGCTTTTGATCAGCAACATTTTCTGAAATCTTTTGAAAAAAGCAGCCCAGGTAACTACATGAGTACCAGCAATGCATTTTCTGCCATTGGTACTGACCTGATCAGCTCAGCTTAAAGACAAATAAAATCTTTATTGCAGTCCATGCAGTTTTTATGTGAATGCCATGTGTTGAAACTACTCACATTTTACAGAGGGAGCTCCAAATGCATGCACTGCCAGCCATGTGAATGATAACCCTTATTTTTATAATAGGATTGCTGCATTTATCACCCCAATTACAATGATCCTAAGCCCTGATCCTAAGCCCTTCTGCTTTAAAAAAGGCAAAATGAGTTAAACAAGAGATATCTGCAAAGGCAAGAAGCTGTTAACAGAGTGCTGGAATTGTACATCTGCAGATTTTTAAGGGTTGAGAAGCTGAGTAAAGCTGCTCTCAAGTGCTGTTTGGTTCCACAGCCTGTGTACTCACTCCCACCACCTCCTACAAGTGGGAGTATTGTCAGTTCCTAGTAGTCTGAGAGACAAATGTTACCTTTGAGGAATATAATCAATGCACATCACGTACAGCGGCTACAATAAAGGTCTCCGTAGCAACATCAAGAACAGATATTTTTAAATGCTCTTAGTCTTATGCTCATGGTTTTTAAAAAATACAGCTATTAACTGCTTCCAATGCAGATGTTGCTGTGAGCTAATCATCCAACAAAACTCCTTTGCTGAGGCTTCAAAGGATGATCCCTGCCTTGTTTTTCTGCAGATCACCACAGGCTTGCTTTTCCCCTGCAATCAGTTAATTTCCACTAAATATTGCATCATTATTTATCAACAGGCAGCTGGTCTGAAAAATCAACCTGTCAGAGCTTTCTCTCCTCTGAGAGGAGTCAGAAGAGCTGTGGGAATAGAAAAGAATTTAAAAAGGAAAATCGGAGCAGGTTATGGCAGACAGTCCGCCAGAATGGTAGAAAACAAGAGTTTGGGGAGGCTCATCTTGCCTGGGAGTGGGCTGGGAGAAGCAGAGTTAGAAGGTAGGAGGGTGAGGAGGAGGAGGAAGAGGAAGAGGAAGAGGAAGAAGAAGAAGAAGAAGAAGAAAAGAAGAAGAAGAAGAAGCTGGAAAGCTCCTCAAAGCCCTGTGAGCTCTGTCAGGTGCTGCAGCGGGGGAGCTGCTGTGGGAGCAGAGCTTGATTAAGAGAGCAAGAACAACAGAAACAGTTGGGTTTGTGTCAGGGATCCCAAATGGCTGTTTCTGGAGGAGGAGCAGGAAGAATGCTAATATTTTTCTGAGAAATGAAGCGGTGTGTGAGTTTTTCTTGCATTTTCTTGCCCCTTTGCACCAATGTCCCCAAAGATTCACCCCCTACTGATTCCAGCATAAAGACTGAGTTAAGGCAAGCATGGATTTTCAAACCTCCTTGTACCCAGTATTTTTCTTTGCTATCTCAGAGCAATCCTACTGTTTTCCCCTGATTTTCTCAACCCTACAGTTCGAGAGGGAAATGTAGATTTCAGGCAGGTAAAGCAGGTAGAAAAAGGCTGAGCTCAGCCCTGTGCTGATTGATACTGGGGCTTCATTTCTGAAAGGAACAGAAAGATCTTCCTTTCCACTGTTAGCTTCTTAAGAGACAACCAGCGAGGACCAATAATAGCAATAATTTATACAGGAGGGATAGAGGCATGTACTGCATGCCTTAGAGTTCATTAATTATATATAAATACACGTACTGGGTAAAAAAACAACCCTCCTAAGTTTGTTAATAGACTTTTGAGAGGCTAATCTTTGCTTCATCAGCTTAAATTCTTAAAGCACAGTCTGGCAATACTGTTTGTACCATGCAGAAATGATCTGCTTTGAAGGGAGCACAAACCAGGGAGCATCAGAGTGTAGTCATCCATTATTCCCTCTATTTTGTACACAGGGCTCTGGTCCATCTCTGGAGCAGCTTGGACACAAATGATGTCAAAGGCAGGGGAAGGGAATCACGGGTAAACATGTAAAAATTGTGTGTTGAGAAGGAAAAAAAATGAGCAGCTCTTGTCAAGAACAGGGTGTGCAGAAGGGTAGGTAAAAGGTAAAATTGAATTCTGTCCCATTCTGAATCTCTTCAAGGGACACCAGAGGTCTTTAACAGGCATTCACAGTCATGCATTTGTGCAACAGAATTGCCTGGGCTGGGCAGAGCTGGTTCATTTTAGTGTTCCTCTCTCTTCTATTAGCACAGGAGCACAGATTTCTTCAGCTAATTCAGCTCTGCTCCTAATGGCAATGGCAATTACCTGGGAAGTTCTCCTTCTTCAGGACCATATCCCCCTCTACTCATGCTGTTTTGCTGGGAAAGCCTGGGAGAGGCTTTGCTGATGGCAATTTGGCTGAGCTGCCCATGTCTCTAAGAAAAGAGCAGCCATCAGCAGCTCTGTCCATGCTTAGTGCAGTCAGCTCCTGGCTGGGGAGGAGCTGAAGATTCAGGACCAACTGCAAGGTCTGTTCAGGATCTGTGCCAAGGAGCAGCTGGACAGGCTGCTGGCTGAAGCCTGTTACACCACCATGGCTCATCAGCGAGCTAATTGTCTGTGTTTGATTTTACACAGGAGATTTGTGGCATCAGTGCTTCCTCCACACCAGTTGCTCTGCATATCTGATGCTGTAACGTGAGCTCACTTGCAGTCAGAAGGGCACCATCAAGGACGTTTTCAAAGTGTATGCCAAGTTATTTGTGAAACCCTCCCAGAACAATAAAAATATTGCTTTTCCTCAAGGCCAAGTCGTTATTTGATTCCTACAGTTACTCTCATCAGCATGAATCTTCCCACAGTAACTTCTTTTTCATGTCTTCTCTTCATGTGCATTTACTGGGGGAATTTTTTCACTTGACACAAGATAGGTGCCATTAAGAGCCAGCACAGGTTCAAATTTAGGTGAAGAGGAGGTCACACAGATGCAGTGAAGATTAGGAAGCAAGTTATTTCTGTCCTTCTAACACCATTGATTTTTCCCTTTTGCTTTCCACACATTTTTACATTTAGTAGAGTTAGCAGTAACAATCTGTGATTGTTTTGCATTTTGTATTTAATTTCATTGTTGTTTTGGGGGTTTTTCTTGACACAAGTGTTACCTACAGAAATAGTTTTAGTTACAATTCATCAGCACAGTCCTGTCTTCCCTCCTTGCCCACAATTCTGGCTCAATATTTTGTTTCTGTGTTATCCTGTGCCTGTGCTCAGCTCTCAAGGTGATTTTACTTTGAATCTGCCCCATCCCAACATTTAAGGAGGGTATTTTAATGATTTGGATACCAGACCTGGAGAGAACAGCCCTGTGAGGCAGCAATGCCAGGATTCCTGCCTGAATTCTCACCACAGACACCAGCCAAGTTGCTTCATTATCTTCAGAAGGTATTTAGTCACCTGAAGCTTAGGTCTTCAAGCCATGAAGTCACATGTGTGAGGTCAGGATAAATGTGTTTACTAAAATTACAGGCTGGTTAGATCAGTTGGACACATAGACACATCTGGGGCAGCTGGAATAAATATCCCTCACCATTATCTACACTAGTGAGCTAATTTAGCCAATTTAGCTCTTGTTGGAGGCCAGGGCTGCTGGAAACTGCTTTAGGTGCTGTGGGAGGAACAAGGGGCAGTGAGGGTGCTGTGGTTGCTCTCACTGCATTTTCTCTCTGTGGTTTGGTGACTCATCTTTCACACTTCCTCATTTTCCCATCTACCAACAACACAAAATGTCCTTTTCTAGCACAGAAGCATTTAGGAGAGCTGGGTTTGGGTAAACAGCATAGGAATGAGTCTTGGTGGTTGTGAAGAGTTCTGGCTCACAGCTTTTCTGAGGAGTGCTTGTCTTGATGCAAACGCACCTCCTTTCCACAGCCCATTGCTTACACAAGAGCCAGCTGCTCGTAGTTTGAGCAATACCCCTGCTGTACTCAGTGCTTCTCTATTCATGATGAATTGTGAGAATTTGCAATGTCTGATCCTCTTCATCTGAAGATTTCATGCTCAGTAAATCACATGCGTTTCCTTTTCCTTATTTTCACCTGGGAAGAAAACTCCCAGTGCCTTTTCTGAGTTTGCCTTGGCCCATTTTGCCTTAGCTACACTTGTTTCCTGATTTAACTCATCCAAGGAAATCAGGTCCTGCATGGGTCTGGCAAACAGTGTGTGTATTTCTGTGTACTGTGATGAAGTAGCAGGTGGAGAACTTGAAAAACAAGTTATTTGGAAATGCAATTAAGATGCCAACGAGTAACTTGCAAGATTTTGCTGAACATACAGACCCAAACAGGCTATTGCTAAATAGGTGCTGTAGACTAGCACAGCTATGTGGAAGGAAAAGCAAATAGAGAATGGTCATAATAAAATGAAGTAGATTTTCATGTAGGAAAGAAAGGAAGGGATCCTCTATTGTATATTACAAATACTAGAGGTTTGTGATTTTCTTTTTAAAGTTTTTTGGTTTGTTTGTTAATTTGGTTGTTTTTTTTTTTCACTAAGGGTGAAATATAATA
Source organism: Zonotrichia albicollis (assembly GCF_047830755.1). Lineage (NCBI taxonomy): Eukaryota > Metazoa > Chordata > Aves > Passeriformes > Passerellidae > Zonotrichia > Zonotrichia albicollis. The sequence goes on from NC_133825.1 coordinate 44,251,374, forward strand.
TTTCAATTAATTAAATACCTCAGGAGTTAACTACATGGAGACTCATAGCTGCACCCTCAGATTTCCTGTGGCATTAAAAGCCTGGCCAGCACAATACAAATATATTATCCTTTGAACACTTCCTCCTGAAGATACTCTTGGCTTGAAGAGATAAAATATGGTCCAAAGCTTCATCCTCATAGATCTTCTGGGACAGGGGACTCTGAAACTTTGTTCTTTTTGAATAGCAAAAGATGCAGAGCCAGCCTATGCTTTCTCCAAAACAGATCAGCATCTGCAGAGCAGTGTGTACAACAGAGCAGCAAAGAGTATGAGGCCACTAGATCTTGCCAAGGTTTGTCTAGTCAGGCTTCCTGTAACAGGATACTAAATCCAGCAGCAGAGGAGTCCTGGAAAAGCTAAGTGCAGAGCCTTCCTCTGCAGGCAGTAATGTGCCATTATATCTTGTCAGTTCTACTTAGTGATGTTAAGAAAAGAGATTTGCAGTTGTGTAGACATACTCAAGTAATCATTGCAATGGAGAAGATTTTCAATTTCTTCCCTTTTTTTGCCCCCAGACCAAGCCCCCATTGAGGTAGAATCAGCATAAAGAGGCCTGAACTCACTCATAAAAATTTGCAGCATTGATGGCTTTTTTTGATCTCTGGCTGATGATAAAACTGCTGCCTTCACCAGGGAGAACAACCCTCATTTCTTAACAAATCTTGAAGACCATGACTACATTTCTCATCATGCAGTTGTGGTACCTCAGCTATAGATAATCCACAATCTAGTAGAGATGTTCAAAGAAAACAGTTGAGAAAAAATAAAAGACAGCCAGCAAACATCACAATCATGTGCATCCAGATCCTGAGGGAGGTCCACTTAAAACCAGACTTGAATCCAGTCATAGGATCCACTCCCCTTGGGGGATCCCCTGTTTTGTGGCACCATCACCACCACAGAAGTGATTGACTTCCTGGCTGTCTCAATACTGAGACTTTTCTGGACACATGCACAATATTTTTTTAGTATAAGTTAATAAAGATTTTGGTATCTTTCTCTGTATTTCTCTTATGTCTTCACTGGGAGCTGGGCTGGTCCCTTTGCAAGGGATGCAGGACAGCCTTAGGGTCAGTGCAGTGTCTGCTCCATGAGGTGAATCCTCAAACATTGTTTGCATTTCCACAGTGTAAAGTGAGAGACCATTCCAGCTCAGGGATGAAGAAATCCTGTAGGGAAATAAAAGCAGAACAGGCCTTGTTAATGGACTTGGACAATGCCATAACATTCATTATTTGGGGGAGGCAGGAGAGGGAGTGGGATGGGGTAAGGGAAGTAGTTAGGAAATAAAACTCTGTTAAGAAGTAAAACTCTGTTTTCCTCCAACAAAACTTACTTTCCAGGAAGCCCAAGGAACTCCACCTTTATTTCTTGCCACAAGAATTAAAAAAAAAAAAAAAAAAAAGGAGACACAGCCAGCAGTTGCTGTGTGTGCAAATGGAGCTGCTCCCTCTTCCACACACAATAAAGATTAAATCTTGATGCTCACTATCCCCAGCAGCAGGTAGCTGTCATGAACCCCTCACTGTGGTAGTGCTGGTGATCTCAAGTCTTGGAGAGAGCCCAGGGCACCCCAGCAGACCCTAATAGTGACAAAATATACTCCAACCACCCCTTTTAAGGTTTCATTTCTTACTGAGGTGCCAAACTGCCACATCTCAAACTTCTGAGAAAGCAAATCTTACTGTTTGCTCTGAACTCAGCCAAGTTTAATCCTATTACATTCTGTTAACTCCTGCTAGACTTACACTGCCTCATAAAGACTCTGCTGGAGACCAGTGCTGTCACCTACTCACTTCTTGCTTTTTTACCACCACTCTGCTCTGTCACCCACCTGGCACCAATGACATAAAGCTTTCCATGTTTAACTCCTGCCTTGCAGCCTGATATTTTTCTTGGATGTGATTCTGATATCTGGTAATCTGCTCACTCTCTCTTAGCTTAGAGGATGTTTCACATGCCATGACAGGGGAGTAGCTCAGATCTCTATGGATTCAGGCACTGCTTGCTTTCCCCTTCTGTTTCCTTAGCAGGAATCAAACCTCAATAATGATGAACTTGTTCTGTTCAGAAGGTTAAGCAGAGTTGCCAATTATACTACTGAAGTATTGGTAAATTCCGTGGATTTGGTTTGGAAAGTCATCCCAAAATTTTCTGGAAGGATCAGAATTTAAAGTTACTATGAATGATTGTAAGTAGAAGATGAGTATAAATAGTTGTATGTGAATAATAGGAGCTTGGTGCCCTCTGGGTCCTATTTGGAGCCTTAGCATCTTTTAAACATTGGCAAACAAACATTACAAGAAATGGAAGCAGGAGAGAAATAAGAGTCATCCTGCCAAGAGCAAAACAAAAAGTGACATGGCAGAAATATCAGTCATCATCATGATATCCTTGAACAGCCACCCTGAACAGACAAGCAGGATGTTTTATCAGGCTGCTACCTCAGATAAAACATCAGCAGCATCTGAAAGGCTGGCCTATGTGCCTCTGCTTTTTAGTTTCAATACAAGTGTTTTTAGACCCAACTGTCATTCCTTGCACATCCATATTCTAAATGTAAGCTATGAATGGTGAGCAGGGTTTTACTGCAGCCCTTTCCACAACTGTGAATTAAAGGTTTGGGATCTCTGTGCAAAACTTGTTGCTCAAGTGCCTGAATATAAAACCCTGGCTCAAGCACAAATCAAGTACACCAGAGCCATAAACCAGGCAAGAGCATTACCAAAGCCCAGGGCTCAAAAATGAGTGAGCTCTTGCAGTGTAATGAGTTACTGACTGAGCATCAGTGGAGCCAGATGTTCTTGGCCTGTCTCATATTTGAGGAAAAATGTGTTCATTTAAATGTCAGCAGAGGAAGATTTAAGATAATACACTTTTGCTGAGTGTTTGAGAGAGTCTAGAAGAATGCATGTGGTGGAACCCCCAGCCTCAAGGAACACACAGCCAACTCTGCAGCCAACAGTAACTTGATTATCTCCCCCAACCCTGAACTGAACCACAGCAGTGGCTTCAGATTTGAATTGAGTGAGAGGCACTGGGCTGCCAGAGAAGGTGTAAATTTAACATCTTAAATTGCAAGTCTGGTCAAGTAAGGAACAGTGTTTTACTGAGGATTTCCTTTCTGCAGTCACAGCATCAGCGCTTCACTAAAGAAAAGCCTATTGTCTCTGAGGGAGAGTTGAGCATTTCCTAGGGCACAGCTGGTAAAAAACAGTCTGTGTGTGGCTCACACTGGGCTGGTCAGTGTGTTTCTAACACACCAAGAAAGAGAGTCAAGGTGTTCTCAAGTTCCCCAACTCATCCAAACCAGCTGATGCACTCCTTGGTGGCCTGGTTCGTGTCCCCCATGAGGAATCACTCTGCAGCCCTGGCTCAGCAAGGAGTGGAGCAGAGTGGCTGCAACCCTAGACAGTCCCTGTATCTGCTTCTTCAAGGCCAGGGAGCCATTTGGATGCTTGAAATATTCCCTTTGCTATATTTAACACATTGTGGGTTGAAACATGATAACATGGTAACAAAAAAAAAAAAAAACCCAGTCATGATGTAGAAACAAATCACTCATGATGTAGGATTGCCAAGTTGGACTTGGACTACCTGGATCTAGTTGCCATCTAAATCTTGGAAAATAGGGCTGTGAAAGTTTTAATAGGGGTCTGCACTGTATTTCATACACATTTCTTTTTAAAAAATCATTGATAGCAGATCCTTCACTCATCACACAGAAACCATGACATCTGTTTGACTCTGCCAAGTGCAGAAAGCCCCTTTGTTTAGATAGCATTGCCAGAAAATGCCTAAGAAGCCAAGGAGATAAATAGAAACCATCAGAGAGCCAAAAAGCCCTTGGAAAAAACTGATTGAACAAGCTGACAACCTTTATACACACCTCCAGTTCATCCATACTTTAACTCCAAAATACCTTATTGAGTGAATTAAGCTTATTCTGAAGGCCAATATCTATGGAGGGAATGTTGTGTGGGTCAGAGCAGAAGAGTGGCTCCTAGTTTAAGATCTGGGAGGATAAGTGTGTATACATGTATATATATATATGTGTGTGTGTGTGTGTGTATGTATATATATTAAAGTGTGTATATATGTATATATGTATAATATATGTATATAAATAAATAAATATTTTATATATATATATATATATATATATTCTTAATTCCCTGGGTGGTGGCACTTATAAAATCTACAAACATTATTTTTTTTGCATACACAACACTTCTAGGAGACATTTAAATAGTGGCAAATCCTGCCCAAGCCGTTACATCCCAAAATTACTGTCTGTCTCACTTTGTGGCCACTGGATGTCACTACTGATCCATTTCAGAGGGTTTTTTGAGAGCAAAACAAATACCCTCCTAATTTGGAGAAAATGAAACATTATTTTACTTCTTATTATTGTTTATAAGAACTTGACAGACCATTTTCCTAAGCCAGCACAGCACGCCTATTTCTTTGTCTGTAACTGTGAAGGAGCACAGGCACAGACTGTTTCCTTGCATTGCCAGGCAACTTCCCCTAGTCAGGGAGGAGATCTTGGGATCCAGGGGGAAAAGCTGCAGATTTGCAGTGCTAAATTCCAGCTCAGCACCAGCCTCAGTCTCTGTCTCCTCTGTGGGAACAGGGCAGATCTGCTTATTTTCTTGGAGATAAAAGATTGATCCCAAATATTATAGATTTTAATAAACAGTAGTGACAAAGCACCTGCCTGATCACTAAAGATGAGTTCTCTACAGATCCCCCCCAGTGTGTTGGACACTTGCATGGACATCAAGGGAGAGCTGGGTCTGCCTCTGAATCCTTGCAGTAAAGGAGATAGCAGAGATCAGAGGACAAAAATATTCTGTGCTGTGATATCTTTGCTCTGCTCTTCTGGCATCCCCACAGAGCAGAGGAGAGGCAATCTGAGAGGAGCAGATGAAATGGGGCTCTAGGACAAAATATGTACCACGTATATATAAAATGTGCACAAAATATGTACAAAATATGTTTTAAATGATTTACAGAGATGCCAGGAAGGGAAGAGAGAAGATGACATCAAGATCTGGATGAGAAGAAAGAGTTTTATGGCAATGTACAGCAGGTTAAGGAGATTCTGGAACAATTACATCAAAGACATGATGAAACAATGAATCAGCCTTGCTTCCCTGAGACCTCTGGGCAGGTCACATACATTTACCCACTCAATGCAGTGCTCTAGGGAGGTCTGGCACAACCACTGGAGTGCTTTTCTAAACATTCTGCGAGTCCACTCTGCACTGCCTGAGTCCCACCTCATGCCAAGGTTGCTCAGAACTTCCCAGGAAAAGGCCTTATTTGCCATTCAGTATAGCCCCACAAAATTTTCATCATTCAAGCTGAAAACTCCTGTTAGATTTTTCTGCCTCAAGCTGAAAAACAAGGGAATTAAACTATTAATCTATTTCTAAGAAAGAAAATTGAAAGAGAAATCGTATACTCAGTAGAGACTTCCAGAGATTAATAATTGGACTCTTCCAGGATTTATCCCCTTTAGGCACTCAGGGATCTTCAAGCCATTTAAAAACTGGGTGACAGCCTGGGAGGAGAAAGGAGAACAGGACCAGACAGCCAAAGGGATGGAGGGTAAATTAAGTTGGTATAGGCACCCAAAATTACTGCTTTGAGATCCTCCTCACCACCTGGAAGTGGTCTGAATGCTTTTTTCTGACCCGGTTTGTGATTGGGTGTCATTTGGGGTGATTCAGGTGTTTGCAAAAGCACAGATTTTGTATCTGCAGGGTTCCTGAGCCCATCACAAGCTCTTGGGAGCAGAGCTTGGCCTTACAGCCTCCGCATCCAAGCCATGAGCTTGGTCCAGTGTGAATTACATCAGCTTGCTGAGCTCCTGCAGTGACATAACCAGATAAAGATAGTGGTGACCAACACCCAGTTATCTCATGGAGCTGTGGCTCTAACAGGGCTGGGCCAGGGCTCTCCCCATCACCAGCCCACTGACCTCATTGGGAACCTGAGGAACTCCTCAGATTTATGCCAGGAGGCTCATTTTGATTTAATCAGTCTGGCATTTTGCCAGAGTAAAAAATTCCTCTCTGAGATTTTCCAGCCTGTTTCTGTGAGGGCTAAAGGATAAACCAAGGAAGTCTTCATGAGCTCCCTCTTTCTCCTCCCTTTCCTTATGTGCAGATCTACATTAATGCCATGGGGAAATAGCACCACATGCGGAGTTGTATTAATGTCATGGGAAATGAAAGAAATATATGTAGCAGCACAGAGGGGGCACAGAGCAGGTACTTCACCTAATTGGCTTTGTTCAGGAAAAGATGCAGCAGGACCATGCTCATGGGTCCACTCTTTGCATCTGCTAGTGGAAAAGCTCCTTTATTTAAATCAGGGTATCCAGTGAAGTATGCTCACTCTACCAGTGTGACTGGAAATTTGGCTGGAGGGAGGAGGAAAAGCAAAAAAAAAAAAAAAAGCCACAATCAAAAAACACAATCAGAATGGCTTTTTGGACAAATTTGCTTCATCCTTTCTGACCCTGGGTTTCTTTGTGTATGCTGGGAGAGCCAAGCATGCAGCAAAGCTCAGCCATGGCATCTCAGTCCCAATATACTGCAATGCCTGTAGGGCACTTAAAGCTTTTCAATACATAAGTAAACAAGGTGGATGGATGTTTGGAATCAAAGCTAGGGGCCTCCACGCCATGCCAGGACATCTTTCAACTCCACTGCACTACCAGTGGTTTCAACACAATTACTTGCAGAGTAAGAATCTGCTCAACCTGAGGGAGAGAACCTGATCCCTTCTTTTCAGCTGAAAATGTAAACTCTGGGACAAGGATCATTTCCATTTTGCAGAGGCTCAGTTTGGCTCTCTCTTTGACCATTCTGTAAAGCAGCATATTACAGGAAAGCTATTTATTAGTCCAAACCAGGATACTGAATATCAACTTTAAATCGTCTTTTAGAATTGTGGAATTATAGAATTTCTTAGGTTGGAATTACCTTTAAGATCCCTGTGTGCAACCATTAACCCATCACTGCCAAAGCCACCACAAAACCCTGTCCCTGAGCAACACATGAACTGGACTTTAAAATATCTGTTTATCCCTTCCCCCTCCAAATGTTTTAAGCTGTCTTTTTTTCAGTTTTAAGCTGTCTCAATGAGCCCTGCTAAGTCTTGAGCAAGGATCCTTTCCCATTCTGACACAGGTGTACCCCATCTGTTGCCATCCAGCTTGGTGTCGTGTAAACTGACCCATGATCAAAAACCCCAAAATTCTGTCTATAACATCAGGCTTGGAGCCAGCTATTGATCTGCTGGTTCTTCCTGTTCCTTCCCTCATCATTCTCTGCAACTGGAATGATGGAGGAGAGCACTGCCTGTGCTCCTGATTGCTTAACTTGTTGTCCCAAGCCCCTGAAGCCTCTCTTGATCGTGCTCAAAATTCTTGTCACAAATTTGTCCCTTCCTACCTGAAAAATCAGTGATGGATAGAAATCCAGCACTCACACCAGGGCAGAAAGCTTTCTCTTCACATCTTTAATCTGGACTCTAGGAAGGTAGCAGACTTCCCTGAGAAATGAATCTGTTTGGCATTTTAGACCTTCTGAGCCCTTCAGGAGGGAGCCTCCTCTGACACTGACCCATTTTCATCAGCTTCATTTCACAGTCTCACTATATATATAGGCTAAAAACTGAAATTTTCCCAACAAGAAAGCAAAGAGGGAAGGAGCTGGCCAGAGCTTTGTGAGACACATTGGCAGGATCCTTCCTTCCCACTCCAGGCTCCCTGAATGGCTTAGCACCCGCTGCACGCTTCTCCCTCCTTTCCTGGAAGGGCTGCTCTGTCCTGTGGAAACTCAAATGCATATGATAATATGTAAGGAGTTCTGACTAGCTCTTTTTATGAGCCCTGTGGAAGATGTCAGATGATTATCTGAGGCCTCCCATTGCTTCAGGGGGACACATGGAGGCTGGCAAGAAAGGGAAATCCCAAGGCCAAAAGCTCTTGGAGAGAGCAGTTTCTCCTCCCACTTGCAGAGACCATGCTTAAATATTTGTGGTATCATAAATATGCTCTTTAGTGTGTGCACTAATAGATCTCTGGAACACAGATGGGTTTGGGCTCTTGGGCTTGTGAAAAGCAAGGTAAGAAGTGTCCAGTGTGTGTGTGAGGGGGTGTTGAGTGGGTGTTTGCTGGGCTCAGGGCCATTCTGTTTGGCCCCATCCTGGTATTAAAGCAACCTGCCACCATTACAGCTGCGGGATTTTGAAAATAACAGTTTTTTATCACTGACCTGGATGACTATAGCATAAACATTACATATAGGGAAGAAAAGTTACTACCAGGAGGAAAAAATGTGGCAAAACAGACCTCTAGTGCCTTATAGGTTATATAGCCACTCATGCATGCATGAAATGAGTATAAGAACATATAAAATGATTATATAAACATAGCTGATAATATTCTGCTTACTCCCCATACAGTGATTTCATGCTAAAAGGTGCCATTTACCTAACATGGTGTTAAAGCCTCCATCTGAAGTCTTAATTCCCTCCTCCAGCCATGTTAAAACCCCTCCTTTGGGAGCAGAACTTCTCTTTTCCCCCTTGTCCTTGCTTTCTCATGCTGTTTGCTCATGGCTTCAGAGAAGTCTCTTCAGTCTCAGAAGTTGAGGTCCTTCCTAAGAAAAGCAAAGTTAAAGACATGCTGAAGGCTTTACCTGTGGTGGTTTGGTGTCACAAGACAGCAATCCCTCAGGGGCAGAGGGCTTGAGGTTGATTTTAATGATTTACTTCATGTCAAGGAAAGTTTAAATAGATTTCTGCCTAGAACATCAGACCAATAAGAAATGATTTCTGTTTAAGTAGGTGTTAGGAGGTAGGAAAGAGTGTTGTAATAACAACCTGTCTCATAAGCCAAGGAAGTGAGGTGTTGAATCTGTACCCAAACAAAGAGCGAACCTGAGTCACAAGAACGCTTTGCATTTATAGGGCACCTTTCACTGGAGAATTTCAGCCTGTCCCAGAGTGTTTTACCTACCTGGAGAGCAGGAGTAAACACGTGAACTTACACCAAGTGCAGCTTTCCTTGGGGATATCATGGAGCCAAACCGACAAGGAACACAGAGCCTGGGACTATTTCAGTGTGAGTAAAAGGACAGAATTTGGCCGCTTATGCTTAACTTTCACATCTCCTTTCCCTTGTAAATTAAGCTTTCATTCAACTTTATAGATAGGTAACTGATGTACAGAGATCCCAGGGAGTTTGTCTAAAGCCACAAATTGAGGAAGGTAATGAAAAAGGACCCAAAAGTTTTGGCTTTGTGCTCTAACCCCAAGGAAAACTTAATTTGGCACTAGCAGCTGCTTGATCTTCAGGGCTTCTGCATGAACAGGGAGTAGTTTGGTTAATGAAATAATATCCCAGGCACATATGAAGAGCAATTACTTGCTCTCATATAAACTCTCATGTATTCATCTAGGAAAAATGTTCATGACTCAGTCATCTGGGATGGTTCAGGCTGCTCACCCTGCAGCACGAGGCGTAGGCACTGCAGTGCTGAGCTTAAAAAGGAAGGCACGTGACCCCAATTACTCACAGGGAGAAGAGTTATGATCTCAGATACAGTGGTATAAATCCAAAGTCATTCCCCCCCGAAGTAATTGGCATCATGCTGTATTTTCTCTAACACACAGGAAATCAGAATGCAGCCTGTGATCCCAGTTCGTCTGCTGAGCTTTGTTCAGGGAGAGGCTTTGCTCTCCTGCAATGGATGTTAAGTGATGGAGTAAAATAAGAAAAATAAGGCTGGAAAATTTACAAGAAAGAAAAATGTGCCAAGCTTCCCTGTAGCAAGAGCAACAAATTACTACTTAGTTTTAACAGAGTGCTTAATAATTGTTTCACTTTTTTAATCAGGTTTTCTTCATTTTAATAAACAATAAAAGTGAACTGATATACAGAAAGTCTGCCTAGTTGACCTGTATCTCAATTTCCTCTTTTTTCCTCTGGATATCACAAACGCTGAAAAAGGAAGGTGTTGACTGTCAGGAAAGGTGAAGAAAATGACAAACTTACAAATTTACAGATGGGATATGACAACAAACACAGATCTAGTATTAGGGACATTGCAAGTTCAGAGAAAAGATTAATTAATGTAATGACCACAGTGAACTGTTCCTGTGGGACATGGGAAATTGTATTAAACTATTTCCATCAGTGCAGAACAAAGAACTCAGGGCTTGAAGAGTGGGGACTGGATCCATCACAGCAGGAGTTCACATAGAAAAATATTCTAAATAGACCCTCCATTTATCATTTCTGAGATTTTGATAATTGCAATATTCTCAACTTTATGGTTTCAGTAACTTGGAACTGACAGATGAGAACTTCACCTCTTGGGACTACAGAAAACCTGGCAAGGTTTCCCTGAACAGGGAAAGGATTCAGTTTGAAACATTATAGGCACCTAGCAACTTTCCAACACATCAGGCAACCCAGAGTTTTTACAAACACGTGTGCTTCTAACATTTTTTTAATACCACAAAAGCAGTTCAAACATATGTAAAAGTTATATTATTGGCAAATTGTCCCAGCAGGGTACAGGAGGTTTTAGGAATAACTTTGGATGTGGAAGAGAGATCCACCACAGAGCATCCTGCCTGCCCCTGCTGCTGGCATGGAAGGAACACAACATGAAGCTCCAGTGCATGCTCCAGTACTTCATGGGCATTTATTGGGATTTCTGGCTGGTTCAGATTCCTTCCTGAAAAGTCTTGGCACACACATCTTGTTGATACAATTTCTAAGTATGCAGAGGACATGCTTGTGCACCAGTAAAGCTACAGATCTTGTGGACTTAGGAAAGCTGATACGTGCATTACATGCATGAATGCAAAACCTGTATATTTACACATGCATAGAAGGTAGATGTATTTTACATTTGTGTAATGGAGTGTAGCACAGGGTCCAGGGGTATCATTAAGAGACACTGGAGTGAAGGTGGTGAGGAAACTGTTTGCACTGGCACAGCTGAAATGCTGGAGCCTCCTGCCTCTCTGCAGAGAGAGAGAGGCATTGTATCAACTTGAAATGTTTTTGTGGAAGATCCAAGAATAGTAAAACCTTTCCCAACATCAAGTACAGACAGAGTGATGGTTTGCAGTAGTTTGCTGTGTGTGATTAACAACTCTCCATCTCTGCCTCAGTCAGAACTCCTGCTGTGGAACCTCCACATCTCTGCTAACCCTGGCAGAGCAGTGGCCCCAAACAGCACCTGAGTGGGGCCAGCTGCTTTGTGGTGCTCCATAACCACAACTGTGTCCTGGTCTGGATGTGCAAAAAACATCCTGCATGTGCAAAAGCATAGAGCAAAAAGTGAAGTCTTTTAGATAAGCACCTTTTATTACTACAGTAATGAGTGGTTTTGGAGCAGTTTTATACAATTTCAGTTCAGGAATGATTTTTTTTTTACTAAAATTATACCTCAACTCAACCCTGCACATTTGCAGTGTGATCAGCAGAAAAGGTGCTGTACACCAGAACAGCAAAACCCACCTCCCACAATAAGCTCATGAAGAGGCAGTTCTGCTTTTCTCATGGAGAGACTCTCACAAGAGCTGCCCCTCAAAGTTCTGCTCTTCCTCTGCCCTGGGACCCCAATGGGCAGTGATCACTGGGCCTTTGGCCGACCAGCAGCATCTAGGTCTCTGCTCCAGCGAGAAGCAGCTGGACACATGGCACATTTGTGAGATGGATGAAAATATGAGGGGGAAACATCTAAAGGACCCTGAGAAATTCAGAGGTATCCTGTCAACACCAAGAGTGTGCTGAGAGCTGTGTTTTGGCAGCTGGGGAAAATTCACATAATGTAGGGCCAGCCTTCACAAACACAGAAGGTTTTGGTCCTTGAGAGGCTTTAAAGAAAAGGAGTCTAGCCAGTGTTGCATGAGAAGAGATCGTTGTCTCCAGAGGTGACACACCTCCCTTACTTTTGCTTTTGTTCCATCATAGACACAGTCTCTTACAGGCTCTGATGGGAGCACAGGGCTGTTTCCCAGCAGCACCATCCCAGACCCCAGCCAGGACCAAGGCTGCAAGGCTCTGGGAAATCTAAACCTCTAAAATTGCACAAATATCACTCTGCAGCCCTGTTTTCAAAAGTATTGATATTGATCTAGCTCCTCTCATCTGAAAGGTAGCTAAAACACTTCAGTGAAGGTTGTAGGTCTGCACCAGAGCACTTTGAACTGCATTTTCCTCATTCTTGGTGAATAGAGAAATCTTTAATGGGGTACTTAATTTAGTGTGCCAGAGCCAACAGGTGTAGGTAATTTGGAACTGCCAAGGACGAATCACCACGTGTAATGTTAAGACAGTTACTCCAGGGAGGAGAGAGGGAGGGAGGAAGTGCTGTATATTAGCATAACTATCTCCTCACACATCCTCTCTCTTCTTTGCATAATATCCCAGCCTTGTGGGCCCCTGCCAGCAAAACAAAACAATGATCCCAGCCCTGTGGGCCTGTCATTATTGATTTATAAAATACTTACAGCTAGTTGTGTTAAATGCGTCCTTCCATTGCAAGGAGGAATTACTGGGCATGCAATGGTGTGAGACTGCAGAGTTATTATCATGCTTTAGGAGTTACATATAAAGGCATCTTCAAAATGCCTTTTTTTAGGCATTCAAAATGCCTTTTTTTTAGGCATTTTGACCACTCTACGGAAACCCATCTGGAAATGAACGTAGCTGGCCTAATGTATGTAATGAATCTAATGTGCTGTTCTTCCACATTAAGGATAAATCTAATAGGATGATTGAGTGGGGCCAAACTTCTCCAGGAAATTCCTTTATAATACATGATTGAATTATTGTTTTTCTATTAGGGCAGCCAAAACATTCAGTGTTCTTGACAATGCAGGATGTGTGCCGTAACTTTTTTTGCCACTAAGCTAGGCACACTGTATCTGGACACGTGCCCAGCTTTTTTTGAGTATTTCCAGTTGAGTGATTTATTTATTTTCCAAAGAAAGGCTACATAAGTTATACAGAACTCAGTAGACTTCTTCTCGGGTCAGACGACAGAACTTGGGGCCTGGCTGCCAAATGCACAAAATCTCAGGAATCCAGAGGTGTTTCCAGCAAGGCTGACATTTTCCTAATGGATACCTAAAAGTTGTGCTTGTGGAACTACCACACCTTTCTTCCATAGAAACTGTGCTTCTAAGACCCTTTGCAAATCTCTAGTTCAAGTCTGCATTCAAGCCCCCAATTATGCTGATTTTCCAAAATGTTTGTATTCCAGCTGCGACTGTGTAATCAAAGAGATGCTGAATGTGGCACATATGAAAATTTGATTATTTATTTATAAGCCTAAATATGATTCTAGAAGCCTGACTTCAGGTACCTTTTAAATCCTAGGACCAGATTCAATAATCTTAAAGCTCTTTTCCAACCTGAATAAGTCTATGATTCTATAATTTGAATGTGGATTGTTTGGTCTTTATTTTTTTGTGGAAAGACATTGTGTATTTGAGACACCCACTTGCAGTCCCAGGGGTCACAGGTATAAAATGTGTGTCATTATTAGTGCACATGATGAGAACATGCTGTGACTCCAGGACATCCTGAAACCCCAAACATAAGTGTATGGCTATACACAAAAGGAGAAAGGGAGAAGAACTCTGTATTTTTTCAAACTACAGCTTGGGGAAAGGTGGTGTTTATTAGTGTAGCCTCCCAGCCTTGTCTGAAAGATCTCATTGCTCATTTCCTGTAGCAACAGAGCTTCTTCCTTTCAGTCTTCTTAATAGGGGAGGGCAATTATTTTTCTTCTGTGAATAAAACACTTGACACCACCCCCCATCCCTTCCCAAGTAGTCTCAGGTCAAATCCGTCATATAGTTGCAGCTGGAAACTATTTTTGGCCTAGGTTTACAGCTCTGTAGAGGATATCCAGATACTCTACCAAATATTTAAGGCACTCAGCCAGGGTGTGGGAGATGGCAGGTTCAAATCTCTCTGGAGAAGTGGATTTGAACCCACCCCCCTGGAGGTAACTATCATCAGCATCCTGCTGTGTAGGAATGATGAGTGAATGATTCAAGAGGTTTCACCAGCTACTTGTCTCACTTGGGGCTTTCCTCCGTTCTTGGGCTTCTGGGAAGGTGGGATGGGGAACAAAACTGAGCAGAGGCCTCGTTTTTACCTCACAGACTAAACCAAACCACTTTTACATTCACCCATCATCTGTCTCACTCATGCAGAGGCGAGGCTGGGCTCGCTCTCACCCCTGCCATCTCCCAGAGATGTGTTTGATTGCTGTGTTTGACTTCTTTTTAATCCTCCTTAAACTGAAACTGCCACCGAGCCAGGATCCTTACTCATCCTGGCAGAGATCAGGTTCTGACCTCTGGGACACCAAATAAAAGCAGGAGGGGAATAATATGTGTTGGCTTTATTAATAACAGAGAGTGAAAGACACCCAAGTGGGTAAAACTGGAGTGGCCCAGCACCTGTGCACAGAAAATGCTGGAGCTCTCCTGGTGATATTTCTCTCTGTGTGCCCCACAGCCTTGCTCCTCAAGTGTATCTGGAGTGAAGCAGCTCTCCAGGTTAACCCACACTGCTGCTGCAGGACTCCCGAGCCAGCCGAGTGTTTATCATCCTTGAGGAATCTCGCCTGTGGAGCTTTGATTAATTTTTTTCATACACATATAAACAGATTCAAGATGTTCTCGCTCAGCCAGAGGATAAAGGTTCCTCCTGCTATCTCAGCTCTCCATCAGAAAAACAGCCAGTCCCAATGTGCCAAGATTCTCCCAAAGGCATTATTGCCGTCATCAGCGTGCACGAACTCAGCCTTGCAGGCATCCTGAAAAACAAGGACACTGTCCTTTCCCAGCATGAGCTCTGCATTCTGGATTGAAATTCTGGATTGCCAGGTTGGAACTGCTTCTTGCATGTACCTAGAGCCAGGATAGCTCTCGGAGAAGACCTGGAGATGCCATCCCCACAGCAGAGGTAACAGTGGTCACAGCTTCTCCAAAGCAGAAGAATGAAACCTGTAATTCCAGTTTGGAAAAGTGCAGAGCATGACCTAAACCCTCTTAGTTCACTCCAGAGTCTTCCCTTTCCCTCCTAAGTTGCCAAATCACCCTGCCAGTTATTGCTCAAGCACTGATGTGGATTTGCACTGCGTGTGCCACGTGTGAGTGGATGCTAAAGAGAGTAATTCTCATTAGAATTACATATAGCTGCATTTGCTATAAAAAATCACTGCAAAATCGCTGAAACCTCATCAGAGGGTTGAGCCACATGCATCCACAGAGAGCTCCCTAGGATGCTCCAGACCCCCTTGTCCTTTCCTCCAAAGCAGATTTTGTGTGTCCATCACAAGTCCAACTAAACTCTAAGCAGCCTTTAAATAATTTCACTGATCTTAAATGAAGAAAAGATTATTTGGTTTAGGATTCAAAAAAAGTGAAAAATTTGCTCCATTCCATCCTTTGTTGCCAAACCCCAAATATTTAAATTGAATGCAACTGGATCTTAAAAACCCCACCAAAACTGAGTATTTTGATTATCCGGGACCTCAGCCTTCTTACTGAGAAATAAGGTTACAGAAAGTGGACAAGAAAGTATATTTTAGAAAATCCTTGACCCCAGTGCTACAGCCTCGCCCTTGTGTCAGTGTCCTAACAGGGTAAAAGTCTCTTCTGACCAATTCTGTTTAATTCTTCCTGGGAGATGCCTGCCTATCCAGTCTAGTGTAATTGGGCTATATTATCTCATTTTCATTCTAATCATCAGCACAACTGAATTCCTGGCTGGCAGCACAAACATCCAGGTTCAGGATCTCTGCTTTCTTCACCCCTTTTATTTTGCTTTCTAATTTGCATGTATGCACATCCACATGTCATTTCATTTCACACCCAGTGATATCAGGTTTTAAATTCCCCCACCATTTGCTATCTCAGACAATTGTGCAAACTAAAATTCTTAGTTTTGAAAAACCAGAGCTTGACAAAGCTCTCCTCTGCACCACTTTCTATTAACATGTTTTCATGTTAACAAAATAAAATGCCAGGAATCCCCTGTAGCATGTTTCCATCTTTCCAGAAAAGTCTGGGGAAGGAGCTTGTTCACCAATTGCCACAGCTACACAATGTCATAAAATGTCATTAATAATACATTTGCTTTATTAGGCAGAATAATATGAATTATTCCCTCATAAATTTTTACAGTAACTCCTCCCTACACAGGGCTCTGGTTGACAAGAATTGTAGGTCTAATTATTGGAACATGTGCTTTAATGTGTTTTAATGTCATGTTTTCCTTTAATTGTATTATATTGTAAGCCTGCTCTAGAAATAACACTATTAAAGTTCCCTTTCAAAACAAAGATCAATCAAAGAGACAAGCAATTATTTCATTATCCTTAAGAAGCTCATAACATAATGAAAGGAATGTTAAAAATAAACTAAATGGGTGTACTTGATTGAAAGAATAGATCAGTCCTAGTGACTTTTCTCTGAGAGTAAAAAATTATCCAGGATTACATTTTCACAGCTTTGAGTACATTATGGATTCTCTGTTTCTAATAATTAAGTAAGGAAGACTTTTTTCGATAATAAACTGAGAATGAAATTAGCAACAGATGTATCTGAGGAGAAGCAAACACTCAGGATGAAAACCAAAGCTGCAGTTCTGAGGGCAGGTGGGAATAGATGGTGTTTGGGTTGACTGAGTCGTCCCCAGCCTGGCTTGGAGGAGACTCCACATGTGACTCCACACCATCCCAGCTGCTGAGCCCTGCAACCCTCTTAAAAGGAAGTTTGCAAAGCTTTATGGGCCTTATTTGGCTTTTTTTTCCCAACTTTTTGTAACATTGGAGCCTTTCAGAAGTTCAGATATTGAAGGTAGAAGCAGTGTAGAGAGACATCCGAGAAAAACTTCTTGTAACGGAAAAGCTTTCCCAAGAAACTGTAAGAAGACAAAGCTGGGCAGGTGGGATATGGGTTAAGGGAGGAGATTGTGTCTCTTCTCAGTCCTCTATCCAAATCTGACTTCTCTGGCTTTCAGTCTAAAATAGGCAGCACGAAGCAGCCTGGCTGCAGAAGGTGATTTGGGACATTTGTCATATGCCACTGGGGCCAGATGGACTCTGCTGCATGGAAGAACCAGAAACAGCAAATTTCTCCTTTCACAAGCAGAGCAAAATGCCTTGCTTCCTGTCTGCTTTCCTCAGGGGAGGGGAAAAACCAGATGGAGGATGAGGGGTCCCAGTTCAGCAGCACTGGGCAGTTCAGGTGAGCATCTCTGCCCTCCCTGTGCCCAGCAGCACCAGGCACCCCAGAACTGGGTTCTGTGGGGTCACTCTGAGCCAGCTGTGCTGGGAGCAGCTCTGTGGGCATCTGCTCTACCCACACAGTAGTTTTTACCAACTTTTACCAACACAGCTCTCCCAGGGGATGTGTTTTCACTCCTTGCAGCAGAACTGGGCTGGCATTAGTCCAGTCAGTGCTGCTCACACTGAAGAGTGGCACCTACATTCCTGCTCTGAATTCTTTTATCTCCCATTGTTCCCATTTTCCTGAGCTAGGAGAGGAGTGAGAGCAGCTGCAGGTGGCCATGGCACCAGGTAGGGGGGCGGGTGACATCCCAGGTGCCAGGGACTCATTTGTCACACTGACAGCAACAATAAGGGCTCCAACATGGCTAAACTGGGTCCTGACTTCCAGAAGGAAAATCCCTCTTGGTATCACTGCATCCCAGCATGGCACCACCATTGGTTTAACCAGTTTCTCAGTCTACATAACCAGTTTATCCTGCCTGAGGTGTATACACCAGTATTTATTAAAGTAGACTCTCATGTCTTGTGTTTACTGAAGAAAAATCTCTGCCTAACACTTTTCATCCTTTCTTTTGCAGTTTCTTTCTCTGCAGGGGTGGGGGGGGCTTGCTGTGGCAATTTCTTTCACATGTTGAGGCTGTTGTTTTTCTAACACAAAACACTATACATTTCAAAAGCTTAGTAGGAAAGAGATATTTCTAAGTCATGATTCTTGCCAGAGGAGTAGTGAACACTAACTGTTGGCTGTAGACAGTGCTAGACTTGGGATTTGGTAGTTAACCAGCAAAAATATTAAAACAGGCAAAGTCTGTCATCATGTAAGAGACAGCTTTCAACTTTACTAAATGTCTTTCTACTTACAAAGTTAATGGAAACCAGTCACAATGATAAAATCTGTGATTGTCTTAAATAGAAAGAATTCTTGGTTCCTTGTGGTAGAAAGAAGACTGGAATTTAAATTCTTGAGCTTTCCCTCCTCATTTTTAATTTCTTTCATTTGATTAAAAGAAAGTTTTTAAATGAACATGCCAATGCAGGAAGAAAAGAGAAACATACATCTTAGCAAGATAAAACCCCAACCCTTTTTAAAAAAATACCCAAACCGTGCAATTATGAGAAATCCAACAGCCCCAAAACATGTGGACCCAGAGCAGATAGAAAACCTTGGGCAAAAATGGGCAAAAGTAGGAATGTTACTGGAGAATGCCTGATAAAAACATGACAGGAGAAACCACCATGAAAACCACTTGCAGCTCGGGCAAAGGAACAGCAACCAGGCAGAGATGGGAGCCACAGATAACAACGTGGGGAAAAATTCTGAGAGAAATCAGGGAGAAAAATAAGGACAAAGAGGAATCTAAGAGATTCAGATGTGCTGAAATGCCAGCCAAGCAGAGAAAATCATGAGGGAAAGCAATAGTGAGAAGATGGAGTGGAGAAGCTGTGATAGCTCTGGAGAGCCTCCCCAGCCACTGATCATTATGAAAGGAGGAGAAACCCCTCAGATGTTCTGCCTCACCTTGGACATTTCTGCCCAAAGGAGAAGGGTCTACTATGACATAGTGCTGCTGTTTCAGCCTTGCTACACCTCAGGTCTGGAGGAAACCTCAGCTCTTGCTGTCACTTTGTGAGGGAAGCTGTTCTTCCAGCTCTTTAACCTGGTACAACACAATCCAGGCTCAGTCCCCTGCTCAGGCTCTGAGACAACAGCAATGGCCAAAATAAAAAACAGCAGAGTAAAGTTTGGGTCTCACAGCATCAAAACTGAATGGACTGACTCTTGCTAGCCTAGGAAAGATAATATTGGCCCCTGCATGGAAGCCAAAATTCAAAGTCAGCTGGTGTTTAGTGAAGATTTTTGTCTGGCCTCTGGAATAGTCTTTTAGAGTGATGAAAGGGGAAGTAATATTTTCTAGCCTATGAAAACTTCTATTGTAAAAATGGTCTAATCTGGTCTGTGCTAGAATGAAGCCTTGGCTCCCTGATGTTTTACATTGACAAACAGAGACAGGCTGTCATCACAGCACACATTAACCTGCTGACCTTGACACCTGCCTCACCTACTGGTGAGGCCAGCTCTCCCATATCTCAGCTGGGTCACCACAAGGTTCTTCTGTCAATTTGGTGTACTGGAGGCTTTTTGTAGTGGAACTTGAAGGATCCAGAGTCTAACCCAGGTTAATGACCAACCAGGCTGGAATTAATCTGAGAGCTTTGCCAGAGTGGTTTAACAGCAGGATAACCAACAGGTTATCAACTATGGGCATTTCTTCATTCATGGGGAAGTAGAGTCTCCAGTAAGTGAGACTGGGAGAAGCTTCAGGGAGGATTTATGCCACCCTGAAGCAGGTACCAACAACAGGTGAGTCATGGTTGCTTCTTTCTTGCTCCATGGACCAGGATTTGTTCCGCTTTAAACATCCAGTGTTCACCTGGCTCATGTTCAATTGGAAACATTCACCCAGAGGACTTTGACATGTTTGGGTCAGGTCCTACAAGGGCACGTGCATTTGGAAATAAGATTTGCGGGGGGGAAAAACAATCAGTAAAGCCCTTTTTTATTTGGAGGAATATTGCTACTATTTGGATAATTGGCTGAATATTTGGAGTCTGTATTGCTACTACGCCAAATTATAAACTTTCTCTTTCAGTCGGGATAGGGGAATCATGTTAGGGAAGGTTTCTCAGTCCAGGCTAGAATTGTTATAAAAATAAAGAAAACACCCCAACCACAAGAACTGAAAGGTGCTGCAGTGATAATTGTTCCTGTTGGAAGAAGCTGAGCTCCATTTGGGAGGCCAAAGGAACATCTGAAAGCCAAAGACACAAACCTGTCAAAATGGCATTCACCAAACCTGTGACTTCTCTTTGTCTCTCCTTCTCCTGACGCTCTCTGCATTTTACTGAGCTGTATCTTAGCAATGTTAATGTTGCAGTGTTAAAATACACTGGTTACCTCTGCAAAAGTTTAATTTTACTTTTAAAAAATGCCTCAGCACGTGCTCAAGTGTAGCTGGCACACATTTATGCTGCAAAATAGCTCTTAGATTATTCCCTTAAATGTTTAAACTTAGTAATTCCAGGCAATTTTGAGAAATATTGGCAGTTTTACTAGTTTTTAGTAGTAATGGACAGTACATTATTAGTAAAAATGTAATATTTTTACACCTGTGTTCTTTTATGATAGTGTTACTCCTGCGCAAAATTAAATGTCAGCAAGAGAAGAGTTATTCTAAAATGCAATTTAACATAAATGTATTATTACACTGAGAATACAGTATGGTGATTTAATACGGTGACTAGTCACACCTGAGTAACTAAAGAGTTTGTTTTTACAGGGAACCACTGAGTTTACTGAAGAGGGGGGAAAGTATTTTATTACAAATAGATTATCTTGGTGCTTTCCCTCAGTTTGGTGCAAAACTTAATTTATGCAGAATTTATGGCGGCTCATTTCTAAAATTCTGTTCAACCCAGGAACACCAGGTGCTGAATGAGTGCAGAAGAATGTTATATATTTTTTTCATCTAGAAATTTCTAGAAGGAGCCTAATTTGCTGACACTTCAAATTCAAAAAATTTCTGTCATTAATTGGAGTCAATTGCAATGCTGAAGTTCTTATTCTGACTGGGAAAAGTTCTGTTTTACCTGTGGGTCTTTTTAAGGCAAGTTTGCCCACAGATATGTCCACTGTGTCCTCTTTATGAGGAGAGAGGTGTGAGAGGTTGCACAAGTGAACCACAGATTAGAATGTGTCATTTATGTCATCCTCCAATTTTTTTCTTGTTTTTCCTACTTGAGGAACCTCAGCCCAATAACAGCAGAAAAATTCTGGGTGTCTTTCAGGATAAAAGAACAGTGTGCATCTTCATTCTACAGAAAACTGTTCTGCTTTCTCCTGTAATGGCCTCTGTAACTTTTTTAAAACTTCCTTATTTTCCATCAATGCAGTTTCCCTTTGCTGATTTCTTGCATCAGACTATTCACTAGATAGGAGGATGTAAAAGAGAATTAAAAAATAAAAAAAAAAAAAATAAGGATCTGTTCCCAAAGACAGTGAAAACAATGGGAGTCAAAGACACTGGCATTGACAAAAGATTTTATTTCCCTCAGGAGAGTAAGAATGATCCTAGCCAAAACTTTATAAAACAAAGATTCCAGTAAAGATTCCAGTAATAAGTCCAACACAGCAGAACATAAACTGGCATCACATTTAGGTTCTTCCTTCCTTGCTAACAGTGGCACACACCTCAGATTATGCTTGATGAGTGAGGTGAAATTGTCATTATTGCAATAACTGCATACAGCATGGTCCTTAATCTTGCTATGGGATTTTAGGCTGACTACTGTACATATTGCTGCTGGCTGCTGAAAGCTGAGGGTAACCCCTAAGAAATGATAAAATCTCTCTTTTTTTCAGCTTTGGAAATTACAAACTGAAGAGCCTATGATGTAGAGACACACAGAGGGAAATGATCTGAGAGAGGCTTTAATAAGCTAAATAAGTTCATCCTAATGTAGATTCATGTCTTCATTAATTTAGTGGATGATTTTCAGAAGATTGAGCTTCTCTTTCTCTGGAGCAGGCAAAATGCAGCTAAACTCACCCCCTGCTGATTTGCTATGGGAAAAATCATCTAGAAATCACTTAATCTGAAAGCAAAAATCCTCTTATTTGGAAAAATACTCCCTTGAATGAGCTAAGCACAGGCAATCGTGTACAGAAGATGGTGGTTTAGCTGGAGATTTTCCTGCAGCTCAGTCCCAGCCCTGCATCCCTTCCCTCTCTGCTCACCATGGCTCTCCCTCCCTGGCTTTGGGAAGGAGCTGTGGCTGCCTGTGCTCCAAGGAACCCACAGCTGGAGTCTGACACAGCAAATCCAGTCTGGACAGGGCTGGGAACACAAACCCTGAGAGGAACCCCTGGGGGAGCTGGGGGGGCTCAGCCTGGAGAAAAGGAGACTCAGGGCTGCCCCCATCACTCTCACAGCTCCTGAAAGGTGCCTGTATCACCATAGGACACGAAAGAACACAAGCTCACACTGATATTCTCAAGGTGAACAAAAAAGGGAAGTTTATTTTCTGACTCCAACATTTATAGTTTTCCAAAAGTGACAGCGGATTGGAGGGTGATGGTGCCACCCCTCCAATGACACTGGTCAACCCAACAGTCCATCAAATTTCTCCTCCTCCATAAAAGAATGCAAAACAATAAGTTATTTACACAAAGTGTGTGAGAAAGTTCGCTACAAGAATGTTAACATCAGAAGGCTTAGAAAATCTTAAAAAAACAGGGTGACATCCCTGTGCTCAGCTGGGGCTGGGCTCTTTCTGCAGCAGCACTGACACAACCAGAGCACACAGCCTCAAGGGAAATACAGGCTGGATAGCAGGGAAAAGATTTTTACAGAAAGAGTGATAAAGTTCTGGAATGGCTGCCCAGGGAGGTGGTGCAGTCCCCATCCCTGGGTGTGTTTAACAGAGCCTGGATGTGGCACTGGAGGCCAGGGTTGACTTGAGGTGTTGGGGCTGGGTTGGACTCGATGATCTTGAAGGTCTCTTCCAACCCAGTGATTCTGTGAAATCTCATGAGAGGGAGCTGTCCCATGGGGTCACATAAAAGAACAAGCAGGAACGTCTCAGGTGCCAAAAGCACTGCTCCTGAGGAGCTGGCTGAATGGCAAACCTCTATTTCCATCCCAGCTGCTGCACAGTGCCCATTCAGCAGCAGCCAGCCCCACAGCTGCTCCTGGGGCACGCACAGCAAGAGCTCCAGCCCAACCCATCACCCCAGCATCCTCTGTGCACTGCAGGATGTGCTGGAGCTCTGGGGGGAGGTTCAGAGTTGTACAAAACTGGTTTAAAAAAACCCCAAAATGTACTCTGGTATGGTGGTAATACCCACTGCCTAAGGGAAATTTAAAGCAAAGTAGCAGTTGGCTTGGATGATTTTATCTTCTCTGGAACCACTCACATTTGGGGAACTGGCTGCCTCTGCACTGTAACAGCTTTAGGGTGGCTGTTTGTAGGGTTTGTTGAGAGGTTGTGGCCAGGAAGGTTTTGTTTGCAGGTGCTGTGCCATAGGTCTGAATGGAATTCTCTGCATGGGCTACCTCATTCCCCTTATTATACTTTGAGCATAAAAAGTACATGAATTCACTTCATAAACCACATGAATTCACTTAAATAAACAGGTCCTGTATCTCAATGTTAATCTAAGAGTGCTACAAACTCCATTGCTTAACAGCAGCCTAACTCTCACATACTTGTTTTTGGTAAGCTGGATTTCGGAAGTTGATTTCAACTTCCCAAGTGCCAAATATTGCTCTTGCAATTAAACACTTTTCTTTTTCCTTTCTTTCCCCCTTTTTTTTTTTCTCCCAAGACTTTTTAAAATATCCCCTGATTAAAAGCTGTCACATTTCATAAATTGACAATCAGTATTGATTGCCTATGCAGCTTTTGACTGATATTTTTATTATTTTGTTTCATGGTTTTGACAGGATGCTGGACATCTACATTTGGAGGCTCACTAAAAACCTACAATCTTCTATTTGATTGCCAGGATCTTTTTTTCTGATTTCATATTCACTGAAAATGATCAAAAATAATTTAGCTGCAATACTTGCCTACAGCAAGATAAAGATATTTTTCTGTGCAATGCATACTTACATGATGGTCTTTGCTACAAGACAGACAAATATATTTTCTAGGATCTGATATGGGAAGCTGCATGAAATTAGTTATGTTTTGGTCTCATTTGATCAGGTTAAAGACTTTTTTTATCATTTAGTGGCTCATTTGTGTCTGGAATCCCTGCATCTGTTGCAGCAAAGTTGGTGCCATGGATTAACTGGTGAATAAGTATCAGGCCTCAGTGGTGAAGAATGAGGCTTTCTTCATCTCCTCCCAGTCTGTAAATGGTGTTGCTGGTCCAAATCCATTAATGGTTTTGCTACCATCCTCCAGCAACGTGGGAAAAGAAAAGACAAAGGCTATTCATGTCAACAAGAAATTGGGAGGGGGGAACAAAACAAAACCAAACCAGGCTTTCATAATCAAAGAAATGTCTCTGTCCTTATACAGTGTAAAGCAGGATAAAAAAACGAAAAGTATTTATGATTCCCCAACAATAAATATGCCTGTAGTGTGAAAACCAGCATCAATAACACAGAGATAACTGACATGCCATTTTAACTGCATATTTCAGTTGAAAATTTTGAAAACTCACCAAAAAACCTCCCAGTCTGAGGCACACAGAGCTTGTGTTCACACTGCCACATGATGGATGCCTAATGGTTTCCTCCAGACAACCAACCTTAAAATATCTTAGACCTTATTGTGCTGTTGGTGTTTATAATTTCTACTGTAGTCAAGCCCAAGAGCCGAGGGCCACAATTGTGCTGGGAATGGCAGGAAGAGAGAAAAAGCAGATCCTGCAGTCTGAGCAAAACCTCCTCAGTCACCTGTTCTTTCCTCCAGCTGATGGTTTGTGTTTTCTCTTTGGTGAAACCTCTCTGAGATAACAACTTGTTGCTGACACATCTGTGTGTCACTTTTAAAGGGTTGTTGAATGAATAAACAACAATGCACTGAGTAGAACTTCGTATGTGCCTGTTTGAGTTTTTGGGGTTTTGGTTTTTTTTTTTTCTCTGAGAGGGAAAGGACTCCAATGGCTTTTGGAGTATTTACACTCAGCTGAGTTTTTTTGGAATCCACAAGATACAAGCCATAATAACCAATAAATTATATCTTCTGTGCTGTTGTGTAATTCCATTGTAATTCTCTGGAATTCTATTGAAATTCTTCTTGGAGATGCCTCTGTCTTTTGCTGGATCTGGCCAAGGAATTGAATGTGGGCTGGTGAGGAGCATTAATGCAGTGATGGAACATGTCCACTCACTCTATTGTGATTCCAGGCAGCCAGCTTCTTTTCCAACATCTCTCTTAGGGCTGTGGCACTTGAGTGAACCAGCACTAGAGTCAGGCAGGGCTCTAGAAGCCAATCCACCTTCTGCTGCCTGACTTGTGAAAAATATTTATGTAGAACCATAGAATCACCAAGGTTGGAAAGGACCTTCAGATCATCCAGAGTTCTACCATCCACCCAGCACTGCATCCCTTAAACCACAAAGCCTCCCCTGGCCTCTGGGGCTGCTGGTTATGCGGAGGAACCTCACCTGGAAATGGATGTGTTCACCTGGAAATGGATGTATTTACTCTGTTCCCACCACTCTGCCTTCATCTGGCTGCTCCAGGCAGGGGCTGCTTCACCCAAAAATTCTGCACTGCTCCCTGAGCAGCACTGACCACCCCACTGCCAGGGTTAGGAACACCAGCAGCACTCTTCCCTCAGCACAGCTTCTCTCAGCACAGCTGCAGTGAAATTCACTCCTTTAAAAATAGGATGCAGGCACATCTTAACCAAGGACTTGAAAAATCAAGGCAGGAAAGCCCTTTGCTATCTCCAACCTGGTGCTGTGAGTTGTGTGGCACACCAGTCCCGTGGGATGTTCTCCTGCATGAAGCCCCATCCGTGCTCCTGGTGTGGCCAGCCCCATCTCCTGAGCTCTCCCCTGAGGCAAATTTCACCCTAAGTCACTCTCTCTAGATTTTTGCTGCCTGATTCTGCCCCTGCCCACTCTGTCTTTCACTAAAACTGCCTGTGAGTCGCTCAAACCCACAGAGCCTGTTCATTTCTTCACTCAGCCCTGTCATGAGCAATTGTTTCAGCTACTTTGAGTTTTCCGTGGAACGTGCGCCAGTTTTATTTCCAAGAATGCAGCATCACCAACATTTTTCAATTACTCAGATAGGTTTTAGGCTGTCATCATCTCCATCTCCCTGGAAGGAATTACTCACACTTGCCCTACCTCTGGTCCCAGTGACACTAATGTGATGACATTGCCTCTGCAGAGGTTACTTCCAATTCCAGCAGGAAGGAGAGAGCAGGATCCATCCCTGCTATGCTGCCTCTGCTGCCATGTGGAGCAACGCTGAGCTGCTCAGTGCATCTGGTTTCAAAACAAACCCCTCTACAACAGACAAATATGTTAAACCTTTGGAAGACTTATTTCCAGGTTTCAACAACATTCTCTTCAGAAATGAGCGCTTAATGGAGTTCATTTAAGGTTGTTGCAGCCACAACTTGCTGTCAGCACTATTCACCACTTCAGTGGCTCAGCTAGAGCCTCAGCTGCTGTGAGCCAGCTCAGTGCTAATGACGGAGTCCTCCTGATTTACATCAGCTGAAAATCTGAGCGAGCCTCTGCCAGGCTGACAGCCCTCCTCTGCTGGGTTCCAGTAGCTGTTTACACGCTCACTCAGTGCAGACACAAGTAAAAGCAGTTTTTCTTCTGACGCTCCAGCCTGTGCCCTGTTTTTACCGTCAAACCCAGGGAGCGTGGCAGACGCTGTAGTGCAGTGTCCTCTGCTGACTGGGCAGGGGGCAGGATTGGCTTTCCCAGCCCTGGAATGCAGCTGGAGCAGCTCCCAGGGGTGCCTTGTGCTCCCCTCTCACGGGCTGCATTCAGGGTCTCCTCTCCCCATTCCTCTGGGAAGTGATGGGAGCAGATCTCCATCTCTCACTGCAACCCCTGCTCCTGCACCCCTTGGCTTTGCTCCTCTGGGCTGAGAGGCAGTACCTTAAATTTTCAATCCTTACTTTTAAATTCTATTTTCCAGGAAGAACAGCTCAGTTGCTTTACATCCACTGGGCTTCTTGCTTGCTGCTGCTGTAATTTCCACTCCTGCCCCCAAATTCAAGAGCCACAGGTCTTGCCAAAGCCATGGCACTGGCCCATTTCCAGCCATGCAGGTTAAAATTATCAACATTTTTTTACTTCAAGCCTTTTATCATCTTCCAAGGTTCTGCCCTGGCTAATGCTGTGTAGCCTGTAAAGCCTGTAAAAAAAAAAACCTGTATCATCAACTTACAGAGCCAAAGCCATGCAAAATGGCAGCCATCTGCTCCATGGCAAACTGGCAGTGCCCAGTAAGCTGAGAAGTGGATGATTTTAGGGAGTAAAACCACAATGCCTTCTGTCATTTATTTCAGTACTAACATTAATTTTATTTTTTTAATTTTATTCTCTTTTCCCCCCCAGTTTGCCACAGAAATTTGCTGAGAGCCATCACGGGAGGTTTGACCCTCTGGGTTATTGGGTTGATAAGATGTCATGCTTTCCTCAGATGGAGCTTTGAAGGGAAGTGTTGAACATGACATGAAAAAACTGTGAGAGCTGACAACAATAAATCTTACTTAGAAGGGCTCCTGCCACCACAACATTTGTGATTTCTGAATTTAATTTTAATGTACAGATCTCACATTTTTGTGTCAGTTTTTAAGGGCATATCAGGATATTGTGCTCCAGCACTGTATGTTAATGGATTCCTGCCTCCCTCCAGGAAAAATGGAATATTTAAATGGAATATTTCTTCTCTGAGCTTTTCACGCGCTCTTCTGCCAAGTCAAAGCAGAAAGGAAAAACTGTGTACAATGTTTCATTAGGCCAAATGTCAATTTGTTTTTCTGAAATCTTTACCAATCTCCCTGGCATTTAATATTAAAACAGAGCAAAAAAAAAAAAAAAAGGCAGAAAAATAATAAGGTTTTTATTTCAGTTAGCAGTGCCTGAGACATCCAACAGGCCATGGTACGTGGAGCTACATTTCTCTCTTGTAGAGGAAAGGGGGGCAGTGAAAGATGCTTGAGAAGGTGGACAGCACCTGGGTGAAAAGGAAAGGTGTAGAATCACATTGTATTTTTGAGCCTTTTAAGCCAGCTTTCATTAATTTCTGCTGAATCTGGCTAAAGAACAGCACACCTCCCATTTGGTCAGACCTGGGTCTTTCCCTGGAAAGATGAGTTTTTTCCATGTATGTTTTTCAGTTTCTACCTCACTTGGGAACCATCCCACATTTCCAGCTCACTAGACAGCACAGCATGAATGTATGTGGTGATGTTCACAGGGGTCCCAGGACAAGGGAAGAGATGAGAATTTTGAGTCTATGTTGCAGAAGGCTGGTTTATTTTTTTATGATATATATTACAACTCTTCTAAAAGAATAGAAGGAAGGATTTCATCAGAAGGCTTGAAAGGAATAGGAAAAAATGGAATGAAAGTAAAATCTTGTGACTGACCAGAGAGTCTGAGACAGCTGGACTGTGATTGGCCATTAATTAGCAACAACCACACGAGAATCAATTATCTACCTGTTGCATTCCACAGCAGCAGATAATCATTGTTTACATTTTGTTTCTGAGGCCTCTCAGCTTCTCAGGAGAAAAAATCCTAACAAAATGATTTTTAAAATAAATTTAATAATAAAATGTGTCTGTGACAAATGTAACCTGAACTTTTTTACATATTAGCATTGTTTGGTACTTGGTATTTGAAACAAATCAGCACAGGCACCTTGGTCAGCCACAAAGCCCAGTTGAGCCAGGTATTTCATTTGACATACGAGCTCAAGAGTTTGTAAACTTCATTTCCAAGACAGAAACAGGTTTGCTTTTTGCTTCCCAAGAGCTGTGGAGAGACTTGGATAGCATTGCTCCTAAGTATTTAACACAAGAACTTGTGTCTAATCCAGATTTGGTTGAGACAGGGACAGCTCTGTGCTCACAGTTACCTGTCAGCAGGATTTGTGTCATATTAAGAGGTGCCCAGCAAGGCTCAGAAGCATCAGCTGCAGATTTAAGTGACATCTGTGAGTTGTGACTCTTTTGTATTTTCAGTTACACTGGGTTTAAGCTGGAAAAGGAGCCTGGATTTTACTTAAAAGGTCTTTACTGCAGAGGCTCAGTGTGTTAGCAGACTTTGAGATCACTTTTGTCCACTGGGTATTACAAAGGGATTCAGTTTGGGACCTTAGCCCATGCCAGGGGTGTGTGGGGAACAGAATTCATCCTGTTTCACTGTGAGCATGGCACATTCTTTGTGCATTGGTGCCATGCCCAGACAGTGGATTCTGTTATGAAAATATATGTTGGGATATGTTGGATATGTTCTGAAAATATGCTCCATTACCAGACCTAAGTGCTGTATTCCTGTTGGGACTGGGAATTGCTGCTGCTGGAACAGTTCTTTCCTCTGCCCCTGGCAAATGGGGCTTTTGTTGCTGCTTTGCCTCTTGGTGTTGACTTCCCTTGCTGTTGAGAGGGCACTGAGACATCTCAGTGACAGCGGGACAGGGCAGCAAACAGTGTAAAACAGTGAATCTAGTCTCTTGCCCAGGAGTTATTCTTCCTGATGCATAGGAACATTTTTTTCCATTGAGCTCCAGTTAAATACCTACAGGACACTTGCACTGAAATCCCAAAGAAGCCTGATGTCATGGATCATCCCATTATTTTTTTCCAGGGCTGTAAAAGCATTAACTCATCAGAGAGAGGTGAGAGGTGCTGGAAAGCAAGAGATTCACCCTGATTCTCCATCACTGCTGCCTCCCCCTTCCCCCTGCCCATCTAAATGTGACAAAGCTGGCAGGTCCCTACAGACCTGCTCTGAAATGAGCCCACAGCCTGCAGGCACAGGGACAGACCCCTCTGTGCAGTGAGGCACAGCCCCAACATCGCTGGATGCTCCCTTGGTAGCACAGACCCACCCTCACTGAAAAAGGAAGATTTTCATAGAGGTAGAAAGAATACACATCCATGACAACACAAGCAAGAATTCACAACTTTAAAACAGCACAGAAATGTGTTCAAAGGAGGGAGGTGCTCCTTTGCCTAACTCTCTGCCTTTCTGAAATTATTTCACCCAAAAGTACAACTTCCAACAAAGAGCTTTTTGCCCAGCTCAGATCTTTTCCATCTGGTGTGGTCTGTGCAGGATCCATTTGTATTTGAGCCTTTCTGGCTATTAGCCCAATGAAGTGATCTGGCTAGGATAAAAGAAAATGGTGAATTTACATTTCCCCCTTCTGGCATTCTTACTTTCTAGTGTATTTTTAGTAATAATCCTGTTTACTGAAGAGAGGTTCCCAAGGAGTTACTGTATGTTAGACAAAAAGAATAGCCATAGGCAAAAAGTTGACTTCAAATATATTTCAGCAGATATTTATGTTCTAGCTAGCTCCAAATTTTCTCGTAAAATATCTGCTTTCCACTACCTAGGGGAGGAAGGCATCATTTGAGGAAGAAAAAGTAATTTAATAATTTCAGCCTTTTATTTTTCTGCTAAAAATACCCCTGGATTTAGCCAAAGGAAAAAAAATATTTTCAACAGAACATTGGTGACCTCTCCAATACATGGATAAGTAACAAAAGGATGGCATATGGCCCAAACAGTGTGCAATCAAAGAGATCTTCAGGCATTTTTAAAGCCCTTTCTATCACAGGAGATAGTGTTGATTCAAGTTCTCTTTCATCTTTTTTTTTTCCCTATGCATTCAGAACCCAGCTAAAGTGTTGCCACAGATGATTCAGGGAAGAAGGAAAGGTACATCTCAATGGGTTCTGGCAATGAACCTTTTATCACCCCAAGCTTTTTTGGGAATGCCACATTCCTACAGGGGATTAAGAACCACCAGGCAGGAGGTGGGGTTAAGCCCCTGTCTCCTCACTGAGACTTCAAGGCTTGCATGGAGAATTGTGGTTTTCATTCTGCCTTCTGCTTTGGGTCTGAGTTCAGCACATGGACCTCTCCAAGGTCTGGTGTTCACAGGGGTCTGAGGCTGAGGGAAGAGACGAGGATCTGACTCTGTGTTTCAGAAGACTGATTTATTATTTTATACTATAGTACATTAAAACTATACTAAAATAATAGAAGAAAAGGTTTCATCAGAAGGCTGGCTAAGAATAGAAAGAATGATAACAAAGGTTTGTGTCTCAGCTCTCCGTCCAAGCCAGCTGACTGTGATTGGCCATTAATTAAAAACAAGCACATGAGACCAATCACAAGTGCACCTGTTGCATTCCACAGCAGCAGATAATCATTGTTTACATTTTGTTCCTGAGGCCTCTCAGCTTCTCAGGAGAAAAAATCCCAAGGAAAGGATTTTCCATAAAAGATATCTGCGAGAGTCTGGAAACGTGAGGATCCTGTGTTTGGGTTGGGTCCCCTCCTGCTGGAAACCTGTCACTGCCTTTGGTGAATTGTGATCAATGTGTGTTTAATAAACCACAGGGAAGCGTGCAGCTATTCTGTACCTTTCACCAAAGGCTCTGAAAGTACTGCACAAATAAATAGCCCAGTTTCATAACAATTTCTCACTCCAGGTTTTCTAGATAGCAGGAAAGCTGACATCCAAGTGGCTTTCCCACAACCACACATCAAAACTGCACCAATTGTGAACAGAACTAATACATCCCAATTCCAGCTCTAGTTTCATTCTCAAACAAGATTTGTTATTTCTGCACTGCTTATTTATGCAAATTTGCCATAACTGCTGGCCAGAGATAGACTTGATCATTTAGAACAATGTACCCTTTTTTAGCTTGAAACTTCTTCCCCTCTTTAACATGAATAAATGAAATGGATAAATTTGAGCAATGAGAAGAGAAGGTGTGCGAGGAAGAGGAGCAACAGGTTCAAACAACAACAGCAAGTCCCAAACCAGTGCTGGTTGCATGAGCTTTGGAGGTGATGGCTACTGCCATGCTGATCATAAAGCTGAGAACAGGGGCAGGAAAGGTGGAAAACAAGAGAAACTGGAGACAAATCCAGTCCTGGTCAAAACAGATGTAATTTGTGGTGAGAGAAGCAAGGCTGAGCACTTTCACAGCAAAAGCAATTTTGTTGTTGTTCTCTGGGTCCTGAATTCCTGCCCTACCATGTAAGAGTGATGTCCAAGGCCAAATAGTTATTAATAATACTCATTAGTTAATAACAACAGCAGTGCTATTGGAAAATTTCAGGTCCCAAACTCACAACTTAGTGCCAAGGTAGTCACTTCCCAAACTGACTTCTAAAGTTAGAAGCAAACAGGCCCCTTCTAAAGGCAATAAACAGCGCTTTAATTGGACTAAAACCTATAAATCTGTCAGCAGCCAGTTGCCCTGGCTCCCCTGTGTGCTCAGAAGCTTTGAGTGCCTTTTCCAGGGGCTATGATGTGATCTGATGTCATCACAACAAAGGTGTGACCAAACAAGGCAGCGTGCCCTGCTGGCTCAGGGCAGGGCTGACGTGGCCCAGACTGGGCTGGGCAGAGGGTGGCACCACCAGCAGGGCAGAGGGACAGCCCTGTGCTGCACAGCTCTGCCTGTGGGCTGGGAACACATGGACAGGGACATGGAATAGCACCTTGGGTAAAACTCGTGTCAGGGCCACATGAAATGCATATTACAATTCATTTTCCTTAGCTGAACTAGTACGTTTTCATTTATTTGTTGTGTGATGGAAGACTTTTAAGTGAATTCTCACACATCTCAAAAAGATGCCAAGTGTCAGCCTTGTGAAGCAGGAGATTCTGTTGAGAGAAGTGATGCCCTGGTAGCATTCCCCCTGACAAGAACATGCTTATGGGGAAAAAAAACCCCAAATAAATACACAAACCTGATAGGATGAGTGTGGTGGTGTTTGCAGGGGTCCCAGGATGAGGGAAGAGATGAGAATCTTGACTCCGTGTTTCAGAAGGCTGATTTATTACTTTATTACATATATTACATTAAAAGAAAATGATATATTAAAACTACACTAAAAGAATAGAAGAAAGGATTTCATCAGAAGGCTTGCAAGGAAAGGAAAAGAATGATAATAAAATCTTGGGACTGACCAGAGAGTCTGAGACAGCTGACTGTGACTGGCCATTAATTAGAAGCAACCACATGAGGCCAATCACAGATGCACCTGTTGCATTCCACAGCAGAAGATAATTATTATTTACATTTCATTTTTGAGGCCTCTCAGCTTCTCAGGAGAAAAGATCTTAGCAAAAGGATTTTTCAGAAAACATGTTCATGACAGATGAGGAAACAAGCCTTTTCTGATTGAGCAATACTGGACAAAAATCATGATACAGTCTCCAGAACACTAGAAATAATCAGCAATACCTGCAGATCTATGCTACTGTTTACACTTTGCTTACATGTTATTGCTCTAATTTTCATTCCTGAAAGAAAAATAAAATATTTCACTAAACAGAAGTGAGTGTTTTACTCTAAACTTCATTCACAGAGTGCAGGAGGACACAGCCCTTTTCCTGCTTCCCAGCAGACACTCAGCATCCCCTGCCACAAGGCTGTCACCTGGCTGTGACTGGGTGACCTCCACAGAGCCATTTACATCACTGCAAAGCTGATTCTCAGCTGCAGATGTGCTTAATGCCAGGCTCCAAAGGAAAATAATAATAAATTTCAGCAGTGTGCCTGTGAAAACATCTGATTTGCTGGGCCCTTGGAATACCCTGTATTTATAAACAAAGGAGGGGTTTGGTTTTTCTTGTCCTAGAAAAACACACTGGAATGTTTCACCACCATTTTCTTTCACTTTAATTAACAAGCAAAGAGGGAATGTCAAAGAGCAATTATACAAAATATATACTGTGCTGATTAGGGATTTCTTTTCTGTAGCATGGAGAAGGCAGCTTGGAGTTCACATTAAATCTCTCTCCCCCTCTAATGAGATATGCCTTATCCAACCCAGAAAGATACAATTAACTCAGGAAAGAATGCAGCCACTTTCTCAGGGGGGAAAAAACAGAAGGGAGGGAAGGAAGGTTTCATGATAAAAGGTGAAGCATGAAAGGCTGATCCTGCAGATCCTGAGTGTGTATCTAATTCAAAAGAAACATCCTGAGCAGCTCCAGACCTTTAAATAAGTTTAACAAGGCTCACACCTGGTCCTAAACACTTGTGGGTTCCAGCCTAAATCACCTCTCCTTCTGCCTGGAAGTGCTGGGATCATTTGATTCCCCTTGCCCAGGCCATGGTTGTTTGGAGACCAGGAAATCACGGAATTGGGAGAGTGAGCAGGGGCTTAAAGGGACCCTAAAGGCCACCCCCAGTGTGGGCTGTGCTCTCTGGGGACTGCAAAGATTGTGTGATAAAGCAGCCCTGGGAAAGCTGGACAGGGAATCTTGACAGGGGCAGGCAGTGATAGGACAAGGGGGAATGGGTTGATGCTGAAGGAAAGTAGACTTAGATTGGATATTAGGAAAAAAATCCTTTCCTGTGAGGATAGTGAGGCCCTGGCACAGGTTGCCCATGGCTGCCCCATCCCTGGGAGTGTTCCAGGCCAGGCTGGATGGGGCTTGGAGCAACTGGGACTGTGAAAAGTGTCCCTGCCCTTGGCAGGGGGCTTGGAACCAAGGGATTTCTAAGGTCCCTTCAACCCAAATCCTTCTGTGATTTTGTGATTCAGAAGGATTTGGGTTCCAGCCCCAGCTGCCCCTTGGTCACCCAGCTTCCCACAGGGAATGGATGTCCTGGGGGCTGCCCACCTCGCACCTCAGCCCAGTCTTACTGCTCATTTGTATAACTTCAGGGTGTTTTGGGGGTTTTTTCCCCATAACATTTGTTATTATTTCCATTTGTGGAGGCACGGCATCCCTCTCTCCCCTTGCCCCTGGCCATGGGCAGAGTTAGAGCGTCCCGACTGGAGCGTGTCCTCCTCCAAATCCCTCCTCAACGGGGTCACAGGGAAAAAAACAAACCCCAGCAACAGCCCAGGAGCACAAATTGGACCCAGAAGGGCAGATGCAGACTGAGCAGGAAGCGCTGCCCGAGGCGAAATGAAACAGCTGTTGCCATTGTTCTGTCTCTGCGCAATGCGGGCCGGGCCGCCCGGCAGCTGCTCGCAATTACCGCACATGAAAGGGGGGCACGGGATTAGGCGAGTGACGAAAAAGCGAGGGGACCGCGAGATTTATCACCGAGAGGCCGAACGGCCCCGCTCCGGAGGGAGGCGGCGGCCCCGGGACCCGCCCGGCCCGCGGCGAGCGCCGCCAGCACCGGAGATGCTGAGCCGGGATGGGCACGGAGAAATAAAGGATAACACGGAAAAACCGGGGATGCTGAGCCGGGATGGGCATGGATAAACCCGGGGATGCTGAACTCGGGCTGGGCACGGCCAAATCCCGAGGTGCTGAGCCCGGACAAACCCGGGATGCTGAGCCCGGATAAATCCCGGCATGCTGAGCCCAGACTGAGCCTGGCACGGACAAACCCTGGGATGCTGAGTCTGGGCTGGGCACGGACGTGGACAAACCCAGGATGCTGTGCCCAGGCTGGGCCTGGCACGGATAAACCCGGGGATGCTGTGCCTGAACTGGTACAGACAAACCCGGGGATGCTGAACCCGAGCTGGGCACGGGCAGTCCGGGGATGCTGAGCCCAGGATGGGCATAGATAAACCTGGGGATGCTGAACTGCAGCTGGCACGGACAAACCCGGGATGTTGTACCCGGACTGGCACAGACAAACCTGGGATCCACGGCTGGGGATGTGCCCAGAGCCAGGATCTGCTCGGATCCCCGGAGCCACAGCAGATCCTCAATTTTTGGTATGATCCTCCCCTGAGGGATCCCACCGGGACTGGGCAGAACCTATGGGCAGATTCCATCACCTCTCTTCCAACAGGGAAACAGCAAGCAGACGAGATACAAGTTTAACATTCCTGGTGGAATTACTTCAGCTCTCCCATATAATCAGAGTAGCAAAATAAAAATAAAACAAATAAAACAAAACAAACCTTCACAGCTTTCTTTTTTTTTTTATTTTCAAGGGGTGATGAGCATAAGAAAGGTTTTTGGGAAGGTGGAGCATGTGTTTGCCATCTTCACTCCTGATATGGAAACCATATGCTTAAGTACCCGACCAAACATACACAATATAACACTCTTTTTTATTAAAGGTGGTTTCATAAAAGCTATCCACCTTCTGTCCACTGGTGACTCCCAAAGAGGTCACATATTCTTCATTGCAACTATCAATACATATTTGGGATAAATTAAGCTCCAAATAGACTGTTTCTGATTATTACTGCCAAAGGAGCAAGAGGCCGTCTTATTTTCCCTCACTGATAAATTAAAAGAACTGTAATGGGTGATTTCTGCAACCTGTAAAAGGGCAACAGCATCTGTGACTCATTTCGTGTCACTTTAAAGAAAATTTATTTTATTAATTTGGGCAGAGGATAAAGAGCATATACTTTTTTTAAAAAAACCAAAAAACTCTGCTGCTAAAGAGAAAGAAGCAGCAGCAGATTTGCCCCATCCCTGGAAGTGTTTGCCCCATCCCTGGAAGTATTCAAAGTCAGGCTGGATGGAGCTCTGAGCAGCCAGATCTAGTGAAAGATGGCCCTGTCTGCATCATGGGAGCTGGAACTAAGTAATCTTTAAGGCCACTTCCATCCTAGGCTGTTCTATGATTCTAGAAGAAAACCCTGCGTCAGAAAAAAATATTTTGCAAATAAAAATTTCCTGAAGTGTTATTAGAAGTCCAGAAACTCCCTCTGCCTCTTAACTTTGATGGGTTTTTCTCTGGCAAACAGAAGATCTCAACATGAGATGTCTTTAACCGAGTTCCATCTCATTGATGAAGGAATTGATGAGCAGCAAAACATGAAAAAAGCAGAACTGAGATTGAGGCTGCTCCATTGCTCCTCTTGTTGGAGTCAAAAGGAACCAACCAGACATCCCTAATGTGATCCTTACAAAGAACTATATAAGACTATTTTCTTCAGGTCCTTGAGGTTATAAGATTATTTTCCTGCCAGGAGCAGCCCCATTTTGTCAAATGGGTTTTTAGTCTATGCAGCACCCAAAAAACACCAACAAAGAAGAGCAGGGAGAACGTAGAGGGAGAGAGGATGGCAATTTCCCATTCTTCAAACCAGAGGTAATGGCAGCAACCACAACATAAACACCTTTGTCTGGACTGACAAGCAGGAAGTGGAGAAAAGATCAAAAGCAAGTGGGAATCAAAAGGATTAAGATATTGAAATTCTTCTGTTTTGCCACAGGCTGTCACCCTAGCTCCACATATCACTCAGCCAGACAGGAGCACTCCGTGCACAGCAAAGAGAAACAGCTCCAGAAGTCTGGATCCTTGCTCCTCTTGAAATTCAATTGGTCTGCAGGTTGCCCACAACCTCAACTCCCCTGCTTGTAATTTGGAGAGTAATATTGAATAGTAATTATAATATCTAATTATTAAATAATACATGAATTTTTATAAGTGGTGGGAAATTCTGTAAGGGCTTGGCTTGTCAAGAGGGGTCTGCCTCAACTCTGGAGTGCCAAATGACATTTTTTCTGCTTCAAGCTTTGCACATGGGCAAAGTTGCTCCTCAGCTGGGCTAAGTTGTTTTGTACTCCTTAACCCCTCTGCAAAGATTGGGCATTTTACTCCTGTGCTGCCCCAAGGATCAGGGCCCAGCACAGTTCTGTACCTCTGAGCATCTGGATCCTCCTCACAATCTGTGACTCATCCAATTGCATTTTTCATCACCACTAACACCAGCCCTGCCCCATCCCACAGGCAGTTGTCCAACCTTGCACACCCAGCAGGTGCCACCTACTCCTCTGCTAAACACTTCAGGAGTCACTGGGGCTGCATGGGTTGGGCTTGGTGATCTCAGAGGTCTTTTCCAGCCTCATTGGTTCTGTGATTCTGTGGTTCCTAAAACACAATAATGCCATGTTTACTCTTCTGAGAAAAGGGCAAAAACCTGTGAAATGCTCATCAGGATATTTCATTGTTGAAGATCCATTTTCTTAAAATACTGCTCAGCAAATATGTTGGTTTTTTTCACTAACAGTATTTTAATTTGTGCCTAGTTTACTGATACTCAGAGCCATCATAACTTATCCAAATATCCTTGTTTCACTTAGTGATCAAATTTTCACAAATCTCTGGCCTAGCTGTGACTTCTGCAAAGAAAGATTTGATGATCCCATCGTGCCCTTTCTTTCCTTTTGCCACAGAGGAGCTGCAATGTCAGGTCTGGAGCTGCTCAAACCATTCAGATTTGGTTTTCATACACAAACTGTTCATTTTTGGTTTGTTTCTCTAAGTGATTTTTTACTCTGAGCTGTCTGGTTTAGTCAAGTGAAAGTTGAGGCATAGGGAGGTGGGATTATTACTCAATGTGTTTCTCTAAACCTGATATTTAATAAGGAGTTCCATTGGTGCAGGAGAAAAAATACTTTTCATAGTCATCAGCTAATCAAGATTTTCCAAAGTGGCTCTGGAGCTACAGTAAGAAAAAGAAAAAAAAGGATTTTAATTTGACTTTGTGGTAAATTACTCTGATTTGGGAATGATGTATTGTGAAGTTTGTTCGTGGTGGCAGTACAGGCTCCTGCCTGTG
This sequence comes from Zonotrichia albicollis, assembly GCF_047830755.1. Taxonomy (NCBI): domain Eukaryota; kingdom Metazoa; phylum Chordata; class Aves; order Passeriformes; family Passerellidae; genus Zonotrichia; species Zonotrichia albicollis. Next base: position 44,290,030 of record NC_133825.1, read on the forward strand.
TATTTCTTTATTTCATATTTATTGTATTTCTATATTTGTGTGTTTCTTTATTTCATGCTGCACGCAGGGAAACCTCCTGCCTAATTTTTGTACAGCTGCATCTCCAGTGAAAGGCTACTGATGTCTGAATTTGCAGGTGATGTAATGGCTTGGGGAATTAAGTCTTATTTTTTCCTTCCTCTTTACCTCCCTGTATTTGCTTTATTTTGTTTTGTGCTATGTGAGCCTTTAGTCAAATATCCCACATACACACTCATCACAGGGGCAGCTTTGAGCACAATGCATGGGCATGTCTGGGCACTGCATTAATGCATCTTCTCCTGGTCTCTCTGCAGATTATCCTCTGTTAGAATCATTTATAACTCCAGCCCTTTGTGTACATGCTCCCATTCTGAAAATGTAATGGGCCTGCTAATTAAACAGTGGTTTAAGAAGTCAGCTGATAGCTCCTCACAGCATCTAGGAATTAACCTCACCTGGGAGCAAGCTGCTGGTGGAGGCTCAAGTGAAGCTTAGATAAAGGCGGGGAAAAGAAAAGACATCAAAGAAGAAGTCACCACCAAAACCTCATCCTCCACAAATTGTAGGTGTGGAAACGTTTTTCAGCCACAGGGATCCTCCCTCCACTGGATTTCCAAATAACTATAATCATCAGAATTCCCTCTTTCACCTCCCTCTGGCCTGATTATCTCATCTTTTTCATTTGAACTCGCTTGTTATGAGCAATACATTCACTCCTCTCCTCTTTATTACTTTGATCCCAAAAAAGCCTAATTTGGCTCAGATGGTGCTAATTTAGCAGTGCAGAGCTTAGGGACAGCAGTGTCCTGGTGGGCTGCTGTCACCTGTGAACAAAGTTTTGTTCCTAATCTAAAAGATCTCCTTGGGGTTTGTTTTATGTGTCATTTCCTGCAGCTCCCTCGGAAACCACGGCTCCAAACTGGTGTATGCGGAGGACAGGGCTGTCTGATACCTGAGCAGTGCTTGAATTCATGTAAACTTGGGGAATCCAATGTTCATAAGCCTAAAATTGTTTTGTTTTGTTTTGTTTTTCAAATTAAGTAGTCTTCTTAGCGGACTACATGGAATAAACAAAGAAGTCGCAACCCGAATTAGGCTCATTCTGAGAAGCCTCATGTCAAAATCCAGATACCAAAATCACAAATCACTCTGGGTGTAAATTTTAGGATGTTGACAGAGCATATATTATGTGATAAAGAGTATAGTATGGATAAACAGCTGAGATAAGGAGGTGATTTAATTCTGCAACAGATAAGCAGGGTGAATTTCAAGGGCTACACAGGGAATTCATCCAGCTCTGTGGGATGGAACAGTATCACTCCTTAGTATTACTAATGCACCTCAATTCTTTCTTCTCTCTCTTTTTCCTTTTTTTCCTTCTTTTTTTTTTTTTTTTTGATGTGCTCACAATTCTTAATAATATGTTTGAAAACTGATTAAACTTACAAATCAAGACCTGGGGTTAAAGGCAACCCTGTCTAACTATCTTATTATTTATAAAAAGATTATCATTAAATATCTTGCAGAGAAATTTTGACCCACTGCAGAATCTGAAAGAAAAAAAAAGTGCAGGAAAAAAAAGGGCTAATGTGTCTACTTTTTAATTAAATGTAAATATAATTTGTGAGGCTTATGGGTTTTAAACAGAGAAAATTTACTCTGCATAATTTCCTTTCTGGTTAACCTTACAGACAGAAGTGTAAGTAGGGTTATTCAGAAGAATTTTGTAGCTATTAAGGCAGTCACCAGCTCCAGATCCATTGCTGCAGATCACTTTGGACACATCCAAGGTTTCACCTGAAGTGAAAGTTCCTAATTAACAGTGACAACATGGTGATTCTGAGCATCAAAACAAACCTTGTTCAACAACCTGGTTTACAGCTTGTTGAGGATGTCAGCAGATTTTTCATCTTTATTGCTGCAGACAGATAACAAGGCTCTGATCCTCGTGTACCTCATGGAATGGCTCAAACACACAAAAGTGAACTCTTGGTTATTTTAATGTGACAAGTAAATATAGCCCAGTTACAAACATAAAGGCAGGATAAATAGGCCTGACAATACAGCAATGCCTAAATTGCTGCCAGCTTAGTATTAAAAGTTCTGTTGTGGTTTCTGGTTCAAAGAGTCCCATAAAAATCAGAGTTAATTTAAAACTTAGCCATCCATGGGAGTATTTCTTATTCACACAATACAGGATCTCTTGCACAGGTCTGTTTATATGCTTCAGCTATGGAGAAATTTTCATTTCACTTCAAGAAAGTACCCACAATCAGTCCAGCAATGTGATTAAGCACATGCTTAACTATACCCTTTATTTAGGTATGTGCTCATTACTTGTCAACATTTCCCCCTTTTTGAGCCAGTTGTTTCATTATTTGCTGTTTTTTAAAGTAACTAATTCATAACAGGATTGTGATACCTGGTTACAGTAGATCAAATGTAGAACACTACTGGCTTTTGTACCAGATCATCATCCAGCCAATATGAAAAGTTCACTAATTCCAAAAGTCCACATCACAGCCTTGGGACCCTTGAAATTCCAGACTGTCCTATGGAAATCCATGTAAATCTTCCCCAATCTCATCAGGAGAATACCTGCCAGTCCATAAAAGGCAAGAGCAGTGAGGGAAGGTATTCTACCAGCAGGCAAAGGCTCACCAGCCCTAGAGAGACACTCCAGGAGACCGAATATCAAGAATTACCAGGCTGATTTAGAAATTTGTGGGCTGGTTGTGCAGTGTTTGATCAGCCCTGTCAGAAATGAAAGATGCTTCCACCAAATGGACCCAACCAAACAGGCATTCCCAATATTCAGACATGCAGTTACTGGCAAAAGGGACCTCTGGAGCTCTGCAGCCTCAGCTCCACCTCAGAGTGGGGTCAACACTGAATGCAGAACCAGCTTGGGGCTTTGTTCATCTCAGTCTTGAGATCCTCCAGGAGTGGAGAGGACCTTTCTGGGCCCTCTGCAGTGCCCAGAGAGCCCAGCCCTGTGTGCCATGAGCCCTGCTCCCCTCCATCAGCAGCCAGGCACATCTCAGCCCAGCTCTCCTTTCCTGTTCCTCTACAGCTGCCTGCTACTCCCACCGACTTCCCCAGCTTTTCCCAAAGCCCTGCTGCTGCTGCTGCTGCTTACTTGTAACTCCTAGCTCACCCTGCAGACCCCTGCAGAAGCCAGAGCTCCTAAGTAGGAACTGCTGGCCTTTCCCACACCAGAGACCTTTCCTGGCGCCGTCATACGGACACCACATGCTGTGTCTGCACTGCCAGGAAGCTGCAAGCCAGAGCCCTGCTCCCAGCCTGATCCCAGGGCTGGGGAAGGGGCTGCACTGTGCTCAGACCCCCAGAGCCCCTGCTCTGTGTGCCCTTCTCACCCACACTGGGGTGGGAAGGGGCAGAAGCTTTGGGGATGTGCTGGCCCTGGCGCAGGGCAGGGTGACATGGATGTGCACACCCAGACCAAAGAGCAGGAAATCTTTGCTGCATGGATTATTTTACTGCAGCTTCTGTGCCCAGAAACACGCCAGGGCTGGCACCAGATTAGTCAGAGGAGGAAGGGAGGGCTGGCAGGGATGATGCCTCACCAAGTATCTCCTGCTGCTCCTTCTCTTAACCTAATGAGCTGGGGCTCCAGGCAGTGGCTTTTGGTGCCTTTCCCCAAAACCAGTGTCTCTTGGAATGGGATGCTTCCTCCTCAGCCTACAATAAAATTGCACGCCAGGTTCTCCAGGCTTGGTGCACCCTTGCTCTGCTGGAACTTCACTGATGGGGGACACCAGGACCCACCAGCCTGGCTGAGCTCTACAAGGGCTGTGCTCTCACCTTCCTCATGGCCAGAGGGACCCCACGGTGGATGCTCTTTCTCCAGACTTCCTTCTGCCAGGGGAAGAAGGGAAAATCTCTCCCCCAGTGTGCAGAAAGAATTGAAAAAGTCCTTTCTCACATTCTCCCCTCTGAAGGAAGCAAGCACGAAGCTGCTGTGAGGAGTCACCAAGAGTCTGTGCCCAGCTCTCTGCTGCAAGAGGAAACACCTCTTCTCTCCAAGGAGCAGGGAGCCAGGGCAGAAAGGCAAGCTCCCAGCTGCCTGTCTGGAAAGACCAGCAGGGCTGTTAGGAGGAGGAGGAGGAGGGTGTGGGAGAGACAGAGGCTAGCCTGTGATCTGGGTGTGAAAGAATCCGCAGTTGGCCAGGATCAATAAAACAGTGCCAAGGCTGGTGACGAAGGGAGCAGAGAATAGGATGGTGGAGAGTAAAAGAGAAGGAGCCCCCCTACAGCTTCTGAGAAGAGAGGGTAGGTAAAAAGGGAGTTCTGATACCACCAGGCCCACAGGAGACTCAATGGGTTGTCTCATTATTATGGTGAACAGAGAGAGCTCATGAGCTGGGAAAGATAGGAAGCTTTTATTTATTTTTTTTTAAAGAGCACAGCCTCTAGGAGGGTTTTTGCAGCTCAAATGCTTTTATTTTGTGCCAATTACTTATACAGGGTCTGCATTATTCCCGTAATCAGTCTAAATGAAAGTCAAACATGAAAGATTTCTAACAATGAGCTAATTGGAATGCCATTACCATTTAGATTTAATAAGGTATTTGTAATAATAAACTTGCCTCAGTCTATAGAGTTGTCTTATTCCTGCTCAGATCTTGTGAGAGTGTAAGGGTTGACATTTGTCATTCGTTCTGCAAGACATTGGATATAACCTTCAAAATGTTTTAGTCTTGCAGTGCTTAGTAAATGTCAGGGACAGAAACAAAATCTATAGCCTGCTATTGTTCTGGCTGTGTCAGGCTCAGAGCTAACAGGAATTGTGCTACAGCTCAACAGCAGATTATATCCCACATATCCTCCTTTATTTGCAGTCCAAACATCTCGTGGTTCAGAACGAGTCACTCAAAGTCCTCTTATGCAGCTTCATTCATTATTTGCATTGAGTCTTGCTGAGGAACTTCGGGCCAGTTCCAGCACTGCCAGGTACTACACAAGCACCAAGAGCCTTGCATAGCTTAAGATCTAAGTAATTAAGTCAACACAGGCTCTATCTTGAAGCCAAGATGTCCCATCTAGAGAGGTAAAAGCTAATTAGAGCTCCATGTGCAGCTACTTTTGAGAACAACTCATGAAAAAAAGGAAAAAAAAAAACAAAATTCTTGCTTTACATTTCTGGGGGAGCTGTTTTCACAGAAAGCACATGTGAACTCAAAGACTTGGTCTCACTGTGCAGCTGGGGAAGTTTTATTCAACTGTAGCTCATACCACAAAAGCAAGGCATAATCTTGGTAGGTATTTCTTCTATTATGGAGAAAAAGAGCTTGGTACTTCATGCAGTCTGAGGGAATAGACTGAAAAGGCAGATTCAGCAGGTGTGTGTGTGTGTATGTGGGAAGCAAAAAGATAAAAAAAAGACAAAAAGCCAACAAAAGACTAAGGCAGCAGGGATGATACAGAAAGAAAGCATGCTGAGAACATTCTTTACAATCATGATGCTGCTTCTCCCTCCCTCTTTCACCCCAGAAAGATGCTACAGGTATTTCTCCACGCCCTAAAGAGATCCAACAAGCAAGCAAAGGGGCAACAGAATGCTTGATTTCTGTTTTAACAGGAAATGAACCCCACCAAATGTCCTGGTGGTATCTCTGCCTGAAGAAGCATTACCCATCCAGTAAACCATGCTGCCATCAGCCGCAGATGAATTATGTTCTGCTGACACTCTGTGGTCCCAGCAGCTAGTCCTGAATGATCTGACTCAACAGAAAACTTTGTACAATAGCTCAAATAAACATCAAATCATTGGAAACTGGCAAAGCTCACGGAAATTTGGAATGTTCCTTCCTGAGGACAGTCTTTTAATACAATCCGACGCTGGGGATTCGGCTGAACATTTATAACGTCCAGGAAATTCTAGGCACAGTTGGTAAAATGACCAGTGCTCTTATAAACCTACTTCTTTTTTTTTTTTCCTCAAAACTGTGTGTACTTCATGCCAAAAGGTTTTTTCAGAAACATAAGCCAACAGTCAATGGCCTTAAGTTAACCATATGCCTGAGCACTGTGCTAGATTGTTGGAGAAGAGCAAGGAAGCATGAAAATCAATAGCTTCCCTGTATGCCTTCACAGAAGACAGTTTGGCTAAGAGTTAAAATCTGAGCTTAAAATGCAGACTTTCTTGCCCTTGATGGTCTGGTTAAATTACTTTGTCTTTCTCTGATTCACTTTATACATTAGGAAAAAAGTGATGCTTGTTACTTAGATCACAGCAATGTTGTGAAGCTTAATTTTTTGAGAGGTGTTTTGGGATCCTGGTATGAAAAGTGCTATAAATATACACATTCTTAGTACTATTTAATTTACTTCCTTTACAACTCCTTTGAGCCAGCACATGTTGCCAAAAATGCAATATTCTCTAAGATGTCTTTTCTTCTTGTATCTGTCTGGAGTCCAGGACACATCCCAGCCTTATAAAGCATCCGATATTGATGTATCCACATGCAGTGTATATATATATAGCTTACACCATCAGATGGGGCTTTTTTTCTCCACACAGAAACCCAGACTTGCTCAATGTACAAGATGGACATGCTTAGCAAATGAGGCAGCTGTTCAGGTTTTATTTTTGTGCTCATTGTTTGCTGTGCAGCCACATGTCCCGTGGAGTGCATACCATCCAACCTTTGGAGTGAATCAGACAAGGCTCCACCAGAACTCACTCACTTGGAGCACCCAGCTCCACCCTGCTCCGTTTGACACACATCTGGGATCAAGTATTCAAGGACTGGGGCATAAGAAGGCTTTAACTCATTTCCAAACTTTTTTTTGGCCTTGGATTTTTTTTTCCTGTGGATGTTTTTACTGAGAATCCTTAGGGATGTAAAACCTTGCAGTACCAAAATAATCCCCTGAATGTTTCATCACACTGTGCAACAGCATCAGTGTCCTGCAGATAGAGGACAGCTGTACCTGAGCATCAGCTGGGCCCTTTTCTTGCTTTTCTGAAAGAACAAGGACTGTTTATTCAGAAAAGAACTTCCAGGGCTGCTCCTGGTTTGCTCTTCTGCACTGTGTCATGGACCACATGCCAGATATAATTTCATCAACTTGCCTAAAGAAGTTTGCAGCAGATCTGCCTGTGCAAGAAGAGATCAACTTTTCAGTGTTTGATAGTAACAATATTATCACCTGTATTCCCCTCTCTGGGGAAGTTGTGGGGAGATGTGTGAAGTACCACCAATTTTTCTATTCCCCAGCATTTTGAATTCAAAGGTTTTCACACATTTTACAAAAGGGTTTTGTTCTTGCTTCTATAACTGGAGATGGTATAGACATCTTTACAGCTCTTTAGGTTGGCCTGGCTCACAACTCAGTAGTTGAATATGTCCTGTAGTCTCTAAATAGAACAATTCAAATAGCTTTTATAGGTTAACCAAGAAATTTGAGACTAGAGTAGAGGAATAGAGAAATTTGAGTTTAGGAGCAGCCTGGAGAAGAACAGAGAAATCACAGTACTGGATGCAGAGCTCTCTTACATCTTCAAATACGTACAAAGAGGTGACAAGAAAGCAGCAATTTATGTGCAGACAGAATAAGAGGCCAAGGACTTTATCTTTCAAAGGTTATACACACTTATCTTTACACTTATGATTAGCCCCATTAATTTTGGTAGTACCTTGGCTTCGGGAGGGTTCTGAGCATGCAGAATTAGACTATTTCATTAATGTGCACTGTGTTTAACTGCTGCAGAGAGCAAATTGCAGGAGTGAACAAAACGTGCTACAGGGGTCATGGGCTCAGCAATTACGGCAGGCAGTGCTGGGCAGGCAAGATAGAGTTGTCCCCTACTTGGTAATATATGATATAAATAATGTTTATCCAAGTATAGGTGGTGTTTTTACATCTCAAAATCCCCAAGTTTAAATCAAAGTTGAAAGGGGAGCTACAAGAGAGTTGGGGAGGGACCATTTACAAGGGCGTGTAAAGATAGCACAAGGGAGAACAGGTTCAAACTGAAAATGGGTAAGTTTAAGTTAAATGTTAGGAGGAACTCATTTACTGTCAGGGTGTTGAGGCACTGGCACAGGTTGCCCAGAGAAGCTGTAGATGCCCCATTCCTGGAAGCGTTACAGGTTGGACAGGGCTTGGAGAAACCTGGTCTGGTAGAAAATGTCCCTTTCCATGGCAGGGGGTTGGAATAAGATGAGCTTTAATGCCCCTTTCAACCCAGACATTTCATGACTCTATGTAGACAAGGGGAGGATTCTGGAGAAGAGAGGGGAGAATGAGGCAAATCCCTCCCCAGCCAGGGCAGAAAAACACCTGGAGCAGTGCATCCATGTGAGCTGATGAGTTGGACACCAGGGGAGTTGGCAGTGCCTGTGACAGCACAGCCTGTCACACAGTGGAGCACCAGGGGATGCACAGAAGCACACAGGGCTTTTGCCACTGCAGGTCCCCTCTCCAAACCATGACTGTCACTTCATGTGTCCCCTGCCATTGTCCCACTGCCATCCCCCAAGGCACCACCTGCCTTCTGACACCCCATTCCTCAGAGGGTGGCACATCTCCATGCCCACCCCCTGTGCTGCCCCTCCACGCTGTGCCCCTGGCACTGAGCGCAGGCAGTGCTCACATCTGGAGCATCTGGGTCCTTCCCCACAGTCCCCACGTCCTTAGGATGCCCAAATAGTCTGTCTTGACCTTAAAAAGCACAATGGAGCCCACTATTCTGATTGGGGCCTCCAGGATCTCTTCTAATATAAATAGTAATGACTATAATTATTAATCATTACTGTGATTGTATGATTATAATTAATAATCATAATGATGAATCAGTATAATTACTCTACTAAATGACAAGCCCTGCTTCCTCCAGCAAGCTTTGGAAGCACTAAGAATGAGCTGTTGTGTATATTTAAGGAATCTTAAACACTTCTGGTGTTACAAGTCCAAGCGTCTCTGTTTGTTTTAAGGACTTCCACATTGCATTTAATTTGGAAATCTGCAGCTGCCTTGAATTGTGACCAGTGGATTTGTGCTACCACATACAAGCCCTGTGCTTTAAATGCAGCAGAATTATGAACAAACAGGGATTGGAAAGAGGAAGGAATATGCATATGGATACTACTTGAAGGATGGAGAGCCAGATCTGCCTAATGTTTCATTTTTCCATCTTAGATTTATAACTGAAAGTAATTCAATTAATTGAAGAGCATTTTCAGAAAGACAAAATAAAGCAGCAAATGTAAAGGCTGCAGGCACTTGAAAGACAGATGGTTTGACATGCCCTGACATCTGGGTCTTGGGATCCGTGGACATGACTGCTTTGGTGCTCTAAGCTCAGGACAAAGGAGAGGGAATTTATAAAAAATATTGACATGATTTTAAAACTGCACTAAAAGTGAAGGGATTTTTCTCCCTTTTGCAAGCCATAAGCCCAGGTGGCTGTAAACCTCTGTGTTTTATATGAAATACCTGAAATCTGGTCAGGAGCACGTGGCTGCTCCGTGCCCGGTGGAAGAGGGTGTGGAACAAGTGCCCTTGGGAAACCTGCTGGAGTCACTCTGTATATTGGATAATTACCTCTGGTTACTGGGCTGCTGTGAGTCACTCCTTCCCAAGCACAAAGAAACTGCTCTTGCAGAATGTAAAATCCACCCAGGAGTGGGTCATTGTTCAGGTTCAGCATCTCATTCTGGCATGTTCAGGAGAGGTAGGGGATGAGCATTGTGACAAAGTAGAGGAATTCTGTCGTGTTTTTAAGATAAAATATTTGCTAAGGTCTAGCTGATATGATTCTCTGTTGGTGACCATAAAATCTCATTACCCTTTGTTATGGTTGGGCACGTGTGTTTGAGGCTGTGTATTTCTGAGCTATTGTAGCAATTACTCTAATGAGAAGGGTGCAGTTAGCACAAGAGCTGCTGCTCCACGTCCATGTGACTGAGTGCAATGACAAGATGGGAAAACTTCTGCATTGCCTCTCTGTATTTTTGATACATTTTGGAAGGAAAGGAGTAGGAAAAGGGCTTATCTCTGTTTGTGTGGCAGGATTGTCCCAGCACAGAGCTCTCCAAAGTTAACTCTAAGAGAAGGTGAGCACATCCATGCATCACCCCCTCTGTAAGCAAATTAAAGAAAGAAAACAAAGCTGATAGGTAAGAACATTAAAGAGGTTGTTTGGGCTACTCCTAACCAGTGAAGTCTATTTTAGGTGTGCCCTACTTTGAGACCAATAGGTGGTTCTGGAATTTCTGCAATTTCCTTGCAGAGATAACCAGTCCAGAGGCAGGGAACGCTCAAGTGCCAGAGGCAAATGCATCCTCAGCCACTTTATGTGGTGGTACCAGCCATTACCCCACGTGAAACAGGACCATTCCTGCTGCTGCTTGTGCTTTTTTCAGAGAAGATAATGAGGTATGGGCTTTAAGAAAGGAACTGAAAAGATAAGTAACTAGTATGGCTTAGTTATAACAACAGCTCTCAGGTCTGAACTTGAAGCAGAATTTAGCCATTACTTACCATATTCCTATTTGCAATGGCTGATAGGCACTAGATACGGTATGAAAGGAATAAAGAGATGAAGGCATAAATCCTGAAGGATTTTTTAGTGCCTAATTCCTCCAGTCAGGCTTGTGAGTTTCTGCTGAGAAAGTAGCATTCCTTCAGGGAAGAGTCCTGAGAAATCCCGAGTGAGCAGGGCTGACACCCCTCTGACACACCCTTGAGGCAGGATGGGTTTGCAAACCCCACACTCTGAGCTGGTGGGAGCACACAGGAGATGAGGCCTGGGGCAGCCAGAGCTGCTTCAAACAAACATTTGGATGTATAAATGATTTAATTACCAGGCTGTTTAGGAGAATTTCTAATCTCTCTTCAACCACTCGTACTGACATCTCTGATGTGTGATACCATTTATATTGAAAAGAGAATCCATTTAAAGCCTAAATACTCCAATTACTTTTTTTAGATGCCTGGGAGCAGCTCGAAGTTCAAGCACATGATGCTCTTAAAGAACTACTAAATTAAGAGGCCATGGGGCACAGGGGGAAAGAAAGAATGTTCAAGCACATTATATTTTGAAGTGTGTGGTTTTCAAAATGACACGAATGAGTTTTTAACTAGAAGTGTAACCTAATATGGGACAAGGTTTCCAAACTGAGGTGTGTATCGTGCCAGATACATTCAAGAAAGGAAAAAAAAAAAAAAAAACCAAACTAATGGGGCAGTCCAGCTCTGACCCTTGCTGTGAGACAACTCCTGTGAACATCTGGCAGCTCCTTGCAGGAACCAGGAGGTCCCAAATCTCGGCCTCCCTTCAAAACTCAGGCTTGCCAAGCGCTGTGTGGGCTGCTAGTCAGCACGAGGTGGCTGTGCCTGCAATTGCAGCATGAACACACAGTGCAGGGAAGAAGACTTTCAAACTGATTCCTACACATCACTGGAAGCTGCCACTTGGGTTTTGTGATTCACAAATTTGCTCTCTTGTCATAAACAAACATTTCTTTTCATGATAGCGTCACGAGGGCCGAGCTTGAGAGCCTCCCTGTATTTTTTTCCTTTTACTCTTGGCATATCAGCACAGTTGAAAGACACACTCTCTTGCCTCCTTAGACTCCTTGCCAAGCCACAACCACAAGCCATCCTTGCAGCCCCAGAGCGCTTTTGGCAGTTGTGACACAGAACGTATGGCTCGTGTGGTAAAGTGTGCTGGCAAGCTCCCTGAGGCCCCATCCAGCCATCACTTATGCGCAGGATCTGATGCCAGATAGCAGCTGCTGTGTTGAGGCTGCTCAGTATCACACTAATCAGTCCTGTCTCATCCTTTCTTTCCCCTTTCCTGTCTCCACCTGCTGTTTGCTTTTCCTTTTTTATTTTTTTTTTTTGCTTCCCTTTTTCATGTCCTAGATTAAGAGTGGGAGTGCTCTGGGGCAGGGAGCATCATTTTGTTCTGTGTTTCTGTCTCTTGCCTGGCACAGCAGCAATGCCAAATAATACAGCTGGCACCTGGTGAGTGACCTGAAAACTGACTGCTGTGGGTAAAAACCACAGCTCCAGGGGAGCTTTTAATGAACTTTTTGAAGGTAACATAGCACTGCTCTACCTCTCTGAAAGTATTTGCCCAGCAGAGGCCTGACCAGTCATTTATCCTGTCCTCACTGCCTGTGTGTGTTCTGTGTGTTTGTTTGGTAGTTGCTGTTGCTCCAGGTCTGAATTGCAGGATGTGTTCATGGCTCAGGAAAGTTGCCCAACAGAAAGCCTTGAGGGAGCATTTTGCTGGGAAATAATGGCATTCTGCATCTTCTCCAAAAGGTTCTGACAGCAAGAACAGTGCCTGGAACTGAAGGGAGCTCATCCTTGGACACCACTGGAGAGGAAGCATAGCTTGGGGTGGATGTGTCCCTGCAAGAACTTTATCTTTGCACTCACTTTAGTATCTTCCCTGGATACTGGTAGGTTTTGATTACAGTGAAGGAGGAGTGTGCAGCTCCTCACACCTTCTCTGAGACTCTCCAGCCTAAGGGTAACAAATGAGGAATTGGTGTCTGGTGGAAAAGCTGGAAAAATCAAGATAGCAATCTAAATACATCTGTGTATCATCTGACGTGATTGATTTCCTCTGAGGTGTCAGTTTCCTTTCTTCATTTTGACTGCAGATACAGGTTACAAAGCATCATGGTCAGAAAAGGAATTTAGTGGTAAGCTCCCTGCTCTGAGCTCACATGGCCATTTTTTGATGACTTGGTGGCTATTTAATTATTCTAAGCATGAAAGGAGATTTTTCTATAGGAAGTATTAACAAAACATTTTCCACAGTGATGCCAAAGCACAGAGAGTAAGTGTTGCAATGTAATTCCTAAACTGCACACAGGAAACACCTTCACTGTGGCTGCACATCCTGCTTCTACAGCTCCTCCTGTGATCTGCTTTTTGACCTTCTTGGTGGTTCTGCCTCTGTACAGGATAATGTGCAGTGCTGTGTGACAATGCACATGGTTCAGGCTGTAGGAAAAAATCATATGAGAAATACTGTGTGAGAACTAAATACAATCATTACATCCACATGTAATGTGGTTTAATCTTGCACTCTGAGTGCCAAGAGACATTTTACCACTGGCTTTATGCACAGTAGAAAACAGTTCATAACCAGTACACTGAAGTTAGGAGTGTCCTTTTGTCCTCAGCTTCACCATTTCTTACCTATTACTTATTGTAGTGTTGATTCTTTCTTTTTTGGCTTTTTTCAAGGCACAGACATTTGCTTTGCCCTCTTACTGAAACTACTGTGCTAAGAATTTTCATGTGTGCAGTGAAGAAGAACGTGGTACAATTGATACTTAGTCCAAGACAGGGTACACTAAATAATATTGCAAAGCAAATGAGTTATACACAACGAAACCCTTTTCCAGGGAGACTTTTAGATGCCAAAGCATCAGAGTTCCACTGAACTGCAGTGCCCAGTGCAGAGATGAGATCCATGAGGGGCGTTCTTCAGGTGTCCTGGATGTTCACATGCACTGGAGTGGATTCACAGCTCCACTAATTCCCTCCCTGTGCATTTCGGGGTGTTCACAACAAGCAAGAGCCAGCTCTGGGCAAGACAAACACTGCATTTTCAAAGAGTTTCCTGCCTCTCAGGGGCTCTTTAGGTCTGCATGACTGAAGTGCCCAGTGCAGGGATGATCCATGAGAGCCGAGAGCCCCATTCTTCAGGTGTTCTGGGTGCTCACATGCAGCTCCAGCACAGAGTGGATTCACAGCTCCAGGTAGGCTTTTAGATGCCAAAGCATCAGAGTTCCACTGAACTGTGCGTGGCTGCAGTGCCCAGTGCAGAGATGAGATCCATGAGAGGCGTTCTTCAGGTGTCCTGGATATTCACATGCACTGGAGTGGATTCACAGCTCCACTAATTCCCTCCCTGTGCATTTCGGGGTGTTCACAACAAGCAAGAGCCAGCTCTGGGCAAGACAAACACTGCATTTTCCGAGAGTTTCTGCCTCTCAGGGGCTTTGCTCGGAGCGAGGTCAGCCACAAGTGGGCACTGTCCGGCTGCGGCTCCTGCGGAGCGGCCCGGGCAGCTCCGGGAGAAGGGGTTGGTTTGCTCCCGGAGCTGGGCAAGGCTCTCCACACCAACTAAATCACCGCTCTGGGGGCAATCGAGGGTGGCCAGTTCCGCTCACGCTTTGCAAAGCATGTTTTTGTGTGAAAACATGTCCCGCCCATGGTAGCGGCGATAATGAAATGGTATTTGAAGATAAATGATGCTCATTTCTTTGTCGCTTTGAAATGCAGTTGTTTCTGGATTTGCTTCTCTCCAGCACACACCCTGCATTGGACGGCTCTGCCTTTATCCTGACTTCCTTCCAAGTGCTCATTCCTCTGCAATTCCCGCTGTGCCACCTGAAGCTGAGGCTTCTCTTGGGGTCTGTCCATCCAGGCTGTACCGCTCACCACAGCTGGAAAGCCTCCCGTTTACCAAAACTGTAATATTTTAGCTAATGCCAGCATTTCTAGCAATTAAAGCTGCCACATAGTTTAGTCAAAACCATGATTGTGCTGTTTGCTGCAGTCTACCATTAGGAATTTAGTTGCCTAAAACTTTCCGTGCTGTCCAGCAGAGTGGAATGGGCTGTTGACGGCTATGCTCTATTTTATTTTATTTTTTTCATCAGCACTGGGATAGAAATGGGTTTGGTAGAATATTTTTCACACTGAATTGCAAATGATCCCATGCAGCTATTCTTTTCTTCTCGGCAAATATTTTCCATCTCTGGTCTCCAAACAGTTAAATGAAAGGCAGCCAGTAAAATGGAGATCTCTTTAATCCTGGGACAGGCAATTGCAAACACAATAGAGGACACCAACCTCTTTTTATTTCCTACTTAGGATCGGGAGGTGAAAAGTCAATATTCCTCTGTGAGACGCATCCAGCTAAACAGATGCTGAACGGCATGTGCTCATTTTAGTCCACTCCTCGAGTTTATGGAGAGCAGAAATATTTACACACCGAAATAAATCCCTCACCCACCCTCTCCAAACCACAAACTTGACTTCCAAGCCCGGCGGGCGCGGTGCGCGGTGCCTGCCCCGCTGTTTTAAAGCGTGTTCACCCCATGGCCGGAGCCCTGACCGCTGCAGGAGAGCCCAGGTTTGGTTCTGGGGCTCTGCAGAGCCCGGGCCCGGGGGATGGTGAGGCCGGAGGGAGCTCAAATCGGTATTTTTGCAAAATGGCCTCTTGTGATGGCGGGGCAAAGCCTCCTGTTGGAGGTTTTTTGCAAACCCCGCGGTGTTTCTGTGCGCCGGACGGAGCTGGGGAGCCGAGGGACAGGCACTGCGGGAGATAAGGGGTTAATCCCGGGTGTCCCCCCACAGATGTGCGGCCAGACCCGCCTCGCTCCCGCACCCCCGGCCCAGCAAAGCCTGCGGCATCCGCGGTCGCCCTGCCACCAGGTCCCTGTGACATGCGGGGAAACCCGCTCAGCCTCGGGGACCTGGCGGGGACAGCTCCTAAATCACCGCGGGGATCGCAAGTACGTTTAATCCCAAATTTTTTATCTATTATCACTATTTCTTGCCCTTTAGTTCCTCCTCTGTATGGCTTTGCAGAGCGTGTCCTGCTCCCCGCCGTTCCCCAGCCCAGGTTTGTGACAGAGATTCCCCCCGAGGTCCGTGTGAAGCCCCGGTGCTCCCGCTGAGGGTGCGGGGGACAATGGGGAACGCTTGAATCTCCGTCTGCTGATGGAACATAGCCGGGCGCTGGTACAATGGGCTATTTTTCCATCAGGCGTGTAAAGCTGATGGCTTGAAAATTCAATTGAATACCTTCATGGACCTGAGTATAAATATTATTTTTTAAAAGAACAATACGTAATTAAAAACTAATATTTAACAACTTAAACGCCTATCCTCTAGGAAATAACAGCCTTTCTTCGCAAAACCTCCGAGATTGACTTCGCTTCCTCCTGTAAAATGAGGCCAGATTTTATTCTCCAAAGATCAGTGAGATCAAGTATTTCAGCGCTCAATTTACAGCTCGGGGGTATATGGGGACCCTTTCCCAGCTATCTGGGCAGGCTAGGAAATAACTCGGGGAAGGAGGAGGGGGAGAGGAAGGAGAATTAATTCCCGAACACCGCAGTAACACCTGTAGTATTTCCTTGACTCAACGTCACGGCGGCGATGGCCGGGAGTGGGTTCCTCTGCCCACGGTCAAAGTGCGAGCAGGAAAACAGCGCAACTCTTGGGAATAAACAATCAGATAAACAAACAAACAAACACATCGTGCTCGTTTGGAAGGAAGCGCCCTAAGTTGGGAAGATCGCTCCGCGGAGCCACTCGTGACACCAGCGAGGAAACAGGCGAGGAACCATCTGCCACCTCCCTAGCATCCTAGCCTGTGGATGTTCGTGAGCTGCAAGGAGCGAAACACAAATAAAACCGCTAGTTTCACTGAAACCTTAAAAAAAAATGTATAAAATACATCACACTGACTCCGAGGGTCCCCGCTGCCCCCGGAGGGTCCCGCACTGCTTCCCTGCAGCGCCTCGGCTCCTCTGCAATGCCAAACCGCGGCCCGGCTACGACCTTCCCCAAACCTCCGCAAGCTTTCCCCTTCCTTCCCCGCTCCCTTCCTCCGAAATACAGAAAAGGGGAGAGCAAGGCACCCCTGCTAACCTCCTGGTGAGATGGGAAGCGGAGACCGGGCCGCCTTTCTCCCTGCCGCCGTACCCCTTCGCCACTACCCTGCCCTTGCCCCTGTCCTTGCTCTGTGGCTCCGCTGCCCGCCCTGCCCGTGCGGGGAGCTGCGGGAAGCCGCGGGAAGCAGCGGGAAGCTGCGGACAGCGCTCTCCTTGCCTTGGCTGCGCTGCGCTGGGGCTTCTGCGGGGAAGCTGCAGAGCAGATTTTCAGCAGCCAGGCTCTGCACCGGCGCTGCCTGCGCAGCAGACCCCCTCGCAGCCGCACGCACTTCTCCCCGCAGGGAGGTCCGGGCTCCTGCTCTGCCTGCACCATCCGCTGTCTCCCCGGGACACCCGCGGCTCTCGGACGGAGCAGCGCGCCCGCCCCTCGCCGGTGCGCGGTCAGACACCGGTTGCTTTTCCCGACCTGCGGTCAGAAAACCACTTTCTTTACCATCACTTTTTTTTTTTTTCTTTCCCCCCAGCTTCCTTTTCATTTTCGTTTTATTTATTCCCCCTGTAACAGTTTGTGGAAAGTGAAAACTGATTGGAGGTAGGTGATTTGCGGGGAGAGCCGCCGTGTGCGCGCTCTCTTTGCCCATATGGAGGAGATTATCGCCGGAGTTCAGACTTGCGTTGGATCGCGGCATCAAACAGCGCAGACCTGGCAGGAGTGAGGAGAGGGGGTCACTTTCGATTCCTTCACGGCCGGAGAGAGGAGAGAGGAGAGAGGAGCGGGTTCCTCGCAGCTCCCCGCTCCGTGCCCGGCCAGCCCCGGCTCGGGGCCAAGCCCTGCTCGGGCAGCGCTACCGGCTCTCGCTGCTCTCTGCTCGCTCTCCCCTCCTGGCAGCGGCTATTCCAGCACCGATGGCAGTGTCTGGGTGAGATCTGGCGGCTGTGGAGGAGCGGGGCACACCGAGCAGCGAGGCCGGGCCTGACCTTTGCCGGTGTTGGTGCGGCGAGAAGAGCCCGACAAGCGACGAGAGAGACCTGCATCACCCCAGGGGAATGGCCAGTGCAAGGACGCGGGGAAAGGCAGAACCTCTGCCCAGGTATTCCCTCATCTGTGCACTGCACCGAGGTGAAGTTTTCTAAAACTCCGAAAATAGACTTTTCACTATTTTGTTTCCGTTTCAGAGAGGAAAGAAAAAAAATTTATTAGTCTGTAAAAGCAGTCTTAGTTCGGAACTAATCTATGGAAAAAGTTGTTGGATGGAAGGAAGATAACGGAGCGGCAACCCCATGGAATCACACACAGAGTTTAGCAAAAGCCCCCACGTCTATGTTTGACATACATTATGCATGTAAAAAAAAAAAAAAAAAAAAAAAAAAAAAAAAAGCAACCCCGGGCTTCGGAGGCCTGGAACATCCGGAGAAACCGCTAATTTTGCTTTAGGAGTTCTGTTTTATTACACTCTGTATGATTTCCACAGCGCGCACATCCCTGTGAGCTTGAATATTTGGGAGCGCATTAGCGAAAGAAGGAATTCGGCGAGGTTATGCGTTTCAAAGCTGGATACTCATATTCGTATTCCAGGATGCCGCTACAAGCGATTATGTACTTGAGATCCTCGGGAAAAATGCAGGTTTTAAAATGAAATATGTATTAATTAGTGCCCTCAATGACACTTCAATGTGCTAACATTTAGTCGCTAAATTTTAGAAGCTTGGAGAGTTATTTGGAAGTTGATAGTTCTCTTTCACTGCGAACTCCTTGTGCCTCATGCAGGTCACCAGGAGAAAGAAAATCCGGGTGCATGGAGGGGCTTGTGGGGGGATGCAGAGAGAACCACTCTGAAAAAATCTCTATTCTTTGCAAACTCAAATTTCCCCAAAGGATGGACAAGAGTGAACTCACACACACACACACAGAATTAAAAATAAAAAATTAAACACCAAAAAATCCCGACGCGACCATGGGGCAAAGAGAGGAGAGAGCGATGACCCCCAGTAGAACTAACTTCGTTTCAGGCTCTCTCCAAGCCAGGTCGGGAGGCACTGGAAAATAGAGATGACCCTCTCTCCGTTGCCCAGAAAAACTACCCTTGAAATGCAAAGCAAATTTAGTCGGGTCCGCGGGATCGGGCTCTCTAGGAGAAGTTAAAATGGAATCATTCACAAAATTGAATGTCTAAACGAGAAACTAAAATTATCTCAGTAGTACCCAAAAGTACGGAACAGAACTCGTGGTAAATTACATGGAGGCTTTCTGTTCCCCCTTAGAAACAAAAGTTTTGCTTTTGAAGACATTATTTAGTTTGCTTCTCCTCGCTTCTTCCCCATCCCCGTACGGGCAGCGGTGAGCTGGGTCCAGAGGAAAGTTTAGGAAAGTCTGTAACTACAGCCCCCTGCTCTGGCGGGATCTGTCCCGCCGGGAATTGTCACTCCCTGTCCCCGGCCGATGCTGTGCGGGACCCCCGGGCAGGACGGAGCCCGGCGGCTGCCCAAGAGACGCACTGCACTGATGGGGAGCGCTGAGATGGGGATGGGGAACGAGCAGAGCCGGGAATGCGGGGCAGCTCCGCGCCGCACCGCGCAGGGCAGCGAGGGCTGCGCACCCGCGAAGCGCCCCCGTGTCCCCCCGGCCCGCCCAGGTGCAGAGCGGGGTTTGTGCTGTGGACACAGAGTTTCTGTTTTGGTACGCTTTGTACTCCACTAAAACAAACAGCACCGGGTGGAAAAGCATCTCCCGCGCCTTCTTCCCATGCAGCCTCCGCAGCAGTGGGGGCTCGGACACCTTTTCGTTCCCACAGGAGACGAGCGGTTTCCCACGGGAAGTCCTGAGAGTGGACACCTGCAGCCCCTGACTGGCCTGCAACTCTGCCTCTGCTTTTAGTTCTTTCTTTCCTTTTCTTTTTTTTTTTTTTTCTTTTAATTTTTTATTCTTGTGAGTCTGACCAACTTTCATCAGGGCTGAGCCCCCGTGGCTGACACAATCAGGGCTTGCCCAGGTAGCCGGTGCCGAACGAAGCCCGTGTATCTGCCATGAACTCAGCACTCAACACCTGGGTTGTTGAGTACAGCAAACTGGCTGTAACTCTCGGGCGTGCGGTACCGCTCCTCCGACAAGTCCGCTTTTCCGAGCCCACGGGAGTCCCCACAGGAGCTGTCCCCTCGAGACAGAGCCCGCAGGTCAACCGGACAGGTGGGCAGGACAGACAGACGCCTTTCCAAAGCCCTCTCGCTTGGGTACATCACGCACGAGAAGCCGCAGTACACGGCGTGGCTCAAGCCAAGATTTTGGTCAAAGTGCGAGAATAAGTTCGGGGCCGGATGCAGTATTTGCATGCAGCCGTTCCGGTGGCTGCCCTGGAGGGACACATTTCAGACGGGCCGGTCCCTCGGTGCGTAGCTCAAATCAAGCGCTCTGCCAACTCACCGGGGAGAGTTTGGAGTGCGTGTGTGCGTGGACGTGTGTGAACACACACGAGTGGCACTTTCTACGTGCGCCACAGAAAATAAAACCAAAATAAGAAAAAAAGGGGGAAAAAAGGGGAAAAAAGAAAAAAAGGAAAAAACCCTTTAGGCCTTGATTACTTTTATTAATAGACACATTAAGAGGCCTGGTGATTTCTGGCGGGGTCTGGGAGCTCGGGAGCGGCGGGATACGCGGCGAGCGGCGGGGCCGCGGGCGGGCGGAGCTGCGGGCGGCCGGCAGGGGGCGCTGCCGCCCCGCGGATGCGCGCCCGCAGCCCCGCGCCCCGAGCAGCGGGCGGGACCGGGACCGAGACCGGGACGGGACCGAGACCGAGACCGACACCGAGACCGACACCGAGACCGAGAGCGGCACGGACACCGGCACCGGGACAGGAGCGGCAGGAGCTCCCGGACACGGAGCGGCCCGGCCCGGCCCGGCTCGGCTCTGCTTGTCCCCGCCCGGCCCACACTCTCGGTACCGCGCTGCCCACCGCGCCCGCTGCGGGTATTTCCTCCCGTTTTCCCCGCACATGATGTTTGAAAGGTCTGGCACGGATGGGTCTGGCGGGTTAGGGCTTCGCGTGTTACTGAAGTCCCGTGTTAATGACAGGGTATTGGAGCGGCGAGTCCGGCACCCCCGGGACGAAAAGAACCCGCGGAACCGCGTTGGGGCCGGGCTGTGCAGCGCCAAGTGGCGCTGGTTCGGCAGCGAGAGGGGACGAGGCCCTGAACAACGTCGAACAGAGAAAAACTAAAGCAGCCCTGCCCGATCGCTGCTCCCGGGTCGGTGAGAGGAATCCGGGCAGGGAGGCCTGTTCCTGCTCCCGGTCCGCTTCTCTGCTGCTGAGAGGGGATCCCAGCGGCTCCAGCGCTGGCCCGGGACCGAAATAGAGGAGTGAGGTTTTCAGGGCTGCTGTCCTAGATGGGGAGGTCCATGGGAAGTATCCCGCGTGTCCGTCCCACTCGGGAGCCCAGGAGGAGCGGGGAGCAAGGCCTTGTCCACGCGTGGCTCCCGCTGCTCGGGGCCGGCTGCCCACGGAATCCACCTGCTCGGCGGAGCCCCGGAGCCCGGCCCGGGCTCTCCCGCAGCCCCGGAGCCCGGTCCAGGTCCTGGGAACCCGGCTGAGCTCGGCCCGGCCAGGCCGTCAATCCTGCGCTTTAAGAAGGATTCGCAGGAGGTTTAGACACACTAAGTAAGGTTTAAGACGTCCAGAAAAGAATTAAATTAGGCATTTCACCCTCTCCTTTAACTCCATCAGCCCCACGCCACACACGACCAGCCTAGGTCACCTCTCCTCCCTGCATGAATCTCTGGGACAGGAAGGAAAAAGGGAGACAGATCCCACCTGGAAAAGAAAGTTAAGGGGAGGCTGAAACTTCCTTCACCGCCACCCCCATACCCGCGAAAGCTCAGCCTGATTTAGCCCATGAATAACCATCTTACCCCGAGGTCCCAGCATCGGAGACCTTCCTCTCAATTTCTTCTTGGCTCGTCTTTTAAAAGATGAGCTTTAGTTTGGAAATCCGGAGGCCAACCATGTAATCTGGCTGCGAACGGAGCGCACCTCCGAGGGAGGCTGAGGCTGCTGCCTCTCGGAGCGCTCCGAGCACTTCGGGGACCGCTGGAACCGAGCCCCTGCCCGATCCTCTGCGTGCAGACGCCAAGAGGACAGCGAGAACAACCTGTCAAGACCTTGGGTAGGAAAAGTTCACCAGAGGGGCTCGGGGAGGTGCTCCCGGGGCAGGCCGGGCTGGGGCTCAGCGGCCCAGCGGAACGGCCACGGCCACGAGTGCGAGAAAAGTTTATGGAGAAGAGGAAAATTCCCGGAAATCCCATCTCGAGTCCTTTTAGGTTTTGTTCCCACTGTTCCCGGCCTGTTTTATCTCTGACAAAACCCCGGGAAAGCTTGTGTTCTGCAGGCTCTGCTCGCGGTCGCTGTGCCTGGATGTGTCCCCGCGCACACACACGATACGCACACAGATATGTGTTCCTATGTACAGAGCACAGGCAGCGAGCAGGGCTCGGACCTCCAGCGTGCTGAGGCCGAGATCACTCGCTTTTCCCGAAAAAAAATCGGACTTGGATGCGGAGAGCTCCCCGCTGCAAGCGCAGCCTCCTGCGTTCAGCTCCGAAACAACGGGACCCCTCTTCGGAGAGGGATTTTAGGCTGGAGGATATTTCCCCGGCTGTAAATAAGGTCGGGGGAAATTTATCGATCGTTTTGGAGGTTCTGCGTGTGTGAGGTTTCTTTTCAAACGGATATAATTCCTCCCTCCCCAAGTGCTAAATTACTCGATGCAGTTTTCAAAGGAGCCCCGTGATTATGTCAGGATGTCTGGGAAGAAAAAAAAAAGGCAAAAAAAAAAAATAGGAGTTGAAGTTTTTCCAATTCAGATTCATTCTTCAGTCCCGGAGAAGTGTAAATACCCAGATGCAGAAGTGTTCTTCCTAGGAGGAGAAGATTCTCTCTTCTTTTTTTTTTTTTTTAATTTTCTTTTTTTTCCTTCATATTCAGTGCTCTGAAACCAAAACCCCAGTCGAAATCAGCACATCGAACACCCGTCCTATTTAGGGCACTTTCTCATCCTCTCTGGTGTCTATAACCCCAGATCTTTTCGAGAAGTCATGACCACCGCTTGAGGGGAAAAAAGTTGCACGGAGAAGGGGTGAGGGAACTGAAAAAGTTAAGATACTAGCGATTCAGGAGTGGGGCTGGAGGGAAATCCTTCTCTCTCTCAGCTCAGCGGGGCCGCACTCCGGTGTCTTCGGGCAGGAAAGGTTTTCCCAAACGTTCGAGACCTGGGAGAGAGGCACCTCGCAGAAAATCTGCCCAAAGCCTGCAGTTCCGCCCGGTAAAGCTCGCTTTGCCCTGCGCTCGCACGCACGTGTGGCTCTGGGTGTCTGTAAGTGCAGCCGCCCCACGCCTGCAGATCAGATTTACATTTCCTACAGAAAGTGAACTTCTCCCTCCACAAAGTGCGCACAGCGCGGGGTACACAAAGGGAAACACGGCCTCGAACAAAGGCGCAAGAACAGCCGCATCTCTGCGTGCCCAACACTGTTTTGTCACTTACATTATCCCCTAGTTTTGGTATTGTGTTAAAAATATCGGCGAGCTGGGAACAGATGCTTTTAGCAGAGAGCGGGGAAGGAGAATAGAATTCGCCTCGCCCTTTACTGGAAACAACCATTTAGACGGCGATTTGTTTTTTAGCATAATTTAATGCAGTGAAGTAACGGACTTTTAGTGTATGAAGTGGAAAGAAAATAGAAAACAACGTCCGGGAGAGAAGGAAAGAAACGCTAGACTGGTTTTAAGACTCCCCCCCATCCCTTGGTTCAACAGAAACATTAATTTACATTAGCAATTCTGCATCTTGAAGATAAATTACACAGCGGCGTAATAGATTTAAAGTACGCCAGATTTTTTTATCATTAATTGTAAATGTGCAAAATACCTGCTGGTACTTCACTTTAGAAGAATGTAATTGGCAAAAATGGGAGGCTGATGAATAGATAATAGATCCTTAACTACCAATAAACAGTAAGCACCAGCCAAGAGTATTAGGATGTGATCATAATTATTCTGCAGCTCCAGCCAATGGGAGGAGGAGAACTCAGCCCTAAAATCATCTCCGGACCCAAAGGTAAACGCGAAAATCCGGACAAGGCTGGAACCGGAGACTCGATCCCCCGTCCCGTCTGGAGCGCCCGGCGCTGTGCGCGATGCGGCTGCCCCGCGCTTTGTGCTGCGCGCCGCGCGGTGCGCCCTGCGCGGAGCCGCCACGGGCAAATAAATAAGTTCGGAGCAAGAGGACGAGCCGTTCTCTCACCGGGACGAAACCTTTCCCAAGCGGGGCATCCCTCCCTGACGCCCCGGGGCCGACCAAGGTAACCTGGCCGGGCGGAGAGTCCCCGAGAGGTGGCAGGGACGGGGGTGTCGCGCTGGTGGAGCTGCCCACCTCCCCCCAGAGGAGATGCAGGGCCCCCCATCTCCTGTCCCGCTGAGCCCCCATCCCCCCCGATCCCCGTCCGCCTACCTTGCTCTCCGGGCGGCGGCAGGGGAGGGCGGGCGGGCAGCGCGGCCGCGGAGGGGCGCGGAGCCGAGCGGGGCGGGCGGGGGCGGAGGCGGAGGCGCGCTCCCCCCGCGCTGGCGGGCGCGCTCCCGCCGCACTCCGATCCGCGGCTCCATCCCTCCCGATGGCGCTGCCCGGCGCTCGCCTCCCCTCTGACGCACTTTAAAGAGTCTCCCCCTTCAACCTCAAGGCGAGTAATAGCGACCAATCATCAAGCCATTTACCAGGCTTCAGAGGAAGCTGTTTATGTGATCCCAGCACTAATTAGGCTCATGAACTAACAAATCGTTTGCACAACTTGTGAAGGGGCCGATCACATCCATGGATTGTCTTTGGACTTAGGGGGGGAGGGGGGGGCGCGACCGCCTTTTCCTTGCAGGAGGGAAACTTCTCCCAGCAACTTTTTTTTTGTGTGTGTGAGTGTGTGCGTGGTGCGTGTGTGTGTGTGTCTCCCTTTTGGGTACCGCTGGCTGCCGCTGCCTCCTTTTCCTCCAGCCCCTGTCTATTTATGTGTGTATCTATCCCTCCTCAAGTCACTCCCTGCTGCAAACTTCCCCGGATCGTCTCCCGCGCACCAGAGAGAGACGGGCAGAGATTGGGTCGGGGACTCTCGTCGCGGCAGCAGCATGTTTCAGCCCACACCCAAGCGGTGTTTCACCATCGAGTCGCTGGTGGCCAAAGACAGCCCCTTGCCCGCGTCTCGCTCCGAGGATCCTATCCGACCGGCGGCGCTCAGCTATGCCAATTCCAGCCCGATGAACCCTTTTCTCAACGGCTTCCACTCCACTGGCAGGGGGGTCTACTCCAACCCGGACTTGGTCTTTGCAGAGGCCGTCTCGCACCCGCCGAACCCGGCCGTGCCGGTCCATCCCGTGCCCCCTCCTCACGCCCTGGCCGCCCACCCGCTGCCTGCCTCGCACTCCACGCACCCGCTCTTCGCCTCGCAGCAAAGGGACCCCTCCACCTTCTACCCGTGGCTAATACACCGCTACCGGTATCTGGGCCACAGGTTCCAAGGTACGTGCAACTTTTCCTCTCCTCCTGACCCAGCCCCGCATCCCCCGGCCGGTCCCCGCGGATGTTGGGGCACGGTGGGCGGGCGGCCCCTGCCCGCAGAGGAAGGCTCGGCTCGGCTCGGCTCGGCTCGGCTCGGCTGGGCCGGGCCCGGGCGCTTTTGTCCCTGTCTCCCCCTCCGCCAAACTTGGGAGAGCTGTCAGAGCCGAGGAGCTCGGGCTTGGTTTTGTTTTGCCGCTTTTCCCGGTTTGTTTTGGTTTCCCGGGGAGAGAGGGGACGAGCGGGAAGGCAAGGCCGGCTGGGACTCCGTCAGCTTTCTGCCCCCATTAAAAGCAGACGAAAAGGTGGATATTTTTTGTTCCGGTGTGTTGGGAGCTGGAGAGGAGCCCCCGAAGGAAGCGGGGAATGGGGAGGCTGAGTTTCCCCGGGAAGGCGGCGGTGCCCGCCGGGCTGCGGGGCCGAGGCGCTGGGAGCCCCAAGTGCAGCCGCTGCCCTCGTTAGAGGGGAAGAAATGGAGCGAACCCAGAGAAGGGAGGAGGGAAATGTGTGTGGGGAATGAATCCCAGCCCCGGAGCAGCCGGGGAGATGGGGCTGAGCAGGAGAGCCGGGGAAAGGGCACGGAGAGCGATCCCGACCCTGCGGTCAGCCAGGGGCTCCAAATGCCGAGCGATTAATGACCAGCTGAAGGGAAATAACCGAATCCAATGGCGGACAATCAATAAAATCCCCCTTGCTTAACCCTTTGTAACCGGCAGCGCCTTCTCCGAGGGGTGAGCCGATTTCTCCCGCAATGGGTCCGGCTTCTGCCACTCTCATTATAGGCAAATCAACAAACAAAACAAAATCAGCCTCCACTCGCAAGGATCCATCTCCCCCTTTTTTTTTACTGTATTTTTTTTTTTTTATTTCGGAAGGAAAACAAACCACCTGCATGTTGCATTTTCCCCGGCCTTCCACCGTCGGGCCACTGCAGCCGGGTTGAAAAAGGAGCCACTCTCTCCAAAGCCAGGCGCTCCGAGACACAAAATGGATTATTACCCTTTCAGAATAAAATTACAGGTTTCGCTCACCAAATTATTTGTCGCAGGCACCAGGCGATTGGTAACGAGGGGTAGATGAAAGGCGGAAATGTCCTGGTGTTGAGCCACAGCCTGATTTCAAACACACCCTCCTCCTCCAACGATTTTCAAAGCGCTTACAGAGAGAGCCCCTCGGTGCCGCTTCCACCTTGGAAGGACCGGCCCGGAGAAGCGGCACAGGGGCACCCCGGAGGGAAATGCCCCCCGAAAAACCCCGGCTCATCACCCCCTGCTCCATGCAGGCCGGCAGGAACGGCATGGGATGGGATGGAATGGGATAAGATGGGATGGGATGGCCGCTCTGTGGCCTCCTCGGAGTTTGGTTCTTTATTTCCCCGCCGGTTCCCAGCGCTGCCGAGGCAGCAGGAGGGTCACGGGGCCGGGAAGGCGGCGGTGGGAGCCCCGCTGCGGGCAGCACACCGGCACAACGAAGGGAAGCGGCGGCAGAAAGGCTCCGGCCGAAGTTTTGGCCGAGGGAAGCCCCGACAGGCCGGGGGAGCAGGCGGGAGGCTCCGGAGCCCGCTGGGCTCGACCAGGGAGCCCCGAGAGCAGCTGGCCGCGAAGGGAAGATGGAAATAACAAACAAACAGGGAAAGATGTGAGGCTCCGGTGGTCGGGGGGCAGGGGGGCAGCCGTGAGGTGTAGCCGCAGACACCGCAGCCGTGCTCTGGCCGATTCTTTTTTTTTTTCCTTCTTCTTTATTTTCTGTAGTGGTCCCCAGGTTGTGTTTTAGCATTTTAATTTATACCAGTCCTCTCCTCCCCCTGCTTTATCCTTTCCCTCCATGTATTTATCAAAGGAAAATTCAATACCAAAAAGGAGTTGAAAAATAAAAAAGAAACTATAGTTGAATTTATTTTGAGGGTAATGGCGGGAGACAAAAATTCTTGCGCTAAAAAGCGCTGTTGAATGCTTTTGGGGAAGGTGTTTTATTAATCTGTTTTACCCCGTTTCCCAGGGAATGAAACCAGCCCGGAGAGCTTCCTATTGCACAATGCACTGGCCAGAAAACCCAAACGGATCCGTACAGCTTTCTCCCCATCCCAATTACTGAGACTGGAACATGCCTTTGAGAAGAACCATTATGTAGTAGGAGCGGAGAGAAAACAGCTGGCACACAGCCTCAGCCTCACGGAAACTCAGGTGAGGGGCGAGCAGGGATCGGGCAGCCGGGAAAGCGAAAGTACATCGGGCATCTCCTGTGGAGATCCCACCGGCCCGGCCGAGATTCGGGC
The DNA here is from genome assembly GCF_047830755.1 of Zonotrichia albicollis. Lineage (NCBI taxonomy): Eukaryota > Metazoa > Chordata > Aves > Passeriformes > Passerellidae > Zonotrichia > Zonotrichia albicollis. The sequence goes on from NC_133825.1 coordinate 44,317,540, forward strand.
AAAAGCGAGTTCTGGGGGTGTTTAGGCCTCCATCCCGAGCCGGTGCAATGGGGAGAGGGTTCTCCCCAGCCTGAGTGCCTTAAAATCTTTTTCCCGTGCCGGGGTCGCGGTGCCTCTGCCTGACGTGAGGAGCCGCAGCGATTTGGGGATTTGGGGTCCCCGGGCAGCCCCGGCCGGAGCTCCGGCCCGAGCGGAGCCGCGATCTGTGGATTCGGTCGTTCTGCTGCGGGATTGGTGTGACACTCATAAAGGAGTTCGATGTTAGGGGAAAAGCCCCCAAAACAAATGCGGGGACAAGGGGGAGAATCTCCCCTTCAGACCCTACAGCAGAAACTCAGTTCCTAGGATGAATTTTCACTCGTTTCTAGCCGGCAGAGGGGATGTGACGAGCCGGTTCAGGAGGGCAGAAAGATGAAAAATAAAAGCAGAGAAATTACTCACAAGGATTCCCCCCCTTACCCCTTCCATCCCCCTTCTCCCCCCAGCCCCAGGACTGGCTGCGGGCCAGAACCGCACCGGAGCCTGCTCGGTCTCTCCGGCGGGGCTCTGGGCGATGTTTGTGCCGGGCCGAGGCTCCCGGCAGGTACCGGGCCCGGGGTCCGTGGGGCGGCTCGGAACGGGCCGGGAGCGGCGGCGGGGCGGGCTCAGGCTCCCCCCGACGGCCGGGACCCGGGGCAGCCGGGCCCGCTGCGAACGCGATTTCCACGCGGGTTTCTCCCGCCGGAAGAAAGGCTGGAGTTCGGAGGATTGCTGGTGGTGGTTGTTGTTGTTGTTGTTGTTGTTGTTGTTGTTGTGTCGGGGTTTTTGTTGTGTGCCCTTCCAGGAGACTCGTGGAGAGAGAGGGTTCCAGATGGGGATTGTCTCTGCTACAGTATGTGGCACTGTACTAAAAAAAAAAAAAAAAAAAAAAAAAAAAGCCAAAATACCCAGCCGCAGCCTAGTTCAAAGTTCCCAGTAAACACAGCGTTCTCTGGGCGGATTAAGTTGTAACACTTTTTTTTTTTTCTTAACTCCTTTTCGTGGGGGAAGCAATAAAGAGGTTGGAGCTTTTGTTTTAAAATGTCTCCCTAACAAAACAATAAAAAGGGATCGCCACTTTTATGAGGTTCCCCGAACAAGGGACCGGTCACAGGCTTATTTCTACTGGAAAGCTGTATTTAAGGTGGTCTTTGTGCTGCTTGATTCCGAAGCTGGTTGGGGTCTTTTGTCCGGATGTCAAACCCCCAGTCCCCTACAAATGAGCTCCCTTTTGGGAGATCAGCGTGCAGAAATGAACCGTCCTCCCCTTCAATTAGCAAACTAAAAGCAAATTAAACTCACCCCTTGTTCCCCGCTCAGCTTTTTAATGGGGGACTTTTGGAGAATATGAAAATGCAGCAGAGATGTGTGTCCGGCCAGTCAGGTCTCTGTTCTGAAGAGGCAGCGAAGCGGGTTAAACCAGCTTATTAAAATGCTCCAGTTCCCTTTCCCCCCCTTGCTGAGGCCTTTATCAGGCACTTTCAGACAGAACCAGAGTTTAAATTGCTTTTTTCTAAAAAAAAAAAAAAAAAAGTTTACCTTTGGACGCTACAAGGAGCGTGGCCAGCCCTGGAGATAGCTCCCAGATCAATACTATCTGTAATTAAAGCACTGAAGTCAGCTGCCGGATGGTTCAGTCAGATTTACGGGGCGCTGAACAAAACCAGAGGGACATTTATGATGCCCCTTACCGCGATCACTCCTGGATGGCGCGTCCCAGGGTGACGCTGGGCGTTTTGCTATTCGGGCCATTTTGGTACATTTTATTCGCTTTTCCACGAGGAAAAAAATCCCGTGCGTCCTCCCCCCAGCCCCATCCTGGTCCCCTTTAGAACGGACGAGGCCCTGCCTTGGCTCTGCTCTGCCGGGCAGGTGGGAGCCCCGCGGCCGGCGCGGCCCCGACGGCTCTCCCGAGGCTGGAGAGGGGGCACAGCCCGCTAGGAGCGGGGAGCTTCGTTAGAATCGGGGAACTGGAGCCTCTCCGGGCATCGGGGCCGTCGAGGTGACGAGCCCCACGCTGCTTGGGCTACCTGGGGGCTGCTCGGGGCTGCGCGCCCGCGGAAGGTCCAGGAGCATCCCCCGGCGGTGCCGCCGCTGCTGAGCGCTCCGGAGGGCGTGGGGCGGCCTGGCAGAGCATTTCCCGCAGAGATTTAGGTAGAGGGGTCCTGGTTCTGCTCGCCAAACTGGCCAGGGTGACAGCAGAGGGGACACGGTGGGGACAGAGCGCGGCGCGGCGCGGTGGCGCACGGAGCAATCGGGAGCGAAGCGTCTCCCTGGTCCGGGCAGGATTAACGCCCGGTGCCTTTCCTCCCGCAGGTAAAAGTATGGTTTCAGAACAGACGGACAAAGTTCAAGCGGCAAAAGTTGGAAGAGGAAGGTTCAGACTCACAACAGAAGAAAAAAGGGACTCATCACATTAACCGGTGGAGAATCGCCACCAAACAAGCCAGCCCAGAGGAAATCGACGTCACGTCGGACGATTAAAAAACTGGCACTTTTGGACTTTTCCAAGCCAGCACCCCACGAACCGAAAGTGTTAAAGGCTCACCCCCCACAGCCACCCAGCCAGCCCCGCGGCGTGGCGGTGTGGGGGAAGGACACGGAGATCTTCATCCCAGCGATCTTCATCACAGCCCGGGAGGGAGCTGGGAGCGAGCGAGGGCAGCCAGCGAGGGCTCCGGACTGTGGCACTGCCGGCACCGCTCTGCCAAAAGGGATCTGTCAATCCGAGCCAAAACACCGGGACGAGGTGATTGACAGGTATTCCGTTTATCGCAGTCCACTTTTAAAAGCATAACGTAAAAACAACAACAAAAAAAATTTAAAAAATTATATAGAAAAAAAAGCTTAAAAAGGAAAAAAAATAGAAGCAAAAAAAAAAAAAAAACCCCCAACCAAACCAGAAAAATTAACACCTTACGGGACATTTTGCACTTCACGGTTTTTTTCCGTCTTTGAAAGAGAAATTTCCATAAGCAGCCAAAACCCACACCTGTTTCAGAAACTTGAATTGCATGTGTAAAGCCGTCTGGGGAAAAAAAAAAAAAAAAAAGAAAAAACCGGGAAAAAATTACTCCGGTTCCTAAAGACAGAAATGAATTGTAATTTTTTTTCCCTTTAAGACAGGTTCTGTGTGCTTTTTAATTTTATTTTACGAGAAATGTGCAGTCTGTAAACATTTTATAATAACTTCTGGCGTCAAAGTGTTTGTGAAAGCTAAATGAAGTAGCAGTAACAAAGCATAGTGTTCCTTCCGGATGGACAAACACGGTGGGGAGGGGAGGGACGGGAGGGAAAGGCGGGGGGGGCGGGGGAGGTTGGGCTTGGTCATAACTTTTGCTGGGGAAAAAAAAAAAATCAAATGGAATTATCTCCCCCCTCCCCCCAACTATATCCCCATTGCAAAACCGGATGATGATTACTTTTTTTTTTAAAGATTTATAAAGCGCCAACCCAGCGACCAATTTTGGCGGTGGGGACACCTTCTAGGCTGGGAGGATCCAGAGAAAAGGGACTTAAAATCGCGGATTGATTTTTTTTTTTTTCTAATGACCATTTTCATTGGGTCAATTTTCAAGCACTGACCTTATAATATTCCGAGATTATAGAGCTACTAAAAAAAAAAAAAAAAAGTGACAAATGTTTCCTTCATGTCTCCTATACCAGAATGTAAATATTTTTGTGTTTTGTGTTTAATTTGTTAGAATTCTAACACACTATATACTTCCAAGAAGTATGTCATTGTCAATATTTTGTCAATAAAGATTTATCAATATGCCCTAATTTTTTAAGCAATATCTTTTCCCTTTCACCCCCAAATTTCTCGGAAACCGAAATTTCCGAGAAATTTCCCTTCATACCGCCTTGTTTTGAGCTGCTGAACCCCCGCGGCCGCGCCGCGCATTCCTGCTGCCATGGGCGCATTTTCTTATTGCATTCGCTGGCTGCTAAATAGACCTCTGAAAATAAGCCGCAGAGGCGCACTTGCTGTATATAAATACCCCAAACCCCCCGAAACAGAACCGACCAACCAAACAAAAACCTCGAGGAGAAACCCAGCCCCTTCCCTGGTTGGGAACTGGAGCGCGGACCGTGATGGTGAAACCGCCGAGAGAGGCTTTCCTCGGCTAAAATACGCGCTTTATTTAGCGAGAAAGGATTTTTTTTTTCTATTTTTAATTTTTTTTTGGTATTTTCCCCCATCGTTTTCATCCCCCGTGCAGGTCGGTGCGGTGAGGAGCAGGAGCAGGTCCTATGAGCAGAGGCTGCTGCTGTCCCTGCCGCTCTCAGGGAGCGATCCTGGGCACGGAGTAAAACTCTGACATTAAAGAGGTGGGGGAAAGGGAAAAAAAAAAAAAAAAAAAAAAAAGAAAAGAAATGTTGCTCTGGGTCCTTGAGGAAACTAGCTGGTTTTCTGGGGGTACACAGTTGTTTTTTCATGCTTCATTTGCTCCTTAGCCTGATAGACTGCATTAATCAGTTTTATTTCCATTGATAGAGAAACCTCGTCTGCTCTGTTCGAGCTACAAAGAATCCTGCAAGCTTTTGTGAAAGTGCAAATCAGTTTAGGCAATTATCATACCAGGAATATGAAGGGGAAAGAGGAGGCATTGCCCAGTGGTCTCCTTTAATCTCTTAATCCGTGGATCCAGGGGGGCTAGTTGGACATAATTTAGGACAATCTGACTACCCTTTACACTGTGATAAGGCGAAGTTACAATGCATCGCAAAAATACGAGCTTTGTTAAACATACTGCCTTGAAAAGTTAAGATTAGACATTCTGTGCACGTGTTGGCTCTATCGGGTACTATGTAAATTTAATTTTTTTTAAAAAAAACCTTTTTTTTTTTTTTTTTTTTTTTAGCATCTCTTCTTATACAATCCCGGTGACTTTCCTTTCACTTGCGCTACAAATATGAGAGAGGCCCAGTCAGGGTTAGGACGCATGTCGCAATGCAGTCCCTTCCATTTAAACCCAGACTAATTATTTAGTAGAGCTATTCCCAAGGTAAACTTCTCGCCGCGTTTCTTGCCTCCTGGAGCAGCTGATGGGGCAGATCTGGAAGCCAAGCAGGACGCACATTCCCCCTGAACCTGCCCGGGCTGCCTCGCTCCCCACTTCAAACCCGGGCAAATGGGCAAACATTAAACGCATCGCGGCCGAACAGCAGATTTGGGCCTTTCTAGAAATTGTTTCCCATCTTGATAAAAGGATTATTTCTGCAGGAACCATATATTTCTCCCCCTACCCTTTTTTTTTTTTTTTTTTTTTTTTTTTAAACCGTGAGGGAAGAGAGGGAGAGAGGGGGAAAAAATTAAGCGTCCTATGTAGCGTAACAGCAATAAAATCTTCAGAGAATGCCATTAGCTTTGAAAAAAAACCCTAAAAGCTTTATTACAAACCCAGCTTTGAAAATAGGGGGGATTAGGAGTCTGAAAGGGTCCCACAATGGTTAGAAGAAAAGGTTTCATGCTAATGAGGTTAATGCCCTTTGTATCTCAGGACTCCACAACTTCATTACTCCCTATCTCCGGCTGCACCAAGCGGCTCAGAACACTGCAATCCACTCCAGCTCTCCCCTGCCTTGCCTAGAGAAGGATTTGATAGCAGCTCTGTTCAAACTAGATAATTATATCTTTTCAAGTCGGAATTAAGATAAAGAAAGTGAAGCAAAGGCGGCTAGCCTTGATCCACTGCAAACAAATTTGGCGCACTTTCTAGTCTCTCTCCCCCTGCCTCAATAGGCAGGACAGTCAGCTTATTAGACCCTCATTTGCTTTATTAATTCATCTATTTAAAGTGGCAGGATTAGAGAGAGGGAGAGAGAGGCAGAGTCTAATGTGGGACAGTGGATGCCAGGCAACGTGGAAATATAAATATTGGCGAGATGCTATCCGAGCGGGTGTTCAAAAATACATTTTACATTAAATAACTCAGAGGGGTGGAGGGGGAGGGAGCCCGGATTTCGGGTGGCTAATTGCAAACTCGGGCGGATTTTTACGGCTTTTTTGAAGGAAAGCTGGGGGACGGCTGCCGGGGACCGGCTCTCCCTTCGTAGGACGCGCGGGTGAAAATCCCCCTGGGTGCCCGGCGGGGGATTTGGCCCGACGGGGATGCTCAGGGGGATGCAGGACAGGCGGGGACCCCCACACCCCGCACCCTTCACCCCGGGGCTGCTCCTGGCAGCGCTGCCCGGCGGCCGCGGGTGCGGAGCGGAGCGCGCTGCCCCGCGCAGCGTCCCGGGAGCGGGGCTGGGCTCCGGGCTGGGCTCCGGGCCGCCGGGGCTCTCTCCGCTGCTGTCCCTCCGCCGCTCGGCTCTGTCTGCCGGCCAAGGTCAGCGCATCCCTCCCCTCGCCTTCCCTGCCCCTCTCAGCCCGAGAGCCCCTCAGCATCCCCACCCTCCGGGACCTGACCCCTCCGGCCTTGGGGGTTTAACCCTTTCCCCTCGGATACAGCCAGCGGCTCCCAGCCGGGTTGCTTCCCACCGCTGGGATTTGCCCTCTCCACGCGTGGCAAGCCCGCACCCACGCAGCCCTCTCTGTGCCGCTGGACCGGGGTGAGGCCTCGTTCTGTTCGCTCTGTTGTGTTTAAACGCTGTTTATTTGCTTTCCTCCCCTGACGGATCGCGCTGTTACCTGCGAGGGCTCGGCGGAAATTAGCGGTCCCCCCTAATTAGCGCCCAGCCCGTAGGAAACAGGTAGAGCCGCCCGGGCCGGGTTTCCTGCTGAACGGGATTCTCCCAGCCCCGCTGCCGTGTCCATGCGCGGCTCATCCCCGCCCGGAGCTCACAGAGCCATTGATTTACCTCTGCAAAGGGTCCCGCTGCGAGGGGGAAGCGGGAGTTTAGAGAACCTCCTGACCCCGAGCCGTAACCTCGCTCCCCGCCAGCCTCTCCCCTGGTGCGACACTCGCAGCCCTGCCCGTGGCCCACGCCTGGGACCGAAAGGGCCATTAATCACCTTCCTCCTCTCGCTTTTCATTGACCTTTGGCAATTAGCGCCTGTTGCTGGGAACGCCACCCGTGGGCTGTGGGGGAACCCTCCCGGTGCCCCCGGACCCCTCTTTGCCCGGGTATCCCCGCCAGGCGCGGCCGGGAGGGAGGGAGGATGCTGCGGGCACCCGGCTCAGCCCGCCCCGCAGGTGGCCGCCCTGGCCGGAGCGGGGAAGGCAGGATCTGCCTTCTCTCATCCTCATCCTCATCCTCATCCTCATCCTCATCCTCATCCTCATCCTCATCCTCATCCTTGTCCCCGCCGTGGCTGTCTCGGCAGCCCCCTGTCCCCGCACGGCCCGGCCGGAGCCCCGGCTGCTGAGAGCATTTATAGAGCCGCTCTCCATCGCCCACGGCTGGACCTGACGTCAGGAAGAACTTGATCTCGCCCGCTTTGCTCCTGCTTCTGAAACTGATCCTTGAAATGAGAGAACAGACTCTACACAATTCCCATGGCCTTGACATAAGGTACAGCGATAAATATACACCACTAATGAGCAATTACCATATAATCACCTTCCAATTAGCTCGCATAATGATGAATTAAACATTCTAGCCTGCTGGATTAGGTTTCTTACTTTGTATATTATTTACGAAGGCTAGCTTCTGCTGAGCACCAAATATCAAATTAGATAGGGAATTTTCAGTTGGGGGTAATTACGCATTCAGAGCATGCCCGGAGTTTTTGTCACCAGCCAACTAAAGTGTATTGGAAGGTAGTGTCCATCCTTTTTTGCCCTTCCTTTTTGATGTCTTAAAACAAAGTCCACGCTTTTCTGCCAATGCTCCGCACGTCGCCTCCCCCGTGTTAATTCTTCTTCCTTCCCCAAGGCTGGACGGACGGAAAAAGTGGCCGATTTTTTTTTCCCTGGGACAGTTAAATAATAGGGAGCAGGCAGAGGCAGGATCTGGGGGAAGCAGGGGATCTCACAGTCCGAAGAAACTCGGCCTGTCATCCCGGACAGGTAGAAAGCCCTGATCCTCTGCGCGGGGTGGTGAGGACTGGCCGGGCACAGGAGGGGCCATCCCCATCACCCCACCCCGGCTGCGCTCTCACAGAGCCCAGGACCGGCTGGGGAACGCTGAGTCCTCCCCGAGGAGTTCTTTCCTTCACATTCTGGGGAGAAGGCTCCAAAAAAATTCAATCCCGGCTGCGTTTGGTCCGTCTGGGCTGAGGGAAGGGGCGGGAAAGGCTTTGGGTGCCGATTCCCCCTGGAAATCGGGAAGAGAGGAGCAGCACCAGCCCCGCAGGAGGAGAGAGGGATGCGGAGCTCGGGCACTCGGGCAGCCCCAGCCCCATCCAGAGGGGATGGAGGGACGGAGGCTCTGAGCGGGGAGCGGGCTCGCAGCCGCCGTGTGGAAAGTGGGAACCCGTCTCGGAGCTGTTTGGCTTTTGTTGGTTTAAGCTGGACCCTTAATGTTTTCTTAATTAAGCGTTTGAGTGTGAGTAAACCTCGGCGAGGCGTTTACAGCCTGGCTATAAAGCGGGAGCGGGGATGTCCGTGCCTCCTGCACCGCCTGGAAACATTCCTTGGGGGCTTGGAGGGGGCAGAAAGCCGCTCCGCAGGGAGCAATGTTCTTACCCAGACTCCTGCTTGGAATTACCTTTCTGAAAGTCCTTTACCTATAAAGGAAAGGACAGGTTAGCAGTATCCTCTTTCCCCGCTCCACTCTCTCCCGCCTGACACACGGAGCTCTGGAAAGTTTCAGGGATTTCCAGTCAGGAAGGGAACAGTCCAGAAGAGCAGAGATGCTCGGCTTCAGCTGCGGTTTTTTTTTTTTTTTGTTCCCTTTTCCTATATAATTTTGGTTTTTATTTAAAAAGGAATTAAAAAAAAAAAGAAAAAAAAGAAAAAAAAAGGAATGAAGAATTCGAAACAATTTTCCCCAGTGAAAGTGTTGTCTGAATGAGTGTTGGTGACCTGGACACAAATAAACTTAGATAAGGTGTGGAAACTCATCTGTCAGATCCCGCACGCCTGGAAGCAGCAGCTGATCCAAGCGTGACTCATGAGAAGCTGCTGGATCCCGGTGTTTCTGTGGAGTTACACTCCTGGCTTTATCAGTATTTGAACAACCTTTCTGTGGTTTTGCTGTGTTCACAGAACGCGCGAAGTCCCGACTTTCTCCTCAAGGCCGGAGAATACAAGCACGGCTGTTATTTTATCTTTAGATCAGCAAGTGGGTATCAGAGGCAGGGAAGAAAGTGCATTCTTGTGGGTTGCGAGACTGAGATATTCCCAGATAAACTCTTCTGTGATCTCATTTATAATCCACGCGATCACGGCTGTTTTATTTGGCATACGAGTGTCGAGAGGAGGCGTTTGCTGCAATGGGAAGTTTAGGATCCAAATATGATTTAAAAACCTTTTTCAGAGAGTTATCTTCTGTGCCACTCTCCTCGTCCCAGTAAGCACGTTGCCTTTTTGTAGCCCACACCTTACCTGCTTCTCCGTGGGCTGCCAAATATCTGCTCAGAATCAAGGGAAAGAGAGAGAAGGGGAAGATGTGATTTGGAAGAGTAAAGGCTGTTCAAATAAACCACGGAAAGGTATTTTCATAAGAATAACGTTATTTTATTTAAATTCCCCGGGAATGCAAAATAACAGAAAGCCCTGCACTGATTAAAATCTGCAAGGAAACAGAGAGGAAAAGAAAAAGAGAGAAAAATAAAGATGGAAAAGTGTGTGTGAGAGATAGGGGAAAAGAGAGAAAAAAGGAAGTGGCGGAAGGAAGTGGTGGAAGGAAGTGGCGGAAGGAAGGAAGGAAGTGGCGGAAGGAAGAAAGGAAGGAAGTGGCGGAAGGAAGGAAGTGGCGGAAGGAAGTGGCGGAAGGAAGTGGCGGAAGGAAGTGGCGGAAGGAAGGAAGGAAGTGGCGGAAGGAAGGAAGTGGCGGAAGGAAGGAAGGAAGTGGCGGAAGGAAGTGGCGGAAGTGGCGGAAGTGGCGGAAGTGGCGGAAGTGGCGGAAGTGGCGGAAGTGGCGGAAGGAAGGAAGGAAGGAAGGAAGGAAGGAAGGAAGGAAGGAAGGAAGGAAGGAAGGAAGGAAGGAAGGAAATGTCGTGTATAAGGACAAGCCAAGGTCCCGGTGTGGGATTTGTGGGATTGAATGGAACAGGGACATTGTCAGGAATCTGGAGGAAGGGCCGTGAGTTCAGCTCCGGACCGACTCGGAAATTCACGCCAGTTTGTCTTTAGGAGAGTCGAGGGCTGTCGGAAATCCGCTTCCTTCCCACCATTGTGGCGCAGTCCTGGGAGGTTGGGGTCGGTGTTTTCCGTAGGATTTCCCTGCAGATCCAAAGCCCCGCTGGGCAGAGCGGAGGGTCCCGGCGGGCGGGAGCGGTGCCAGCAGTGCCGGGCGGGGTGGGTAGGGCGGCTCCTCCTTTTCCCTCTCCCCAGTGGGCGCTTCTCCCACCCGAGCGCCTCATCCCGGCCTTGGAAAGGCAGGAGGGGAGGGCTCGGGCTGTCCTGCGTGGCGGGGCCCAGCATCGCCATGGAAACCGCGGGGCTGCCATCACATCCCCGGGGGCTCAGCCCCGCCAGGGACCCGGCAGGGACCCACCAGGGACCCCCCAGCCGCCCTCGGGACCCCAATCCACCTTCCCAACCTCGTCCGTCGGAGGGCAGGGGCTCGTCTTGCCGGAAGAGCCGCTCTGGCTCCTTTTCTACCCTTACACAGGGTCAGAGACAGACGAGGGGTGGCTTTTAGCTGGGTGGAAGCAAACGGGGACTGACAGCGGCCAGCAGTCCTTTCTCGTTCCCGCGGGAAAGGATGGAGATGCGGGAGGGCAAACGCGGGCCCAGAGCTTGTCCCTGCCCTCCTCTGCCATCGCCTGAGCTTCGCCTGTCCCAGCCAGCGACTCCCATGTCCCCCCCAGGGTCCCTGTCCCCGCACCCGGCCCCGCGGATGCTCCCAGACGTTCCCCCTCCCGAGGAAAAGCTGCTCCTTCATTTTCTGGTGTAAGGGTAAAACTCGGCCAATCTGCCCGCTCCTCCCCATAACTTAAATAAAAAAGGAGTAAAAGGCAACGTTTACACCAGTTTAATTAAGCAGGGCCCTTGTACCTTGGGGGGGATCGCATCATTTCGCATGAAATATTCATACAGGAGGTTTCCGGAGCTGCTCCGTTTAATCATCCCCGCTGCCAGCGAAGGGCTCTGTCTTTATACACGCCTGTAATTTGATTTTTATGTCCCCGCGGTTCCATCCGCACATGTCCCGAAGGTAAGTTGCCTTGGGGAAGCCAGGGCTGAGGAACACTGCCCGGGCTGAGGAACACTGCCCGGGCTGAGGAACACTGCCCGGGCTGAGGAACACTCCGCAGCCTCCCGCGGGCGCGCATCTCCTGCCCGCGCATCTCCTGCCTGCCCGCGCATCTCCTGCGTCTCCCTCCTCACCGCTCCAGCCCTGCCCGCCGCTTCTCCCTCCCCTCCGCGGGGCTGTTTTCGCGTTCAGCCGGGTGAAACAGAGCAGTTTTACATCCCCGTTTAAAGGGGGGAAAGGAAAAAAAAAAGGCGGAAAACAAAACACACAGAAGGAGAAGAAGACTAATTTGAACCAGTTCGAGTGGTAGGGCTGTCGGTTCTGTGAGTAAGCGATGCTCTGTTGGTTCAGATGTTTCTCGCTGTCGCTGCTGAGGATCGGGCTCGGAGATTCGGAGCGGAGGGGTCGGACCCGGCACCTCCGTGTCCCTTTGCGGGCTCCTGCTCAAGAAGAAGCAAAAAGCATCGTTTACCCCCGCAATGATGAGCCCCACTTGCCCCTCGACAGATTTATCTCAGCCGGGGAGGGCGCACCGTAAATGATGCCATTAGAGCGCAGAGCAACAGGCGGGGACGAGTAATTGGCAGCAATTCTCAGGGCCAGTCCGGTGACCTGTTAATCTGTTGCAACCAGCACTCAGTCAGGGGAGAAAATAATAAACCAAAAAAATCTGCAGAATGGAGAAAAAGTCTGACTTACCTCAGAGCTGGTCAGCTCGTTAATGTTCCACTTGTAAAGAAAGAAAGGAGGGTTTCTGAGCGAACCCTGTCTGTGTTCAATCAGACTGTTACTCCATTTGCTGAGTGTAATATAACCTCTGTTTAATCTGTTCTCCTTTCTTTTTTAATTTTTTTTTTTCTTCCATTTCTTCATTGGGATCCTGTGAGGTTTGGCATCAGCCTGCTGGAATTATGAAGCAGAAGGTGTCTGCAGAGCAGGAGCACCATCCAGCACCTCTGCCTTTGCATTTCCCATCCAGAAGGCAGCTGTGTGATCAGAAAGTTCGGGATGGACATGCAAACCTTCCCCTCTCCATAAACTTTGCTCAATAAACCTCTCTCTGTCACTCATAATAGAGCACAGAAAGAGCTGCTTGTGCAGGTGGGAATGTTTGTGTGGGAGGCTTTATACAGCCCCTGCATCCCAAACCAAATATCCACAGTGGCTGGAGATGTGAAATAGAACCTTAGACAGGCTCAAACCAACTGCTTAAAACCAATTCCTTCACAACACAGCTTTGTTTCTGAAATAAAAGAGATAGGCCCTTAGGTAGCTTAAAGGAAAATAGATTTTAACAGGTGACTTGGAATCAGCAATGTTTTGAAGAGCTCTGGGTAGAAACAGTGACACGTCCCCAAATTAAAACTGTTTTACAGAAAGTTGAAATCATAGGGAATGCACAAAACTACCATCACAATGTATATTTTCAGCATTAAGGAGGAGATATAAAGTGTGTTTGAGCTTGCTTTATTTTATTACGGCTTTCCATCCTTCCCTGATAATTTTATTTGTTTATTTTTAGAATGGAAAGGATTGTCAGGAGACCTCCCTAAAAATGATCTTTTGATCTTACTGCAAATATAGGGCTGAAACCAGCAGCCCTTACTTAACACTAAACCATTTCTGAAATGGCTGCTGTGTTGCAGAGGAGGAGATCCAGGGTATTTTCCATTATTCATAAATATTTCAAGCAGGTAAGTTTAAGACTTTTTGTTTTTGATGAGCTCTTCTCTCTCTCACACATGCATGCAGACAAGAACTACTTAAAACACACTTGGATTCAAGTCCAAATCAATGAATAAATTACACAGATGGGTTTCATTGCTTCTATATTTGCTGCATGTAACAAATCAGCAAAAATGTTCAGCTCATTAGCGGGGACAATACTGTGTTGGAGGGGTCAGACACGAGAGCGAAAGAAGCGTTCATTTTTCCCTGTGATGTGACTGATGTCTGGCTGAACAAGTGTGATTTATACCAGATCTCTCCCTCAATATAACATATTTCTGCAATTCTTGTGAGAGAGCCCAAAACATTCATACATGACACAATCAGAAATAACTGCCTCAGAAAGGCTAAATTACATGGCTTGGAAAGTTACAGCCGTGCACATCTCATGACACTGTTTTACTGCTGAGGAATTGTCTTTTTTTTTACTAGTGATAACTGCAATCCAGTAGCAGCTAAACCATTCCAGTGGGTATATATTTGGGCTATATATTAAAGATCAGTAACTTTACATGCTGTAAAATAAAGGCTTTGCATTTTATCTCACAAATGAAGGCCAGTAAATTGTGACAGAACTGAGCAGATATTAATAGTCACTGTTCCATACTGTCATTTAGTTTTCTAGGGGGACACAAAATATCTGTCTTTTCCTGCCTATCCACTGTCACCCAGCCTTATTAATTCAAGATAAAATTGCTATTCTGAATGGAGCCATCAGGTCAAACACTGGAAACTTTCCCACTTCTGGCCCAGGGATGAGGTTGAAAGAGGGTGAGTGAGCATTGCTTAGAAAAGAAAGCAGAAATTTGTGCAAATCTTTCAGCTGCCACCCTGTGACTGGTGGAAAAAGCCACCTGTTTTGATTTTCCAATGAACAGGACTTGCAGATTGTGACAAATGAGGCTGCTTTTTGTCATGATTGGTGTCAGAAGTTTTTATTTACGGTGCTGGGATGCTGTGCAGGTGACCTTACAGCGAGGGCACAGCAGAGTGTCACTGGTGAGTTTGAGCTGCTCAGGGGACAGTGTGGCCTTTGAATTCTATATTCCCATGGCTATCCAAGCCCAGCTGTCTCCATCTTTGCTCTGCTGACTGATACAAGTTCTGTGATGCAAACAAGCCCCAGAAAACCTTCTGTATACCACAAGGACCATTCCCAATTATTCATCTCTCGGAGCACTTCAAGAAGCACCTCTTCCAGAGATGCTGATCCACTGCAGGCAGTGATTTCCCTGTGCAGGTTGGTGTGGCTCCTCCATCCCTCTGTGCATGGAGCCTGCCCCTGTCTCAGGGACACGCTCACTCCTGGGCATTGCTTCTGCAGAGCACACAGCCAGATATTAAACTGATTTCCTCAGCGCAAGCAAAATTCCCTTCAGAGCCCGAAATTTTGGATCTTTTCCTTGCCTAAATTCTATTTAGCTTCTAAGTGAGACATAGATAACAAGCTGGCAGGCTGGAGCTAAAATAACCTTTTTTTCCAATGAGTAACAACTGCGTGTGAAGGGAAACAACTGCATGCAAGGGTTTTCCATGGGAACCTGAGTCACAGCCCACTCAGGAAAACATGAAAACGCTTCACCAGGTTTGCACCATGTGTGCAGCGTGTTTTGATGTGTCTTGTGATGCAAACCTGAGTGGCAGCTGAAGCCACTGTGGCACTGGAGCCCTGCTGTGGGTGATGCTCTCAGGGGCTGCTGCTGAGCTGGCCAAACCCCTGCAGGCAGCCTCAGCCTGGATGAGAAATTCACTTTACGCCAGATGAAAATTCAGCAGGCCCCTGGGTACAAAATTTGTGAATCTCAGCTTCAGAGTCACAATATCTCTTAGCAAAAAGAGCCCCTTTAGCCTGTGAGAGGACAGGACCAAGCTGACCAGGCTGCTCATGCCTGTCCTGTACCTCTAGCAGAGAATGCTGCTCCCTCACCCTGCTGAGATAAGTTAGGGAGGTAAATATCTGCCCACAGGTACTTTCAAGCTACTTTGGCAAAGCAGAAAGAGAAATCCTTTTTGCTCTGTGTTTGCACAGCACCTCACACAGCAGAGTCCTGGTGCCTTGCTGGAGTTGCCAGGGACTTCTACAGCACAAATAACAAGTACATAATGCATCTGCTGCAGAGCTCACAAACCTTTCATGTTATTTATGCACTAATCTGAACAGTGTGGGCCAGATTTTGATCTTGGTTATTCTGGAGTAAATGAGATACGGGTTTGGCCTCACATCCATAAGATCTATAGTCAATCAGTGTTTCTAATGTGCTCATCATGGAAATATCTTGGCATTGTGTGGCTGGCCCACTTCAGTGTGACTAGAATAGCAAAGCATTATATTAAGCAAACAGAACAGTTTGATTTATAGATTTGTGGTAAGAATAGTTCAGTTTTCCAGGGTGTTCAATTTAATTAACGTTCTCCAGGGAAAAAACTGCTATTGTTTCCCTAACCACATGCCTTCCAATACAAAATAAACTCTTGCTGGTGTGTATGTGCTGCTTAATTATCCTAAATGGTTCCTTTTGAAAGTTGTCTATTGACCTGCTTCTACACTTCACAAGTGGAGCATATCCTATTCACTCAAGAGTGTGTGTCTACCTGCACTTAGCAAGGAAGAGATACCAGATGAATTTTAACACAGCCAAAACGACAAAACAACCTGCTGCATGCAGCATTCCCCAGGGGTGTGTGTGAATAAGGCTGCAAGGGTGCTTTATAAAACTAAGTAAGTTGCAATAATGCCTGTAGGTCCTATGTTCAGACACTGTTTGATGGTTGGGGATAAATCTGCAGCAAGGAGCTCTGCTTGGATGCTACTGGAGCACAAAACAGGAGAGCAGGGACAGTTTATCTGTTTGACACACTGGGGATCAAATCCTGCTGCTGATATTCACCTTGAGCCACTCCATGGGTTTGATCTGCTGATATTCAGAGGGCTGAGCTACAGGAACAGCAGATCCTGGGCTCAGGTCACCCCTGGCTGCCAGGGCTGTGTGAATCACACAACCAACACAGTGCCTGAGCTGCTGTCTTCGTCTTTGAGACTGTCTGTTTTTCAAGAGTGAAAAGAATTCAGAAGGAGATGGTGGAGCAATCCTAACTCCATTTTTCCCCAGCATTTAAGTGGAAACAGAGCTGGGCCCAGTGAGTGCAGCAGTGTGGGATGACAGGAGGGTGAGATTTCGTGGAGTTGAGTCAGTAGTGAGAGCTGGCTGTAGCCGGCTCCGACTGAACACAATAAACAATTCCACTTGCAACATGCTGTACTATTTAAGGGCTCAGAGATGCCAGTGGGAGTTTTGCCTGAATAGCAGGCCAATAGCAGGTCCTTACTCTCTATCATGTCTCATGAAATATCACAGCCCCATGTGTGCTGCAGAGGCTGATAAGGGAGTGGTGGAGATAAGGGGGGATTGGGGAGGGGCAGCAGGAGCAGAGGGGCTGTGCCACAGCCTCCCCACTTATGGGAAGAGCATCCCCCCAGCTGGTGAGCTCCATCCATGCTGGAGATGTCTGGAAGATGCTCTGAGGATGGCCAGGGGAACTACACATGTCCTGGAAGCTTTGGAGTAACTCTGCAAAGTAAATGACTTGATTGAGACAATTCCCCACTACATTCAGCATCTATTCATCTCTGCCACTGTGTCTCCACTAGCTCTGCTTTCCAATGACTCCTTCTGTCTAAAAAAGGGACCTAAATTTTAGGAAAAGGTTAAAAATAATTTTTTCTTCTGTGCAATATGCAAGCAATTTATTGGATAGTCTCAGAAATCCAACTATGTTGCTTTCCTCCTTCAGTGCTGCTGATTCAAACATAAAGCAGCAGGTTAAAATATATTCATAAGATACTAAAAAAAAATGAAACTTGTCAAAACAAGCAGCAGATTTCTCCCTAATATTATGGTATACAATTTTTATAAATGTGGAGGCAGCTTTTCTTAGAAGTGTATTTTAAACTCATCTAAATTATATTAAGAGTCAAGGCCCAATTTGGTAACAAGCTGTGAGACATCAAGGGTTCCTTTTTAATGAAGAATTCACGCTGGAAAAATGTATGTCACAAGACATATGACTGGATGCCTCCATGTTTACTAACCCTTTGCTCCCCGTGTACCCTGAAGTGTAAACCCAGAGAAGGGGGCTCAGATGGAGTCCTTGGCTCCAAATGGCCATTTGGGTCTCTCCATGAGCACACAGCCCTGCAAAACAAAGCAGCATCAGCAAAGATGCCTGAGGTTTGATTTGAATTTTGCTCTAGTTGAGTGATACTATTTATACCCTGGGCTAATCAGAACCAGGGCTGTTTCATCATTCTAAATGTCAGGAAAAATATATCATGTGCATCAAGGGAGAAATCTTGGCCCCACTGAAGTCAATGGCAAAACTCCCATTGATTTCATTGGGGCCAGGATTTCACCCTGAATAAAAACTCATGTTTCATGCACAGTATTAAAATGGCAATGGGTTTATCTGTGAGTGGTTTTAAAAAATTGTTTTGGAGAAAAATACATTATTGAAATGCAATTAGGCATTTATTTAGCCTTTACAGAACAATCAATGTTTTCACGAGCGCTGTAAAGGAATTTAAGAAGAGAAACTCAAGGCTGAAGTTGTATGAGGTGCAATTGGGCAATTGTTAGAACACATAATTGGGAGTGATTCAATGTCTCCAAACACAGTTTCACTAACGAGCTCCTGGGTTTGCGTCTGCATGATCCAAATGTGAATATTTTCTCCTGCTGGGTGACGTAATAGCTCACCAGGACACCAGTGCAACGGATGTAACATATTTGATTTGATGAGCCTCTTGGACACCAGAAAGAGCTTGCAGTTGTCTCTCTGAGTTGCTCTCACACTAATGAAACCCAGCCCTGAAGTCCTGCAGGGCTTGAGCATCTGTGTCCAGCACAGGAGGTGGGCAGAGGGTCACAGTGGGCTTTGAGCATCATCAGAAAGGTTTGGTGAAGCCCTCAGCTCCAGCCTTACTTTAAACCAAAAGATTCTTCTATTTCCTTGCTGGCATGGTAAATGAGCAAAGTGTTAGGATTTGTAAGGTTCTCTGTTTGCTGAGACAATTCACAAGAAGGAAAACAGCCTTGTCTTCACTGTCTAATTAGTTCACTGTGCATATTTCTTCAGCTGTGTACTCAATACTTTGAAAAGTATCATGGGATCAAGAAAGCAGCTTCGCATTTCAGTCAAAAAAGGAGCCAGTGGGAAAAAAACCCCCATACATGAACAACATTCAGTGGTTGGAGAACACCACATGCCCACTTAAAAGTGCTTTCAAAAGATATGTTGTACTCAATGAATCTCACTACTTCTAACCAAAGCCATAAATCTGATGTACAAAATGTTCCCTTATTTTGACTGGATCTATTCAAGCTGATTAATTTCTCACAATTTTCTCTGAAAACCACACTGTGGCATCGCTTCAGCACTAGCTGCCCATCTCACACAGACACCACCAGTTCCTGAAATACTTGGGTTTCCTGTGAGTTTAGAATGGGTCCCTTCCAAGTATTCACTTTGCCTGATCTTGTTTAAATTATTTGAATGAGCAAAATTATGGCCTTTGATGCTACATTGCGAAAACATTTAATCTATTTTGTTTTCAGCTTTCCTTTGACTGGTACAAGAAACAAAGCCTGGGAAAACAGGCAAATCATGACTTATGGGTGAGTGGCTAGTCACATTTGGAGCTAATTTCTTTTCCAAACATTTATACTTCCTAAGAAAAAGTTTCTCCAAAATAATAACTCCTGGAAGAGGCTCGAGTTGTGGTGAGAGAAGGGGAAAGCATGACATCTGATGTAGTCACCTCAATTAAGGTCCTGTCCAATTAGGTTTAACAAGACACGGTTAGAGAATCATCCTAAAATACACTGAGGAGAGGAAAATATTAAAGAACAAAGAAGCCTCTGACCTCAAAGGACAAGAGAAAAGAATTTCAAACCATCTTGACGAATCAGTGTAACCACAGCTTGATGGAGGGACAAAAATGGGATGAGTCTGGCTCTGAGGATTGATGCTGAGATTAAAAAAAGCAAACAGAAAAATAAATCCTTTCACTTCTAGACCACTGACTTGAACTCATAAGCCAGTTAGTCATCATCATCTGATAGTTACTGAACATGTCCTCTCTGGAACAAACTGGTGGTCTCACCAGGAGCTCTAGGAGGCATTTGACAATATTCAAATCAAAGAACAATTTCCTGCTTGGCATTGCTGCTGGCCATCTCCATAGGAAGGCCAAAGGAGCAAGCAATTAATAATGGGGGGAAATCCCAACAATA
The DNA here is from genome assembly GCF_047830755.1 of Zonotrichia albicollis. Taxonomy (NCBI): domain Eukaryota; kingdom Metazoa; phylum Chordata; class Aves; order Passeriformes; family Passerellidae; genus Zonotrichia; species Zonotrichia albicollis. The sequence continues at coordinate 44,336,829 of NC_133825.1, forward strand.
GTTTATTACTGTTATTATTAGTAGTACTATGATTACTGTTATTAATTCACAAGAGGAAATTATACAGTTGTCTGAGTATGGCAGTAATTACGCAGTTGAATGGGATTACTGCAGAGCGGGGCTGAGATGAGGGACGCAAGCTGTGGTTGGATTAGGGAAGCATCTGTGGCTGCAGTGCCTTGGAGAGGGGCAGAAGCAGGGCTGTCACTGCCTGGGACCCAAAATCAGAGCTGGTATTGCATGAACTGGGTCGTGCTCCTGCAGGCAGGGCTGCAGCATCTCCCACCCTGCCTGGGGATGCATGGTGCTGGGAAGGAGCAGTGGCACAGGCTCACCCATGGGTTTGTCCTTCCTTCTGGCTGCCCCCAGCAGCTCAAACCCCTTTGGAGTGAAGATTCCTCCAGAGGATCGCTCAGCACGCAGGAAACTGCTGCCAGGAAAAGCAGGAGCTGCTCTGGGGCTGAGCAAACACCCAGCAGTGTCACAGCAGCCTGTCCTGGCCCTGGCTACACAAACAGCAGCCCCTCAGAACTGCTCTCCCCAGGCCTGCCCTTGCTTTCCTGGCTTCTCTGGAGGAGCAGAATGAAACACTCACAAAAGCCCATCATTGCACTCATGGTCACTTCACCAATGTTGGGAAAGAGGATCATCCCCCAGTCTGTTCTAAGGGTTGGAACACAACACTTCATCCTTGCTATGTTGGCCCTAAGGTGCTAATTTTAGTGAGTTTTTTTGTATTCTGTGCTGATTTATGGTGGCTAAATTGCAAATGTAATAAAACTTCTCAGACCCTTCTCGAGCATTATTGATAAAAACACTCAGTAAAAGAAACGTGTAAATCCATCTTTGTGAGCTCTAATACTTGTTGGTGGCATCTGTTTTTCATTTAACTAGATGACTGAAAATGACTGTAACTACAAAAAACTCAAGCAGCCAAATGTGTACATATCATTGTGTAAAAACTGCAATTTCACCACTCACTGATAATCAGCCCTGATTTATTTGAACAGACTTTGAGGTTCTGACTCCACTTCTCACCCAGGGCTTCAGTTCAGCAGCAATTTTCCGTAGCAGGGTCTTCCAGGTCTGACCCAGACCTATCCATTTGCAACAGCATCCACTGGAAAGGGTTTTGCACATGGTAATAGCAGAGTGAATCAAAAGAATTGAAGTTTCCATTCAGTCACAATCTTCTGTACCTTGGCGTACCCTGAGGGCATTTACTAAGTGAGTATGAACATCTTTTGTGCTATCTTATGACAAAATGGCCTGTTTATGGAATGACACCACTTCTGGGTATGGAAAAGTTACCTTTTATCATATATCATGTGTAATGATCACACAAGAGATTAAAACATGGAGATATGTGGGAAGAAGGGAGTGTGCAGTGGATTTTTCAGCAGCAGGGAAATACAATGTGCAGGAAAAGAGGAGAGTCTCTGGAGGCTGCCTGGGCTGTTGGCATTGATAAGAACAACTGGGATGTGCTGCTGAAGCTGGGCTGGTGTTTGTGGTCAGGAGGGGCTTTCAGGGGATGCTGCAATTCCCATGTACTGGACAGAGGTTTGTATGTGGATCTGTCACTGGTACACAAACAGGCCAGAACAAGCATAAATTAAATAATCTTTCTTTGTGCATGGTGATGGAATCCTTGCAGGTTGATAAAGAGCAAATCCAGCTGGTTATCTCCCCAGATACAGCCTCCCAGAAAAAGAGCTGGTGCAGCTCTGATGTAGCAGGTAGGGATCAGATTCTAAACATGGGCAGGTAAGGGCAAGGCAAATATGACTGTAAATGGTGGGAGACATCAGCAGCTTTCCAGCATAAACCCACCTGAATGCCCAACAGCATGGGCTGAACATTTTACTGGGACAGTGTCTGGTGTAATTTGCACAAAACTCTGCTGACACTTCACAGTCATGAATAATGAGACAACCATGGCACAGGTGCAACCAGGACAAACTTTCTGCCAAATTTATCATCTCTGGGGGCACAGTGACAAGTGCTCACCCAGCTCAAAACAGAGCTGGGAATCCTGGGGCAGTGGCTGATTTAGGATGTGCCCCTTAGTCATTCTCCAGCTATTCCAGCAGCTTTTCCTAATGATGCCTCTTTCCAGTTCTGCCTAATTTGCAAATCCACAGCTGTGGAATGTAATAGGGTTAGATCCTTGGGAATTTTGGACCTGCAGGCTTCAGTGAGCCTTGGGGGAGTTCTCCAGGCTCGGAAGACATCCATCAGGTCCTTTTTCCAAAGAAAGCCTCCACCATCTGCCTCATTCCACACGCCCTGAAGCCAGTGGGAGTCCTACCAGATAATTCAATAGAAATCAGCCCAGGACTCACCTAAAAACACACCTGTTCCTTACAGCATAAAGTGATAAGCTGCAAAAGGTTTGGTTTTTAATTGGACACTTAATACCAGCTTTGGCAGGTGATTAAACTGTGATTTACTTCCAAGGGAGATAAGAAGTAAATTTCTAAGGAATTCTGGAGCGGTGGTTTAACAGCACGGTAATTATACAGAGACTCTTTTGGAAGAACTGGGCAAGTTAAGGGAGAATCAGACATAAATAAGTGAGTTATTTTTCTTCCTACACTCAGAAGACACAGGAGATTAGAAAATGACCAAAAAAAATAGAGCAGTGTTTAAGTAGTTTGAAAATAAGGGATTGTGAGTGGACACAAAAGCTGGCCCAGAAATGTTTAATAAGGAGCCAACAAGGAATGTATTTCCACTCCAACTGAAACAGAAGTGGCCAGTGCTATCAGAACATCAATGTATACAAATCAAACAATACAGCTTAACTAGCTCCCATGGGTAAAATAAAGAGGCATGAAGTAGGGATTTGTCAGTCATTGAGACCTTTATTAATAACAACTGCAGTTTAAAGAGCGTGGGTTCTGGTACTTGCAAACAGGAAGCAGCAGCACTCAAAGAAGAAAGCCAACATTTCATTGCATGTAAAGGAAGATCATAATTCAGAGGGAAAAAAGAAATTTTTTTTAAAACAAATTAAGCTACATGACTGCAATTAAGTCTGGGATACTAATAAAGCATCATTTAAAGCATAAAGCGTGAAGAGGCTACTTCATGCCTCTTTTTGCATTATAGAAATACAATATTCTAAAGTATTCTATTAGAATTGTCTGACTGGTATTGGGAAAAATGTGCAATGGATAAAGAGAACAACTGTTCAGAATGGTCAAATAATGAGGTCCATCTCTCACACTCACCTGACTTCACAGCAAATATTTTGATTTTCCCAAGGACATATTAAAGTAGCTTTTCACCTTTAGGCTTCTGTTTGCCAGGGGAAGATTATTTCAGGCCTCTTTTGGTGATGCCCTATGCAGAAGGCTTTTTAAGTCCTTGGGTTTGAATAACTCTGTGAGTGGGAGCAGAATTGTTTATCCTCATCACCCAGGCATGAACTCTACTGCTGAGGGTACACCCAAAAGTGGCTGAATGTGGCTCCTGTTTTTGGCTAGACTATCTCTACTGAACCTCTCCTTTGCTCTGGTTTGCTCGTGTTCCTACAAATCTGACATGAAATATTGACTTTGGAGGATAATCCTGCCCCTTCAGCATTCCATAACCCTGGGAATGGGAGACAGGGGTCCTGCAGAGCCCATCCTCTCAGTGCACCAGAGCTCACAGGCAGGAAAAAACCAATCCCATCAGCCTGTGACACCCCTGTACCCCTGACAGCAATTCCTTTTTCCCCCTCTGGTCTGACTGGTTTAATGGCACCTGGATCATGGCTACTGTGCTTTTTTGCAATTGTTGTCCATTGCAAACACAGGTGTTTGCTGGGGCTATAAAGCACACACAGCCCCAGACACAACTCAAAAAGGGGTTTGTACCTGGTAATTCTAAGTTAACAATTTTTCACCTGAAAAATAAATATGCCCCCTTTGTCCTTTCCTCAGGAATACTGAAAAGAAAAGGACTGCATCCTGTTTTGTGTAACTAGGTCAAAAGCTGCAGTAATTATATAATAATGGCTTGGAAAGGCAGTATTTCAGGACAAGGTGTTTCAAGCCAACAACTTCGGTCATAAGAATGACAATGGTATTTATTGCAGGAAATCCCTTGCAAGAAAAATATCTGCCTATTACAGACAGCAATAAAGTAAAAATTTTGCCTTGAGCATATTTCTTCCTAAGGCAGAACAGTAAATATCTGAGCTGTAGAAACATTAAAATACCTGTAACTAGTAAGAATTTACAGTTCTACAAAAAAACGTTGTCAACAATGTGTGTAGGTGCTTTAGAGATAAGTAGGTATTTACCAAAGATTTATGGATTGCTGTGTTCTGTGACATCATAAAATGTGGGGAATCTGAGAGCAGGACTATTTGGTGGGCAGCAAAAGACTCTTCTTAGACCATTAGGCTGTGCCATACATCATTCCTAAGGTTATTTCCTTGATAGGTCTTGGAAAAGGTGTTGTATATCACAAATAGGCTATGACCTCAGGAGCCAGGCTGGGAGCACCTTTTACTCTATTAGCAGTTGAAGTTAATACCATTTACTTTTTTACAAAGAAAGTAATTACCTCAAGGTTTTAAATGTTTTTTCCAGATTGAAGGTGTGACCTCAACTTTAGGATGATGTTGATGTTTGTAATCAATCTTATTTCTGAATTTGATGATTCCTCATGCACTCATTAAATGTGATTTTCTTGTGTAGTTGTACAACACATTAAAAGCAGATGAAGTTATATACCCTCATTTAAAATAGTTTGGAAGAAAAATAAGTCACAATTGCTGCTTTTGTGCTGTATACTTCCACCTTCACTGTCACTTCATTTGGGGAAGTCAAAGGTTTTATCTCTAAATTTTGTAGCTATGTAACAGACAGTGATATTAAATGAGATACACAAGGGACACTGGTATTATGGAGCTCATTTTAGCTGCTTTTACACATTGCATTGCCTTGAAAACAAATTAGAATCTTCAGTCTAAGACCAGAAAGGCCAGGATGAACAGAGGAAGTTTTATAGACTAAGTACAGGAAGGTATTTGGGAAGGGTATCACCGGATGGGATACTTGGTCTGTAATATTTGGGGATACACAAAAAATTTGGGGATACACATTGGGATGTATATCCTCTCCTTTCATAAACTGCTTTGTGCTCCCCATTCTTCCCCTCCTTCCCCTTTCTTATTCCCAAAGGGCTTGCCCTGGGTGTTCCTGTCATATTGCAAAGGTCGAGCAGAAACTGGGATATGGTTCTCCTGGTGGGACCATGACCAGGACAGATGGCCTGGGCAAGATGATGGGACAGGGAAGATCACAGAACCACAGAATATTAGAATGGCATGGGTTGGAAGGGATCTCTAAAGGTCACCCAGTCCAACCCCCCTGCACAGACCTGGGACATCTTCAACTAGACCAGGTTGCTCAGAGGCCATCAAACCTGGCTTTGGGTGCTCCTAGGGGTGAGACATCTGCCACCTTTCTGGACAAGCTGCTCCAGTGTTTTGCCACCCTCATTGTAAAACACTTCTTCCTTATAGCTAATTTAAATTGACCCTCTCTTATTTTAAACCCATTACCCCTTATACTTTTGCAACAATGCCTGCTGAAAATCTTGTCCTCAGTAGGCACTGGAAGGTGCTCTGAGGTCTCTCTGTGCCTTCCCTTCCACAGATGAACAACCCCAACTCTCTCAGCCTTTCCTCATGGGAGAGGTGTTCTATTCCATCTTTGCTGCTCTCCTCTTGACCTGCTCCAATAGCTCCATGTCTTTCCTGGACTGGACACAGTACTGCAGTTGGAGTCTTGCTGAAGTGGGTTAGAGGGGCAGAATCCCCTCCCTCAGCCTCATCCCAGAAATTTAGAGATAATATCAAAAAGAAATGGAAGAAGTTACTGAAAAGACCAATCTGTGCTAAGATTTCAGTGTGTTCTCTCTCTCCTTTTCAAGGAGATGGACATCAGGGGCAAAAGAAATGTCTTTATTGCTGGAAAACATGAAAAACGAAGCAGCAGAGAATCTGTTCATTCTGCACAGAGGGATTGCAGCAGCCAAGGAGTATGGAGGGCTTTGCATATCCAGAGTGGAGCTGCTGGGAAGGAGCTGCAAGGGGATTATGCAAATCCCTGATTGGGTGAGCAGGGGCTGATTGCCAGAGCAGGGCATGCACACACTGCCTGTACCTGGGTGGTGATTTATGCAAATCCCACCCCCCAGCCAGGGCCAGGGCAATTGGCTAAATGAGAAAAACTCGGGTTCTGCATCAGTGACTGCTCAGGGCTCAGCACAGCCCAGCCCACAGGCTGTGCAGAGCAAACACAACACCCAGCCCTGCCTGCCCCTCTCCCTGGGATGCCAACAGGTCCCCTCTGAGTAAAACTGGGTGTCTACTTCCATTCTCTGGGGGTCAGCCATCAAAAGGACAGAAAATGGAGGCTCAGATGAAAACTTCTCCATGTTGCCTGCAGTTCTGTGATGCCAGGAAAATCCTGTTGTTCATCCAAGGAGGGATGCACCTGCTCAGTGGATGGGCTCAGGCCTTAGTTTTGCACTGTGCAAGGGAAAGATCTGGAGGGATATGAGATGTAATTAAAATATCAGATATTTAATGCCTATTCCATGTTTTTTTAGGGGTTCGATGGCATCTAAATTTGCAAGAATATAAAGACATTGCCCTGTCATGCTTACAATAAAATTTTAATGTTCAGAAGTTTCTTTTTATTCTTTCTTATTAAAGTGTGTAAAATTATGTGCCTATATGTGTGCAATCCAGCATCAGTGCTCAAATGCAGCATAATATCTCAATATAATTTAATTTAGTGCTGAACGGCCTTTAATGTTTCCAGGAGCCTCTCACAAAAGGAATCTCACTCCCATGAATACCTAAGCCTGAAACACCTCTATAATTCTCACTGCAGAATGTTGGAAAGACATGACTCAGAAAACCAGGAAAATACACTAATTATATAGTACAATTAATTGCACTCTGAAGTTTTCATAGCTTACTGGCAGATGGGTGATTCAGATTTTGAGGTGATTGGGCCAGTTTAAAAACAGAATATAACTGACTAATAGCTGGACATGTCAGAAAAAAGAAAGGAAATTGTCCATCTCATCCTCTGGCACAACATGAGCTCACTGAGCTGTCTGGCAAAAAATCAGTTTATTAGGATGTCAGGATTATAAAAAAATTCTTGGTAAAGCCCATGCCAGTGAGGAAGAGAGTAAAAAATGGTCCACAAAGTTTTCCACACTGAATTCTCTCCCTAATTATTCCCCTGGGTGGGCAGAATCTGCTTCTGTGTACAACAGGTTATTGGTGATATGGGCAAATGTCAGTCCCAGGGGACCAATTAATTTTAACAGAGGCTCCACTGAAAATCAGGGAATGAGGCCAAATATTATTCCAGAGAAAATCAGGTGAGTGTTTACATCTGGGGAAAAAGAAAGGGGAAATGCATAAGGGAAACCTAAGTGTGGTCTGCAGGCAGGACAGGGTGCACAAGCCTGGCTGGGGAAAGCCCAAGTACCTTCAGTCATAAACCAGTTATTGTAATTTGCCATATTCACTCTCAAAATTAACTACCCAGTGACAAAATATGGATTTTGGGAACCCAAGCTGTGGGCAGTTATTGCCAGTCTCCACAGGCTGTGCTCGGTGATACAACATGGGGAGCAGAGCAGAGTGATGCTGACAGGAGATTTTTTCTGATTAACGCTCTGTTCTCTTTTTAATAAGCTAAGAAACATTTGAAGAGCAATAAATTGCAATAACTGATAACTCCTAGACTATTTCTAGCCCACTTTTATGGAAGTATAGAACAAACATCACTTAAAACACTTGCATCTGTCATGACACCAGCTTGGGCTGTACCTGCTGGGCTGCAAAGCTGTGTAAGCAGCAGCTTTCGATGAAGTATTGATTCCTGTCAGTTTGCAAAGGAGAAAACAGAGAATGGCAGCCCTGCTGCAAGAGAGACCTCAAGGAAAGAGGAGAAGATCACAGGGGAGCTGAGCTGTGTTGCAGAATCCTTCCCTCTGGTTGAGCTGCAGCTCCTGTGCCAGCAATGAGTGAAATTTGTGATGAGCCAGAGCTGCTTCCTCACCTGTGAAATCATCTCCACTCTGAGCACCACAGACAGGGGCTGCTGTGATCTCTGCATCTCTGTCCCAGCCACACAAACCACTGTGACCATTGACATTAATTGGCACCCTTGTTGCAGTCTCCAAGGAGAGGCTAAAGGTTTAATGGGCATGGAGAGTGAATTATTGCCACGTGCCTCAAGGTGGTCCCTCCAGGGCTGGGCAGGCCAGAGCCAGGCTCCTGAGCTGCCACCTCTTGGCATGGATTTGCTGCACTAACATTTTTTAAAGGACAAAGACAAAAGGGGGAAATGAGGAACTTAGAGTAACAGGGAAAATTAAGGAAGAGCATGTTTCTCAAAGACATCTTGGAATGGATGTAAATACTTTTTCTTGGATAATTGTGAGGACAAATGGGTGAATTTTTATGTAAATTGGTGACTCTGTGGAGACAACCACTTCATATGAGCAAATATTTCATACTGATGCTGCCTTTTTTCAGATGAATGATTTCACTATCTACTTATACATGAAATACAGATTCTGTTATCACCTTAAGTGTTAAATATCTATATTATTTTCAGATGAAACATGTTTAAAAATAAAGTAAAAAAAAAGTTCCATAAAACAACAGTTTATTTCTGAAATTCCCTGGCTTCTTTTTGTTTGCATTTATCATGCTTTATCCCAAGTGTGAATAACAGACATTTTTTGTGGGCTGCAGGATTCTAGAAATAATAAAAGAATGCTTTGGAAATGTGTCACCTCTTCACAGTTATAACTCAGCAGCTCAGGAGGCAAGATTTCCCAATGCTGACTCCTCTCATGTTGGCTACTATCTCCATGTCTGAAACAATTTATTTTCATATTGACTATAAAAAACAAGACATCACATAATTGTCTGGCCATAAAATATGTAAAGTATTGCACTACTGGGGCTCATTAGCAAAAGCATAGATGCTTTTTAGTAATCCATAAGGTGATACTTTTTAATGAATGCTGCAAATGATTCCACTGACTACCTAAAGATTAATAATAGATATGTCTGCTGCAACAAACAAGCCTCAAATCTCTGGAGAGAACTGGAGAAAGTGGATAATAATTAGAATAAGAGCACAACAGCTATTCTTATATTCATGGTTTTGATCCTATCAGCTAAATGCTGGTTGTGGTTTGTGTTGTGTCTGCTGTAAACAGACTCCTCTTGGAGTGGGATCCTGCACTAGGAACACAGCTTGGCTTGGGGATAGGAGGAGAAAAGGATTTTAATTCAGATGCAGGGTTTAATGCTGCCTAATTTCAGGAGAGTTAAACATCTTTACAAGACCTGAAACCTTACAGTTTAATTATCTCCAAAGGTGATGTCCATCCTTTTGCAAGGAGACTGAAAACAGGCATTGTATTCAGCTAACTTTATTCTGGACAGTGGACAAGGACTCTCACAGTTTTTGTTTTAGTGCAGTCTCTCCCTTATTGCAGCATGTGGAACTCTGCAAAGGAGGTGTGGAGGATGAATAGAGTGTTGAGATGTAATATCCAATGTATCTAGTCAAGTGAATTATTACAAATGGGACAAATATCTCTGTGGTAAACAGCACTGGACACCTCCAAGGCCCCTGTACCACACCTCTGAAGGTTTGTGTGAGTCACACCATGCTGCTGGTGACCCTGTGCTGCTGCCCAGGCTTTGGGGATGGTGGGCAGTGCCTCATTCCCACTGGAAACAGGGGTCCCCAGGCCAGGGACAGCCCAGCGCCCACTTTGACTGGGTCTGTGCGCCAGCAGGAGAATAAATGGGTCCAAAAGAGCTTGTATGGGTTATTGAGGTCCCTACAATTGCATTGAGCTGTGTGCTCCTATTTCCATATCAGGTGAAATGTCTCAATGATCCTAAAAATGAAAGCTTCAGAGAGAGAGAAAGGCCAGGACACCTCAGTGGGTCCTGCACTTTTCCCATCTCACCCAGTGTGACCAGACTGGCTTCTCTGGGTGTAGTGGGTACAAGGCTGTGCTTATTGCTCAGAAATGCTTTGCTATGGTGCATCATCTCTGACCTGGGCTTGCTCTAAAGCTCTCAAAATCCATGGGAACGCTCTCAACAGACTCCTTTAAAGCTTGGATCAGTTTTATTCCCTGGCAAAAGGAGGCCTGGCAGTCCTCAAACCCTCATGAATCCTGCCAAATGGCATGTGACTCTGCCAGAACCTATGGTGGTTTCTGGAGAGGAGGAAATTCTCCACAAAGAGGAACTTCAAAAAGTTCTTTTTGCCTTCAGATGAGAGAAGGTGGATGTTACAACACTCCTGAGATGCCTCCTGTTGTTCCACCTGCACTTCATCAGTGACTAAAAAATACTCTGTCCTCAGTAACCCAGCACAATGATCTCAAGCTGTAGATAAAATTATTCAGAGACAATGATTCATGGCTGGCCTGGTATGCAGAACAAGCAGAAAGGCAATTTAATTTGAACATGTAAGCACACACCAGCCCCTGCACAGTACCCTGCCAAATTGAAGAAGTTCTCCATTAGTTTCTGCCTATATTAAAAAGAATTCCCAGAGAGTCCTGTTTAAACAATGTCTAAATAAATACTTTCCTGATCGTTTCATAAATTGCTATAGCACCTCAGGAAACTCAGTGAGCACCCTCATGGCTGTCAGTTTGGAAATGAATGGTGGAATTGTTATAACAGTCCTGGGCTGGTCTTTGTGTATTTGAAGTTCTCACTGGTGAAAAGATGTGTCTTCCACTGGAATGACTAATTTTTCAGTGTCTTGGCTGCTTCCTGAAAGGCAGCTGTGGGGTCTGAGGCCATGATAAGTTAATTTTTAGACCTCCTGGATGCAGCCCTGGGGTCTTCACAAAGACCTGCCACTGTCCTGCTGCATCACCTGAGATGCATCTTACCCCATCCTCCAAAGACCAGTTTCTCCATCTGTTAAATTAGAGCATGAGATGCAAATTCCCACTGTAAAAAAAGAGTTGAAGTCTATATCTCCATGTTAGAGATGCTCTCCAGGATGCTCTACAGCTACTGTTACACAGACAATCGTCTTTAGGCATCCTCTACCTCCTTGTTTGCTTGGATGGCCAGGTCGGAAAGCAGTGTCCAACCCTCTGGATTTGATCCTGAACTTGGCAAATTAGATATTTCCCAACACTAGTTTAAAAAGATACAGCCTACTGTCATTTATTAATCCTGAGGAAATCTTGATTTCTAAAGGAAGCTTCCCTACCCGACAAAGCTCTGGGGACATCACAGCATAAATGGCATAATCAAATTCAAAGTCAAAAACAAATATGAACATTCACCAGAAGTTCAAAAACATTTAAATTATAACAATTCAGTGGTTAAAACCATAGGGAGCTTACTGTTCACACACTATTGAAAGTAAAATAAAAAGGGCACTTCTTGATTTAAAAGTGTGAGCACTTGTTATTTTTAAGTAGGATTAAGTATCTGGACTTCCAATTACACAATGGAAAATCCCTTTTTTATTGGTAAGATTTTAATTAAGTACCTTGATTTCTGTAAATGGGAGCTTCATTTGACACTTGTGGCCAACTTTGAATAAGTGCTAATAGAAACTGTGTAAATTCTGCTGAACTACATAGCTATGAGTGCTGCTCAAAGAGCAGCCTGCCTCCAATTTCAATTCCTTTAGAGAAAATCTGAAATAAGCACATTGAAGTCAATGTTGCACTGGTAGAAAGCAGAGTAAGAATTGAGCCATGCCTAGGCCTGCAATAGTTTGTGCACAGTGTGGTGGATACCATAGAAATGTACATAAAAATGAATATATTTTTCAAGCCCTGTTACAGCCAGATGATTTGTACAGGAGTAAAGTTGCAAAATCCTCTCCTCCTGCACATCTTTCAGCCATGTATCTTCCTTTCTGCTGAGGATGCCTATTGGGGAAAATAAAATACATTGCCACATGCACAGGAGCCAGCAGAAAAGAAGAAATCATTGTGTTTCTACCTTCAGAGATGGTTTATTGCCTTAGATTTCTGAATTTTATTAATTTTCTTAGCCTTGAGTTTTAAACATAAGGTAGATATCATGGTACATTTATTTTGTGAGAGCATCCTTTAACGTGGATATATTGGCACATTAACCTGATGAGACTTCTCACAGTGTATTTCATAAACAAAAATGTGCTAAGTAGATATTTACAGAACATTAACTCTTGTGCCTCTGGTAAAGGATGACAAATACCTCTGGAATAGATGGCTTTTAATATTTTTGTGTTACTTCACTTAAAGACATAGCTAAATAAACATTTAATAATTCCTGAAACTTTGCTGACATGATAATTTTAATTCTGTTAAATGATAATTCATAGTATCAAGAACTTTCACCTCCCAGTCAATGGCTGAGCATTATAACTATTACATCACAAAAAATGAAAACTACAGACACTTGATGGAGAGTATGTCTTTTACTAGTACAAAATTTTGTTTATTCCCTCTGCTGCTTATTTTTTCTCTGATTTTGACGTGGGCAATGCCCCTCTCACTTAGTTTTAGCTGCATGAAATTCAGATATCTTCATCTAAGCTGTTTTTCTGGGTGGCATCTGACTCCTGTGTGATTATCACAGTCACCAGGAAAGAATAAGGTGCAATTCACTGAATTATTTTAGATTTTTTTGGCAGGATTGGTTGCACTTGCAGTATTTATTTAATTATGATGAAAAGTTCAGAAAGCCACTTGCATCTGGATGCCTACTTTTAACTGCTCACTTTATGTGATTTCTTGGCTTATTTGCAAAGTGTGTACATTAGTTAATGCTAATTACTACTTTATTTTCAGGAAGACCCATGGACTTCACCGGGAGGAATTGTCCAACATAATTCAAAGCCCAATGTATGGCTTTGCAATAATTTATACTTTCCCAGTATTTAGATTGCATTCCCATACACTCCTCTCATCCTTTTCCATCTCTCTCCCACCGTACCCATCCTGTGTGTTCTGCATCCATTCCCCTCCTGTGTCTGGCAGCACCATCCCTCCCCTCCCAGATGGCTTTTCACCATGTACACAATTTTAATGAGCTGCACCCTAAGGGGGCTTGGACAAAGTTTCCCATGAGCCTTTTAAAAAATAAGAGATAAGAAATGTTCTTTTAGAAACTGGTCACTCACAAGTTTCACTTGCACAGCTGCTGTTTTATCACAAGGGAAGGTGCAGTGGGGATCCTCAGAAATAAGTTATTCACTGCTGCAGCAGTTGTAAAATGCTGCTGATAGCTCCAAACAAAACATTGAAGGAAAAGCATAAACAATAGTAAAAGCAGGTCTCTCACTAGGAGAGCACTGTTCCTGCTCTCTGCTGCACAGTATAAGCTTGATGAAGAAAGCAGGTGACATCGTGTTGGTTACAATAACTTATGCAGCACAATTTGTCTTTTTTCCTGCTTTCTGACCGTCTCCTGGCAGACCTAAAAAAATAAATAAAGTTCCATTTCATCCATAAGAGCTTTTGTGCTGCTTTTTCCTTTTGGTGGAGAGATTTCACTGAAATTATTTGATAGTCAGTGTCTGAGTTATGTGATTAGTTACCTGTATCACAGAGCATGGGTTCTAATCTCTGAGTGAATAAATATCACTCTTGGGATCACGAGGAGAAATCCTCAGGAAACTGAGACCTCATTGCTATGGGAATGAGGGGAAATATGATGGGAAACAAATAAGAAAGCAGCAGAAAATTTTAGGAAACTGTGTGAACAAATCTTTAATGAGTATTTCTAGCAATACTTAGTTGCATAGATTAATTTCATTTTTTTCCTGTGACATTTGCATAAAATAACTGGATGTATGTTATCCCAATGTGTAAGAACAGAGAAGGAGGGAAGAGGGAGGGAAGAATCCCTTGTGTTCAGTGAGAAAATGTTTTCCCAAGTCCTGGTGAACTGGATTTACGGGGGGAGGGTTGAAGTGTGGCACAGGGATGTGTGGGATTGCCTGCTTGGGATTTGTGCATAATGAAGTTGGTTAATCAGTGCAAGTTGAATTGGAAATCCACAGATTATGTGATACAAGTATTGTCTGCAGCACTTCTGAACCTGTTCTAATCAAAAGCCAGGTTGAGGGAAGATAAAACAGATTTGTGCTAAAATGAAAGAGAAAAAAATCTGCTCTCTCTAAGCAATAATCCATCTTGATGAAACCAGAGTGATCCCATGAGCAAGGCTTTTGTGAGCAAACCAGAGTGGGCTCATACAGGGAGCTAAATGGAGCTTGGCTGTCTACAATGGTCATTACAGCTTTTCTGTGCATATTAGCCTTCATTTCTATCACATGTGCATTTAGAGCTTAGGGCAGGTATTGACAAAAATCTGAATATATTGCACCTCTGCTGCCTAATTACAGTGGTGACAGCAGAAGACAAAGGATATACATGAGATCTGAGCGAGGTGTTAAATCATAATAACATGTGTTCACACCATGCCCCATTCCTATATATGGGATGAAAAAATCCCACTAATTAAGGTTACTTTGTTAGACTGATAGGTAATTACCAGAGCAAAACTTATAACCTCCCAGCCCTTAGTAGGAAAAGGTCAAAAATAATGGTGTAGTCCTTCATAAATCTACAAGGAATGGAAAAGGAATACCAAGTAACTTAACACAGAGGAATTTTAAGTTTCTATACACACTCTTTAATGCTTCTTAAAGAGCACTGCTTAGATTTATATTTCTTTCAGCTTACAGGACATTCTGAATTTAATCTCCCCGTAGCCACTTGTCTACAATGATTTCAGCTGTGGGTCACAAAAGTCAAACCTGATAACAGCTCCATTGCAGCCCTTCTGCTTTAGAGGTCAATGGAAAGTTTCTCAGGAGGCATCATTCAAAAATAATATCTACTTCTACACGAGAGATTTGAGTCAGAGTTTGATTTCCTCCCTCCTTTGACTTGGAGACTTTTCTTTGATTAAAATGAAGAGAAGTACTAAATGCTGAACAGCTACTGGAGAACACATCTCTCTTAAAGAGCCACCATCACCGAGCTCACATCTATAGTATGAACCATGATTTTGTTGGTACAACAAGAAATAAACATTGCAGAAAACTGTTAGGAAAAGCTGGTGACATTAGGGGGCCTATTAACACTCCGTCAAATTAACAATATATTTCTAATTCCCTTGAGTGTCATATGTGTTTTTCTTATAATATTGTCTGATTCTCTCCTGCATTAATGAGGTGGACTGCTGCCAAAAATATGCAAATGGAAATCCAGTGGACCTGCCCTTGTAAATTCAAATATCTAGGAATTCGCACTTAAATGAGAGTTGAGAAACTCCCAAACCAAGCAGTTGTTTGGTGGCAAATCCTGTGCTGTTAGATTGCTTGCACCAGTGCTGGAAAACATCAATATGTAAATGCCTTGAACTCTAAACTCCCAGAGCCTGTATTATCTGAGTTTTTACAGTGGAGGTGTCAGGTCCCCTTTAGACTCTCTCCCACATTTAAATATAGATCTGCAATCAAATTACAGAGCTTTCCCTAGGAAACAGCAAGTCATGTAGTTCCCAGATAATGTAGACAAACAAATCACATTTCCTTGGCTCTCCCACCCTTTCTGAATCTGAAAATTACTTCTGAAGCTGAAAACGATGTCTGAAAGCAGAGGAGAAGCACATGCATCTCTACACACACACAAACCCCCTATTTAATACAGCAACAGACTGTAATTCCCCTTAGAAACAAAACAAAGCAACAAAAATGCTCCAAAAGGCACTGGCAACCACACAAACTCACTGAGTGGCCCCTGCTAAATGTGGGGTTAGGCATCATGACACAGGGTATTGGAAACCACCCATCCCCTCCTCTGCACAGCCCTGCTCCCATGTGTTCCTTATTTCTGGTTACCTTCCAGCTGCCAGATGTTCCTCCCCACCACCACCATCCTGGACCTGCAGACCCCTTTTTCTGGGCAGAAGTAATAGCATGCAGATTTCAGGAATATTTGCCTTTATTTGATGCTATTCTTGTCCCACCCTCGCCGTGGCTCCAAGCTCGCTGAAAATTACAAGGTGGATGATCTTCATTTATTGGGTGTGTATTCATAGGTTTTAAGGCAAGCAGGGACCAATATCACTGTTTAATCTGGATTTCTGCATGACATAGTGTAGATTTTAGCTGGTGGTGCTGGTGCTGAGTCCAACAGGCAAGAACAACCCCACACTCATTATTATATGCAGGCCAAAGGACAAACTGGCTCACATGGCTAAGGTCTAAAATTTAACCCTTCTCCCACAAAAATCTTGGATTTTATTCCATGTGAACAGAGAGAGATTAACCAGCTCAATCCCTATGGTCCACCTTCCTCAGCTTTTTCCTGTTATCTGGAGAGCTACCTTACAATTCTTTACATATGAAAAGGAGAAAGTAAAAAAAATATCAAATAATAAAGAATTCTCCATTTCTCCACTCAAATTCTGGAGACCATCATCCACTTTCTGCTGCTCTTATGCAGTAGGATCTAAACCACTCTAATTTTTAATGAAAGCTTAATGTAAATCATGTGAAAATTCATGCAGTGTTTCCCTGAAGTGTCCATGCTAAATTGCCATTCAGGAATTCATACCTTTCAGTGGGGAAAAAAGAAAAATAAGTTCAGTTCCTATTTGAGACAAGTGGTTGTGATATAAATCCCAAACAATAAATATAAAATAAAAAGATGGAAGAAGAAAAGTTATATTTTTATCCTATTTAGGTACTCAAGCTGCAGCTAAATGTGTAATGGAGTTTACAAAAGCACATAAGTGATAAACTGTGACCCCAGGAATGAAAATGCTTTCATATTACAGGTTCTCACTTAAAAGGATTGAAGTCTTGTCCAGGTACTCACTGGGTTCTGCATTTCTGAAGATTCCAAAACACAGCCATATGAGCAGTTTTATCAAGGTTTGCATAATTTCACGTTTTCAGTAAACAGATATACAGGACCCAGCTGTTTCTGGGGTATATCTGAGCATGTTTGATTTTTTCCCCCCCCGTATAAAATGCAAACTCCACAGCAAAAATAAGAAATACTGTCTCAGGAGGAAAATCTTCCAGAAAGTGAAATAACTAGTAAGATGAGATCCAGTTTAGGCCAGGTGAATATCAATTGCACAATTGTAGAATATAAAGTAAAATTGATTTATTGGACAGTGTCTGATTTCAGTGGCTTTACACCAAGGATGCATTAGTTGAGCCAGTATTTTGAATTAAAGAAGACTGAAAAAATCTTTTATGTTTATTGCACACCTGGCCATAACCAGCCCCAAACTTCCCTTAAATTCACTTGTCAGAGATCCACAAAGCAGCAAAATGCAACTCTTGGGGTAGAATCTCACAGTGGAGTTGAGCTCTAACAAAAATCAAGATTTAGACCACGTGTTTCCTGTATGATGTTGATCTGGTAATTGCCTTTCTTGCTGCTTTGGGTGAGATTCTGATATCCACTATATCGGTTTTCCCAGGTGTTATTTTAGTCATCTTCCCTTTTCAAATAGAAATAATTTCTCCTTTTTGATTGCATTAAGCTACACTTTAAATGAGCTCACTACCTGTCTTGACAACTGCAACCACTGAGTGCTTGCAAGCAGGTACCCAGAGCATTTCAGACCTTCACATGTATTTATAATGAACCTTATAACGACACAGTTATTTTTAAAATCTTTTCAGATAATCACCACTAAGTTCTAAAAACATTCAGTCTGAAATAAGAGCTTTTCTTTCCTCACTCATCTCCTTGTGTTCTACCCACTGGATACCCCAGTAGGAATGTAATGGCCATGTATGTTAAAGGTGAGGAGACCCATTACAATGGCTTTTAAATTGTAATTATTCAAACTACCAGAAGATAAACCTTTCTCTTGAGGAGGGATCACTATAGACCCAGCAGCTGTTGAAGTTACACCAAGGGGGAATAGAGAAAATGACTTGCAAAAAAAAAAAAACACCAAAAAACCAAAAACAAACCCAAAAACCCCAAAACCTAAAAACCAAAAACCAACCAAAATACCCACCCATCTTCTCTGGTTTTCTCAAGTCTGCATGTGCCCCAAGGAGCTGATAGTTGAGATTCTCCTCTTGGGAGCACTGCAGAGACCCCTGGAAGCTCCTCCTCAGCAGGATCAAAATGGGCTACATGAAGCCAGGTGCTTCCTTCCCCTTCTTTCATCATCTGATGGTTGTTGGGGGATTTGGAGAAGTGGAGGCAGAGTTATATATATTCAAATATATAACATTTGTTATATATTTGAAAGAATTCACTCTCTGGATCTTCTCTTTTGCACACAGAATCTGAAAAGAAAGTTTTGCATGCCTGTGCACGTTTTTGCCTCTCAGAGTCACAGAATCATGGAATGGGTTGGAAGGGACCTTAAAGATTATTTCATCCCAATCCTCTGCAGTGGACAGGGACACCTTCCACTAGACCAGACTGCTCAGAGCTCCATCCAGCCTGGCCTTGAACAGGGATGGAGCACCCACAACTTCCCAGGGCAACCCCTCAAAAGTATAACACCATTTCATTCTAATTATGTAGTTTCAGTAAAGCTCCTTAAATGCAGAGAGGAGTCAAAAAAAAAAAAATCATTGTCAATCTGTTTTTTTCCTGTCTTTATGGAATTTTTGGGTACCAGATCCTGGCTCAAACGCCTCTGAGTGTGTGAGTGTGGAGCAGCTCTGTGCTTCATGGCTTCTCAGTGTGCTCAGGCTTCTCTGGCCCCTGGGAAGCAGCAGCTTCAAGACTTCCTTGGAGTTATATTTGCCCCCTAAAGACTGTGGAAAGCTGAAAACAGCAATATAACAAGCCATGCTGCCCAGAACCCTGCTCCTCCTCCCTGTCACCTAGTTTATCCAGTGGTGGAGCACTATCAAACTCTTTAAAGAATCCCAAAAAACCTCAAAAGATATTGCACAAGATGGCCACTGACATTTTTGAGTCTTGCATGGTGCTGGCTCTCTGTAAAAAAGCTACATTGAAATAGATTATACTATAATTATATAATATCATCTTACAAATTCATATGTAACTCTATAAATACACCAGAATAACACACAGCATTACATTAATAATTCAATATTGGAAACAAAACAAAAGTGAGCACATCCTGAATTAGCAGGGTGGTTTCAGGATCTGATATTACGCCTTTGTTTAATACTGTAAATTAAACAGGAAATGTAGTTTAATTTTGTGCATGCTTGTAAATAAACAACATAGATTTCATCATGCTCATTATATGCAAAAATACTCCACTTTTTTTTTTGTTTCAAGAGTTTATGATACCAAATCTTCTGTTTATCTCAGTAAATTTTTTTTTCTGAATGTAAAAAAAAATCATTATGCATCCTAACATCCATATCTGTAATTCTTTGAGCATCCCTTTTGTTTACTGCACACAACATAGTTGTAACAAAGACATTTATGCTTGTGGAGTCTGAAGCATGAAGTCGTTCTAAATCTGTGCCCACAGGTAATAATTACTTCACTCATTAACAGATCTCCCTAGTCTCTCATAAAACAGCTCTGAAAAGGTCTCTTGGGACAGAGTCAGGAAGTGTGTTTTATGATCATTAATATGGTACTACCTTGGAAATACCTAGTCTAGCTGGTTTAGCCCCAAAGCTATGTTTATTTGCACAAACCCAGCACACTGCAGTGACAGGGAGTAGACTAAAGCCAGCCCCAGTGGGTCCTCCTCATCCTCTTCATGCACAATCACATCTTATTCTTTGGCATCAGCAAGTCATTACTAAGGGAAAAGGACATTACTAAGAGAAAGGGACAAAGCAAGGCTAAAAAATGAATAATTTATGTAGGGCATTCAACAGGATATGAGAAGTAAAAGATCAAAATGTAAAGCCTCGTGGCAATTTTGTGTGTGAGTGTATTCAGAAAATTTTCAAATTATTGTTTTAGCTAAAAACAATCATTAAGTTAATTTATTAATTAGAGTTCAGGGCTGACAGTCAAACATTGCAGTAGTGTAAGGAGGCAGGACCTCACTGGAGTGTGTACAGCTTGGTTTAACTCCATGAGCAAGGAATTTGGGTCTCTAGGTCTGTTTTACTCCAGTTAAGTGCTCCTTTAATAAATAATTGATCCATTTGTATGGAGATCGTGGGCATGCTAAAGACAATGCTGCAGAATGAAAAATGCCCTGCAGGGAGATCTAGATGATTAACCAAACTAGACAACCACTTCATAGATTACCCAGTTTATAAAAAATTCATGAGTTTGGATCAGTCTGCAATGGGTTATGAGAAAAGCACTAAACAAAATGTCTGAGGTCTGTAAAATTGGAGCCTGTCCTTTGTATCCCGTGGGTACCAAAATTAGACACAAGTCAGTTAAAATTTACCATTCATTCCTATAGAAAACCAATCTCAATAATCTCAAAAATTGATAAAACTGTGTTTCTCACACAACCTGAGGTGCTGTGAAAGGTCTACTGTCCTTGCAAGCTAGAGAGAGGAACAATACTGGGCGCACAGACTGAGATTTTCTCAATGGGTTCAGACTTTTTCTGGCACTTGGCCAAGAAAAGTCCTACCAAAACTTATATGCCACCAAAGAATCTGAGGAAAATTCAAGATAAAAAAAGGCAGCTGTCTGCTGTTGAAGGAAAGAAGGGTTGTCTTGCCCCAAAGTACTTACAGCACATGTCAAAACTGTCTTCCTCAGGTGCTGCTCTCACTTAGTGCATCAAAAACACCTGTCACAGTGTTATATCATCACTCAGAGATGCCACTCAAGGCTTTTTATTTTCTTTTTTTGAACAGACTTCATTTTAGACACCTCCATCAATTTCCCTGTTGTGGCTTTCCCCCTTCAGGCCAAAGCATCCCGATTTCAGCACAAATTATTCCTATTACAAAAGTCCCTCAGGTCCTACTCAGACTGCTGTGCTTAGGGGTATGCTAAAGCCTAACTGGAAACATTCCCAGTGCCAAAGAATTTACAAGTAATTTAAGGCAGGAGGCAACAAGTGGGTATGTGAGACAGTAATTAAGGTGAGGGGATTGGAAAGGAAACCCACAGTGGCACTGAGTGGTCACACTGATTAGCTCCACACAGTGGTTTAGACTCAGCTGCAATTTTTTTTTTTTTTTAAGCTGAGGTATAAACAACTAAAATGGATACAGTTGTGATTTAGAGCTTAAGTGCTTTAAAAAAATCTGAAATGCGCGGTTTGCAAAATTTATCGGTTATGTGTACCCAAGTATCAGCTGAATTCTTCATTTTAGGAATTAGGACAGGTGGCTGAGGCTGGGAAAGCTCAAAAGGCTCTAGAACCACCTGATAAACTCTCAGTAGGGCAGCAAAGCTCAGGCATTTTGTTAAAAGCCCTGTAAGATACTCTTCTCTAATGGGTCCTTTAGGGAAAGTTTGGAGCCGTGAAAATACAGCCTATGATGGTAAAAGTCCTCCCAAAAACCAGCAGAGCTTAGTGAGAAACACTATAAATCCCACTGGGGTGGCCCTATCCAAAATTAAGTGCTTGATTTTCTGCCTCTGGGAGAAAATGGGGCCAAAACTTCTCCTGCTTTTCGTGGTGTAGCCCCAAGGCTTTGTCTGCTCAAGTGGTATCACACACATCCTCTCCCTGGGGCAAATCCAGCCCTGCCAGGCAGGGAACACAGCTCTGGCCAATGTAAACTGGCACAGAGGCTGAGCAGTGGAGACCATCTGCAGATGTGCCAAAGGGAGACATTTACTCACTGCTTGCATGGGAATTGGGATGGATTGAAGGACAGAGAAAATGAAGGGTGATGAGGGAACATGTTTGCAATATCCCAGTGCAGGGCAAATTAGGACTTAAATTAGCTTTTCACTTTCAGAGGGAAGGTGGCTGATCCTGTGGCCATCAAGACAGGTTGTTTGGACATGATGAAGAACTGAGACAAGCTCTGAGGCAAAATGGCCCCATGGAATCTCCTGAACCTAAGAAAAGCGATCTGCAAGAAGCTGGAAGACGAAAACCATATTCGTGTCTGCCACTCAACATAATTTAATGTAGCAAATAGCAAACACTCAGACTGAACACTGGAGAGTAGAAATAGTGCAGGTATTAATATATCTGCTCTTCCCACAGATTGGCAAGCAGCCTAAATCCACTGCTACCTGAAATTATGCCAACCTGTTCAGCACATCTGAATTTAAAACTAATCTCTTATTTACAATCAAAGCATCTACAAAGCTGGTGCTTGTAATGGGTTTTATTATACTGCATTAAAGATTGTTGTTGAAATTTGCATTTCCAATGACCAATTAGTATATTTATTTATTAGAATTTAGCCATGCTATTTCTAGTAAATGAAATGTAGTGCGTAAGAACATAAATAGGATTATTAGCTACATTCCTCTCTTTCCTCTCCTGTGGACTTCATTATTTTTGCACAGATGCCAGGATTTTCTTCTCAGTGAAAAATTAAGATTGCGTGAAGGCTTGCCCACTCTCAAAAGCTGTGATGACATTCAGTGTGATTGCAAGTTATACCACATTAAAAAAGACATTTCTCTGAAAGCAGTGGTTAAAACCCAGACGCCTACATTTATTTACATTTGCAATGCTTGTGCCATGTGTATAGCATACAGTGAACTGCTAACTTTTGGAATGAAAATAACTTGTGTCTGTGTTAAATGTCACAGGAAATTGTAGCACTGATTAATAAGTAAAGAATACATAATTAGAAAAAAAAAGTTGCTTCTTGTAAAACTGCTGCGTGTGTTTAAATTCTCATTCATTTTTTTCTTCCCCAGGAATGAGCAGATTTAAACAAATAGAGGGATCACGTAATGAAATTTGCTCTCCCCTTTAATGTGAGTGTTCAGGTTTCAGGATAACATTGTTTCTTAACAATTTATGTAAAACAGAAGGCAGAATATTTCCATTGTTTCCTGGTTTCTCAAGCTTCCAAACACAAAGAAAAAAATTGTTTCTTTGTCTCAAAATTACAGCTAATATAAATTAAACAACAGCTTAAATGACTAGAGAGTAAAGTTTTTAATTAAAACTATGGTAAGAATTTCTTCATATTTTCCTTGGTTAGAGATCTGCAAATAACAAAAACTGGGGTAATGAATGGAAGGGAGGAGATTCTAATCCAGACTGGACAGTTCTTGAAATTCAGGACTTTTGTTTCAGCTCCCAGTTTCTCTTTCCTCCAGTAGCATCTCCTTCCCAGGTGCTTTACACATGAGGGTGTTGGTTTACTTTTCAAACACAAATAAAAAATATATATAACAAAATGCAGATATAAGTCTAAGGAAATGTTTTTCTCAGATTGACATACTAAGGCCAATGAAATGACCAAAAACTAAAAAAAAATCCCCCCACATCTTGTGGTTATTTGAGAGCTTTGATGCTTTCTCTTAATAAAGCCTTCAAAACAAGGGGACCTATTCCAGGGTAAGTTCTTCATCTGACAAAAGCTTTTTGAACCTTCAGTATTTTGTCATTCCTCACACATAGAGAATCTGGAGAACCATTATTTACATAAATTGATCTGTAATGTACCTGCAATGAATCGTTTTAATTAAAAATGGTTAAACTGGTTGTTAAAATAATGGACAAAATGTGCACCTCTGTGTACTTAAATTTTGAGATGATTGAGATTGCTTTTTGGCAGTGGAAAAGTGAAGCTTTGATAGGACAGATTAAAATAAAGTTCTATTTTTACATCTATTTCATAATTACAGTGTGTATTCACTAGCACTGTACTGAACACCAGCTTCACATAAATCCACAACTGTGAAGGGTATAGAGAATATAATGTACTCTGTAAGCCAGGGTTCTCTTTCTTCATTTTTTGTTGTATTCATGTAAGAGGGTCTTACTTGAACTCAAGCACTAGGTCATCTTTGCTGGATAATTCAAGCAGTTTGTTGTTTCTCTGCAGCAGCCAGGTTACAATCAGAGCAGCACTTCCATTTCTTATCTAATCACCCCCTGAGCCCACTTCAAGGAAGCATTAGAGAAAATGACATTTGAACACTAAGAAGTGCTCCTCTGCTTCACTTCCTGCTTCACCATGAGCCAAAAAATGATGAAGGACAATCCTTATTTAAATTCAAAAATGAATTTTTTTGATATCTCAGTTCTAGCATGAATATTCAAAGCCATTAGTCTCTTTGCTTGCAAATGTAACTTGAAATCGTTTAGGAATGAAAACAACCAGAGAGAAAACAATTCAGCAAAGCCATGCTTAGATTCAAGTCAATGTTCAAATGGATCATCATGAAAGAACTTTTGGAGTTGAAAGCCCTAAGTAAGTACTTTGCTCTTTGACAACCATTGCTCACAAGTTTGCCAATCATTTCATTACATAGATCTGAAAATAGACATGACTCTACTGGTACAGCTCTGATACAATCATCCACGATGCTTTTCATGCTGGCTGCTAGAGCTTCCAAGTGACTACTGTGATGTTTGCAGTGGTCATTAGGAGCTGCTTTGAAGAGGTGTCCCATCCAGTGAGCAAAAATCCTGTCATTCAGTGTGCACCATCCCTGCAAACCTTCACATGCTTTCCACACTTCACACAATTTCATTTTAACTTCCAGTGTTTGGGCCAGTTTCAGGCTGGCCACTTCAGAGGGGTGAGCAGTGATGAAACAGAACATCTTCCAGCACTCCCCTTCCAAATGCTCACCACTCCTACAGACATGTTGGTGACAGAAACAGGGACAGCAGGCTTGTCTCACTGCAAACTAGAGGCTTTTTTAAACATTTTGATCTATTTTCTGAATCCAGCATGTATGGTGGTGTCTGCAGGGGGTGATATATCACGTTTCTTGTCTGACTTCTTGCTGAGTTTTGCTGACAGTCTTTTTTTGACTTGCAGGTACAAACAAGTCTTCCGTGACAAAGCAAAACTTTCTGGCTTCAGCAATGTGGTAACTCAAATAAAAAGACACTTTAAAGATTACAGCATCCACTTAACTGGCCAAATAGATACTTTCCTTTTTCATTGTCAGCTCAATGACTTAATGCTCTTTACTCTTCACTCTTTGAAATGATTCAAGCTAGTAAAGATGATCATCAGATTATAAGAAGAGTTTGTAACACGAGAGACAACTTAACCTGAATGAATTCTCACCTGAACTTGTGTTGTATCAGCACAGTCTCTTTTTCAGGTCTGTTACAGGTTTATTTTTATCTTCCTTCTGGGACAGCAAGTTACACAGACATCATCTCCCTATCTACATTTGTTATATGTGTCAATTGATTATTTCTGAATGACACAAATATGTTTCTTTTGCTTTGCAATTGTGTTTGAGCTCAGGCATCACATTGTCTGTCTAAAGCTATAGACCCAGTGCCATGCCTGAAAGAGCAGCCAGCCTGGAAGAGGAAACGTGTAACTGGTGGAAAAATGATAATATTACTGTAAAATTTCTGCAGTGGCAAATACAACACCAGTGCTGAGGGAATATCTTGTTTTTCCCCACACCCCATTGATGTCAGCCTGAAAACAGCACAAATGAACAGAATTAACAGAATTTAAATGCTACAAACACCCAGATGCTCCATATGCATCTGAGCCTGGAAGTGAGAGGGCAGCAACACAAATGGGCAGCTGGTAATGCATCTGGCCTTGCTTTGTTTGCCTTTCCACCCCACTGAGGATTTGATGCAGCTTTTGGAAATATCTGGGAGATTTCAGGCAAAGCTTTGGGGTTTTGTTAGATGTGGAGTTTCTTGTAGCACTCCATCCTGAGCTGTTTCATGGAAAGTTTATTTATTTCACTCTTCCCAGCCCCCTTGGCAGAGGGTTAGATCCTTTTTAGCCGGGATGAAGGAGCTGGTTGCGAAAAATGGAGAATGTTAGAGGACATCTCTGCAGGTTCTGATCTACCAACCCCTCTGATGGTTGCCATTCCAAACCAAGTTTTTTCCTCCCTGAAATTTCCTGACAGCCTCTCTGTTAGCAGGGAGCTCATGGAGAGCAGACTGGAGATTTTCCTGGTGGTAAGCACAGGAATACTCGTGTGGATCCTGCATGGTTTCTTCCCATGCTGCATTCACACCATATCAAATCTGCTTCTGGGCTTGCTGTGGGCAAGGAACTCCAGAGAGTTCATTTCCATTGACGAGTAAATTGAGAAAATTCATGGGTTGAGATAAGAATAGTTTAGTATCTGAAATAAAATGACAACAATAACACCATCACCACCACTAATAACAATAACAATAATAAAAATAATAATAAAGAATGCAAATGCCTAAGTCTAGTGTAATTTCAAAGGTTGGGACACTCGTTTTAAACTTTCTAATTCTGGACTACAACAGTCAAATTTCTGATGAGTTAATAAATATTGATTAAAAATATTATTGCCACGTTATTTCTCTTTAAGCCAAGCATGGACCTTATATTCAAACACATGGGAAGTATGGAGATGTTTATTTTCATTAGGATGTGTATCTTGAATCCCATGACATTTTTGCCAAAATTTTGATGAAATGAAATTATTATATAATTATGAATCAATATTACATACATTTAATATATGTATTATATAAGTTTTGCATTTTTTTATCCTTGTTAACACTGTGGTCATGACTGAAAACCAAATCAAAAATCACACTGGGCCTTGTTCAAAGACAAAGGAGCTGTCAGTCTTGCTCCAAAGAATTTGCAAACATATTAAATTCAAGGTAGTCAAGAAAACCAGGTTCTCTGTATTAGCATTTAAATAATTCTATGAAATTTTGTTGACTGTGTTTCTGTATTTTGTAAAATTTTGCTGGTTCACCATCAGGTTTCATGGACACAGCTGCTGACTTATTCCATTTCAAAGCAGGTTATTTCCCATGTTTTCCTGGTCTGAGGTGAGTTATAGTAGTCCATAAATCTCCAACTTTCCTGTTTTTTTATGGGGGGCAGAAATCAGAATGAGACTTCCTAGACTTCATAAACAATTACTGGATTTTTAAAGCCCTGTTCATTTGTAGGGGTTCTTCCCATTTTTCTAATCATACAATTGCAGTTAATAAATTGTCAGTGCAGAGAATAGTTCTTCCATATGAATTAGAAAAGGAGTGAATAATTTATTTCTCAGCAATCTACCAAAAATCTTGTTGGAGTCTCTTGGTAGAATAGACTTCACTTTTCTGTTCCTATTTCTTCTTTTTAAGTCAAATTTTTGGGCAGCATTTTATATCTTTAGGACTGTGTGAACTTTAAAGAAACTAATTTATTTAGCTATGCCTGTTACTCATCCTACATAGAGAGATAATTTGTGGTGTATTCAGAAGGAGCTCCAAACAGAAATCCCAAACCTAAACTCAGAGGAAAATTTAAATCTGTCTTATGCAGCTGCATGACAAAGACTGAAACTATAACCCTAGAATATTTCAAAATATCTGCATCTAGGTCAAGGCTTGACACCTTAAAATAAGGTTCCTCCTTATTTTAATCAATCTTCATGGAAATTTAGATGTTTTCTACAAAAAACTGTTGCTGTATATTCTTACATAAATTTCTAGATTTCTTCTTTAATTTCCAATATAAATTCCAGTGCCTCAGATCTTTGGACTGAAGGTAGCAATGCTCTTGTATGATCCCATGTTTATGGTTTATAAGTTGTATTTCCTTCTGTAGAGAAACCCAACGAAGAAGTATTGGAATCAGAGTGGCTGCTTTAATAGCTATTGTGTGGTACAGGTGTCTGCCATAAAATATTTTTTTTTTTTTTAACAGATGTTTAGAAAAATACTTTCTGGGGAGAAACAAGACATGAGAAAGCCTAACTGGTAGGGTTATGTGTGAATTTGTTATTTATATCCAGCAGAGTCAAACATTTGTTTGTTGGGGTTTCTTTCCCCCTAAATGTGATTTTTTAAATGTCAGGTTTTCTTTTCTTAAAACATGGCTTTTAAACTTCATCCTTTTACACTGAATGTCTCTACTAATGCCTAATCATGCAGAGGCAGTGCCATCTCTGGAGTCTTTTGAATCTCATCTGGCATAATTTGCCACAGATAAATAAATGACAGCAATTTACACCAGCTAAGAATTTTTATCAAGATTGGTTTCTGTTACTTAAGACAAAATCCAAATTTTCATTCATACATGCAAAACCAAGGAGCCTGGAAAGTGGTGTTTATTCTATCCATTAATTGCCTCTACCAAACGACAGAATAGATGCCATTCAGTTGGTAAATAGACATAAAACCCTCTGTGCTGACAGAATGGCTGCAAGTTGTACAACTCATTTCATGTGCATTAGTGTGCATTGCTCCTTATTTTGTTATTTTTGGGTGCTAATGATGTGCAGGTGCTAAAATTCCACCTGTGATGTGAAATTCAGCAGTTTCCACAGCAAGAGTTTTTGAGGCCTACCACTGTTGGTTGTCCCTTCACTGTTTACACTCTAAATTACCTTTTTTTTTTCTTTTTCTGTATAATACCCAGCTGATTTTGAGTGGCCAGCAGCTCTTCTTTGAGATATCCCTTTGACCTCCTTCTGACAAGCCTGGGACTGTCAGCAACACAATTCCCCCAGGATTGCAACTCCCCATGGCAGCCATAGCTAAGCCCTGGCTGTGTGTGATCAATGTCCTGGGCCTGCTCACAGAGCGCCCTGGCATTAAGCAAAGATAATGTTTCCACCAGTCAGCTCTACAAGAAAAACTCTGCAGGATTACCCAAATTTGTGAACCTCTGTAAAATGTGTTTTTGTAAGCATTTATTTTTTAGGGGTTTGACTGTATATTAGTTCTATTGTGATCATATAGATAAACATACCTAATTAATCAGCTGCTATTATTTTCAGTTTTACACCTGCAAAGAGTTGCAGTGAGGAAGCCATGAATGAAAGATTGTAAGATTCCTGTATGTATAACTTTTACAAAAGGATTTTTAATGAACACCTTGAATAAATTTTAGACAACAGTGCATAGCAGTGCCACGTCTGTTGGCAGGTTGATCTGCAATATCCAAAGAATTTGGGAACAGAAAAAAATCCCTTAGGCATGTGAGCCCCAAATTATAAAATAATTTTGCTTCAGATGTAAAAGCCAGATTAACTCATGGCAGCTGGCTTGTAAATGTATTAAATGGACAGAGGCATAGTGAACGTCCTTCAAGATGAATTTCTTGTCATCTTTTCTTGTGAAAAGAGGTTTATCCCATCCCTTCAAAATCTGTAGGGTATCCTATTTTTTTAGTCTCAAAAATATATTTGGTTTTCTTTGAAGATGAATAAAACTGAGATGCTATTATATTCAGTTCCTACTTTGCAGCATCCAGAAATTCCTTTGCTATTAATATGCCAGAGAAACAGATTTCTTTGATTTTTTTTCAGTTTAGAAGATCAAAAGCTGTCAGAAATTGTTTCAAAAGAAAAATAAATCTTTGAGAAGTTGGATTTGAAATAATGAGTCTCCAGCATGTTGCATATACAGTACTTAGAACTGTTTAATGGAAGATGCTGTTATAATTGTGGGGTTTGCCTCTTTACAAGTATCACTCACCTAAAAGATATTTCAGCATTCGTTTTGCTTTTTCCTAAAGTAATTATTAGAGAATTGGATATTAATGGCATTCTTTTTTTGTAACTTCTTGCAAATAGTCAGGTAAGAGAAAAAAAGCAGTACATTTTCAGACTGAGAGAAAAAAGTCTTCAAATTGGTTTGAGAGCTTTTTGGGAGTTTTCAGATTTTTGTATTCATGTAAAATCTTTTCGTTATTCTATTTGCATTTAGGGAACCTGATCATGACACAGAGAGGGAATAGCACATTTTCTGTGGCTGGAATTGCTGTGGGAGCACCTGTGTGGTTCAGGGATGGTTATCCTTGTATTAACCACCCCTCAGATAGAACTGCAGCAGCTCTGATGTGTTCAGAAAGGCCTTGTTGTGCCCCAGAATTAAAACCTGGGAGCCTGGGCTTGTGTTATCATCATCAAGAGACTGGGACTGATTGGTTTGTATCAATAACATCAAGAACCATGGCGTGAAAATATCTCTGCTGTAAGGGCTGAAAGATTAAGTAGTAAAAAAGGAGCTGAAACAAGAAGATTAAATATTGATAAACACCAGGCCCACATGGAAACAGCTCTGAATGCTCACAGCCTGCCCTGCAGCTGAAGATGAAGATGTCATTTCAACTTTTTCATCAGTAGAGCTCTAAATCAATTCTAAACCTGTAACCCACCTCAATTATTGCACATTTGTAACAGCCTATTGGGAACAATGTTCACCAGTTCATCAGTGAAAAACTGTCTAATGATTGGGCTGGCAAATAAATAAGTCAAACAGGTTTTTTTGGAAGGGGAGTGAGTACACTTTTACTTCCAAATTAAAATCTTTAGTGCTGTATAAAGCAGTTGCTATTTAAACTGCCAATAATGTTTAACACGAATTTACTCACCACTGCCTATCCTCACACTGTATAATTTATAACACTAAGCCCTTTCAATACTCCAAAATGCCAGATAAACTTTTCTCATTTGCTCTTAATTTGGTCACGCAGGATAATACCAACATCTGAAGGCTCTTTAAACTGCTTTTTAAAATGCATTCCTGAAAGCACCACCAATGCCACCTCTGCTCCTTGTCATCTTCCATAATTATTTCCAATCCAAAGCGGTCCTTAATGCGCTTATTAATCTGGCATTCTCCTCAGTGTGAAGCACATTCAGCTCTATTAATTTTTAAAAACCCTTTTTTATGGTGGACTGCAGATGCTTGGCTATTACTGAAAAGCTATTAGAAGTTAACACCTTTCTCTCCCCAGGGACTGGCATCATCCTATGCTTCCAAATGCCACCCTATTTTACATTATCAGCTGCTAAGACTGAGTATTAGAGACTTTTTTTTTCTTTTTACTTCTGAACTGTTAATGCTATTATTAGCTAATGGCAGAGTTCTGTACAGAGTATAGATACATATACTCTCTCAATGTCTAGAGTAGATAGGGTTTTATTTATCTGCCTTTGAACAATGAGACTTCTCATTCCTCTCATCCATGAGAAGAAAACTCACATGTAAACAAACCACTAATCTGATATCCAGGGATTGAGATTATTTTTGCCTTTTCTCAACTTGGATGTTATGATCAGGTGAATATTTATTAGAAAAAATGGGAAAGAAACAAAGTCATCATCCATCAAGCCTCAAAAGGGAGCTCTTTCCCTTTTTGATAGTATCTATGTCTTTCTGAAACACAAACACCCCTTGTATGAATGGAAGCTAGAAGTTCTGAAAAAATATTACAAAATGCTATTTCTGAGCTGGTAACAACTATTGGAATTGATAGGGTTTTGATTTTTCTGAGAGAATTTTAAATTCCAGCTACTCATTTCAGGATTTGCTGTTGTCAGTCTCAGCCAGAGGCTCTTCTGTTCATGGTTACCATCAGTTTTTCAGAATTAAACCACTGAGGTAAGATGGAGAGTGAGTTTGTGTCTGTAGTCTGTGCTTGCAGCATTTTCAGTGAAATTCACCCTCCTGCTAATTTTCACTCAGGATCTCAGCTTTCATCTGAGTAATGACAAGGAGTAGAAATCAGCATTGGCTCTTCTGACCATTTTGAGCTGTGATGACTGAAAATAAACTAAAATATCATGGCTTGGAAATGCTCAGATTGTGCTTAATGAACCTAAAGTTCTATCAAAATACTGCAGAGATCATGATACAGTCACACTAGGAAATTTTCTGTATTAAATTTAGTAAAAATCTATATTCAGAATGCGTCAAAGATATGGAACAATTGTCTCCAGAAGACTGGAGAAAGTTTGGCAGCAAGAAAATATTTAGGTCTAACCTGCCATGAAGAGATTCAGGAGCCAGAACATGAACCTGGGTATTTGCACAGCAATTATTGGGGTTTCCTGTCTCAAGGTCAAGGCATTGCAAAGGCTGGAGGGGAGTCAATTCCAAATTCTGGCAAGTGATGTGAAGGGAATTTCTTGCCAGAATTCTGATAATATTTGAACTTTAGCCACTATTTCAATATCTTCATTCATTAGCACCTGAAGGACTCAGTAAAGACCAGGGCAGTGGCTCATAAATGATGTAGACAGAGTTCTTTCCTGAAAAACTTTGTACTTTCTCTTTGTAGAAATATGTAAAATACACAGAGAACAGACCAGTTTAAGAAGCTAACTACACCATGGTCTGAATGTGAGGCTGGTTGGCAATGAAAACTTGCTGTGGTCCTTGTGAAATGGACATTGACAGTAGATGTGGCTCCATGCCATGGGGAATGAATTCCCAAGGGTCTTTGTTCCATTAAAGCTGTATTCAGTATAGAATGCAAAGAAATTAAGAAATGAAATGCAAAGATTATATTAGTGTCATGCAGAGTGGAGCTCCTGCTCTCCAGGAGAGGCTCGTGGATGCTCCTGGTGAGAGCCAAAATAACTTAAAAGAATAGACTTGTCTTGCTGCAAATCAATGTGGCCCTTCTTTAAATGGCAGCCAAAAGATCCTAATGTATCCTACTTCAACAATTTTTATGGTGTGTGTCTGGGCTTTTCATTTTATTTGTCTTTCCTTCACTATTTTAGAAAACTCCAGTGCAAAATCCAAGTTGCTGAGTCCTGTCCTAGATTTATGGAAGAACGTCACTGAGTTCAAATAACAATGCTGGAAAATAAAGTGGAAACGTTGACACTACAGAAAATTGTGATTGAAGTGTGCTTTAAAACACACAATGACAAAGCTGGGACACTCTGACCTGGGCTAGCGTCAGCTTAGGAAGAAAGCCATGAGGAGTGGTGGCTGCTTTAACTGAGAATTTGCTGGCAGATTCTTGTTTTCCTGGGAAAAGTAAACCCAATGCCAAGCACCTGAAACATCTCAGTTAGATTTGTGGGTTTTTAAGAAATATGGAATAAAGGCATTGATATAACTTCAATTTTTCAATTAAAAAGAAATATTTATTTTTTTTAGGAAAGGCATTTCAGAAAAAAAAAGATGTTAGAAAACTTGAGTGTAAGCCTCAGCTCCACCTTGAATGTCTGTTCTCTTTTGCTGTGCAGCATTATTAATGTACAGAGGCTGGAAAGCTGTTTGGAAGGTAAGGAAGATATGCAATTAGTTGGTCATCTAAAATTCGTATTTTATGCTCAATAGACCTGAACTGCTCCCATGGTGTCCTTTCAGCCCATTCCACACTTACCTTATCACTGCATGTGCTTTTCCAAGAGTGAAGAGCTTTTCCTCAGGTATTTTGCTGAGCCACATCCCAGTGTATGACAATTCAGCCTGGCTGTTCTAATGCCATTTCCAGCAGCCTGTGCAAACCCAGACCAGGAGCAGAACAAACCCCTGGTGCAGTCCAGGTAACCAGAACAGAAGAGTATTTGTGAGAGTTTGCCTGGGAAGGCTCAGAGGTGTCCCTGAACATCCCTGGCTGTGCTTGGGGAGAGCCATGAGCAGCCATGGCAGGGCTCCATCCTCATCCTCCCCTTTGCCCAACCCATCTGGTGTCTGCTTGAACACCTTGGTGTTTCTCTTTTCTGAAAATACTTAAAGCCACAGTATGGGGCTCTGTGCAAACATTTCACCACACTAACTACTGGCCTAAATTCATAGCCTGTCTATTTGCTGGCCATGTTTCCAAGGGGCTGTAACAGCAGCTGGGCATTTGCAAGACAAAGGATCATCATCAGTGATTTCCTTTCCCCTGTAAAACAGCCCAGAGGTGGGGAGATTCACACCAGAGACCTTCCTGCCCAGGCTTCCCAAGGGAATAGTAAAGACATTCAAGTCTTGACTTGAAAAAACTCATTAACTCCAACAAATTTGGGGTGGCTTTGTGCTGATTAAATTATTTGCCCAGTCCTATTGAACACTGAATAAATGTAGTCATTCAAATGTTGGATAGTGTAGTAAAGGCACTTTTTCCTCTCTAAAGGTGTAATTCTTTTGCATGAGATTTAGACAGCAGATATTGACAGAAGAATAGATAATAGATAATTGATGTCAAAGGCTGAATAAGAAAGTTGTCGATCAGCCAGAGTTTAAGTTATCTCTATGTAAAGTAATATAAAGTAACGATGATTTATTGCTTGAAACAGTTGACAGAATGAAAAAATTCTTTGGAATTGCTAGTGAATGCAGATTGATTTTTCTAAAGAGCTCTACCCAGACCTATTTCTCTTCCAAAAGAATACTGCTGGTTCTAATTATATGTATTTTACAAAATTGCATTTCTAAAACCTTATACCATCAGAACACCCAGCACCCTATCTTTAATACTCATGGAAAGAGGGGTATTTTCAACTGTCTAATTTGATGCAGTAAAGAGATAAGCAATGGTGTGATTTGGTTTTTCAACATCCTTCAGGTGCACTGCATCACACAGCCTATAGCAGCTTCTACTATTAAACCCCTTGGAAATGGAATAAAATGCTTTGTGAAAACAGAAATAGCCTCTAAGGAATGATTCACTAAGTAAAAGATGAGTATTGGAGGAGTAAAATGTTAGTACTGGAAAAAGGTGAACTGTTTAAAAGGTATTTCCTTAATATCAGGACAGCATCCAGTTTAGGAGAGCTTCTCCCATGTTTCATTTAGCCACCTCTCACACTGGAAATCTGCTTTGAATCCAGGAAATAATCTCCTGCTCTTTCCAGAGTCCCCTTGGAAACCCATTGCACACAAACCAGCAGAGGTATAAGTTACACTTCACAGGGATCCATCTAAGCAGAAAAAAAGCTCAATATATTCCTCAACTTAAGTTCTGGATGTTTTCCAGAGTCATAAACATGGCATCCCATCATCTGTGCCTTTACTGTGCCTTTTCTAATTTTTTTCCTGTTATCTTTATGAAAAAGACTTTCTCAGTGTTGGTGACATGTTGGTATCCTGAAGCCAATGAGATCCATTCCTGACTGGAACACCTTTTTTTGTGTTACTAGATTCTTCTGCTGTTTGCACAGGCTGTATTTACAACTCCTTATATTGTTCAGTTTATGCCACTCTAGAATTTCATATATACATTCAAAGGTGCTTGAAAGAAAGCACAGCACTTAAAATAGCTTATGCCACTCCCCTAAAATATTAATCACTGGTGTAACTCCATGAGAGTTACATCAGGCATGAGTTTAACCCTACTTTTTGTTTTAAATCAAAAGAAATTGATTTCTTTAGCAAACACACCCTAAACCACAGGATCAAAGGCAGCTGAAGCACTATAAACCCTCTTATTTCTTTCCCCCTTCCACCTTCTCCAAAAGCTACAGGGCAGCCTGTAAAATGGCTTTTAAGCACACCAATTTTGGAGCAGCTGATTCTGCTAAGAGCAGTCCTCAGCTGTTGGCAGTGATGTCACTGGTTAACACTTTGCAGCCCACAGACTCCTGGAATGATTCCTCCTGCCTCTGGATCAAATGAAAAATCCCTACAGAAGCCAATGAGTAGCTGTGGTAGTTGCTCAGCATACATATATATATATTAAATATATTGCTTTCAGTGAGATTAAGTGAAGCTTGCATTCATGTAATTGATTCTGCAGAGGAAAGAAACTAGCAATAAAAGTTTTTCTTGAAAATAGAAGGATATTTAAGTAATTAATGGATTCCATCTTGATATCCCAGCGTATTTTCAAGCAGTATGTCATAAAGCATTCTATAAGGAAATACTGTATGGACAGAAATGAATGCTAGTGATTTTAGATAGCAATTGTATTCAGCTCAAACCTGTAGTAATTAATGTTTTATTGCATAAGTAAGTCCAAAGCCCAAGATTTTCTGGGAAGTATTACTCTAATATTTCCACATATATTCCACACTTTGAGGTTGAGAAATGTGTTTCCATGGTTAGCAAGAGTGCTTCCATGGAGTTTTTGTTTTCAGCTTTTCATTACAGACTTTATTCCAATAGAATAAACCAGAAAAAAATAGATACAGGCAAAGTGTAGACATCAACACTTCGTCAGATACAGAAGTTACACAAACTTTTGAATCAACAGTAGCCATTAAAAAATTCAGAAGCTTCAAATGAGTAGTGCAGTGGCGTAAAAACAAAATCAACAAAACCAAAATCAACAAGAGCCAAGCGCGCCCGTATTTCGATGCTACGCAAACGCTCGCCCTTGTTTACAGCCCTGGGTTGTTTACAGCCCATGGCGTCCTCTGCCAGAGCTCAGGGCTGGCAGACACCTGATCTGAGGGCTGAGCAGTGATGCTGGCATGGTGCTGTCTCCAGACTGGCAGTGTCTGCCCTCTCCTCTCCTTTCCTGAGGCTGTCGTGTGGGGAAGGAGGCGCAGCCTGCTGAGACAGGAGTCCTGCCCTCAGGGCCTACACCATTTGTGGAGATAGAACAGCAAAAACTTGGTGCTGCTGTAAGATGGATGTTAGAAGCTTGCTGTGTCCCTCATTATCCTTCCCTGAAGGTCCTGTGCTCATTTTAGCTATCTGTGGGATTCTGCTGGGCTCTGTGAGTATACCCATTGAGGACCTGGAGAATGAGGCTCATGTCCCATTTCCTGCACAGCATCCACTGCTCCTTTTCCCATTTATCAGGCAGAGGTAGATTGGTGTTGATCCCAGCACTGAAGCCTTACCAGCTGAAGGCAGAGGGGATCTAGGATGTCACTAGCAAGACAGTGATGGCCTTTGCTCATTTTTCTGCTTAAAAGATGTTTTCTCTCCTTCCATGTGAAATGTCCTCCCCATGGCTGGCACTGCCACAGAGAATGGACACTGTACACACTCACATTTTGTCCTTGCTGCTCAATGCCTCAATCTGTGCACTCTCCCAGGGTGTTCTGACTGCTGGTGGAAGATTAGAGAATTCCCTGTGGGTTTTCAGTTGCCCATCTTTGCAGGGCAACATTTCTCTTTGAACATTCTCTTCAGAAAGCCCTTTCTTCTGAAGATGTGCCATTGTTCTGTGAGCTGGTTCAGCACACTGAGTTGTGTGAGTTAATTTAAGAAGGCAAAGAAAATCCTGGAAAGACATTGAGGGGTGTCATGCACCGAAATGTTGCTACACAGTGTGAATCACAGGGCATCAACATCTTTGCTGGAATGAATCAAAGTAGCTCTGCCTTGCTATGTTGCAGTCACAGTCAAGCCCTTTCTCATATTTCAATTCCATTTTATATCCCCTGTGGTTGTACACAAATTCCACGGTTGAATAAACAGACTTCAGCAATGATTACTTGGAACCTTAGGGGTTAACTGTGTTCTTAGCCTTTTCCCTAATTGGTGTTTACTCTCTTGATGCCTTTTCATGTGCATGCTATGAAATATTCCCCAGAAAGAGTTTTGCCTAGTGCCAGGATGTTATGCCTTGTAGTGGATGAAATTCCTTGACAGAAATTTGTGAAATGCACCTGTTGTAGTGCTGCGATAAAAGTCTGTGAAAAATGCACCTTCTACAGACCACAGGCCCCAGGCTGAGAAATGGTTTTGTGTGCTCAAAGAGGGCTCTTCTCATATTGCAAGGCAACTTCATTTGGGTGATTCCAGGAAGGATTTTAGCATGTGAGTCTACACCACTGAAGGGAGATCCTCATGGGGAAGAGTTGGCCTGGAGATGTGAGACAGTGCGGCAGAGAAGGCAAGAACAGAATTTAAACTTTGGCCTTTCTGTGCTATATCATGAATCTGAAGAGGTGAATTGTGGAGAGCTCACAGCTACCAACCTGTGTCTGCCTGAGGTGGCTGAATCAGTCAGTTCCAAATAAAACCCTGGGTCTTGCAGCAGTTTACTCCACTTGCAATACAGACACAAATAGCAGCTCAGATCCCCACAGCTGTGGGGCTATAAATCCTATTTGTGCAGCTCATGTCTCTTGTTTGTGCTGAAAAGAGATATTGGCTTTCAAGAGGGATTTCCTATCACTCACAGTCATTGGTATGGAGGTTAGCAACGTTAATGCTCTCTGCACCCTCCTGGAAAAACTGGATTCTGAACTGGTGCTGGAAGTCAAAGCCCACTCCTAATTGTCTCAGTGTGGAAGGATGTGGCTTTGCAGAGAGGCTTGTTTATGGTCAACAGCTCTTGATGAGCTGCTTTGGCATCCTCTACCAGCACTCAGACAGCAAGGAGCCCCAAAACCATTGCAGAGATCCAGATGGATGGATCACAGAATCACAGAATATGTTGAGCTGGAAGGGACTCTTCTCCAGGCTGAACCAAGTGCCCTCAGCTGGTCCTCATACAGCTTCCTCTCAAGGCCCTTCACCATCTTTGTTATTATCCTTTGGACACTCTTTAATAACTTAATATCTTACATTGTGGTGACCAAAGCTGCACAGAAAATTCACTGGGTTTAAGGTTCTAACCCTGTTAGACAAGGAGACTTCCTCCTGGAGGCTGCAATGAAAAATGTCATCATCTTGTCTGCTTCCCAGCTTTCAGAAAAAGTGGCAGTGATCCAACTGACAAGGTCCTGGAGAATGCACACATCAGGAGACCACTTGGTTCTCTTGGGAGAGGAGCTAGGAAGTGTCCTTTGGAAGGTGAACACACCAGCTGTGAAACAGAGATTTCTGCCCCATCAAATTAGCCTGTGCTAACTTGTTGCACTGTGAACTTGCATCTAAAATTCAGGAACATAGGAAGCTTTGTCTGGCTGCTTAATTCTCTTTAAGTGTACAGGTGGAAGATATTTCTGTGCAAATAAAAACAATGCTGTTAGGCTGAAAAACCACATAAGGAGGAAACTAGCATTTATATATTTATTGATGATTTATTCAACAGTAATTTTATTCAGTGATCTTATCCAAATATAGGCATGTATATAATCTGTCAGCATACTTGTTGTTGACCCTTATAACTGATGTAACCCATTCACAGACTCCACCTTCTTTCATATTAAACCCCAGCTCTAACTTAAAGTTAAAACCAGCTCTTCCTACTAAGAACACACATATAATTTGGACAAATACAGCTTTAACTGAACTTCACATTAAAAAGTGACAAGGGAATGCAAAGATTTAAAAAACCCTCATGGTCTCACATTTTAGAAACCACCCCAAACAAGATTGCTGAACATTTTGCATCAAGGATTTTTCTCTACCCCTTCTGCCCCCAGCAATATCTGCTTTCTGTGGAATTTTGCCTTGCTAAGAATCCGAACATCTCTCTATTCTCCAGATCTCTGTTTAAAAATGATGTTCTGTCATTTATAATTGTGGCTGGGGGCTTTGCATTACTGTTTGCTCTTTGGCTGTGAGTTATCCTTTCATTATCCCCCGCTCAGGGGGATTCCTTGGATGCACCCTACCAGGTCAGCAAGAGGCAGAAGTCCCCATGAAAGAAATAATCTCTGTCTCTTTGTTCCTTGCCTGTGTCTTCACTCCTTCCTCTCTCTACATTCCAACCCTTTGCCTTTTTATTTCCTAGTCTTGCTCTTTGATTTCCCATCTCCTCACATTGCACAACAGCAGCTTCCCTCTCATGCTGCTCCCAACAGTAGGGAGATCATCAAGAATGAGACTGTTTTCTTGGCTTGCTGATAACTCCAAAGCAAACAAGCCAAATCATTGTTTAAAAACTGTGTAAATACAAGGATATTCTATTTCTTTTCCAAAATTCTGAGAAATTGAGAAAACAAACTCCTGATGGATAAAAGTATTTCTCTTGGCCAGATGGGACACAATTATTCTGGATGCACATGAGGTTTTCCATACTGAATTTCAACACTTATTTTTCAATCAAAGTGAAGGAAATTGTGTAATTGAAAGTGGTTTCAGACACAAAAACTTCTGAACTGTCATTTTGGAAGATGTCTCAATAGGTTTCCCTTTTTCAAATAAATTTTTTCACAAGAAGATTTTAGCAGAAAAGAAAAAAATCTTTTAGATGTCTCTATTGCTGCCTCCTTACCTTTAATAATTAAGCAACGCTTCAGAAAACTCACTTTATTCTGGCTTTATTGATATGCAGGGACAAGCAGACTGATTGGGCTCCATTCAAGTGCTTGGTACCATGGTTGATGTGGCAGGGCTGGTGAAAGAACCAGAAAAATCCATCAGGAAACAGGAGGAGATGACCACACCATTTAATTAATAAATCACATAGAGGCTAGTGTGATGTGCTGCTTCAACATGTGAGTCCATTTGGCTTAAAATATTGGGTTATGCAAGTTCCATGCACCCAAAATTTGAAATAATGAGGAATTTTGGAATTTGGATTTCAACACACGTTCCCAGTATCTTTCATTCTAGTGGTACTTTAACCTGAGACTCAATTCCTGCCTTTCTGAAGTAAATGGGAATTGTGATCAAACTCACCTTCAGCTGAACTAATTAGAAGGATTTGGCATCAAAACCTGCAGTTCATGATTTCAGTGAAGCTGAGTGTTAAGTTACTACAAATGTCTATTTAAATAAGACAAATTAAACAGAAAACATCTCTGTGGGTCGTCAAACTTGCCTCATAGTAGAGACTTCCAGGCTAGAGTAGAACTATATTATCTCCAGTAAAATAAAAGCAGAGAATTTTTATAATGGCTTTTCAAAATCGAAGACAGACCAGTTATGTGTCTTCACAATTCATACAGAAATGTCATAGTTCTATTATATACTAATTTCCTGTCTCTTTTTTTGAATGAAATTTTAATGATTATTTGGAAGCTTGGTACTTTTGTATTAAGTATCAGTTTGCATTTTGGACATCCTTAAGGTATTACCAAAGCTTATAGCTAACCTAAAACATTCAGTCACAACCCTTGAAATGGATGGCTCCTATTTAAATTATGGCTGTCCTGTGAATCTACCAGGATGAAATGAGAGAGGTTAGGCTATTCCAAGGTAGACTTCATAATTGCACCTCTTTATATCAGGCTAGTGATTTTCATTAGCTTAATAAAAAGATATACTAGCATTGAATGCTTTCCAGAAACTGTTTAATGGATTATCAAAAGGCAACTTGGTCATGGCAAAACCAATGGCAAGATTCAATATAAACATCAAATGAACCTGATCTTCTACTGGTGGGAATCAAATTCCTGGAGGAGCAGTACCACAAATATGTCAGTCTCTGCAGTGATGCCCAAATTCCACATGATGACAATCATATGTCCCATTATGAAGAAAACTTTGGTCATGAATACTTCTCCCTGGTCATGCTTAAACTACGTTGAATTACATGGTGACCCACAGGCCTCCTAAAATGAGGAATTCCTTTAAAGAAAAAAGCTGTAACACATAGTTTCTTAAAATGTGGCAAAGATAGGATTTATATAAATCTACTCCTCTCTGGAGTTTAGTTTCATAATAAGGAGGAAACACATTTAATGTAGAATGAAAACCTGAAACCTCAAATGTCCTCCAGGACTGTCAGGCCTGGACATGATTTCTGGACCTGTCTCCAGTTCTGGCCTCACAGTTGCCCCTATCCAAAACATCCTCTGGAATTTGCTGGAGGTCCCTCTTTACCTATGCAGGAAGGCTGTCAATTAATATATTTTAATATGCTGCCACTAAATGTCTGAGAAGGGCAAACATTTCTATACACATGGCCCAGAAGAAAAGCAAACTGCCTTTTTGCTGATACTCACACTCCTTCAAACACTGTTCCAAAGACAGTCCCCACTCATTCAGCCCCAAGACAGACATGTGTGGTGCTGATATCACTCATCTATAGACTGGCATTTATGATAAAATTGATTTTCACACACCTCACCAGCATGGCAAATTTCCCATTGGCTGTAAATGTCAAAGATTTGTACATTAACCAATCTCATATTTCTGAATTTGTCACAACCAATCTCATATTTCTGAATTTGTTCACAAAAGGAATTTTAAATGTGATGAAAGGCTTTTCACATCTCAGGCTAGATCTTAGGTGCAGGAATATATTTTTATGTTTTCTGGATCAGCCCCATGGTACAGCAGCTATTTATGGTGTGACTAAATAGTGAGAATAGAAATAGACAAACTGTGACTCACTTTCGAAAAAAATATTTGGTGTCTGACATATGACCTAAAATTTGCCTAAACAATTTCCTGGCCAGGGGCCATATAGGCCATATCTGAAGTTGAAGATATTTTATGGTAATTTGTAGCAGTGGGAGGGGAAAACTGGATTTATGATGGGAATAATCCTAACAACAGTTATGGTAGAGCTGCCACTGTCTCATTACAAACTGCCATTATTTTCCATGTCAATTTTTGCTTTTCTTTTTTGCACCCTATATTCATAGAAGGAAATCACATCTGAACCAGTTATGCAAATATTTAAATGAGCGAAGTTTCTTTCTGTCAACTTAGTTTGGGTTTCCTTCACCATCCATCTCCACAATAAGTAAGTATTTAGTGCCACTACAAAATATCCCCAAACTGCTTCTGTGAGTTAGCAATTACTGTCTCCTGAATAGGTGTTCAATGTACTAAGAGAATATAATAATTATCTTCTTTCACCTTTCATTTCCCTGCTTTTCTAAAGAGGTGAAGGAGAAGGGGATACGTACAGAAATAGGTGTGTAATTTGTAGGGCATTTGGAGAACCTTATTTTCCTGTGTAAAACAGGGTGAGGGCTTTATTTTTAGTCCAAACTGACTGTTTCTTCAAGGCATCTTTACAATGTTGCCTGCAATTTGATTTCTGAAAGAACCAGCTTCACTGGGATCCTTCATTTGTTAAAACAGCTGGGGCTACACCCAAGGTGAACCAAAATGCACGACCACTCACAGGGTCTCTCACTTTTATAAGTTCTGCTCCATTTGCATATTGGACTTAATTGTCTAATCCAGCTTTAGCCCAGGCAGTCCCACCCTGCTTGTTTTTCCCTCTCCAGCCCACGGTATTTATGCTCTTGGGCCTGAGATTTGGATCATTTGTCCCTGGTGCCCAGCTAGAGCAGGAATTGTTTTGTCTGCTTTGTGAATAGAGGTCATCATCCCTTATATGAAGCCCAGGTCCACACACTAAAGCAGAGCAGAATCTGAAACATATAAAAGCTAAACCTGAGGCATCACTGCAGCCTGTGCAGTCTAAATAACAGCGCTCTGGAACCAAGATGGAGGCCTAAGACTGCTCCTGCTGTATAGTGGTTGTAGAGATTTTCTTCATACTGAATATTGAAACTCAAAACTTTTCTGAATTCTGCGTGGTCACTGGGCCAAGTCTCCGTGGTCTCTCGAAGCCTGAAGTGCTGAGGAAGAACAGCACAGGCATGGGGAATGCAGGTGTGGGTCTGGCCCAGTGCACACAGACGTGCTGCGGTGTGAGCAGAGCTGGGAGCCTTACCCAGCCCCAGCTGTGCCTGTGCACTGGCCCAGGACACCCTGACAGGTCAGGAGAGTCTGCCTGGCTCCAGAGCAGCTCTGGGTGCTCCTCTGCTGACTGCCTGGCCAGCTCTGACCTGAGCAATGTGCTCCATGGGGCAGCAGGCCAGGCCAAAACTCATCCTTCTTGCTCCCTGCTCATGTCAGACCTGGCTGGGCCATCCCTGGGACACAGACACTGAAAGCCACATGGTGGGGAGTTTTTCCCAAGTTTTTCCATCATGTGTGCTGCTGCAGGCTGCAACCCTGCCCAAGCTGCTTCTCATTCTAATTTTGCAACCACTTCACTGGATATTTTCCTTGAATCCCTGTTTAGATTGCTGCAGATTCTTTTTAGCTGATTCAGCCCAGGATTATTATCAGGATAAAATGAAAGCATTCAGGGAAAATGGGAGGAATTTGGAGTAGTCAATGTAAATATGATATAGGCACATAATGGATACTGTGGGAAGTCTTGAGAGAGAGCAGATCAGTGGTGGTGCTCTCTTCAGGAGAAGAGAGCTTAGAAGAATCAAAGCCCAGGTTGTGCACACAGCTTTGTTGGGTTTGAAGACATGCAGTCCAACCCCAGTGCTAAATGTGTTGTGGGGGTAACCCCCTTATCTTTAGCAG
Source organism: Zonotrichia albicollis (assembly GCF_047830755.1). Lineage (NCBI taxonomy): Eukaryota > Metazoa > Chordata > Aves > Passeriformes > Passerellidae > Zonotrichia > Zonotrichia albicollis. The sequence goes on from NC_133825.1 coordinate 44,380,714, forward strand.
TGTGTTGTTCCTCAGCCCCAGATTGTGATAAAGGTTTAGTGTAGAAACTTTAGAAATGGAGTTGTTGAAATCTGTAGAGGTGCTGCACTGTTTTGTACACATATGCCTGCACTTTGCCAGCACTTTCTGTATAAATGATTCCCAGATTTCCAATTGTATTTTGTTTATAGACACGTTTTGCTTATCGTAAATTGCATATGGTTTTACCTCTAACTTTGGGTCTGATCCTTTCACAAAGAGTTTGGCCAAGAAAAAGAGTAGGAGATCCTCTATTTGTTAGCAGTTCATTTAATATATAAATATATATATGTATAGATATAGATATGTCTCAGTGGGATTGATACTGGGAGGTGCTGAGCTCTCTTAATCTCTTGTGAAGTCAACAGGAGTTGAGGGCACTCAGCACTTCCCAGAGGTGGTCAGAAAACAGCAGTTTTGGGCAACCTCTTGCTTGGGATTTTGCTATCTGAAGTACCAAAAAAAGAGATAAGCTTCTTAAAGCCTTCCTTAAATGCTGGCACCTCGAGATTGTAACTATTTATGTTTTACCACTTTTTCACATGCAAAATGTGTTGCATGTTATTATTTTTTTTTTGTTGGAGTTTTAAGGATCAGATTGATGAAGGAGAGTTCAGAGCCAGACGTACAGCACAAGAGACAAAGGTTTAGTAATGAGTTCAAAATTTACAAAACACAGAAGCAAATATGGCTTTAATACATGATGTGACCCTTTATAAGGCTTGAAATTACTCTTCAAAAATCATTCTGGCTTGACTTCAGAGCCGAGTGGATTGTGGGATACCACAGATTGACTTTGAGTAGTGGGTTGGTATTGCAGGAATTTTTTAATTTCCTGTAACTCACAACAATTTTCTTCCAGTTAGACCTTATCCTGCTGCAGAGTATTTACTGAACAATTTAGTACAGTGTATAAGCCAGATCAGAGGCACATGCATGCACTCATACGCTTACACACACACACAGAGTAAGGAAAATTAAAGTATTAATAGTCAAATTCAAAATGATCAAAAGAAAAAGGTTCTGTGTGGTGATGTTTACATTTAAATGTGCATTTTATATTTAATATCTAGTAGTGATGTAAGGGGGAGGAAGAAACTTTGGACTGCAACAGATTTTTTCTATTTTTAAGAAAATAAAAATTGTTCAAGCTGCATTAATGGCAGAAAATAATTTGGGAAACACTAGTTATTAACATTTATAACATCCTGTTAATTATTTCTTCAAACACATTTTCAGAAACTCTCCAAAGATACTCAATTTGCGGGATTTAAAAATGAAATAAAATTCCTTAAACTGATGAAGCTTCTTATGTATCTTTTACCCTTAAAGTAGCACTAAAAGGATTCCTGTAGATCAAGGGGAGAAATATTTCTTAGCACAGAACTTAATGTGCTCATTTCATTTCAATTGTCTCCCAGGTATTGCAGGGCAGTTAATATAACATATTTGAAAGTTAAAAATATAACTTTATATTTTTATAGGAGGTGTGTTATAACAAAGCCCCCCACTATGGATGATGACAATGCATTTGGAACTACACTGGATCTGCACACACTGGATTTATATATACTATTGATTTAAAAAACTTGGTGTGAACAGGCTATTGCAGCCCATATATTTGTATTGTTTAAAAAAAAAAAAACACATTTACCAAGAAATCTAACATGGTTTGCAAGTGATTTATATGGGCACCCATACACACACACACAATGCTTATGTGTGTGAATTTATGAAATGTTATATCCCTTATCTAAAATCTATTAATGTTCAAGGAAAGCCTCTGCAAAAATTGTAATTAGGTTTGCACCAGGCCTTGAAGAAATGGGAAGGGAAGAGTGCATAAAACATCTGTATGTTATGATGAAAATAGGATATATATTATCATATATAATCACCATAATACTGGAAGGAGAATGTTTGACTGAAAAGGAAGAATAAATACAATTCTATTAAAATAAGCTTTCTTAAAGTTGGTGGTGGTAGCAATGTTACCTAGCCATGCAAACAAAAAATCAAAATATAAAAATAGAAAAGTCTGATTCCCCCAAGTGAGATAATTTAATGTTTCTTTAACTTCTGTATACCAAATAGGAAGAGATCATAACCTCTAGCATTTTAGAAAGCAGGATGTATGATGGGATTTATTAGCAATACAGAGTAAATAATACTTATTAAATTTCAAGGTAACTTTATTTTCTGTTACCTACCAGCGAAAAAGTCTCTTTTGAAATAACACTCATTAGAAATGGAAGGTTATACTGGCAAAACAGACTTGAATCCTTCAAAAATAGCCTCTAGTAAAAGTCATAGAAAGATCTGAAGCCAAGCCTATGACAAAAAAAAAATGAAACTTAATATGCACGGAAAGTTTTTAATATGTGAGCCAGACACAGAAATATTGCTCCTCTTTGAAATGAGCTAGAATTTGATGAAACACTAAAGGGTTTCCTATATTTTGCTTTATGGGACAGCAACAAGCAACTCAATGAAAGTATATCCTGCAATAGCTGAATGCTTCTCAGTATCAGCTCAGTGCTTTAACAAATACGTTTCCCTACTCCACAGAAAATATTCCCAAGTGACACAAGTTGTGTGCAAATTGTGCCTTCAGTCATTCACCTAAATCCCACAGAAAATATCCCCAAGTGACACAAGTTGTGTGCAAATTGCACTCTCAGACCTTCACCTAAACCCCACAGAAAATATCCCCAAGTGACACAAGTTGTGTGCAAATTGTGCCTTCAGTTATTCACCTAAACCCCACAGAAAATATCCCCAAGTGACACAAGTTGTGTGCAAATTGTGCCTTCAGTTATTCACCTAAACCCCACAGAAAGTATCCCCAAGTGACACAAGTTGTGTGCAAATTGCACCCTCAGTCCTTCCCCTAAACCCCAGCTGGAGCCCTTCTATTGACTTTGGAGTGGCTTTGGACCAGGCTCCAAAAGAATGAAGGGACAAATCCATTGAAGTCTTTATTTATGTCTAGATTGTTTTCCCTCATCAAAGGTTCCCCCGAGGCTCTTCCTCCTGCATTCTCCTGAGCACAGTTTGCGCCTCCCCGTAAATCAAGGTTCATCCCTGCTCCCTGGAATCTCACAGATGAAACTGGGATTTGCCTCTTTTTTGGTCCTGTGGACTCCTTTGCAGCTGCTCAGATTCCTTCTTGGAGCCGCTCAGTCAGTGGATTCTTGCCTGTTGCAAGCGTTGCCATAGCTAAAATATTAGACTGTCTAAGAAGAATCATTGGAAGAAAAAAATATGCTCCTGTAGTGCCAAGCAAAGAGAAAAAACATAAGGGGCAGTTTCTGCCTTATGTTGGGCATGTAAAGGTCCAAGTGAAGTCTTTGGATCTACCTTGACTCATCTTTCCACTTGGATGGCCTGGTATCTCCTCTTGCCAAGACAAGCACTGTTTCACCATTAGAGTATTAGAAAATTATGCCCCATCTACTTGGCCACAGAAATCCAGGGATTTCTTGCATCCAGGCCAGATAATGGTCTTTGGCTGTGGCTTTTTTAGAACACAGGTTCTAAAAAAATGGGTGTTTACCCTGCTCTAGGCCATGTTCCCTGTGCCCTTTCACATATACAAGGTCACTGTCCAATGGATTCCAGTTTTAGGATGGAGTCCTAATCTTTTAATGTCCTAGCAAATTATCCCACAATCCTGCAAAGTGTAAGGTGAATACATATCTAGGAATCATTTTGTCAAATGCATCCCTTAGGAGACAAAAAATAATAATAAAGGATCTGAGATCTGGAGAAAGTGCTTTTTAAGAGGTCAAATTTATGGGGTAAATGAATTGAAAAAATCAGATAAATCTAAGTTTGAAACTTTTTTGGAAAGCATTTCAGGAATTTCTTCTTTTGTAAGGAATTTTCTGGCAAATGATTGGCATGGTATTGAATCTCCTTCCAATTCTCAAAAATTCCACTGAGTTTACGTCCATTTCTCACCATTGCTGCTGGATTTGTTCAAGGAGGAGGAAATGTATGAAAGATATAATCATTAATTCTGCAGGGAAAGCACTATGATACCACACTGGTATATAACATGTCCTGGGAATTTCCCAGAAGTAACTTTTGGTTTTGCTTGGGTAAATTCTCAGTGATCTGCTCTTCTTTCACAGGTGAGTTTCCTGTGGGCAGTCTCATATAAATCTCCTCCTCCTCCATTTACACAGCTCTTGGGTGAGATGACATATATGCAACACAGGTTCTAAAAAAATCATATCTGATAAAATCCTGTGGGCTGTGATTTTAGCAATCTTCACATGAGCCACTCAGCGTATCTGAAAGACAAATGAGAACAAGGGAAAGGACTGTCAAATAGAGAAAGAACAGAACATCAAGCTTCAAAAGAGGGGCTGGCCTTGTGCATACAGCCCTGCATAAGGAGTCAGGCAATCTGGATTCAATTCCCAGCCTTTCCACAAATCTTCGGTGAAAGTAGAATAGTGTTTTTTTTTCCCCTGATGCTCTTCGTAAGTTATTCAAAAGCATCTGGGATGTTCCATGCTTTTCTCTAGCAGGAAAAAGGCAGGAGTATTATCAGCCATGCTAACAAGTCAATTTGACAGGTCATTGTTGGATGAATAAGCTGCTCCTGATGACAAGTGCACCAGCTCACTCATGATTGTGAAGCTTTTGGAGGGTTCACTCATCAGAGCATTTGGTTACAATCACTCCCTTTGAGTTATTTAATCAGTATCTCCTGTCAGGCTGCAGTGCCAGGCCAGCAGGCTGAAAGGATGTAAAAATAGATGACCAAAAGAGATGACAATTCTTAATTATCAAGCTGTATATTTAGAGCTGAGGATTCCCCAAGCAGCAGAGGGTCAGCTTAGTGATCACACTGGAGCTGAGCCCTGAGTTTGATATTTTAAGCAAACTCTTTCAGCCAGAGGCAGGTTCACAGTCAGGGAACAATGGGAGCAGAGGCTGCTTCACATTTCTGACATACCAGTGATGCCAATTTATGAATTCTTCTATAAATCTCTGGAGATACAAACCATCTGTAAAGAATAAAAAGACAACAACATTTATGCATTTGGTTACACATAAGAGGAGTGAATATGTTTTGTTTAGACAATTCCCATGAATTCCAGTCTCAAGAATCACTGACAGCGTGTCTTGTTTGTGAGTTTTAAATAATGACAGCAAAGCAGAGTTTCCAGATAGCTGTACAAAAACACAGATTAATAAGTGACTGCCTTCCCGTTTGTTTTTGTTACTGTGCCTTTTAAAGGGACAAGTCACACCCTATTTGAATATGCTAGTGGCTGAGCAGGAATAAAAGAGCTTATCTGCTAATTTAATTTTATCTCCTAAATCAAAAGCAGTTATTATAGGAGCATCAGTTAAGTCTTAATTATGTGTTTTTGCTTCTTGAAACTCCTTCCTAGAAGAAGTAATAAACAATGAGGTATGCGACGGACTTAGGGTATTTTTCCAGGTCTTTTATCTTCTTTTGACCTTGGAGGTTATGTGTACAAAATATATTGCAGGATTAGGCCTGAGAAAATTAGGATTTATCATTTTTAGTGATACTTAGAAGAATTTGCCATTGTATGGGTATTATTTTTCAATGCTTTGCCAGGTTTCAGGGACAGAACCTATCTTTTATTCCTCAGAATGACCTCCTACCATGTCTAAATAGAAAAAGACAGCCTGTCATCTGATTGACAAGTTTAGCAGTTTTACCACATGGTCTTTTCTTAAACTCAGAAAGGCAAAAAAAGGAAGATGATGGGGAAAAAACCCATTTATTGCCAGGTTAAAATGAGTTGGAAATACGCTTCTAGAGTAGTGCTTGCTTAGCCTAAGCTGAAGCAGAACCTCTTAATGATATCCATGTACTTTAAAAGAAATTCTTTTGTAGGAAAGCTTGGTTCATAGCAAAATTTATCTCTTCTCAATGCAAGCTCCTTCTAGTCTGGACTGCAGCTTTGCTACATGCAGAAAAGAGGAAACCACTAACAGACAAATCTGTGGGAGGATCTGGAGCACAATGATGAGGAGTATTTGAGGGAGCTGGGGGAGCTTAGCCTGGAGAAAAGGAGGCTCCTGGGAGGACTGATCACTCTCTACTACTGCCTGACAGGAGGGTGGAGACAGGAGGAGGTCAAAAACTCCCAGGTAACAAGTGACAAGAGGAGAGGAACTGGCCTCAAATTGCAGCAGGACAGATTTAGATTGGATATTGGGAAAGATTTCCTCATTAGAAGAGTGGCCTAGCATTGGAACAGCTGCCCAGGTCAGTTAAGGAGTCACCATCCCTGAAGGGACTGAAGAGGCTTGCAGATGTGTCACTTGTGGACATGGTTTAGTGGTGAGCTTGGAACTGCTGGCTTACTGCTTGGAGACAATAATCTTATAGGTCTTTTCCAACCTAAATGATTTTGTTGTTCTGTGATCCTACTTCTCTGATGGGAAAGAGAAGTTGGCTCATTATCACACCTATGCTGCTTCTTATAATGGTTGAACAGTCTGAGTTATTTGACCTCACAATAATTTTCCCTAATTTTTCACCTCCATGCAATACCCTTCTGTCCTCATACCAACAGCTTGTAATTATACAGCTGCACTGGTGTTAGCGCCACTGTGATTTCTGCCGGGTTGTCTTGCCATACAGACAGATATTTGAATCAAAGTTGGTTCATTTTATTTTAATCTACATCTCAGCTGTATATATAGAAGCAGTATAATAATTACTCTCTGCAAAATACACTGTCTAGCTGGAAAAAAATTAGACATATTACTTTTCCTGTTCTCAGCTCAGGAAGACAGGGAATAAGCTCAGGGATCAGAGTGCATGATCACACGTAAACCTTGAGGAGTGCATGTAGACTTCAGGTTTTTGTGGTGTGTAGGGCAAATTCCCACTAATCCTTAGAGCTGTGTGGCTTTCAGTGTGGTAGCTTTCTGATCCTTCTGGTCAAGATGCACTTAGGCCTGAGTTCCTCTGGAGGCTGATGTCATGACTTAGCCAAGGAGAATTAAAAACACTGATGTGAAGATAGGCTGTGAAGGCGAGGATATCCATGGGGGTATAGGTGTCACACCATGAGAAAAGCAGCAGAATGGAGTCTTTGCTGTAAGGAATGACCTGAAAATCCAAGGCCATTAATGTGAATTTGAGATCAGCTTTCCACGGCTTTACCAAGGAAGGCAATAAAAAGGACAAAACGCTTCGGGCCACGCAAGAGTGCAGATGTTAATGAAAACAAAAATCAGAAGTTGAAGCATAACCAATTTAATGCCTGTCCGAACTTGTACATGAGATATCCACTTGCAAGGCATGTGGCAAGAGCTGTGACCTCATTTCCCCTGGCACACGGGGAGAAAGTGTTATTTTCTCATGCCATCACACAGAAACCGGAAGCTTTCCTTTCCAAGTGATAACTTGAACAGATGCAACTTATTTCCCAGTAATGCAGGAGGCAACATGTGTTGCCACTGCAGTTTGAAATGTCCATTAATTTAACAGTAAATCCCTTATCCCTGTAAAATGAAAACACCGTATTCTACATGGACAGAGAGGAGCGTATAACTCTGCTTTTCAGATGTTAGAGCCTCCAGTGGACAATTGTTCACCAATTTCAATTTACACAGCTGGCTGTCTCATCCTGAAAAGATGCCTTAGGACTGAGAAAGCATGGAAAGTAAATTACCATCTCATTCCAAACAACATCATTTCCCTCTCCCCCAGGCTAAAATTGAGGTATGTTAATACAACAATGTTAGGAAGTCAGCCCTGCTTCTGTTGGCACAACATTTGACCTATGTAAAGAGGCCAAAATTTTCTGAATCTGTAGAAATGACGTTTTGTGGATACCAGAATCTTGTTTGTCTTACCTAAAGATGATTATGAGGAGAGAACTGAGGTACACAAAGTAATGAAAGATTTCATTGCAATTAGAGTGAAAATTGAAACAACCCTGTCTTGCAGAGTTGAAACATGCAAGCAAAAAACAAAGTTTCTGCTTTAGGTTAAAAAAATAACCATATTGACGGTTCTCTTCTCAAGTATTGCCAGTTTTTCTTCTCCATGTAATAGAGCAGTGGAAAATACGAAATTCAAGACAGTCCAAATCTGTTTCTGACATTATCAGCAGCGGGAAGGGAATAATCTGACTCAGCGAGTTCATTATCGCTAAGTGCACTTGAGCATGCTGAGTTTATAAATTTGATAATGCCTGGTTTATGAGTTTGATTACTGAGTTAAATTATAGCTCACAATAATTAGCCCAATTAATGCTCTCTCTACCACTGTGCTGAAAAAACTAACAAAACACACAGCCAAAAACTGATGGTGAGTCACATATGACAGCAAGCAGGAGATGGGAGCTGTGATACACCCCCTTCCCCCCAGACAAACACTGCTCTTTTCCATACTTGCTTCACTCCTGTCAGATTATTTTAACATTTGTGAATGGTTTTCCAGAGCTATGGTACGGTGGCAAGGAGTCTGGAATTGATACAGTCTCAAGAAATGCTGTAAAGTAATATGATTTTTCTGTTAAAGTTTGATGCTTAGCAAAACCTCGAAATCCAACTGGAATTATGTTTTTCTAAATGATCAGAATTGTTTTCCTTCCTCCTGAAAGGGCCATGAGTCAAATAAACAATACCAAAGAGAATGCTATTCCAAGGCATGTTGGAAGCTCTATCTATGAAAAGTTCTATGCTACAGGGAGACAATGTCCCCTCTGCCCTTGGAAATCTCCTTCTCCTTCATACCTTGAGGCACAACATCAGCTATGTTAACACAGCCTGAGAGGTCTCACTTCTTAAGCAGGACCTTATCAGAAGTGAAAGGACTTTTATTCTTCGGGAGCAGTGCATCCAGAGGTTAAGCAATGCTAATTGCAGTTCAATTAAAAAAAAAAGGTCTCAGGTGTGGGAACTGACATCCACCCAGCCCCAAAGTGCTCTCCCTGCCCATCTATAAGCTGAGATGAAGCTGCCAGAGCAGAACTGTGCAGGAAGGCGTGTTAGAGTGGTTTTTGCAGATGTTTCTGCACATTTTTGCACATCAGGATGAGGCACAGAGAGGATGATTGGCTGGACTAGTGCTGATAACACATCTCTTAAGAGGAGTCATCACCTTGGTACTACCCTCCTTCCTTGGTACTTCCCTCAGCCCCCATGGTTTATAGTAAGTTTTATAGTAAGTTTTTAGTATAGTGTTACTAAATATGAGCTATACAAGATCCTGGGAACAGGACCTAGGAGTCACTCCCTCCCTTTCCTCCCTCACCACCAGGCTGTAGTCACCATCCCTGGGTGTGTTTAAAAAAAGCCTGGATGTGGCACTCGATGACATGGTTTAGTTGAGGTGTTAGGGTGTGGGTTGGACACGATGATCTTTAAGGTCTCTTCCAACCCAATAATTCTGTGAATTCTGTGCTATTGAATAAAAATCTGGCAGGAGGAGGCAGCAGACACAGCCACTGTAAACACCAGGGACAAGAAAGATTTTTGCAGTTCAGCACAGGCTATAGGAGCTGCTCTGGGGGTGCACAGAGCTACACAAAGCATGTGCGAGGGTTGAGTTCAGGTACTCCCAGGCACTGCCAAGATTAGGCAGGCACTGAAAAAGCCATATTTTTAACCACAATTTTGGTCCTAGTTGTCCCTGTTGTACCTGGGTCCTGTGTGGGCACCTAAGCCATGTGCCTGATGCTCATAATTCCTGCAGAGCACATGGGTGGATGTCTCTCTCACTCAGCTGATGATCATCCTTTTCTTCTCCCAGCCTCCCATGAAAGCGTGAAAAGTGCAGTTATTCATGCACAATAAGGCGTGATCGTTATCACGGTTTGTTTCTGCAGATGTTGTTAAAACAAGGCAATATCTGTAGCCCCACAAAAGATGCTCCTTTCTCATGCAAAGCATAACATTCCTAGCGAGTTCAGTGCTGTGTCAGAGCTGGGTAAACCAGAATATTCCAGACATTTTAAGGCAAGTGAGCACTCCTCCAACGTCAGACGTACGTTTATCAGCCAAGGAGAATGCTATCAACAAAATTCAACATCTAGAGTGGTTCACCACCATCCTTTTTGCAAAGCAGGTATGAATTTAAAGATTGTCATTAGCTCTAAAAAGGTTGAATTTATGTTGATTGTTGCTTACATTTAAACCACCTCCTCCCTAAGGAGTTTATCTTTAGCCATCTGCAAAGCCTTGCCCACATTCATATTGCTATGTAAATAATGTTGTAAGAAACATAACTCTGTAAATGAAGCCTGAGACTTACACTAAAGAATCAGCTATCGGGTGACATAGAACAGTTTAAAATTTAAGACTATCTTCTTGATATATCTGGCTGTTTCTAGAATTTCTATATCTTGGTTTTCAAAGACATTTTATGAGCAGGGAACCTTCCACTAGACCCGGTTGCCAAGGACACTGAGGTGGCAGCAACCAAAGAGCTCCCTCTGGAGCAAAACAACCACGCTGAAATATAGAAAGGTGATTTTCTTCCTTGTACACACAAAATGACAATCATATCAATTCCATTGCACAGGTCAGTTTAGACAGGAATACCAGCCAGGGAAATGCCTGTTTGGTATCTTTTGAAATGTTTGATATCTTTTGAAGTGTTTGATACCTTTTTTCCAAGTCAGAATGAGTGAGTCCATTTCAGACATGCATGAACACATCTGTACAGGATTGGCCCCATCTGGGCAAACATCAATATTCCTGCATCACAGAGGCATGGACAGACCTGAGGGACCTACCAAGAGCTACAAGCAGAAGTGTCAGGCAGCTCCTTGGAAGAGAATCTCCACCACCAGAGTCCAGGCAAGTCCAGTGGAGCCACCAGGTCCCTCACAGTCCATTTCTGAGAGAATTTAGAAATGAGGTGACATTCTGTAGCTCCAGGCACAGCACCTACCCGCAGCCATACCTTCTTTTGTGCAAACAGATGCACCACACAGCTCAGAGGGAATGCCAGTGAGCCCTGAAAGGAGGTGTTAACACTGAGAAGATTGATTCTTTTTCATCCAGAAGAGCTTCTGTTTCCCTATAATTTAAGTTTCAAGCATCTTGTTTCTGTCTGGACTGGGTTTCAAGAAAAGCTTACACGATACTGAAAAGCAAGCCATGTGTAGCTGGCTAATTTATTTTAATAAAATAAAACAGCTAAAGCATCATTTTTTTAGACTGCAGTCTTCTTCTTCTTTGTTCTTGTTATTACTTCTATTACACATTAAACTTCTGTAATCAACACTATGTATGTAGAGCTATTGTGAGATCATTCATGTTCTGTACTCTCTGGACAGATAGAGGGCAAAGGTTTAATGCAGCTTTATCACACTTTATGGTTTAATAAGGTCAGCCACATCTTCATACAAATTCAGATTAATATAACCTAATTAAGCCCTTAGAAATGTGATTTTTCAGGCCAACTTGTCCTTCCCTTTCCATGAAGAGGATGATAAAAGCTGCCAACATTGCTGACCCAGGTGAAGCTCTGTGGCACTCAATTTTGCCATGATGGCACAGAAGGAAGGGACAGCAGCAGAAAACCTGAACCACAACATCACAGTGCTTTGGCTCAACCCTTCAAACTCTTTAAAGCAGAAAGTGTATGGCTCATCACATCTCTCTGCTGAGATTATACAGCAATCCTTACATGTGAAAGTGTGAAAGTAGGGTTGTACTCAAGTGCTCAGTCCCTTGTGCCACCCATGGTGGTACAGCCTGCAATTACACAGTCACAAAATATTCTTTTATTTTAGCAGCCTCTGGGCTTATTCAGGGCACCAATTTAGTACTACATTTTACTTATTGAACAAGGGTTCCATCCCTAATTTCCTGTGCCCACTGAAATTATCCTCTGAGAGGTGACTGATGAATGTCCTTGCAGCTGACTTTGTGACATCCATGTTTGCTTTGCTCTGTCCAGAAACATTGATGAAATTATTTGCAGAGTGCAATGAGCCAGGAAATACAAACTGAATTGCTAAAGTCCATTTCTTTGAGTTACTAGTCCAAAAGGTCAGAACTTTCAGAAGGCACCAGAATTGCACAATATGTTTGGTGCCTGAATCTCTTTACCCCAGCTCTAAATTAAATGTGCTTTGCAGTTTTGAAGGCTGGGCTTGATCCCATGTTTGGGTCCATGTTTCTTCGTCAGTCACCTTTGTTTTAATCACTGCTGCTTTCATCCTCAAAATCTCTGTTCCTGAGTCTGCACCTTCCACTTCTTTCTCCTTTTCTTTGTGGTTCTGAATATCACATCCTGAGTTTGAATTTTCCAGGGCCAAGCACCCAATAGTGAAGGAGCCCTGTGGTCTGGTCTCTTCTCAAGGTCAGTAAAAAATACTGTACTTCCTTCCCCCTCACTTTATCTAAATTTCATGCTGTGCTCCAAAACATATGAGAGTATCCCCACCCTGCCTCTGATCTGAATGGTGATGACTAAAATAAATAGGTTATTAACTAGAAGCAGGCAGATAGCACACACAATTTCAGTCCAAATAATACAAATCCACCATAGCAAAAAAAAGAAAGAAAAGAAAAGAAGATTGGAAACCTAAAAAAAGAGTTTCTTCCACTAGGAATTGCCTGGTTGTCTAAGAAGATGTGGCTAGTCCAAACTACAGTGTCAGAATATACTCACATAGAGTGTTATAGGGATAAATATTATCATTATCTGTGTACAATGAACAAAATTTAATAAAGTCAAATGAACCCATCTATCTATCCTTGCAGACTTCCAAATTTCATACACTAATTTCCATGTTCCTCTTTGACACTGAATTTTTAGGAGGAGAATTAATTCAGAGAAATGGCACTTAATATAAAATTTAATCATAGCTTTTTCAATAAGTGTGTAATTTTTTTTCAGAAATAAAATGTGATGTGATCTACATTTTTGATTAAACAAGGAAAATGCTTATAGGCTTTATCCTGATAGAGCCTTGATTCCTTAAGCAACACATTATGAGATGTTAATTAAATGACAGTAACGTGTAACATAGCTCCCGTTTTTAATTTATTCAGGCTTCATATTTTTTTCCACATTGAGGGAATATTCTCACCTTAACAGCAGCACAGCTCTGTGAGAGGCAGAGCTGATGAAACCTGGTTTCCTCCAAGATTTGTGACTGTGGGATGAGCTCAGCCCCGTGGATCTTGGAGCATCCATGGGGAACACAGACCTGCTGCAGCCTGCCCTGGCGTGGGGCTCTGAGAAATGGGGATTTACCCACACAATGCCAGGGGTTTTGGCTCTGCTGTTTAGGAAATTGTGTCTATACAGCATTTCTGGGCACCTGGAAGTGCCAAATTTTGTTGAAAAGGTGCAGATCTGAGACATTTGGGCAGATCTGGATGTAGGGGCAGCATATTTATCACACTGCCACTGTCAGAAACATGTCAAAACAGAAAGATACACCTATTTTACAGGGTGCAATTGCCACACAAGAGCCAGTGCAGCCAGCCCCTGGTGGCACTTGTTCCATTGGTTTTTCTGGTATTTCCTACAGGAGAGGAGCCCCACCAGAACATTCCTTCACCGAGCACAGCCCTGGTGTTGAGACTGGTCAGCATTCCTTCCCCCTGTAGGAGCTGCATCCTCTGCATCCCTCAGCTTGCAGAACACACTTCCCACATCACTTCTCTGCTGGCAGGTGAGCTTGAACTGGATAGTGACTTGAAAATTTCCAAGAGATCATTGAAAACAAGGCAAGAAGGGAACACACAGAGTTGAAGAAATCATTTTTTTTGGTCTGTGTGTCTGTGTATAAGCCAAACGAGCAACACACAACTTTGTTTTCATAAGTGAGCTAAGGAAACATGCTCTCCAGTATTATTTATGCAATTTTTATTTATTTTGGTATGTTCGATTGTGGTTTTATGTACTCAGGCTGTCTACATCTGGAACCCAGTGATTCCAGCGCTGATGGTAGAGGAAGCCTTTGAAATTCAGTCTCCTACAAGTGGTATTTGGATTCAGCAGGTGAACAAACCCACCTGCTTCACCTCAGATCAGTGGGACCCTGCTCTTGAAGGCATTTGGCTGGATGGTGCTCCTGTGGAAATTTGTGGGAGATCATAAGGAAATTCTGGCTGCCCTGTCCTGGAAGTGTTCAAGGCCAGGCTGGGCACGGTTTTGAACCTGCTCTGTGTCCCTGCCCAAGGCAGGGGTTTGGAATTAGCTGATCTTTAAGGTACTTTCCAATCCAAACCATTCAGTGGTTCTGTCATTTTATGAAAAAAAAAAAAAAAAAAACCAACAAGAACATGCTGCTGAACAGATCAAGTGATATGCACTCAAATATGTTCTCAGAGCCATATTGAGCAGAAATCTAGACAGAAACCAAAAGGAAACGTTTGGGTAGTCTATGATGATTTAAAAGAAATGTTCTCTTCTTGGAAGCAGTGCCATGTATTGGGTTGGTTGTTAATCTAAATTTCAATGTCCTTAATTATGCTAATTTTTTTTTCCTGGCAGATAATTAAAAAGAAGATTTTTAATGAGTTAGATGTCTTAAGATCCGAGAGAGAAGGAAATAATGGGAGCGAGAGGCTGGTAGAAAAGCAAAATAAAACAAGACTCAGATGCATTCAGTTCTACATTCCCCCTGCCATTTAGTAGGCAGATTAATTTCCTTGTGTTGTCCTCTGACAGCATTTTTTGACTCTGTGCATCCATTATAATTTATCTGTAATTTTGGCTGGGAGCTATTTGGGGTGTAAGCAGAAGAAGGGGGTCCTGGGCTGTGGCTTGCACATTTAGTATTCTCCAGGAGAAATAAAGCAGGAGTGTTGCTCCTGCAGACAGAATCCTGACCCACTTTGGAACTGATCACTCCACAGCACTTTTATCATTACCCGCCAGTGTTGTTTTCCAAAGGCTTGGTCTCTGACCTATTTTCACACTGATTTCTGTGCTAGGGAGGCTTTTATCCTTTAAATTGTTGGATACTTGCTCATGTAAATACAGCACAAGTTTTGCTAACCAAACAAGAATCAGTGTTTCTGCTGGCAGGAGGCTGTTTTAGTGTTAGAAACCGAGGCGTGTATAACAAATATTAACTTCATTTTAAGTCTGATACACCTTTGTGCATTTTTCTTGTATCTGGAACTGAGATGGAGATACAGAAAGTAAGAGAAAATGTATATACAGCCTGTGAAATAATAAACTCCTGTAGAGTCTCTAAGCCACAATTTTTGTAGAATATTCAATCCCAGACACAAATGGGGGAGAAATTTTAGGTCAGGGCTTTGGTCATACTTTTCCTTCTGCTGATTCTGGAGAGAGCAGCCAGAAATTTCCAGCACAAGCATCCAAAGCAACCCTGGGATAAGCATATCCAGCACCCCGAGAAGTGGCCACGTGCCGCCTCAGCCCAGTCCTGGGCATGCAGATAATCCTGCTTACAAAAGCCTTTACCTCAACAGGTGCTGGTAGCCCCTGCTGTCTTCTTCATTAAGGGGCCAAAGACCATGTGATTATGAGAACTAAACACTCACTTATCCCTAGGTGAAGTTCAACTCGGTGACAGCAGCAAAGGGCAGCCAGAGGAGGAGGAGGAGGAGGCAGCATTGTGCCTCTCTCTGGACTCCATCCTGCAGCCCTGTTAACCTAGCACTTTGCACAGCACTAATCCCCTATTCAGCAAAACCCTGCTTAGCTCCAAAGCTTGCCTGAGCTGGGGCCTGAATACATTTTGTCAGCGGGGAGAGAGAAATTAAAAATAAATCTATGGAAGGTATCGGAAATATTGGAAGGTGATTTTTTGCTGCGTGTAAACAAAGGTGTTGCTTAGACAGCTAATTGTTATTTAAATTTAGTAATTTATATACATATATATACACATATATATTCATATATATACATTCATTCATATATGTATATGTGTATATATGTATACATGCACACATCCCTTTAAAAAAAAAATAAATGAAATGTAAGTTGCTCAGAGCTCTCCTTAGATCCAAGTTTTCTGCAGGTTAGGTGAGCTACAAAAGGGAAAGGACCACTAAATAAATAAATAAACAGCTTTGTTCAGTTGTATCTCCAGCAGGGATATGACTGTTCATTATGAATAGGGGCTGAAGGCTTCACTGCTCTGTAGTTTATAAATACTAATGAGTGACATATTGAGAAAAATTGTACCTACAAAAGCAAAGTCTTCTGCCATGCAAATCAGGCCCCAATTCCCCACAGATAAGGATCTTTTTGATGGAACACATGCAAAATCTACAGCTCTTAATTCTTTCATTAGTATTCCAGGCAGACGATTGCCAAATAACAGGGAAAACTGTCTGAATTGCTGTGTCTGAAACCTAATATTGATTTGTTTAATAGTGTCAGGAAGTCAAAATTCACAAATCTCCTGTCGATTGTTTATGAGGCAGTTAGCACAGAATTGGATGCCCCTGCTTAATTAATAACTCATTACTGAAATTTGATTATATGCTTGAATGGTTTAAATGGGCTCTAATTCAGTATCTGCAAAGCAGTGTTGCAACAAAGTAAAATGGATCTAAAAGCTTGTTTTTTAACACTATTGCAGTCTGTATTTCATGATCTCCAGTGGTGAAGAATATGTTGACATAGTTGCAAGGGCAGACCTTGTAGTAGATTGTTAATTGACACAAAAATGTGCTGTTCTAATGATGTTATGAACTACACCACAGCTAAATCAGATGGATGGTCTAAGAGAAATTACACTGATTTGAAAAGAAAGGAGCCCTAAAGGTAATTTTTTTTTAGCATATGATTAATTTGCCAGTAATGGAGATGGGGAGTAGAAAGATATTTCTACCATGGCCTGTTATTCAGAAGAATCTTAGGGATTCAGGTTTGTATGTCCAAGGGCCATGAGCTCTTCAGTGACTTAGGTGATTTTAAAACCTCTGCCCACCATGTTTTGTGCCTTTTCTGGCACTTTCTCATCTCCACTAGTAATGGAGGCAAAAAATATTCCCAGTGTAATTTTGAAGTTCTGAACTTCATTGAATGAACCTTTCCCCATTTTCAGCATCTGACTACATGAAAATTTCTCCCTTGGCGAAAAACCTTTCTATTGTTTTGAGAAAGTGGAGCAAAACAGATTAATAAGTATAGGTTTGTCCACATTTTTGGGAGAGAATGAACTAAAATGAGCTGTGTCTAGGGCCTGGGTAATCAGGACTCTTATTTCTGGCAACACTGGGAATCTCCAGTTTTCCTTAGATACAATTAATTATTATCTTATTGAAATATTGAAAATGGGTTTGTCTTTGCTGTTATCTGTTGAAAGAATATCAGCCCACAGATTGTTTGCTGAGAGAGGGACTCAGGCATGTGTTTAAACATGTTATTGACAGTTCATCTGGGTTTTGGTCACAAAATAGGAGCCCCTGCTGAAGATGGTGCTCACTACCTGTAGGATGGACACGTGCTCCAGGGTGACTGATGAGTGTATCATGAATAATGAGCAGCAAACAGGAGAAAGTGAGGAGTTCCCAGGCAACCTCTTGTCTGAATATTATGTGCTCAGACTCTTTTAACCAAGTTCAAGAGACTCGTTCAGCCAAAAGCATTAACAAAAATTAATAATTAATAAGATTCCGGCAGATACGTTCAACCAGCCCCAATGAGATAAATCAGTGAAATTCTCTGGGGAAAGCTGTTCTCATGAGAATTCCAGGTGTGGCTGGCCTTAATGAAAGGGTTTGCATAATTTGGGCAGTTTTAGAGCAACCTAGACAGGGAACACTGAGCTGGTCAAAGCTGGCCCTGGAGGCAAGAACTTGACCCATGGCAGTAATAAATGGCATCATTTCTCTGAAGTCTGTGGAGCTGAGGATTTCAGATCAGATCCTCAAAGCAACTTAATCCTTCAATCAATAAAATATACTTCTCTAAATATCCCTGAGGAGCTGGACCTTGGAACTTGGACCTTGATCCACATGAAGTGTTAGCACCTACTCAGAAAATGCCTTTTGGATGCCTCTGCAAAGAAAAACCTTCTAAAGACTTGCAAATTGGTGGAGCTGGACTGAGTATCTCTCACGCTAATAAACGGATCTGTTTGATGAGCAAATACAAATGTCCTGATATATATATATATATATTTGTATATATAAAGCCAGAAATCAAGTAGCAATTCTAACCGGAATAAAACTGACTGAAGTATTTTAGTGGAAAATATTACCCAACTAAATATTTGGGATCTTAGAGGTCAGAAAAAGGCAGCAGATGACTGCAGGTTGGTCTAGAACTGTCCCCAGTTTTGTGCAGATGAATAAGCAGTGAGTTACCAGCCCCTGTGCTGTGTGGGCACTGACTGTCTGGCACAGTGGCTGAACTCCCTGATATAAACTGCATCACATTTTGTGCCAAAACCTCTCTGGAAATGTGAATTGAATAGAATATATTCTATATTATGAAATGGCAAAGTGTTTATTAAGCTCTCTTTTCCTGCACATCTTGTGTGGGCAGGGGAAGGAACTTCTGATGTCCTTGTTTGGAAAGGGTAAAAGCTCTGGTAGATTTAGCAAAAACACTTTAGAAAAGCAGAAAATAATAAAAAAATCTGAATTTTTACCCCTTTGATGTGGTTTCCCAAGCCTTTGAATTGGGAAATGCTGCAGGGTCACCCTCCTGTCCCCTGTCACTGAGCACCATACTCTTTCAGCAACACACAAATGCTATTTCATGTTCTCTGAAGACTTTGAAAACAGTTGTGTATTTATCATAAGTACAGCCCATCAAAACTGAATCAAAAGAGGTATTTTAAACAAAATTTACATTATCCATATGTTAGATTTTTAAAAAAGGCTGGTATTTTCCTGCCTTTTGCACACAGGTTTTAGTGATGTTCCATACAGATTTTTTCCACTGGAGTTTCTGAAAACTAGAACATTATGGTTGTTTGGCATGTAGATTGCTTAAGCAGTTTAAGGTGAAAATGATTTTAAATTTCCGCTCCTACATAACTGAGCATATTATCAGTGTTAAACTGTGAAATAGTCAGTCATGATAACTAACAATAAATAATACCATCATTTCATTTTTAAGCAAAAAAGGAGTTGCTGGATGTTTTTATAGATGCAGCCATTACCAATGTTGTAGTTCACAGGTTTGCTAACTTTTTCTAGTGATGGGTAACTTTTACAATTAATTTGAGTTAAATAATTAAGCCCGGGCAACTAAGAACATTTTTGAGCCATAATTAAAGTAAAAAAAAAGCTTTTAAGCAATGTTTTAACTTGTGCTAAACAGCAGTCTCAGGAAGAATGAGGGTTTCTTTCTGCTCTCGGCCGATTTGTCAAAGTACTATTAAGAATTTTTAGTTATAAAAAAAAAAATGGAGTGAACCTTTATTTTTCCTCCTCTAATTTATTACGGTTGATTACGCAGCTGGAATGGGAAGGTAGCTGCTGTTTGTAGTTAAATAACTCCTCACAATTTCTTAAAGAAATGATCTTCAAAGCTTTAATGGGTCAGTGGCTCAAGTACAAAGGAAAGATTGATTTTCATACTCCCACTCTTTGTTCCCAAAGTTTAAAACAGACACGTTCTGGTAAATTAGTTTGTCTATGTTATTAATGGAAGAACTTATTAAACTCCCATAAATACGTGGTGGTATCTTACTTAAAACACAGAATGCATTTGCTTTGGAAAAAAAACACATTTAAAAGTAAACAGGGGTGTAATATTTTCATTTGATTTCAGAAATGCCTCGAAAGGAAGAAAGCAGGAGAGCTGGGGGGTTTGCAGAATACATTAGGTATGCATAATGATGAATGGCACAAAGAGCGTGGGCTCGTGTGGATAGAAAATATGTGTTTTGCCTTTAATGAAAAGCATTCCCATGCTGGGTAAGTGGCAGTGCTGTGGGGAGAAGCAGGAAATATTGTCTGGGTAAGATGTTTCTCTGCAGTGAGGCTGATGTGCGCGGTGCTGGGCTGAGAGCGGCGAGCTGAGCGATCCCGGGGTCAGGGATCCTGCAGAACTCGATGGGAGCTGCTGGGAGAGAGATTGTGCAGCTCCATGGAGAGACCAGCACTGCTGCTGCTCCAGAGGATCAGGGGAGTGCTCCTGAGCCAACACAGCCTGCCAGAGCTGCTCCTGCATCAGCTGAAGGCCGGCCCGCGTCCGCATCTTCTCCTCTGCAAGCGGAGACACTTCTGATGTATTCTCATGGCCCCTGAGGTCACTGAGTTTCCCCTGATGAGCTGCCTGTCTGTAGAAGGATGTCTGGCCACACTTAATCACCTTTTCTTTCACTCATCCAACAGAGTTTTGTTTTCCCTGTGAACAAACCCCCCACATCTCATCAGTTCACAGGGAGGGACAGAGCTTCAGAAAGGTTTCCAGCTGACCCCATCAGCAGCTACAGGGGTTCCTGTATCAGATGGGCTCTGCTTAACTAGAAATTCACTACCAGGGCTGTTTTCAGTGGAAAAAGCACCTGTGAGACTGGAACTCACACCAGTGCTGCCTGCCAGTGGAGGGACAAGCTGTCTGTGACAGGCCATTGGGGTGGTACTGGTGGATTGACAACTAAACAGGTCTGTGTTCCTTGCTCCCACTGGAGGCAGTGGAGCTTATCCTGATGCTGTTCCTGCTGCTTTTAGTCCTGCTGGTGATTCTTATAAACTTTAGCCTGAAGGCCAGAGCCATAGGGTTAATTGTGGGAAGATCTGGAGGTTTCACTTGGATGGTGATGCTCAGTGGATGGGCAGTGTTATTTGGACTTTGGACAAGTGATCTTTCCATGCCCTTGTTTGGTCTTTTTTTTTTTTTTTTTGGCTTTACCAGGGATATTTGGCATGGCCCCCAGCAAAATTGGAGAGAGAATCATACAACTGTGCTTTGGCAGAGAGAGGTGCAGGTTGTGATCAGGGTCCAGCCAAAATCATTCATACCAGCACCCAGGGGAAAGGACAAGCCTGTGTAGACACACCCTCCTGTTAGAGCAGGATATGAGGGTAGAAGGTCTGAGGTAACAATTTTTTTTCACAATAGACTATTTCCTTCCAATATAAAAGCTTCACAGAGGTGACTTACACAGCCACTGTGAAGTGTCAGATTGGAGCATTTCTAGAATATCTTTTGACCTCAGAAGTATTTTTATTTTCTAAAGACATGTTATCCAACAAATGTGTACTATGCCTTGAAATGTAAAGAATAAGGTCAAAAGTCTCACAAGAGTAATGAACTGATCAATGTTGTAATTTTCTATTCCTCCCTCTCTGTGTTTGTGGAAAATTTCCAATGTTTTGAATGGGCTCTGAAGCATAAATGAAAGCAAGGCTTCATCTGCTTCTTTAGGAGCATAACCTTGGGGTTCTCCAGCACAATTACCCTCCCCAGTCCCAGTGAGATGGCTCTTTCAGAGGCAGGACAGTTTCTCACTGTCTTCCAAAAGTTCTGTCTTCCAGAAAGGGTTGGGAGGCTGATCCTGTACTGCAGCAAGAATGGGGAAATAAATCAGTGTGTGCTCCACAGCAGCTCAGGGGAGAGCTGCAAGCCCAGGTGTTTGCAGCTAGTCCTGGTCACATAGGGCATTGGGGTAGTCATGAAACAGGTTTTCATATTGTTTATTTATATACAGCCTTTGTAAATCCTCAGTACAGGAGAAGACATCCCCTATATTGGGGATCAAGTGCTGCATTGCCTCCCAGTGCATTAAAGCTCACTGTGGAAAGTGATTGCCTTTCCTTGCAACCAGTCATTTGGAGATTGCTACAGATCCTTGATCCTTTTGGAGCAAAATACTTCCAATTCTAAGCCTCCACTTATTTATTCATGACTGGTTTTATACTAATTTCTTCATCTTTAAATATTGCAGTCTAGCTCATCCTGCAGTACACTTCAGGCACATTTTTTTTCCAAGTAAGAAAACTTTCATCTTCTTTCATAAGACATGCTCCAAGTGCAAGAATCATCTTAGCACTCCTTCTCTGACTCATTCCAGCTTCAATTGCTGTTTCTCAGAAAGGGAGCCCAAACAGCATCATCTTTGATATTTGACCATTCATTATATGGAATTTTTTTTATTTAGACAGGAATAGGCCTAGGGTGGGTGAGAGGGTTTGACAACAGAGATGAATAGGATACTGAAAATTACTTGAATTAATTTTAGCAATGGAGATGAGCAAGAAATACAGGCAGGAGAGAATACATACACCAAACTTCTCTCACTATGGATCACCAATGCAACTTCACATCAGTGGGCTTGAGGCATTTGAAATATTACTCTGTCTAGGCTCATTTCTACAGTTATTGTATCAAGAACTATGTTTTTGTAGTGAGGAAAGAGAAAAAATGACTGGCTTCAAATGCCACACAAAATAAGTGTCTAAAAGATAGCAGCCACCTGCATTAATGGTACTGAAATGAAATATACAAGCTCAGCAATGTATTTTAAAAGATGCGTCAGGAAAAACTTTTTATGGCTGCTTGTTAGGACAGCCAGAAATTTGTGAGCCTAGGGTTGGGGTTTTTGCAGCTGCCAGTGAGCTGTGGAGGTTTTTTTCACCTAGAATTTTCAGCATCTACTTTGGCTCTGATAATTTGCAGAGCAGGGTCTGAGGGATGCCCCTCTGCAGTGCTGACAGTCCCCATCACAGGGGGACAAGCTAGACAGGATGGGAACCCAGACAGAGCCTGTCCTTTCAGGTCCCAGGCGTTTGTTTGTGTAATGAGAGTGCATTTCCTGGCTCTGACACCCAGAGCAATGCACTTTGCTGTTGCACACATGCTGGACACTGTCTGAGGGAGCTGTGTGTGGGTAGGCAGAAAAGGAGAGGAAAATATCGCTGCAGCACTTTCTCCTTTTTACCAACAGAGGGATTTGAGAGCCTTTCTCCATCTGCAGGCTCTGGCAATGATGCAGCCAAGGGAAACTAAGGATGCGTGTATGCTGTAAAAATGGCCCTGTGGATGCTGTGCCGTGTTCAGCCAATGGTTTTACATACAACACGTTTTCCAGGACAGGCTCACTGAAACACAGGCTCAGAAATCTCTTCCAAGGCGCCAGAGAGATGGTTCTACTGTTGGACTGGAGCAATCATCTGCTTAACAGCTCAGAGCTACACACACACACACAGATTTGGGTCAGGAAGTCAAAAATAACATTACACCAGATTGAATTTAAATGTATGAGGGTTATAAGCAAGCAGAATATTTTGTGGTGCCTGGGTCAATATTTCCTCTTTTGGAAAGCACTGTGGGATTATTAATGTATATAAGTGGTTAGGCAGGCGTTGCTTTTATATCTCATCTGTGAGGAAAAGCTTCCAAAAAGGGCCTGGCTTTTAACCACAGGCTCTATGGAGAGATAAGATGCCAGTTAGGGATGAAACAGCCCTGCTCTGCTAGCACAGGACATCTCCCCTGTGACTGGATATCCGAGGCTCTTCCACCCACATTTCTAATCTGCCCCACTGTGGCACTCACTCCGAATCAGTTCATTTCTCCAAATATCTCTTTGCTGGCTCCCAGGCATTTAAAAATGGCAATAAGCACCCAGCTTGCTGCCTTGCTTTCACCATGCTGGAGAAATGGCTCTGTACATGCTGTGGCTGTAAAGCTGTGTGTGTGTGTGTGTGTGTGTGTGTGTGTGTGTGTGTGTGAACACGCCTGTGCATGTGTGCTGAGCTCTGACAAGATTACAGCCAGAGATGCTCTGACTACAGGCTACATCCCATTTAGGCTGCTGCAAAGATTAGACAGAGAAATCTCCCTTTTGTCTTTGAAGCATGAATGGATGCTGAGCTTCCAGCAGTCTGTAAACTGACGAGGCTCCTCTGAAAAATGGCAGCAACTTTTGAATTAATGGTTTGCCATTAAAACAAGAGATTAAAAAAAAAAAGTCACTATCTGCATTCCCCTCTCCCCTTTCACCCAGCTGAACTGTATGTGGATATTGAATCTCTTTTGTTGGCAGAAATCACAGTAATCTCTAAAGGACGTGCTTTTCCTGCCTTTTCAGGCTACCTCACTGAGGAGAATTCCAAAGATTTCTGGAAAAGCCTTTTACTGTAGGCAGCAGAGCTCCCCTCCTCGTACCCCTTCCTCCAGCATCATTATAATTTACAGGATTCATATGACCATGTAAATACCTTGTGATTACATGGAAAATACCTCACAAATACATAATAATTACAAGTTCACGCAGATTACTTAGTAAATACATTTGAAGTAAGAAAATAATTCAAAGATTAATTATCCCTCAACTCAGAGTATTTAAATTATTTTCCCCAAAATGTAAAAATATATCTGTACTGACTTCAAGGCTGGCGGAGAAGGGGTTATGATGGTTCTGATCTGAGAGGAAAAAATGAAATTTGACAGGCATGGATTATTTAAAGCATGCAGACGTGAGCCATATAGCCATTACACTTTGATGCAAATCATAGAGGAAAGCACAGGAGGGATGGCCTCTACAGAGAAGTAGTGGACAAAGTTAGGATTTCCTGCCATCAACTTGAAATTTAAACAAGTAATCATTTATTGGCAGTGCAGCATTACATTTCTTGTTGCATGCATTAATGTCAGCAACTGGGACAAACATTTTGACAATTCTATTAAAATGCTTCACCATTCCCTATCTTACACCTGTTAGCTCTAATTTTCTTTCCTGAGACGTACATCAGTAGACAGTGCAGATTCCAAATCATTTATCACTTTTAAAGTGCTTCCATATGAGCTTTTTGGGGGGCTTATCTTGGCCTTAGGAAAACCTTTTCTGATGTATTAAAATTCAGTACTTAGAGGAGGAAAAAAAAGTGTAGACATCAGTGTTTCATAGCATTCATGTCTGGTAATTATTAGCCTAAATTATGGCTTGCACATGACTTGACAAAGTGGACCATGCATTTAAAAAAGCTGCTCACTAGACATGCACTGCTCAATATGTTCCAAGTTATTGAGATGTCAGTCAGTAATCATAAAG
Organism: Zonotrichia albicollis; assembly: GCF_047830755.1. Taxonomy (NCBI): domain Eukaryota; kingdom Metazoa; phylum Chordata; class Aves; order Passeriformes; family Passerellidae; genus Zonotrichia; species Zonotrichia albicollis. Next base: position 44,405,655 of record NC_133825.1, read on the forward strand.
CAAACACCCCTCACTGAAAGGACCCTGCTAAGAGGGCTATGAGGCCTGGGGGACTACCTAAAAATGTCAGAAATGTTACAGTCTAAATGAATGACATCAGCAAGAGAACGTGTTTAAAAACATGTGCAATTACCTAATACAATGAAATGGAAATCCTGGAACATGACAGACCCGAGCAGCAGTGCTTGGCAAGGAGCATTTAAAAACAAAACAAAACACTCTGCTCTGGAATGAGAAAACCTTCATATATATGAACCCTCATGTATATAAAGCTTCATATAAATATGAAAACCGTGAAAAAATGATCACATTGGTGTTTTTGCAGCTACACATAGCAGAAAAGGGAAGAAACATGTTATATTCTTTATCTACTGGCACATAATAGACTTGCTTATCATTATGTATGTTAAATCACTCCCTGTGTTGCTCCTATCATGCAAAACAAGGTGTTCTGTGAATTAATGCAGTGTTGGTAATCTCTCACCTTTTACAATGCTGACCACAAGTTAATCAGCTTGCAGGGAGATGAGTGTTATGTACAGTATTTCAGAAGTACTTGCCTTTGCAATGCAATATCCTTTATGCAAGATAAGGCCTAACCTATTCCCACTAAACTGTGTGGGAATTTTGCTGATGATTCGGGTGGCTAAAATAATAGTGGGTCCAACATGCTGGATTTACACCAAGAGCCTCTGCTGGAACAGTGCAGGGGGATGTGACAGGAGGTGATGTGACAGAGGATGCTGCAGCCAGGAATCCCTGAAATTTTTCAAAATTCTGTTTTTATTACCTGAATTGCACACACTAAAAACTTCTGCACACCTCCAGAGCCTTCTGAAAAACTGTGCTCCATCCCTTTGCACTTTTCGAAGGCCCGTGCACAATGCACACAAACAAAACCCAGAAAATGAAACAAAACCCAGAAAACGAAACAAAACCCAGAAAAACAAACAAAACCCAGAAAACAAACAAAACCCAGAAAACAAAGCCCCCAGGCAGCTGGCAGGCAGCAGAACCGAGTACATCTGTGGGCAGTTTAAAAATGTCCATCAGCTCATGGAGACGCACCTTTACTTTCACACGTCTGCTGTTTACTAAATAACATTTCAGCACAGTTTTCATCTTATAAGGAAAGTGTTTGAAACTTGGAATAAGTGCACTTAATTAAAGGAAGGCTGTGAAAATGTGCACTAATCTGATATGACTAATAGCAAAGTGCATGAAATTGCTAATTAGAATTTCATTAAAGGTGCTGCTTTATCAGACTGCGAATATCACAACCTTTAAAATTCTTTCAGGAAAGCTTAATTCCTTTTCAAACAGAAATATTCTTTAAAGACATTTGATTTGTTCTGAAGGAATTTGTAGCTTAGGCTGAAACATAAAATGTTGCCAGTATTCCATGGGAGTAATATTTGAATAAAAATATGTATCAGGTACTTTCTTTCATCAGGCAGATGAATAATTTTTTTTGAAAATATTATTGTTCAAATAATATAATCAGCTAAGAAAAATAAAGTTTAATCTTTAGATTATTTCAAACATAATTTGTTTTTATGCCTATACTGTAATATTTGATATGCTTTTGCTTTAAAGGAGGAAAGAAATGAAAAGCTTGCTTCAAAAGTAATGTATGAACAATAAAATATACAGCTATGAATATAATTTTACAAAAATACATGAGGTTTTGGGTGTCCAGAAAGAGAAAATTAATTGTCCACCTTGATTTTTAAAAATATATCAAAAACTAGTAGTCTTTATGAAATGCCTTCTAACATTTTTAACAGAAATAAAAATGAAAAATCCATATTTTTAAGGTGTTGTTGGAGAAAACGTCAAATACCTGTATTTGCACAAATATCTGTATTTTGCACAAATACCTGAATTTGTTGGTAATGTTTTAATTCGTTTTATCTTTTTTACCCCCTTGCTGGGACTTATTGCTTTTAATTTAATTTTTTGCTGCTTGTCTCTCTTATCCGACAGCAGAGTTCCTCTCCCTGGATTTATTGTTAATTTTGGAAGCACACTCCACCATCAGTGATTTTATTTGCACCTGAACGTCTCCCTTTTGCCCTGGCATCCCTTTCTGTGAGTTGTAGGGCAGTTCCAGCCTTTGGAAATCACCTGGATTCCAGGTTCCCTTTTTCTGCAGGAGCAGCTGTGTCCCATCAGCTTTTGCCCCCGACTTTAGGAAATTCCTTCTCCACTATTCCCTGATCCTTCCTCCCCCAGAGCAGGATCTCCGTGGCAGGAAGGGCTTTCTTTCATCGGCTTTGCAGTGAATTCATCCTCTCAGAGGGTGCTTTTGACAAAATTCTCACTTATTTCTGTGTCACACTGTGATTTTTGCTTCAGCAACCACCAGGTTTGCTTGCATAAGCAGAGAAGGGTTGGGGCTTAAATAGGTAACAGCAAAATGAAAGATCCTTGAAGCAGCTGAAGTTTGTGTGTATTAAAAAGAATATCCATCAAGGCTCTCCATCTGTGGGCTGCAATTATTGTTATTAATATTAGTGAAAAAATAAAAAGATGTAGTTTTGTTGGAATTAAGTATTCAGAGCACATTTTTAGAAAGTCAAATTAAAAACTAATCAATGCAAATTTACATGACAAAAAGATTCTTGGAAATGGATAAAGAGTGAACAGAAGAATCTTTACTTACGAGATAGTATATTATTACTTTGAGCATTTTAAAAAATCACATGTCAATTACAGTTTGGTGTGATTTCAGCTCTTGTTATAGGTATTTTCATGCCAGTAGGTATTTTATCAGTTGGACAAAGCAACACATAAAAGTCATTTCAGCTTTCTTCATAAATATGCCAACTTTCTTTATGTACATTTGCTTTCTACAATAAATACATTGATAAAAAAATCAGTCTAGACTCAAATAAATGAAAATTATGCTTATTAAATCTAATGTCTGGTGTCAAAAGTGAGGTGTCAATCTTACCTATCTTACTTCTAAGCAAGGCAAACAAAGCTGCTAATTATAATATTTAAGTTTAAATATAGAATTATTGTTCAAATATGGGAAACAATGGTGTGGTTGTTCTTTCTACAGCTATATGATTAAGACTACTTATGTCTCATTTTATGCAAAATAAATGACACATGATTGTGATTTAATTCATGTTAAGTAAATGTCTACAGGGATTTATGACCAAAAAAAAAAAAAAGCAATAACAATCCATACCTTGTTACTTGTCAATAACTGCATTCAGAACAGTGGGGAACAGGGAAAAATAAATAATTGCTTGGGAAAAAAAAACCCCAACCCCATGCCTACACGAAAGGAGTAGCATGCAATAATTTACACCACATTAATCTAAGGCTGCTGGTTGTAACTCAGTGAGTGTTATAAATTAATGTAGCTCTGTGCTATCCTGCTGTACTTTATTGTCCCCTTCCTAATGCCACCACTGCCAGGCTGGAGGTGCCTCAATCCCCACTGCCGAGATTAACGCGCCGTAAACAGGGGCTGCGCTCACTAAAGGGTTTGCTGAGCAAAGATAAGGCACTGACATTTACAATTTCCTTCTCCAGAAATCACAGCATGGATGTGTTTCGGTGCGCAGAGGGAAACCAGCCCCTGGTCCTCCTCTGTTCCTGGTGAGGTGAGGTGTGGGTGGCTTCCAGACTGGATTTGGGGTCTGGATTCCAGCATGACCCCGACTCTCCAATATGGGCAGGGGTTGTCCCAGCACCCTCTGGGCTTGGCCATACAAACTAATAGAAAAAGTAATCAGGAAAGTCTTGTATCAATTTAAAGTCTTGATGTGTCAATTTAAATCCTGGTGCTACTTGGGTGCAGAGGGGCAGCTGTCACCAGCATGCCCTGGGGTCCCATGGGACCAGCCCCAAGCACCTGGCCTGGCACACCCCAAGGAAATGCAAACCTCCAATATTTTGGGGTGAGACTAAAAGCCATATAACTGCCTGGCTGGATTGCTCAGCCTGTGTTGGTTATGAAGGATGATGTGAGGCTGCTCCCAGCTCTAAAAGGAGAATTTGTTTGAAGGTTGACTTTAGTGGGTTGTAGGTGCAGAAAAGGTGCTGAATCTGGCTCGGGGTAAAGAAACCGGATTTGTTTGCAGGATTTTGCAGGATCGCAGAGTTTGCACTGGTCTGACAGAAAGTTTTCTCCTTTGCTCACAGTTCCTGTGCAGAGCCAGGAGTTGAACTTGATGACTCTTGTGGGCTCCTTTCAACTCAGCATGTGATTCTGTGATTCTGGGATCCTGTGATTCTGTGATCCTGTGGTTCTGTGAGTCTGTGATTCTGGGATCCTGTGATTCTGTGAGTCTGTGATTCTGTGAGTCTGTGATTCTGTGAATGTTCACACCTGTGCTGTGGCCAATGTGTCAACTTCCACAGATCCCCTCAGCAATGCTGAGGAATTTTGTTCCTTTGCCACTGTTCACTGTTTGGCTTCTCAGAAAATATCAATCACAAAGAAGAGCATCTGGTTTTGCCAGGAAGCACTTTTTTGTTACCCACCTCCTGTTCACTAGACTTTGCTGGGACCCAGCAGATCATTGCATGGAAGCCATGATCCTCAAGGGACATAGAGATCTTAAAAATTATCTATTCCACCCCGTGCCATGGACAGCAACACCTTTCACCATCCCAGGTTGCTCCAAGCCCTGTCCCACCTGGCTTTGGGCACTTCCAGGGATCCAGGAGCATCCACAGCTTCTCTAGGCAACCTGTGCCACAGCCTCCCCACCCTCACAGGGAACAATTTCTTTCTAAATTCCCTAATTTCTTCCTTCTAAACCTCCTTTCCTTCGGTGTAAACCCTTTCCCTTATGTCCTGTCACTACATGCTCTTGCACAAACCTCTCTCCATTGTTCTTGCAGGCTTCCTTCAGGCCCTGGAAGGCCATTAGGTTATCCTGGAGATTTCTCTTTTCCCAGTTTTCTCAGCCTTTCCTCACAGGGGATGTGCTCCATCCCTCTGATCATCTCCTGTAGACTCTGCAGCAGGTCTGTGTCCTTCCTGTGCTGGTGAACTCCTCAGCTGGACACAGAATTCCAGGTGGGCTCTGCCTTCACCTGCTGCCCACAGAGCAACCCATTGTCATCTCCTGTGCAGCCTCTCATCTGTCTTCCAAAAGACTGATAGGTTTAACTCTGTGCTTCACTAAATGACCAGTCAGAAAAGATCAGAGATTTCTCATTCTTCCCTATGGTGGCAAAAGCACTAAATCTGCTAATTACTTTTACAGAGAGCCAATAATCCTGTGTTTTTTGTTAGAAGTGATGGCCAGTAGCACAGAACAAGAGAAGCAGTGAGAAAGGAGAAATAAGCAGGAACTGCATAAGCTTTGTGAGGCCTTATGGGTTACTCTCAATTCCTTAGAAAATCTTGCTTTGTTTTTGACTTTATCTTATTTTCTTTTTTCAGCCTTCCTCTGTATCTTTCTTAGATTTACTCCTTTGTCTTTTTTCCCTTTGTGTTTCTCTCCTTCTTTCTTTTACGCTGATTCCCAGGCCACCTAATCTATTGTCCACTACCTTCAGGCCTGATGGTTTCCTCCTGTGCAAATCCAACATGCTTTGTATTTTCCTCTTCCTCAGTCCTTACCACACTCAAGACTTTGCCATTCTTTTCCTCAGATAATCTCACTGCTCAAATACTTGTAAAAATATTGGTGCTGCTTAAGTTCAGCGAATGAGTCCCTTCCTCTGTCACCCTTGGATATCTCAAAACAAATGTCTTTTACTGGCTTTGTGAAAAAAGTAAAGCAGTTTGGTGTCTTTGGTAGAAAAACTAAGAGAAGCAAACTTATTTTCCCCACCTTTTGTTGCATATGACTTGAAACTCCAGCTCTGCACACAAATTGCCAGATTCTGAATTGTTTCATCCTAACCTTTGTGGGTAATCCTGCCAGCCTGCCTCATCAACTGGAGATCACACAATATTAGACTTAAAATTGCAAAGTGCTGCTTTATAATTCACATAACAAGCCCCTAAATAATTCAATATAAATAGCAAACACATCCTGCTCCTCAGTGACGGGAGGTTGTTTAGATCAACACATGCCACATCTCCAGGGTCTCCCACACTCCAGGAACCCTACAAAGTTAATTGTTGGTTCCTGGCAGCAGGAACCATGCTGGGAGCAGAGGGATCTGGTTCAGTTTTTTTGGCTTTTGCAAACATCACCCACCCATTTTGCCCTTACTTGTACAACACCAGGTACAGCAGGAGGATGGAAATCACATGGTGAGACAGCAACCAGGGCTGGCACCAGCCCTGCATTGGATTCATTTGTGAATTCAAATAAAGGCTTTACTGCCAACTGTTTTGCCTGTTAGATTTATGCACCATGCCATACATGTTTATACAGATTATAAAAGTCTAATAAGAACAATCAAGCAATTACATCACTTTGCACTGCCTATGGAATGCACATGGAAAGGTGTTCACACTGTGATGCCTCCCACATTTGCAATGGAAGCACTTTGAAGGCTATAAATAGACAAGAAGCCTCAGAGTAAATTACCAACACTATAATTTCCATTAGACACCTGCCTTGTTGTATGGAGGTGCCCAGGTGCTCCTTGTACTTGCACATATGCATTTAAAACCAATGTTTTGGTTTCTAAATACCCCAAACACTCTTCTGTTTATAATGTTCATTTTCTGGTTGTTTTCAGCTACATACTGATTTCAAATAGTCCTAGGAGAAAAAAAAGGAGGGTGAATAAGTCTTTAAAATAATTTGAGATGAAGTTCTATGCATGAATTCCTGGTCTGATCCAAACCTCCTTGAAGTGATTTAAGAGTTTTGAAGACACTTTTGTGGTCTTTGGCTCACATGTGTAGCTCTATTAATTCTGCATATTAAGGACCACCCAGTTTTCAGCTGATGTCTCAGCTTCAGTGGAATAATTCTGGCTGAAGATCTTATTCAGGGACAAATATATAAGGAAGTGAAATTATTCCGCTATATAAATCAGTAAATACTCCTGTTACCCTAAAACTGTGTTAATAACAGCATCAACTCATCAAAGAGACTTCAGATAAAAGTAACAGCCGCATTCAACAGAGTTATAAATGATGACACACTCAGTTACTTTTCAGAAATCAAAAAGTACTGTACTGTACTAAAGTAAAAAGCTACTGTAAAAAGTAAATATTTAAAATAAAGAAGTATCCCTTTTTCCTACTTCAGACACATCACAGACTCACAGCTCCATTTTTGCAGGATTTTATCTCTTCATTAGCCACTACAACAGTGGGCAGTGTTGCATCAATATTACAAACACATTTCCCAGGCAGAGCTGATATTCTTTGGAGTCAGTACCACACATCAGAGGCGTGTGAAAAACCCTAAATTTTATCTGATAGCTCCCAAATTGACTTGTTTCATTTAATTAAAAAAACCCACAAGACTTGTGCAGTAAGCTTGTTTACTAAAAGAGAACAACTCCTCTTTTGTGTGCATGTGTGTGTATAAATGTACACATGTATGTATATGCATTTATCTATATATATCTGGTTAAGTATGGGTTCTATTTTGCCCTCAAAGATCCTAAATATAGAAACTGTGAAAGGCTGGCTAATTTTTTCAATTCTCTTCCAAAGATGGGACCAGCCCATTCTGCTACTTCTGGTACTTTGGAAAATGGGAGTTTTACATCACAGCACGAGACTGAGTGCATGCTTCTTACAACTCAAACTAAACAAAAATATAACATTTTTGCAATGCCTGCAAGCATGTTTCAACCCATTAGGGCTTTCTGATTGCTAGAAACAAAAATATAGAAACGTTACTTGCTGCTGTATCATCAGGCATTGAATAAACACAAAGGTGCAGGTTTCCCATCAGCCATCTCCCAAGTCTCTTGACACATCAATCTAACATATATTTTACTAATTGAAATCTTTTCACACAGTCATTGTAGTTGAAAGGTGCTATAATAATGCTCTATTTGGAAATATCCCTTAATAAAAAAAATCAAAATTTGTCAAGTACTTTCATGGCCTTGAGTGGGCCCTTGAGAATTGAAGAGTAGATGTAACATTTACACTGAAGTGCCTCTCACAGGCACTGGACATGTGTGAAATGGGTAAAATGTATTATAAATACTCTTTACCAGTGAGTCAGTAAGGGGTTTAAGACCTTGGCTTCCAACCTTTTTCTGTTCAAATGGCAGGTGAAAAGGTAAAATCTTGCATGTTTCTTTCCATAGTTTTTTTTCCCCACTGTAAATATACTTTAAAAAATAAAAAAAATTCATCAGTCTAGCAACATGCATTCACTGCAATCATGTTTGATGTGTCCTGAAGAATTTGACTGTGCATATCTTGCTGGAGGAAACATGTGTGTTATTTATCAGATAGGCTTGTCTTCTTTCCAGGACTGCCAAGGATAATGTTATGCAACGTTCCAGGACAAGATGACAGATTACTGGGTTTCATGCCAGTAAATGATCTCTGATAATGCTGGGAACTAAATATAAAAATCAGGAACTGGAGAGACGCAAGAAGTTATGTCTCTTTTGGATATTTTGTAGTTTACTAGAGAATTGAGAGTTCTGAAACTTGGACTTTAGGAACCGTGGCCCGTGGAATCTAAAATATTAGGTACCCAGCAGAGGTTTTATACAGTAGTTTCCCCTAATCTCAGAAACATCTGTTCATTTTTAGAAGTAAATCTGTATACAGTTTACGTTTCAAGGAGGGTCAGATTCCATTCTTCAATTTCCTTTTTGTGTGTGTGCCTGTGTATCATTTATTGTGTTTGCAATCAGTGTGGGGCTTATCCCTTCATTTTTTTTTCTTCCTGGTGTTGCCTATCCCCTTGAAATAAAGCTGGCTCATTTTCCAATCAAGAAATGTGTAAATAAAAATGATTCCACAAGTGTCAGCATATGATATTCCCTCTTTATGAAAACTGGGAGCACCCTAAGCAATGTGAAAAAATAAAATACCTTTTGGAGACATGGAAAGGGATTTTCCTTGTACTCAGAAGCTGCAGGACTTCCAGAACACATCAGCCAATTGATTCCCCATTCAGCCTACCCTGTTTCCTTCCACAGAACAAATAAGATTTATGACAATTTAGAGATGAGATGAAGTTTTGAAGCTTCATTTGATTTTTCGGCTTCAAAGCAGGAAGGCCTCCAGAACAGAGGCACTGGGCTCTTACCACACAGAATTGATTTTTCTGGTGGCAGCTCTTCCATTCACCAACTTGACTGGAGGCCCTTTTTGTAGGAATGCCTTCCCAGTAATTCAAGGGCTGGCAGTGAGCACAAGGGATGCTCCCTCCTAAGTTTCTTTCCATTCTCTTAACGCTGGTGTTGGTGTCCAGATTGCCCAAGGCACGGAGGATTTGTTGTTAAACAAATTTTCAAAGCAGTCAGTCTGGTTTGGTGATAGCTGTAGAGGAGTTGTCAGCTTAAGCTGCAACAAACAATAGGAAATGCTGGACAGCCATGTATTCCTTTGGTAATCAAAATGCATTTTCCTTGTGGTGACACAGCAGGGGGAAAAGACCAACCTGTTTACACAGGCTTTTGGGGTTTAGAGCCCTTAATGAGAGATGCTGAAGGATTGTGCTGGTGCAGGTACTCAGAGTCTGTGGGTAGTGCTAGACACTATCCCCAGTGTGTAAGAAGAGGAATAATAATTAAAAAAACATCTTTGTGTGAGGAATTATGACTGTGTTTACAGGGGTCTTAGGATGAGGGAAGAGACGAGGATTTGACTCCATGTTTCAGAAGGCTTGATTTATTATTTTATGAAAAAAATAAAATAATATATATTAAAAATAATATATATTAAAATAACATATCTTTATTATTTTATATAATATATAAAATAATATAGTATTAAAATAATATATATTAAATAATATATAAAATAAATTAAATAATATATATTAAAACTACACTAAAAGAATAGAAGAAAGGATTTCATCAGAAGGCTGGCTAAGAATAGAAAAAGAAAGAATGATAACAAAGGCTTGTATCTGGGACAGAGAGTCTGAGCCAGCTGACTGTGATTGGTCATTAATTAGAAACAACCACACGAGACCAATCCCAGATGCACCTGTTGCATTCCACAGCAGCAGATAACCATTGTTTGCATTTTGTTCCTGAGGCCTCAGGAGAAAAAATCTTAAAGAAAATATTTTTCATAAAAGATTCTGCTACAAGGAATCATTTCAGTAGTTTTTGCTTTTTAAAGTTTTTACTTGATTGTTACATTTGGATGAGTCCATTGGCATGGAAGCGAATGGCTTCATGAAGAATTAAGGGCGTGGAATTTTGAGCAGAAAAGGCAGAACACTAAGCTAGGTTACTGTGTGCCTCTACTGTGGAGAGCTGACCTTTGTTGTTAAGCAAACAGACTGCTGAATTATAGTTCTTACTGGTTTTATTCCTCTTTACAAATTATTGTCTGGAGCTTCTGAATCCCTAAGGTCTGACCCAAGTGGATCACACCCTTTGTGGCTGGGGCAGCTGATTTTGGCCATCTCTGTTGTGTTTGGCTCTGCAAGCCCAGCCTGTGTGCAGGCAAACGCTCTGAAAGTGTGTCAGGGCTCTGCAGCTCCAAGTGCCTTGACCACAGGGGACCCCAGCCCAGCCTCTCCTAACTCAGCCAGTGCATTCCAGCTGTGAATCCACACGCTCCTGGCAGCAGAGCCCTGACAGATCTGTGAGATGCTGTGTCTGATAGCAGGGAGATGCACAAGTAGGTATAACCTTCCAACTCCTGGCGTTTTAAACCACTCTGCCTTTCTTGTTCTTCCAGCAGCCTCCTTGTTGAACAATATCAGGCAAAGGACAGGGATTGTAAATCTTTGCCTGCAGGAACTTTAGAGATGTAGGAACAAATGCTAAGAATGCTCCGGCTTTCGGAAAAGGCCCCAGGTCCTTCAGGGCTTGAACGTTTCTCCCCAGAAGTTCTTGGAGGCAAGACAAAAATATTTGGCAGTATTGAATGAATCAGATAGTGCAAGGCAATCCAGAAGGATGAGTGTTGATTTACCTGTTTCTCCCCGAAGAGAAGGAGGGGACACGCACGGGAAATGTTTTCCTTGATCAAAGGCCATGGTGAATGACTGCAGTAAAATATATCAACTTTCATGCTCCATTTAGCTACTGCAATGGCTAATGAGAAATGTAGAGGTTTGGTAGTTCTTTGACAGCTCTGGGGGCTTGGAATCAGGTTCATGAGGAACCATTGCAATGCTAATCAGAAATTGTTAACTTATAAAACTTTATCTGAAGAGATTTTTTTCCTCTGTTGTTTGGACTATTGCCTATTTTACAGCAGATAACTGATTCCATCAAGCAAGATGTTCCTAGCAGAGGTCTCCAGTGATAAATCTTTTATATCATGTTGGAAAAAGGAAAAGCTGAGTCTTGGATGTATTCTATATGACTAAAATGAAGATATTTTCTCTCTCATCCCCACTCCTCCCATAGTGACAGATAAACTCTGGATACAGAGGAGTTTCTCTGTTAAATAAGATCAGGGGCCTGAAATTAAAATGCAGACTAGCTTCTGAATATGGAAAATTACCCTTCTTGTTTGGATTCAAAATATTCATATTGGTTGAAATATTAAAAAAAAAATCCTGTACAGTAAAAGAGGTCCTTTTTGAATGCTGAAATTTTCTTTGGGCAAAGTTAATTGGGAGAAATTTCCTCATGAAAGAAGATAAATGAAATATTTCTACTTATGGCTGTAAGTAATGACTCCTTCTGACCCCTTCCACTGTCAGTGAAAGAAAAAAAAAAAAACTCAGCAATTTTCTAGATGCAAACCAGAAGACAATATAACTTTTTAGAAAACGTCTCTTAATTCCAAAATTCTGTAGCATCCTTCATGTTCTGGTAGACTGGATAAGGAGAGATGTGGATTAAAATTGGTTTTACAAAAGCACACCCAGATTAAGAGGGTTGATGAGTGAAATGTAAAACCACCTCAGTTTGCTCAAAACTTTTATCTGTTTCTCTCTTCAACTCTAAACTTTCATGGATGAGATAAAATAGGAACTGAATCCAAACAAGCCGGTTTTGCAAAAGCTCCTCAGCTCTTCTCTAAAAATAAGATTAAAGAAATCCTCTAGACTGCAGGAGATGACTTTATCTCGTTACATTGCAAACCTCATTCCCTTACTTTAAATCTTCTTCTCTCTTACTAAAGATAACTAATAGGGATGCTGAGAACCATTGTATTCTGTTGACATCTTTAAACATAAAGCAAGCTATCAATATCTGGCTTTCAAGGGGTCTCTCTGCTACCGTTCTCAAGTACAAAAGTTTATAGTCATATCATTATGAGAAAGACATATTTCTACACATGCTAATGGAATTTACTTTTGTGAATCTTATTGAGGAGCTCGGGACACCGAGGACATTATTGTGCTGTGATTTGTGCTGGTGTAACACCCCTGACTCCAGCAGAATTACATGTGATTTCCTCTCTGCTATCCTGCAGCAGACAGGAGTCCAGAGACACTGGGGCAGGCCATGGGCAGGAATCAAAAATTCTGTGCCTTTTAGAGACAATTTATACTAATGAAATATGATAGCTAAAATCACATCCCATTACTATAGAAAACTGTGACATGGTGACTTTCCTGGAGCTGTGTTCAGTTCTTTGTGAGATGAACTTACTGTGATGGGTTTAGACATTTGTCTGGACAAATCCTGCATTTTGTTTATAAAAATTCTTGTTTTTAAAATAGTACTGATGGCAACAGTTTGCACAGAGCTATCAATATGCAGCATTCTTGGCAAAGATGTATCTGGCAGGGAGGGAGGAGGCAAATTCTTTTTTCTTTTGCCACAGTGAGAAGTTAATGGAATGGGTCTAGAACTGTAAATACTTGAGATGAGATTCTGGCTCAATACCCTTTGCACAATTCACTGAAAATGCTGACCAACACAATAACTTAATTAGGATCAACTGAACTCATCTAAGCCTCTGAGTAGTTTCCCTGATGATGTTTTTCTTTGCTTTTATTTAGCTCGGCGTGATGAGCCCGTTTCACTCTCTGACACCCTCTGGGCTGAGTGCATCCCCGTAGTAACAAGATCTCTCATATTTAGAGAATTACTTTGGGATGAAAGTGGTCTCTTGTGTTTGCACTAAGCATAATACAGACACTAAACTGTGGATTATTATTTCCTAGTGGGAGATCTGTGTCTTGTGATGAGATTAAGGAGGATGCAGCTGTGAACGGGACCAGTTTGGCTAAGTTGCTCCAAAAAAATTTAACTAGAGTAACTTTGGTTTGTGAAAAACTGGCTGTGTGCTACGTTGAGGAATAAGCTCCCACATAAAATCCTCACAAAGCATGTGCAAAGCTCCTTTGTGGTAAAACAGAGCTGTTTTGACTAGCCATATATGTTTCCTGTGTAAATCCGCCACATCCTGGTCTAGAGCTCACTTGCATATCAAGTTTTCATGTGAGTCAGATTCCCAAGGCATCCTTGCAGAATAATAAAGTCATACATGACCATGTAAATGATACCCCTGAAAAAGCCCCTCAGTCTTCTTTTGAAAGTCATTTCCAAGCCCAGATTTACACATTCCAGTTTCCAAAGCTGCTCAGATAATTGCCAAAACAAGAGCGCTCCACTATGCTCATCTCTAATTAGTAAAATTTGACTTTTGTCTTCCTGTGACAATAGCTTTGCATGTCTCTGAGAAAACAGGAGATTTATAGGATACTGGTGATATTTATTTTGAGATGGCATTTTGTTCATCATTTCAATACAGCCAAATTAAACGCAGTATTTCTGTTCATTTAAACCATAATTTGTGCATTCCTTTTATCATTGCAATCCCTGAGAATGTGGAAGATACAAAATCAGTATAACACATTAGCAATAGATAATACAGTCTAAATAAACATAATAAGCTTTCCTATATGTCTCTAGACCAAACCTTATCTAAAAATACCCTAATGAAGCTGAACCATCCAATTACTTGTTTCTTGGAGGAACCCCTTATTAATGACATTGCAGTGAGGGAAAAACATTAATTATTGGACACAGTGGGATCTTTTACATTCTGTCTAGTCTGAACAGCACCAATTAATACAACAATAATTATCAGCTAGCATGGCAGGCTGGCTGAGCACAGCTCCTATCTGCTGATTGGGTGGGGAATGTGGGACAGCTCTCAGGCTGTGCAGATTTCTCAGATTTAGACCCCTTTTTATTTTTTTGCACTGCTATGTGAGAACTGAATCCTAGAGATATTAGAGCAGGTGGATTTCCCCATTGAGGCAGGGGCTGTTCTTGTGAGAGGCAAAGCACAGGTGCCACAGTGTGAGAAATGCCATTCCCTCCTTCATCTCCCACCCACCTGCTGTCTGACTTTCTGTCACTCCAGGTTTAACACGATCACTCTTTGATAAAAGGAGTGTGATGGTGCAGGCTTTTAAAGTTGTCTGTTTGCTTGCTCCCTTGTCCTCTCCCCAGCTATCTCAAAATGACAGTTTACAAATGCAGAAGCAAATGTTGACATGATTTATTGCCACCACTCTTGCTGCAAAGCAGAATGTCTATCCTCCATCAAATTTAACCTGAGGCAAACACCAAGTATGGGAAACTTCAGCTGGAAAGGTTAAAGTCTGCAGAAGTTCCAAGTGACTAGAGGAGGAACAATGGAAAGTGTTAGACAACCTGAATAACAGGCGTTACTACTCCACTGCCTATAATAATAATAATTCACCTTTTATCCATCCAAGATAAAAGGACACAATGTGAGAAAATTAAGCTGTATAGACATCTTGGGGATATCTCATCTGAGATCACACACCACTTCTTTCTTGTGGTTATCATGATTTTATCAGAGCCACTTTGAAGTCTATATAGCCTTATATCTCAGTTATCTACTTTTCATCCTGTATGTATTTATTGCAGATGGGCCTAAGCTGCTAAATTCAGATCCAAATCCAGATTCTGATTTTGAATTCCCTAAGGTCCGTAGCTAGCTTGAAGCTAGGCTTTTGGTTTGGAATCATCTCTATTTATGGGTAAGAAAAAGGGGTTTAATATATGCATCCCAGACTGCATAGCTCTATAGATGTGCACACAGAGTCCCTCTACCTCACATGCACATCTAGGAAAAACAGAGTGTGGCTATGCATTTAAAACTGCCTACCCTGCTATTCATACCATAGAGAAGGATGGATTTATAAGTGAGCCTTAGCTTTGACATTTTGTGATTTCCTTTACAACCCTAACAAGCTTTTATCCACGTTTTAACATCTGGAACTCCAGCACAAACCCCCTCAGCCCTGCCTGGCATACAGGTAAAAACTACAGCCAGTACAGGGTATTTGACAAGTCTTTGTGCACCAGGGTCTGTTTTTCTGTGTTACCTGTAGCCTTGACTCCAGCAGCAAACAAACAATGACACAGATGTAAATAGGGTTATAGAAAACCAGGCTGCCACTTTATTCCAAGCTCAGGAGGAATTCCCAAGGGGAACGAGTGTCCTGTTCACAGGGAGGGGACACCAATCAGCTACACCAGGAACAAACTTCCCTTGTTCTGAGACAAGAGTGTGTGGGATAAGCAAGCCCTCTGTGACTAAAGGGAACCAGAAATGCTTCTACCTTTTGCATAATACTGATGTGCTAATTAGGGCACTGATATCCTCAGAGGGCAAGCTCAAATCTGATGATATGTACAAAACACACACTCTCCCCTCTCTCTCTCCCCCTCTCTCTCCCTCTCACTCTGACACACACGGGCAAAGCATAATCAGATGGACAGTGGCAGCAGAAATCAAGAAAAACAACTGCAGAAATCGTGTAAAAATGCACTTCCAAGAGATCAGGTGGCATTCCTTTGTCAAGAAGCTGCCTGGTTATATGGTCAGTCCATCATCATAACATTGTCATTTGCTCAGTGGCTCTCTCAACATGCTGAATAGGGACAATCTAGGCTTGCTCTATTTTTTGTTCTTTTTTTCCCCCATCATTTGATTAAATGATGACATATTAATCATAGTCCAACACAGAGACAGACTTTACAGCAGTATGAGTGTATTATCTGGAAGTCTTGCCCTGTTGTTTTGGCATTTGAAGCATTTTGTACAAGCATCTCTTTCTCCCACTCTTCTCTATCACCTGGACTTCCTAAACCTAACGAGGTGATAAAATGCTCTCCACGAGGGATAATCCATTTTCCCAATATAACTTAATTCCTTAAAGCTTCACATCTGGAAGAGACTTCCAGAAACTGCATCTCAGCACCAGGGAGCTGGCATTTCCAGCTCTGAAATACCATTTCTTGAAAATAAAAGCCCTTTGTCTGACTAAAGACACATTGTGTCTGGAAATGTTGAGGGAAAAGGCATTTCCATAGCAAATGTTTATTTCTGAGTCTAAATATCCTGCTAAAATGGATGAATTCTAATAAACTGCTTGTGAAACTGGAGAGGTGTCATTATATGCTTGACCTGAATAGGTATTTCTTCCTTCTGTAAAACCTGGAGCTTCTAATTTAACCTTGTAAATATGATGTAACACTTCTGTCTGCAGTAAATTGTAAGCAGGGACAGTTTTAAAATGATGCTTAAGTCCTGTTGCAACACATTTCATCATGCAGAAAACACAGGAATGCTGCAGAGAAACAGTCTGTTTATCAAGATAAGTTAAAAAAAAATAAAATTGCCAGTAGCACAGATACACTGAGACTTTGCAAAACTTTTTCAGCCATCACCTGCCAGATTATGGAGAAGCAGCTGAGGGGTCAGTTCCTGAAATCCCATAATTTATCAGTCTTGAGGGCACCCTGTGACTTGCAGAAGCCACTCTGCTCTCAGAGTAAGAGGCTCATGGAGGATCATGGTGTGTACCAGCACAGGGGCACCAATTTAAATCAGTCTGGGATTCCAAGATTTACAAAAACAACCAGAAAATCTATGTGCACAATCCCCTTTTACCTGACAAAATGCTGTAATGCTCCTGTATGTTATTAGTCCATGCCTTGCTTTAATCCAAGGGGACACGGTGCTCCAGGGGAGAGAGGAAGGGATGGCAGAGGAGGAAGGAAGGATCACAGAACAAAGGTGGATGAAAGCAGGGAATGCTGTCATGCCTTATTTGCTGGTCACAGTGTAACAGAGGTGGAGAAGGACTAATGGGAGTTATCCCTCAGCATCTGCACCCTGCAGGAGCCACAGGCACAGAGTGTCAGGGGTGCTGCTCAGTGGCATCACTGCCGCGGCACAACACAGCACTGCAGGATTTCCCAGCACATGTTCTGCCAGCACCATTAACCTGCCGTGCCAAGATGGCAAAGATAACCCACGTTCACATATTTTCCTTTGGTCCACAGGCAGAAATTAGATTCTTTGAGGGTCCGGAAGTGCTGTTCTGATAAGCATCCACATTTTTTTAGTTCTCTTGCTTTGATCTCCCAAGCAACCCAACCTGTTCACAAAGATCCCCCTTCAGATCTGTAGCTCCCACACAACTGCTATTTCCAGCAATCCATAATAACAAAAAAGGGAGAAAAAAAATTACGTCTGCTACAGGGGTTAAATGAAGAGCAAAATCTAGAAAACAAAGAACAAACTGAAAAATAATTTCAGATTGTGGAAAATAAAGTTTTCATCAAAAACTTTTCAAAAATGAAAAATGGACTGATGACAACATTTTAATCAAATTTTAAAAAATTATTCTTTGTATAACATCAGTGTTTTCAAATATAGGCAACTTTTTAATTTTCAAACTTTTCATATACCTCAGATAACTACTAATCTGTCCCACGGCTGACACTGTACCTTCATTTCTGGAAGCAGTGATAGCTTGAAAAGAAATCAACTCAGAGCAAAACCAGGAATCTGAGGCAAGGGCTGAACTGAAAAAATGGCCTTGCCCAGTTCACCAAAACAATTTTTTTAAGGTACAAAAGATGAAAGAGTTTTTATTCCTATAAAGAGACATATTTTCATTAAAGCTGAAACGTACTGAAAGGGCCATCAAATAGAATGTTAATTTAATGGGTGACAAAATCTGACTCCAAATTTCTTGAATTTTGGTTGTCTAATTTGAGCCGCAGTATAAACAACAGCACCAATTAGTTCGTTTTCTTTTAAGAAGTCTCAAGCTGTACCTAAAAGACTGTTGTTCTGTCTAGTTAAACACTCATGCATTAAAATGCTAATAATTAAACTGTTACGACTGACTAATGAACTCTGCCAACTATAAATGATGGTCTTGTTAGATTCACTGCACAGCAAGGCTTCCTTTGTACTGAAAAAGTTAAAGGTTAAAGAGCTCTTGAAAACAGCGAGCAGCATCTAGAAGCAATTACATTTTTTTCCTGGAAACTAATAGTTGTACAATAATGTTTCAATTCGCACTCCGAAAAAAAAAAATAATTACTATGAGCTCCATTCATCAGAGCAAATCTGCAGCTTTCTACACCATGGCAGGTTGTTAATTTGGCTTCTGCATCCAGCCTACCCAGCCTATAATCTAGTGTTTTGCAGAGCTTTTTATTGATCCTGCTCATGGAAACTAAAAGGGCAAAGACTCGAGCTTGACTTGTGATACCTGTTGAGTAGCACTCACTCACATCAGAAAAACACTGTGAGATTGAATTTCAAAAGGCTTATGTGGCAGATTTCCTTGGATATAGTGTTTATTCGCTGCTTGTCCCTGTGCATTGACTTCCAGACAATGCAATCTCTGGGAAATGCAGGAAACAGAGCTGGAACTGAACTGGATTCCTGCTTGATTACATCTGTGACTACAGCTACGCTTCTTGACAAATACCACCTGGGTGAGGAGATTTGGGATTCCAGTGTGGCCACTCAATGAAATTGTGAGTTTCTGAATCAAGGCTTTCCTATGAACCTCACATTACTGGAAAAAAAATAGAATTTCCTCTGTCAAAAACCCCTTGATCTTGGATTAATCATTAAAAATAGTTTATATGAGTCCTAGATGAAATATTATTAGACATCAATGAAGAAACTAAGACATAAATGAGCATGTAGAGAAGGGCATCTCTCCATTCATTCAGTTATGTGCTGAAAGCAGCTAAAGATTTCCCTTGGCTCTGCTTGAATTGCCTGCACTTGAATTATTGAGAGATTTGTTGCATTGGAGAAATACTCAGCCAACCTGATTGCTATCAAAATAACTTCTACAATTATTTTCCAGACTATTGCTTCAAGAGCTTGTACAGTGAACATACTGGTGGTGGGGAAAAAAGTCGAAAAAAGATTTTGCAAAATCTCCCATATATGGCAAACTGCCTTCAACCTTCAATAGAAAAACTTTCCAGTAGTAGTCTTATTATATATCCTGATGGGTCTGCTTTTTTTGGGGGTTTTTTAATGCACATTTGCTTGTGAATACTGCTGGTGGAGTCATCAATATACAAATAGATATATTAATATAGAAATGTATTCTCTGAGACTTAGGAAATGGCCATCATGGTAGGTCATGAAAAGTGCAGTTAATTATGTCACTCTCTTTCCTTTATAATAGGGCCCACCAGAGCATGCACAGAAATTTCCTTAGGGTGTTTATATGATTGAGGAATGACATTTTATTCCAGCACCCATTTCATGTCCAGAAAAATGCTTAATTTTTTTTAAATTTTAATTTTGTCCCTGTTAAGAATTAATCAATATGAATCTGTAATGTCTGAACAACATGGAATAAAATATCAGTGGCACCGTGGAAACAGGAAATGTGAGCACAAAGGATGACTTGGGATATCCTTCTTTGGATGATATTAAAAAGTTATTATCCAATGAATATATCATTATATATATTCATATATATAATTAATCACCTTACCCATCAGTGAAAACAAACCACCTGCTATTTTTCTCTAAGAGAACAGCTTCTGTTGAGGCAAAGAATGCAGTAAACTCACAGTCCTGAGGAAGAGTTTGGGTGCAGCTTTGAGCCAACAACTGTGGGAGATGAATACTCAACTTTTCAGACCCAATACATCCAATACATGGGCAAAGATATATAATTATTCTCAGCTTTATGCTAAATTTAACAATAATCATGTAAAACAGGTGAGTGAGAGGTGACTGTCAGCTCCCAGTGTGAATTTTTTCTTTGGAACTTGTGAATTTGACTTTTTCTATGAAATATTGAAAGGCATGGCAGACATAGATTTTGCTTTTTCTCTCAAAAGATGGTCACAATGCCACCCTTCTGACACAGACACCCTCATTTGTATGATCCTCTTATTAAACTTCTGGCGAGGTACTGGGAAATTGGGTGAGACAGCTGCAAACTCGTGGGGTGTCTGAAAGGTCTGAACAACTCTCTTTTATCTCTTATTTTCACCTCTACAGTTTCCCCAGCTCTGTGGTCAGTGCTGTGTACAGTACAGTTCACAAATTGTAAATAAAATGTCTTTCTTCAGCATGTTTGTAGCTGACAGGAGATAGAAAACACAACCTACTTGGTCAGCACCCTAGCATCAGATACCAGCAAAATGTTGAAAAGTCCAGGCAACGGAATAATAAGAATTTTTATTGTCATGTAATAGTAGGTTAAAGCTCTCAACCAATAATATATTTTGGGCTCTTCCCTGATCTATAGTGCTGGCATCTTGAAATGAACAATAGTGTGGATCTTAATCAAAATAGATCTTTGAAATATTAGACACACTGAATAAATGAGAAATACGTGATACCAAAGCAGAAAGCTCACCAGAAGCCACTGGTTTTCAAAACTGACTTCATCAATATTGACTTAGTTTTGCTTGGAGAGGAAATGGAAATAAGTAGTAGAAAGAAACTTTGGCCATAATATGGGATAACAGGTAGTAAAGATGCAGAGAGAATTATTAGTCAAACATAGCTGTCCTGGACCTGGTGTGTTGGCTTGGTGGAAAACCACTTCTAGATGCAGATAGCTACAATATAAAATACATTTCATTGCTTTCTATTTCTCAGCTTCCAAAGATTTCCTGCCTCTCTCTAACATGGCAACAGATACATCAGCTAGGATGCAGTTCATAAAAACAACAACAGTTAAAAGAGTCAACTTTTATAGGAAAAAAAGAGCATTATAAGTACTAGGGAAAAGTTTTGTGAATTCAGGCTAGCTATTCAAACATTTAGACCACCCCTAAAATAGCAGCTACAGTTCACAGGGGCCAGAGCTACACAAATTCCAGCTCTCCCTATGTGGTAAGTCTAATACTTTCTTTTCTTATGCTTTAAGGACTTCAAATAGGGTTTGTGCATTTGACTCCTTTTATCTCTTTCATAGAGTTCTCTCTGCTTTTAAATCCCTAAGTATCTCTGTCCTCCCCCTGCCATTCCTTAACAGATCCAGGACAGCACAAATAATGCCTCTTGGCTTTGAACACATCATGGCAAATTTCAGTGACAGAGGGAAGATGTATGAGCAGTTATCTGGGATAGTTTTACACCAATCCATCTATTGTCCCCTGTGTTCACAATCTTGGGCTGGAATGAATTTCAGGCAAAGTGCATCCCCTCACAGACCACTTAGAATAGGTTCTGTCTGAGGTCCCAGTCCTATCTGATGCTAAGCACCTTACTGCATCAGGACCTCACTGAGAAATATTCCACTTAGATTTCTCCAGGGCTCCATAGGGCTTTGTCTCTGGACAATGGAAAGATGACAGCAATAGTTTTGGTGCCTAAAATCCTCCACAGTTCTAAGAAAAAAATGACCCCATCTTTATAAAAAGATACCAAGTCAATTGGCAGAATTGAAGAAGGAAATATTTAAAAGGAACGGGGAAAAAAACCCTTCCTAAATGATGACCCCACAGGTTCCTCTCTAGCTTCTGCTACCATGTAGGGTTTTTTGGGAAGGCCGCACTTGAAGGGATTCACCTGAATAAAGCTGCACAATTTCATCCTGCATGTAAAGGACTGGGGAAGATATTCATGACAGAGACTTGTATTTTTTCTTCTGTCTGGTGCCTGTTGTTCTTTTGAGCATGGTATAAAAAAAGAACTAATCATTACAATACTAGTATGGAAATCCAGTTATTTACATTTTCTAGGTATTCTGTTTAATCAGTGCAGTAAGACACAGACTATTTGGTGTCTCCATAGTACTCTGCTCACATACTTTGCCATAAATTTTAGCCTTTGGTGAGAAAGACAATGGTTATAGAAAAATATTCACTGCTCTGCTATTGTATTATAATTCCAAATGCAGGAATTCTGTGTTTCAGCTAAGACATATTTGCATAATATTAAAGCTTGAATTATAAAAAATGTGAAATGCCTGCAGTTTATATTGTGAAACATTTGAAAGTAAAGCAGATTTTCACAAACTTTTCTGTAGCACTGTATTTTGAAACATGCTGTTCATTAGGGAAGAAAACACAGCTTGTGTAATGGGGGATTGATATAAGTAGATTTAATATATTCTAGCATTTAAATATTATTGTTGATCATAAAAGATTAAATGCCCTTTGGTTTCAATCCTCTTATTAAATGCAGCAAATTTATTTTTCTTGAGTGTGGCAAGTAAGTTTGAACTAAAATGTAAATGCTTAACAGGCTCTGCCTATGTGCACGCAGGCGTGTGATGAAGAGATGGGGCATTTTCCCCAAAGCTTCAATTTCAACTTGCTAATTTGTTATCATTGTTCATTAACTATGTGGTTGACCTAAGATGAGCCTGAAGGATTACAGAATATTTGTCTAACTATTTAACAGAAGCTTATAAAATAATAGCATTTGTTAAACACCTCAGGTTTCCCTCCCACCGCAGCTGTAATCTGAGGACGTTGAAGGGCTGGATGGGTTGAACACAAACACAGGGCTGCTCACTTGGGTCAGATGTGTCAGCCCAGCTTGGTTTGAATAGGTAACCCAGTCCACAATGTAACTACATTAAAGGGAGTTTCTGGGAAACCACTGTCAGCTCTCTGATTTCATGCTGATTTGCTTCTGGATGGGAGCTGCTGTTTTTCATTGGGTGGTTGAGTAGCTGGGATAATCAAATTCATGTCACCTGCAAGCAAGGGTGGAATGAAAAGCATGACTAAAAGGGAGGAAAACCAGGGTAGTGTTTCACTGTCACCTATGTCCTTAAAATACTGCTTACGTTTGCCATTGCATTTGCTGTCTGTGGAGTTTCTCATGGGAATACTGACGACTCAGAGCTCACAAAAGCAAAGCCTGCAAAAGCTTTGCAGAGAGCAGAGCCCTCGGGTGCTGCTACCTTGCTTGAACACCAGCAGTTTGGAGAACTCTTCAATAAAGGGGGACAGAGTGTCACCCTTCCTCCTGCTCAGCAGCTCAAACCCCAGGGATTTTTGGTGTGGGGGCCTGTTTGGACAGGAGCTGTGCAGCCCTGACTGGCCAGAAAGTGATTTTGCTGAAGCTTCCAAAGGACTTTGCACTATCTGCTGCTGTCATGCAGAGATAACCTAATTTCTACTACTTGATAAAAAAGACTCTCATATCTCAAAAGAAAAGAGAGCTCAAAAAAATTCAACACTTGAAGCTTGCTAGAATAAGAACACACCATATGGAAATTATCCACATTGCTTCTGTCAGGATGCACCAGATGGGGCTTAGGGTAACAGGCTTGGCTGCTCAGGCTCCTCTGCTCTCACCACCCCCATCAGATGAACCTCAACACAAACTGCTTTTTACCTGCCATGCTGCAAAATATCATTGTAGCAGCCCAAAAACCCAAGGAGGGAATTCAGAGCTAGAGTCCAAGGTTCCTGCTATGCAGATCTGATCTCTCATTAAAGATTCAACCCAACTGGAAGCCCACGTGTGCTAACCTTGCTCCTTGAGGACACACCACAGAACTCACTGATAGGGTCTCCCAGGTAGAAAGACCTTCTTGAGAGAGTGGTAAATGTCGAGAACAAATTCCAACTCAGAGTTTCAACAGAAACTTTAAATAACACCATCAGGAACCTTATATGTGTTAGAACTGAACTCAGAATTTACCCAACCCAATGTAAGAAGACAGCACAGGACATGTGTTTGCCCAGAAACAAACTTTCAGACCTTCTTGAAAATAAGTCCTTGGTAGCTGAGTGGTCCTTGATAGTTAAAGAGGTACTTCCTTTCTAAGCCCCTTTATGAGTTTCCAGAAAAATTACTCCTTTAGGCTGATACTTTTGTAGCTTTTGGAAAGTTTGGTAAAAATCCATATGGTTGGTTTAGAGCATGCTTAAAGAATTGTTTCAGATGTTAGACTTGTGCTAGGGTAACTGAAAACAGTTCAAACTTGGCATGTAATCTCCAGTGAGAAATGTGGGCTTGGATAAGTTGGAAAAAAAATTGGTTCAGAAAGAAAGGAGTTATAAACAAGTGGAAATCGTATGCTTCAGTAATCCAGATGTATGCCAGGCAAGCACAGACGTCTGGATAGCCACATGCTGGAATAAATGCATCTGTATTTATTTAAATGTGTGATGTAATGTGCATGTGCAAACATCTCAGTAAATGGTAGGCATGTTAATTTTTCCCATCTCACAAAATAAATATAGACAATACATGAGATCGACATACATGTCTGGCTGACCAACAGAACAACCCAGAGCTCTTGGACACCAATGAAAAGGCTTTTCCTGAATGTAATGGAATATGGGTCAGGGTCCAATGCCCTACAATCTGCTCATATATTAAAAACCAGAAAGGGTAAATACACATGTAGAATGTTAAAAGCCTCATCAGTCCTTAAAAGTTTCCATTACACTATCTCAGATAATGCTTAGTGCCAACTGTGATGAATTAAAGTTTCCACAGCCAGCAAAAGCTGTTCAAAACCTGAAATGTAATATATGATTTTCTTGATTCAGATTTTCAAAATACAACCTTTTAAACAGAGGTTCAATCATCAAATCCACAGGATAAGTAGCTCTGGGTTTTCTTGCTGAAAATCCAAATTACTTGGGTGCCAAAACTTCATATGCCTAAAACTGGTGTCACTCCACCAACTTCAGTGCAGTGATGCTGATTTACACCAGCTGCATGGCTGGCCCATAAATATTTTCAGTTGATCTGGATAATTTTATATATTATAAGAATTTTCTTTATGGATTACATGGCAAAACATTTGTTCTCAGCTTCCATAATGTCAGGCTCTGTGAATTTATTTTAATATGGGACCATTTGTGTGGTTCTGTTATTGCACAGCTAAATACATTTGCGCTCACAACACAATTTTACTGCACATCTTTCCATTTATGCACATATATCCTAGCAGAAGAATTGCCATCACTCCATCTACCCATAGGAAGTCAGATATTGGTGTGGAAGAAGAAAACTGCAGCTGCTGTGGGAAACAAAGCACTGAGATTCAAGCTGTTGGCCATGCAAAAATTTCCACCATAACACTCTGGTAAGTGTAATTCTCTGCATGTAGTTATGTTAGTGGGGCTTTAAAGTTAATCATGCATGTAGTTATTCATCAGGGAGGTAATGCTGGACACTCCGCTTAGCACTTTGACACAGAGGTAAATCGTTTCCAAGGGAAAATGAGGTTTTATTAAATCTGTGATCTTCCCCTCTTGAATTGCCACTTACTGAAGTTCCCTTTTCCTCTGCAGCACTTTGTTGGCAGTAGCTCAGGGTTTGGGTCTGTTATGGGGTTATGTTATGGGGTCAGTCACACACTCAGCCCCCTTGCTAAGCCCCTGCCATGAGCAGCAAGGTGCGCACCCATCTCCACTGAGCCTCTTGGGCAGGACACACACCAGGCAGCCAGGCTTGGCTGGGGATGCAGGGAGGGAAATACACTCTCAGCAGCCCAGGAAAATGTGACCCATCAGCTACACAGTTCCTTTTAGGGTGCAGGTAAATAAAATATATTTACAGTGCAGTTAATGAGAATATATAAAGAATTGGTTTCTGACACCTTCTGATAAATACAAAATCATGGCAGAATTTCACAATAGTTTGCTTAAAAACCATTCTACCACTTTGTCCTACTTTTTCTCTGATTAAGGGTAGCCCATAACATTCTGGTCTGCAGCGTGTTTGGTTTGTGTTGGTCATTTATTAATCCCCAACAAAATATTTCTCAGTTAAATGTTAAAGCACAGAACAATCAGAGGAAATGGAACAAACTTGCCCAAGAAGGAGGCTATTTGTCCTGCTCTCAAAACCCATTCAACCATCTGATAAAGTCCTCCTGAATCCAAATCCAAGTGGTTACAGACTGAGATTGTGCTGTATGGTCTGGTAAATTGGCAGAGCCTGAGAGCAGTTACCAGCACCTGCCCAGATGGTACCTATCTTTGCTTTTATAAGCCCCACTTTCATTTACAGTTTTCTAGAAGAGAAAGTTCAAAGCAGCAACAACTATTTAATATGTGTAGACTTTCCTCTATATGCCAGGGAAATTAATACTTAAAGAAATTTCCTCAGTTGCCTTAGACTGCAAGTGCCACTTAAAAATCCAGCCCTGTTTTCTTAATACCTGTGGGCTCTGTGGTATTGAGTACAATACTCTGTGAGGCCAAAACCAGCCTTGCTCCCAGTTCCCAGAGGGGAAACTGAGGCTTGGGGAGGCTGAAGAGTGTGGCTGGAGATTCACAAGGTTTAGTTGTGCCTTGCTGCCAGCACAGGCAGGGATAGCTCCTGGATTTTCCAACACTGCAATTATCTGCTGGAGCACAAAACAGCACAGAGGACAGGGCTCTCTGCTCTTCCACAAATAAAAGCAAGGCTGGAAAGGGTTAAAGGCTGTGAAACTCTACATTAAACAGTCCTGCAGTGCCAGCAAGGGTTAAGACAAGTGACACGGGAGACACAAGGGGACTCTCCTTCTGTGCTACATATGTAGATGGGTATTAAGGACATGCATCTCTCCTCATCTAAAATCATGAATTTTTATGAAGTCAGCCCTGCATTCCCATAATTCAGTAGGGTGCACTTTGCAGACCCTAAAGTGCTGTCACTACAGAAGGTTTCATTGCTTGCACCTGCTAAAACATTTGAGGTATTTGAGAGGCAGTGAAACACATTTGCTTTTCATTTTATCTGACTTTGAAAATCTTTGAAGTGTTTAATAGTAGTCCAGAAAAGATTTCTGCCTCTTAATCATTTACTTGTAGGGCACATTCTCCACTGGTAGCCTGTCAGGCAGAAAACGAGTTTAGCCCAGTTTTATTAAGTGCCACATGCCGAGTCAGTGTTCATTAAAGGTGTTTTAAGGTTTGAATTATGTAATTTATGAGAAAAAGAAATACAAAATTCCATTGTTTTATTAATATGCAGCACAGGATATACTGCTAATAACATACTTTTTAAACAGAAGTTTTATTTAAAAAAATGCTTTTATAGGGGGTTACAGATAGGCTTTTAAAAATCTCTTTTTCCCTGTTCAATAAAATTCAAAACATTTTAATTCAATCAACATAGATTTGGAAAAAAGGGAACTATTCTTAACCTCTCCTTTTGGTCACTTTTCTTTACACACATTTGTAGACAAAGGGGGAAAAATAAAGGAAAAATTAGAATATTTTTAAGAGAAGTGACAGTATATGTTACTAATGGCAAGCCACAGCTAAAGCCTGCAGTCAGATGTTAATTCTGCAGAAATCATAAAGGAAAAAAAGAAAAGAAACCTCCACATTTTAACCCCAGGAGACACTAGTTTCAAAAATTGTTTTAAATTACCCCCATAGATTCAGAGCTTGTGGGATATTTTTAATTCGATGAGGGCTTAACCCAATCTTTTGGTAGCCCACTAAACTTCTTTTATGGTCTACATTGTTTTAATGCTGTAAATATGTTTTCTTAAGCACATGTGAAAAGCAGAACTTATGAAATATAAGAAGGAGTCTATTTTTCTTCTCAACCAGTCTGGCTCCAGTTACCTGAGCCCAGTGTTGGCAGTCCAAGGTAGGACTGGTCCTGCTCTCTTTCAGTCCCTGGGATGGAATCACATCGACCAAGAGATCTCCTTTCCAACCTCTGCAGCAAAACTCCCACCAGTGTCCTCTAATTTGACCTGAGAATGAGGTTGTGTGAGGCCTGGAGAACCAAGACCCGAGTTTAATATGGACTTTTATTGCCATGGGAAAGTCACAGTTATCCCAACTTATACCAAACTGGAATTCATTAACTCCTTAAAGGCAGGGGAGGTTGCAGTGGGTTGCACTGGTGTGTTTGCTTGCTTCTGTTTAATTTATTTCATTGTTTTGTTATTTACTGGTGCTCTGAAAAGTTCTGGGAACAGAGGAACACTGGTGCCTTTGGGTGGACATGCTCTGTCCATGAGACTGAGCTGCTGGATGCCTCAGGTTGTGCAGAATGGAAAGAGCTGGTGCCCAAAATCAGTGCTTAAGAAAAAAATAATCATCTCAGATTCCATGCAAGTCACTAATTTTGGAGCCTTGTGTGATTAATCCTGCTCATACTTTGGTAATGGGATGATTGTGTGGAATCTTATCACAGTTTATGGAGAGGGATGTATTAATATCAGAATCTGAGATTTGGCTCTTCCAGCAAATGAACTCTGCATGAACCTCACACCCTACTGATGTAAAGGAGTGATGCTCTCTGCAAGGGACACTGGGAGTGAATAATGGCCAAAAAGCTGCAAAATGTGAAGTTGCTGACATTGAATAATTGGTTATAAGAAGTGGTATAGAGAATACACATGTGCTACCAAAACGTCTTCAATTGAGGTGGTAATTGTACTTGATCACAGCCATTAATCTTTGAATGTAAGTTAAGAAGCAGGAAAAAGGAAAAACTTGCAACTATATTAAGAATTTGTTCATTTGATCCAGAGCAACATTTTAATGAATTTTCTGGAAGCATGAGCAGAGAACTTTTAAAAACCCCTTGCCCTGCAGAAAACACACCTTTAAAAACCTGCTTGCTTTGAATGAAACATTACTTTTACAGTGAAGTCCTCATTTTATGGCAGACACATGCTTGTAAAAGCTGCCATTGTTTGTGTGGAAGGTGTGAGGAAAAAAATACAAGGGGGAAAACTGGCAGATGCTTTTACCTTACAACTGGCAGATGCTTTTACCTTACAGGATTGGCTTTAAAGACAGCTCCTCCAGCCCTGAGGAGCCACTGGCACACACAGTCTTGCTGATGCAGCACTTGGGAAACTGGTGAGCCAGAGCATGGCATCAACTTTTGCTCCAGCTCTTAAGTATGGCAGTCAGAGATGTCCTCCTCTGTCACTGAGGCAGCTCCTTTTTGGGAAGAAAAGCGGCAGCATTGTGGTAATTGTGCTGCCATCTCTTACTGCAACCCACCAGAGATGAGGGGTGGGAGGAAGCACCAATGAGGCTGCTGCTGCTTCTTTTGGCACTCACAGAGCAGTCTGAATGCTGTGCCCATGTCCACACCAGCTTGGAAAGCCTCCTCCCCTTGGGCACACACACAAGGAGCAGAATGCTTGTGTGCTGGGCTCCTCACCTCATCCCCAGAGGATGGGAGCGCTCCATACCTCTCTGAAGTCAGTAGGGAGAGGGTGTTTTTAATTCCAGTGGAGGAACTGGCTGCTTCGGTTTTATTGCAGAATCATGCTAGTAATACATCCAGATTACTGCAGCTCACAGTAAGGAAGTCAATTTATAATGACTTTGCCATTGTCCTGTTGCTAATGTGCCACATTTGATTCTCCTCAGCTGGCTTTGAAAGGTCTCTTTGAGGAAGGAGGAGATAGCACCCTTGCTTATGAAAAAGGCAAATTATACCCAGGGGCAACATTGCTGCACAACAGGAAAAGGCCAGCCTCCTCCCAGGAGACATGGCCCCAAATTAAATGCAAGTAATTTCCTGACTAACCTGTGATTTCTATCTGGTTGTGGCTTCTGGCATACAGCTAAGTCTCCAGTTCTGCTGTTCTGTTCAGCAGGTCTCACATGTGCTTTCACTTTCATTTCCAAACGTTAATACAGAACAGCCCATCCCCAACCTGCTGCTCAGGATGCTGGCTCTGGGCACTGCAGCCATGGGGATCAGGAAGGACACTCTGCTCAGCTGTCACCCCCAGAGGGGTCCCTCAGCCACAGCAGCAATGGCACAGAAGGTGGGAGAGCAGCACCCTCCTGAGAATGGGTCCTGCAGGTCCCACCTTGGTGGCCACCCAAGAGGGTTTGGAGTGTGGCTGCTCTTTTCCCCATCACCAGCCTAAAAGTGATGGAGCTGCCACAGGCTGGAAGAACCTCTGCCAGTAACTTTCTACTCAACAATGGGCAGATCTCTGTGCAGAAAATCACCAATCTCTGTGCAGAAAATCACCAGCATGAGGTGAAAGTGATTTTGGTACAGCAGCAGCAAAGGAGTCAGAGGCAGGTTGGAAGGGTTGAAACCCTTTTGGTGTCCTGTGGCTGGATGGGGAGCAGACACCTTGGGAAGAGGATGAGTTCTAGAGGGTTCCATGGAGGAGAAATCCTTAAAGAATAATATAAATTATATTCAGTCTTTTTGTGGGAGAAGGAAGGAAGTGGCGGAAGGAAGTGGCGGAAGGAAGGAAGGAAGTGGCGGAAGGAAGTGGCAGAAGGAAGTGGCGGAAGGAAGGAAGGAAGTGGCGGAAGGAAGGAAGGAAGTGGCGGAAGGAAGGAAGTGGCGGAAGGAAGGAAGTGGCGGAAGGAAGTGGCGGAAGGAAGTGGCGGAAGGAAGTGGCGGAAGGAAGTGGCGGAAGGAAGGAAGGAAGGAAGGAAGGAAGGAAGGAAGGAAGGAAGGAAGGAAGGAAGGAAGGAAGGAAGGAAGGAAGGAAGGAAGGAAGGAAGGAAGGAAGTGGCGGAAGGAAGTGGCGGAAGGAAGGAAGTGGCGGAAGGAAGGAAGTGGCGGAAGGAAGTGGCGGAAGGAAGGAAGTGGCGGAAGGAAGGAAGTGGCGGAAGGAAGGAAGTGGCGGAAGGAAGTGGCGGAAGGAAGGAAGGAAGTGGCGGAAGGAAGGAAGTGGTGGAAGGAAGTGGCGGAAGGAAGGAAGGAAGTGGCGGAAGGAAGGAAGTGGCGGAAGGAAGGAAGGAAGTGGCGGAAGGAAGGAAGTGGCGGAAGGAAGGAAGTGGCGGAAGTGGCGGAAGGAAGTGGCGGAAGGAAGTGGCGGAAGGAAGTGGCGGAAGGAAGTGGCGGAAGGAAGTGGCGGAAGGAAGGAAGGAAGGAAGGAAGGAAGGAAGGAAGGAAGGAAGGAAGGAAGGAAGGAAGGAAGGAAGGAAGGAAGGAAGGAAGGAAGGAAGGAAGGAAGGAAGGAAGGAAGGAAGGAAAGAAGGACAATACAGCCTGCAAGAGCCACTGGGCAAGCAAGAACATATTTACTTCACTAAAAGTACTCTACCATGATTTACCCCAAATACCTGTCTGCCTCTTGTATTTTTACAGCATTTGGGGGGAATTTCTATGGACATTGTAGCACTCTTGCATTGGGAACTATCAGTTCAGTAGATGATCTGGAGATGGGCCACAGACATCACTGAAATGATTGTGCAGAATCAGTGTGAATCAAATGGCCGAGCCTATTTTAACTTATCAATAATGTGTTTAAAAGGTCAATGGTAATAAATACAAGGACATAGCAAAATCCTCTCCAAAAAGTACCTAAAGTTGAAACTAATGTGTGTGTACTTGTGGTAAAACAAGACAGCAACTCTCTTAGTGCTCCCTGATGCCATCAAAGATGGAAAGAGATCATACATTGATTTATCATTTTCTTCATGAATTTAGCCTTTAAGGAACTTTACACTCACAAAGCATTAAAATAGCTCTAGTGTTCTATTCACATCAAGCTGGACAAATAAGCAATGCCAATCTTTTCAGGCTCAGGGTAAACAAATGTTTTTATGCTGGTTTTTAGGTTTTCATTTGAGTGTACTGTTTTGTCACTCTTGATTTATTTAACCTAAATAGTTAATCTCTACTTCTGGTGCAGTAGCAAAAGAATTCCTTCCTCTGGTAATGGCAGAATTTCTAGTGGTGTGAGTAAATTCATACTGGTCATCACATAAAGAAAAGGCTGTGATATAAAGAGATTGTACCAGTTTTATTAAGTTGATATTATCAAAGTAATAAAACCTGTGCGTGTAAATGATAAGTGATATTGATGCTGTTTGTTGAGAAACTGGCACAGAAACAGTACTGAATGAAATACATCTGGGATTAATAACCCAATTCATATAGTAAATAACAGGTTGCACAAATTTAATCAGTTGGAGAATTATTACATGAGTAAGTAGATACTCTGTGGGGGGCAAAACTTACACTTGATGCACAGGCCTGGAATGGTCAGTCTGCTCTTGATTTTGCTGTGAAAATGCCTATCTGCTTCAAGACAAGGTGGTTTTCAGGTTGAAGGATTCCTTTTAATTTCTGAAGTGACTGTTCTATAACAAAAAGTAGAGATTTTAATTTGGATTTTGACTTACAAAGTCATTCAAAGATGTTTTCTTGTAATAATCTCTATCTTAGGCCCAAGTGAACACCAAAATCCAAGAAGAAACAGAGGTAATGTTGTGAATTTCATCCTCATTTGTGATTAAAACATATGAGAAACAATCAGCTTAGGAAAGGTTCCCTCATGAGATTAAAAATGGATACCACCTTGGTAAATAAGTACAGAAATACTTTAATGCCCCCAGGCAGTGCTTTTTGTTTGTAAGAGAAACAAATAATAAATCAGGTTTTTGTTGCAAATTTTTGCAAAGAGCATTTTCTCATTAATTTCTGTGGGGAACATGCCTCAGGTGTTTCAGTGATTGCTAATGCTTTTGCTACAAAAAGTTTTAGCATGTTACAAGACATCTGTATCTTGATATATAAATATATATTAAAAAAACAACAACAAAAATTATTATTAGCTTTTTTTGGATACTTGGACTCAAGCTTTGGCTGGGGTGAACTTTTGTTTTTGGCTAAATGTCCGTGTTTACAAGAGAAACACTGGATGTTTCATTTTTCCTCTGCTTTTCTTCGGAGGAAATGCCTCAGCATTGTATTTACAAGATACCCCGAACTGTCAGTTTCCCTGAAACACAATGTATTTAATACAAAGCCATTAAGCCTTGTAAAACTGTCAGAAATGTAAATGACACTTGTAATAAAACCTTGTCGCGTGACCGGCCCTGGCTAATCAGGGCTGGTGATATCAGCGCAGCTGATCGCGGCTGGTGCCGCCAACGTTTCGACAGCTTTACGGCCTGCGTGGATTTGTGTTATTAAAATTGTACAGTTTTGTAAGGAATCTGGGGTTTAATAAAGCAGCAGAGAAACTACAAAAGGGACAATATATCCCGCTAAAAGGGAGGCGGGATTTAAAAAAAAAATAAAATTAAAAATAAAAAAGTAAACAGAGCGTTCAAGTGTGCGTGTGTGTGCGCCTGGGAATGGGGAAACCTGGAGACGCTCTCCCCAGCCTGACTCGTGCAGGGTACGGGCTGCTCGTATAAACCACTTTTATGTATTTATAGCTCGGCAAATACCTTGCATCTGCGAGACCATAAAACAAATTACAATGTATCCAATTGCTTCAAGGTGGCGAATTGTGCTTAAACTTAATGACTTGTACAGATTATAGGAGAAAGAGCATTACCTGTTTAATGTCTTTTTTAATAAGTAATTCCCAAACAAGTATAGTGAATGGGAGGTTGGGAGTTTGGTTTGGTTTGGTTTCAGTTTGGGTTTTTTTCCCTTTTCCTTTTTTTTCTTTTTCCTCCCCTGAGATGTGAATGCAGCATTGTGAATGCAAGGTAATGCACCCTTTTATTTATTTTGCAATCCGTGGAACTGCTCCCCAGGGCACAAACATGTCAGAATAGCAAAGACGAGGATACATATTCTCCCAAAAATCTATAAATTCAACCTAATGGGGCAGATATCAGAAAAATGTGTTGGGCTGAAGGCACATAAATCACCCCAGGTTTCCTGGCATGAGCTGGCACTGCGTGCCTTATATTTCAGCCAAATTATTCCATTTGTTTCTGAAGATATTTTAATCCCTCATGACCTCAAACTTCCCGTGAACCAGGGCCCGAACAAAAGGCCGCCCACTGTCTTTGCAGTAAATCTGTTGTCTCCCTTCTCGGCCCGCAACCTGGGATCATAGATCACCCCTGCACCGCAGCTTGCTTCAATTTACTCAATTAACTCGAGTAAAGCACTTGTAAGTTTGCAGATGTTGCTTTATTATCAAGGCCTAAAACATACACGGGGGCTCAGGAGCCCGAGGTTACGGCGAGGTTGTGCGCAGGGGGAGGGAGGCTCAGCCCCACAGCCGCCCCCTCCCAGCCCTGCTGCGCTGCCCACCGCTCTCCTGGGGGCTCCCCGATGTTATCTGGCAGGCAGAGGGGATGGGAGAAGCAGGTATTCCACCTCGAGATAACGCGGTGATTAACAGATGTTTAATTGGGCCATTCGTCAAGTGAAGAACCTGCCTCAAAGTCGGTGGGGCTAAGTAAATTATTTCCAACCCTGCAGGTGTTGGACTGGCAGCTCTATTACTCTTCTGGAAACGGGCTTTAGAAGATTTTTATATGAAAAGATAATTTATTTCTGCAGGGACTTTTTGTAAGGGCATGCAGTGATAGGACAAGGGGGAATGGTTTTAAGTTGGAGGAGGGTAAATGTAAATTGGATATTAGGAGGAAATTCTTCCCTGTCAGGGTGGTGAGGCACTGGAACAGGTTGCCCAGAGAAGTTGTGGATGTCCCACCCCTGGGAGTGTTTAAGGCAGGCTGGATGAGGCTATAACAGCCTGGTCCAAGTGGAAAGATATCTCTGCCCATGGCAGGCAATTGGAACTAGATGAACCTAAAGGTCTCTTCCAACCCAAAACACTCTTTAATTCTATGATCACATCTTTATTTATCTAACAGGCTTTCAGGTCTGGGCCCTCTCCTCCTTCATTTTGCATGACTTCTAAAAATAGCCCTTTTGCCTTGGACACGGGACTTTGCTAAAGTTACTGGGGATTCTCTTGAACATTCTCCAGAACATCTTTGGCCTATATTACACCTTAGGAGCAGAAAGGGCTTGGTGTGTGTGGCAAAATTCTTGCTATGAAAGAATAACAGGAGCAGCGACACCAATGCCAGCAGTAGCAGGGTTTACCATGCTGGTAGTCTCTCTGCTTGATCACAAGGCTGCTGATAACATTGCATGCCCATGCTTTTTGTAATCTGCGTGTCACCTACAAATTTCTCAGATTAAACCAGATCTCTGGAGCAGCAAGAACAGAAAAACCCCCAAACCTGTGTTTCTGGATGTCTTTTGTCCCTAACAGTATTCATCTCATGCTGATAGTTTTACAGTTTCTTAGCTTTGCAGTCATCTTTATCAGGCTGTGCTGGGCTTAAAGGGTTTTGGCACATGAAGCAGTTTCTACTGGTGGCAGTAATTGAGCAGACTGGAATGAGTTAAGGGAGGTACGACTGTGTTGATTTCTCCTGCATCATCTAAACTCAAACTTGGGTTTGATAGCAAGCCAAATTTTTCATCCTCAGTTTTCAGTATCTGTAATGCTTTAAGTGGAGAAGCCAAACTGAATCTCAGGGGAATTCACATGGCTGACAAATGTGGATGCAAATGGCTTCATATTTTTGCGTAATATTTGTGTGCAAAAGTCTCAAACTCTTCTCAGCTTTTAATTTTCTTGAGAAAGGAAAGTTAATTATTCTTTGAATATGCCATTCTATTTCTTTTTTTACTTGCAGCATTTTTTCAAAATAGTGGTCTGTTTTGTTTCTGTACATAATGGAAGTTAATAAAATATGTGCCAGAAACCAAAAATATGATGAGCTATGAGGCATACTCCAGACTGTTAGGAAAAAGAAGAAAGAGTTGGCCTGTAATTCCACAGTTTATCAGTATTTTTCCTTAGAATAGATATTACTTTTGGTGTGTTTTCCCCAAAATATCTGGCCCGAATCTCAATAATTCACCCCCTTTTTCAATCTTTAGCTCACCAATTTGTGTTCATTTTAAATCTCTTTTCTGTGCCAAAAAACTGCCTGTTAGACTAAAGTTTAAACCGGAACTAGAGGTTCACCATGTCTTTTTCTTCTGTAGTAGACTTAGGTTGTTTCACATCTGTTGAATTAATAGAGCTGGGGAAGGAATCCCAGCAGCATGGTGCAGATCCACGAATTCACTCAGTTTTATTGCTGCAGTAGAAAGGAGCAGGTCCATGAGAGCATCAGCTTGCTGTTCCTACATCTCCAGGTGGCCACTGGCATCCAGGCTCATTCCCACCCTTTAATTGAGAAACTGTTGCCTGCTTCCTGTAGGCAGTGCACAGAGACAGAAATCTTACCTGAGCTGCCTCCCTGTCTCCACTCTGTAGGGGGATCTTGGTGATAGAACTCTTGAAGTGCTGGGACCTGGTTAATCAATATTGGCTGTTTTTTACAAGGAATAAATTTGTCCATCAACCAACGGATTTTACTGAGTGTCCCAGGAACAGCTGGAAGGTGGAGTCTGTGGTGCACTGGGTAAAACTTATGCAATGTGAAGAAGGAATTGCTGAGCTCTCAAACACTGTTGTTTCTTCCCTTCTCTTCTGTCTGGATGAGTTTTCACATCCCTGCACTGAGTTTTAGGGTGATCTTATTGCTGATCTGATGCCACCTGGTGCTCTGGCTGGAATACCAGCAAGGCTGGGGCAGCACAAGGTAATTTAAGGTTTGCAGGCTGTAACTCCAAGGGAGTTACAGATGCTGGGCCTGCCCTGTAGCAGCTAGCATGGAAGAAGCTATCTTCCCTCAGATATTGATAATCTGTCCCCAAAACCTGTTACCTGAAAGCTCATTTGGGTGTAACTATTCCAACTCCAGCCACTGCAGCGTTGGAGCTGTTTTTGACAATCTGCAATTAGGAGACAGCCTTTGAATTAAAGAGGAAATAGGTCAGATCTTGGCCTATAAAACACAGAACCACCATCTCAAGCTTGGCGAGTACCTTGGGGAAGCAATATCCTGTACTGGCACAGCTGCTGTTGAAAAGCCAGAAGCATGTATGAGGTGTCCTGGCTGCTTGCAGGTTCCTATCTTGACTTTCATCATGATTTTCACAGTTCAGCAGTGCAGGGTGGAAAGAGCTCATGGCTGTATCTTGCCACCATTTCTTTCTTTTCAAATCCCAGTTTGGAAACAGTTCTGAAATAATTTCCTGCAGGTGATGAGGTACCTTGTTACCCTGCTGTTTCTCTGGGATCTTGCACTTGGGACTGTGCACTAAATAAAGATCTTTGTTACCCTGAATTTGCCAGTTATTCTATAGAATTACAAATCACTGAAAGGCATTTATTTCAACAGCCAGTGAGGATCATGCATTCTCAGGCCTTTTACAGAAGAATAGGTAGAGTGTGATGCTGTGAGCTTGTGTGTTGAAATGTCTGTGGGCTCATTCCAGCTGTGTCTACTGGGCAATCCCAATTTTCTCTCGCCTCCTATGTGGTTCCTGCTCTCAAACCTGCTGGAACAGACCCTCTCTACTCCAGCACTGGGAACATTTTCAGCTGATTAAACCCTTCTGCATTGTTGCATTCTGCTTCTCAGCAGCATGTCTTCTTCACTTTGTCCTGTATGTTTGGGCTCACCTCTCTTTCCCCTCACAAATCACTCATCCATGAACTACTGGCATCTCTACCCAGATATTTTTGTATCCATTTCAGTAGGAAATCAATGCACCTTGAAGAGCATTGCAAGCAGGTCAAACTTTATATTACTAGAGAAAAGTCTTTGCATTGTGGCTTCAGACTCAGCTGCAGTTCAGCCTCTCACTTTCCTCCTCCTAAATACAATTTTATTTGATACCTCAAAATCAAGTTCCAGGAAATTCCATATGGTTTTGTTGTGAATCATGAGCCTACTGTGTGTCTTCTCTGAATACTGACTTGGCTTTGCACAAATTTACATAGAATATGCTCGGAATAAAAACTCGCATTGACTTCACTAGAATAAAGTGAGGGGTTTTTTGTTTGTTGTCAGTATGAAAAGATAAAAATATTTTGTAAAAATAAAAGAGAATGTTTGGGAGATTGTTGTGGATTGAACTGAAAATTATAAACACAATTTTGTTCCAACAAAACTGGAAGTTTGATTCCAATGTGCATTTTTTAAATAGATTAATTTATTTTTTAAATGAAATTTTGGAAGAAATTCCAAATTCCTCTGTCAACCAGAGGTGGTTTTAACCCAAGGATTTGGGGGTGCACATTTTCAAACTCAGATCCCACCATCCTATTTGAATCCAGTGTTGAGGAAAAATGACAGAAACACATGAAACATTTTGGTATTTAATCTTCCTTTTTTTAATCAAAAAAACCTACGAAAGTGACTTATGCAAAATAATAAAAGCAACGTGAAGATCAACTTCCACTCCAGAGAAGCTGGAATGTGCTTGAATAGTCAGTGATTGTAATAAGAGAATATCTTTTCTTCCAATTTTGACATCAATAGCACAATGACCATCAGAGATACAGACTAGGACAGTGCTAATGAAAAACATTTTGGGTGCCTGAGTTTTTTTGCCATTGAAAGTCATGAGATTCTGTCAGTTATACTGAAGGCTGTTCTGTTGCAAGTAGTTGGATCTTCTTTTCTTTTACATAAGCAAAGTTGAATAATATGCAGCAAATTGAATGACAGATACAATTTTGAAGGCTAAAACCTAAAACCTTTAAGCAGTGATTTAAAAGCTAATTATTATGGATATAGCCATTCAACATTCATTTCTTAATATTGTTCCCTCAAGAAATAGTGATTTAGTCAGCCAATTATTTTATCTCTTTTAGGGATACTTTCTTAATTGCAAAACAATCTAAAAATATAATCAGCATGCTAAATACATGTGGTATCTTGTTTAGAATGCCATGTTGGAGGAAGAATGCAATTAAACTGTCAAAACGTAATTGTTTCTCATATTTAATTTAAAGAGGTTGATTCACATTTGCTTTTCATGTTTAGGAGTTAAAAAACAAAGCAAGCTACTAGTACAGCTACTAGTTTTTAATAAATGCAACTTAAGCTGGGAGCACTGACGAAAGCTGCCTCTGTCATTGCCATCAACAGATAGGAAAATACTCCTCTTTTCCCCTCCTCAGGTAACTGCATTCTCCTGTTTATGCAGATGCACACAGATATTTTCACCATGATGTCAAACTAACCACCATTTACCTCCAGGTCAAAATAAGTTGGTCTTTCTCCTTTTCTCCTAAATGTCATGCCACTTCTGTGATCCTTTTTTTTTTTTTTCAGTAGCAAACGACTTTTTAAAAGTTGTATGACATCCAGTTAAGGAAAATCTTTGAGTGAAATTAATCCAAATCTGCTGGGCCCTAGTCAAGTTGCCGGGAGCTTTTCAATCCCACTTATCTCCTGAACAAAGATAGAAGCCCTGTGGAATCAGTAGCACTGGGAATTAACTTCAGATCTTAGATGGGGTGGAAATCTTCTCGTGAGCACCACTCTGGATTTCAGTTTGTGGTAGTAAAGAGGGTATCACAGATTACTGCAACTTACTCACCCAAAAACCTTACACATGGGTACTGCTGCCTTTGGTGGTACATTTTCAATTGAATTGGCCTGAAACACACATACAAATGCAAGAAAAAAACATTTCCAGAGTTTCATGTGCGCTTTTCCTTGGATATGTTACCTAACAGTTTATTTGGAAAATTATACTTTCTTTAAAATACTATTATTTAAGAGAAAATGAAAATATAAATTAAAGTGAAAATAGTTTAAGTGAAAATAGTTTAAGTGAAAATATAGATTAAATTAATTTAAATTGATTATGAATTTAATTATATTGTTTCTTGTGTGCCATTTGTATCCCATGTATACTATTACATATACAGACTGAGAGGGTTTTATTTTGATTTTAGGGTTATATGTTTTGCCAATTCTGTTACTGGTACAATAAATAGAACTGGTAGATTGTTATCCCATCTATGTTGCAGCCTTAAGAGAGGGTTGAGAACTCAGCTTAGCATGTGGGTTTCCCACCTATTTGTTGCCAACAGAGTAGCTTTGCACTTTTATTTATTTATATATTTATATATAAAGGTAGGATCTAGCAGAAAAATAGTTCAAGGTCTGTCTGCCTCTATCCTCTAACATCTTCTCCTTATAATATTCTCCTTGTTTCATAAGAGGGTCCAGCTGCATGTGAGTTGCTAACTGGGGAGAATTCTGAAGAACTAACCAGATTCTGGTAAGCAAAATCTTAGAGGTTTACAGTTATTCCAAAGCTGAGTGGACATGGATTTGCACAAAACTGCAGGAGACACATCCTTTACTATAGAAAGAAATCCTTGATGAATGTTTTGTGCCATGGTTTTACCCAAAAATCCAAGCCCAAGCCAGACACAAGACGTGGACAAAAGTCTGGCTGTGCTGTTGATGGAAATGGTGCTTTATAATGAAAAGTGTAGGGGGACTTTATGGCCCCAGGCCCTACCTAGAAATGCAATGTTGGGCCCATTACACATCTCACTGTAATTTGCATGAGACCTGATTCTCAGGGAGCACCTAGGGAGCAGCAAGAAAAGTGACACCAAACCCATACAGTCTAATTTGAGCATTTGGCTTTAAGCCTCTGAAAGCAACTCCTATCCAAAATTTTTTTTTTTTTTGACTTGCATCTGTATCATTCTACCCCACCATAAAAAGGAAAATAGATTGTAGAAACCCAGGAGCCTTCAGCAGACCTGACCTGTACTTCCTGCATGGCTTTGCCTCTTCCAACAATGGAGAGGTGGAGGGCATCTAGTCTCTTGGGGGAACTGTGGGCCTGGAATACAGCAGGAGGCCAAAAGGCTGTTCTTTGATGCACTCCCAACTCTATCTTTGCCACATTTACCTGCTAGCAAGCTCCAGGAAAAAGAAAAGCAATGTAGCTGCTATTTTCCCTCTCTGTGTTGTCACAGGACCATGAAGGTTGGTTGGAAGACACTTTCAAGATCATTTAGTCCATCTGTCAAAACCCAGCACCACCACCATCACCCCTGAACCAAATCTCCAAGTACCACATCCAGATGGCTCTTGAACATTTCCAGAGACAGTAATTCCACTACCATGCTGGGCAACTGAATGTTTAACACTCTTTCAGAAAAAAAAATTTCTGATATTGGATCTGAACCTTCCCTGGGGCAACTTTAGGCCATTTTTTCTCATTCTTCCACTTGAGACATGGCAGAATAGACCAACTCCCACCTCACTCCACCCTGCTGTCAGGGAGCTGCAGAGAGCAGTGAGGTCCCTCCTGAGCATCCTTTTCTCCAGACTAAACACCCCCAGCTCCCTCAGCTGCTCCTCACAGGACTTACCAGACCCTTCACCAGACTCATTGCCTGTTCTCAACATATTTCTGACCTGAAACCAGTCTCGGCTGTGGATATCAGTCAAGGAAAAGCCCTCTATCCAGAGCAAAAATTGTGGGACAGGGCTGCACTTTCACACTTTGATCCTGCAAATCCTCAAGTCCTGCCCCAGCTCCAGCAGAAATGGAAGAACATTAAAAACCCCCCATGGTTCATAGACTTCTGCACTCACCCTCACCTGAAAAAAACCCTGATTTTCCTGTGCCAGGCCTGGCCTTGGCTCGAGTCTGGGAATTTCATACAGGATTTGTATCCCCTCAGAAGAGGCATTAGGGTTGCCAGTTTGAAATATGACAAAGCCCAGCTGGCTCAGTGGAATGGCCTCTGCCCACGCTCAGCTCCATCCACACATGTGTGGGGCTTGGGGTAACAACTGCCAAGCCTACAGTAAAAGAGGCCAGGCAGGAAGGCAGCCACATGGCTACTCTAAATGATATTAGTAAGACTTTATAAAAAAAAAGTTAAAAGCACAACGTAGCTTTTCAAAGTGTTTCTTAGAGATCTCTACATATGTATAGGTGTTTCATGTCTATGAGATAGAGGCTTGGGGTAAATTTAATACAGTATTCTTTTCAGCCTTAGAAATTTTTTATTATTTTTTTATTCCCCCTGAAAGCTGTTGATATAAACTGGG
The DNA here is from genome assembly GCF_047830755.1 of Zonotrichia albicollis. NCBI lineage: Eukaryota > Metazoa > Chordata > Aves > Passeriformes > Passerellidae > Zonotrichia > Zonotrichia albicollis. The sequence continues at coordinate 44,447,577 of NC_133825.1, forward strand.
ACTCATTAAAAACACCTTGTGTTTTGTTTTCAGAGATTCTGAATTTATGCCATTTCCTGGATCATTAGGAAGTAATGTAGCATCAGCAAATGTTATGGAGGAGCCCTATCTTGCAAGGAACAGAAAATTCCTGCTGCATGGATGGCAGTAAAAGGGTGCTTAGCACCTTTCAGGAGATGCTGAGCTTCTCTGCCCAGCCAAAGTCCAGAGATAGCATTCCCAAAGGACAGATACAAGGATATTAAAAAAGACTTTGATCAAAGAAATATTGCTTCTTTCCTCCTTTCACTAAGCAGATGTGCAACGTGTCTTGGGAAAGAAATAGAAAAATTCCTGAGTGATTTATTTGATGAACCTAGTTTTAACCCAGGTTATTGCATGCCTGATACGGTGATGCTGGTTATTAGTTTCCAGTTGAAAATGACCAGATAGAGAACATATTCACTTCATCAATATAATACATTTATTGGTTGTCAAGAGAGTCACATCACACAGATATGTAAATCTGTCACTTTGTCTTAAAAGTGTATTTCTCTATTACAATGTTTCTTGATGTATGTTTTAAGGCAGTAAGGCCTTTTAAATATTAAAAAAACCAAGACAAGGGGGGAGATTTGTCTATTCAATCACAGGATTTAAGACATTAAAAGCAGATGCATCATTTATAAAAGTAGGATTTTATCAAATGCCATAGCAAATGAAAGAATCATATCTACCATATGTAGATATGTGAATTAAAGAAACCTTATTTCCCAGGAAAATTAACAAACTCTTTTACTAGCCTTAAGGTGGATTAGTCCATGAAGCTGGTTACCAGTTGACCACAAATCTCCATTTGCTGTGTCAAAAGTAAAATAGAATAGATTCTTTGTTCAAGATAGTTTTTAAAAAATATTTATTAGTCTGTGTATATAAGTCCATAGCAATAATGCTAGTTTTGAAAAAAAACACATAACTTAAAGAACTAAAAGAAATTTAATTGTAATTTGAATCTGTTCTTTACCATTAAAAACTGCAAGAACTCTCAATAACAATAAATATTTAAATTAGCAAGAAATTTGCTAAATCAATATTTTTTGCTTCAAAATATGCAAAACCAACTTTTTCAAAATATGAAGACATTTTATATTTCAAAACAAAATTTAACACCTACAATCTGACCTATCATGTACTAATCCTTCACAAGGGTCCAGTCCTGCACTGGGGTGTGTGTTTGTTAATAACTGCCCCTGCTCTGGGCAGAGTAAGAACAGGTTGCTTGAGCACCCTGAAATAATGAACCAGAGAACCATTTTCTTCTGTTAACCATTTTTTTGGTGATAGGACAGAGCAATAGGACACACAACTCACTTGAGTCAACATGAGACCAACAGTGGTTACAGCGAGATTTGTATCAGGCTCTAAAGAAACTTGACAACACAAGCTAGAAATGATGATAAATTAGAAAAAAATATTTATTTTGATGTAAAATAGTAAATTAATTAATGTGTGTGTTAGGCATCATAGCACAAATGAGAGGAACTGCATGAGACCTTCCTTTGCCACAGAAAAATGTTGTGTCTCTGAATGGATCCCACTCTCAGGGCCTCATCCAGCACACCCTCGATATGTAAAACTGAACTTATAAAACTTCTCTTTTTGCCGTGCCCCGGGAATTGATGTGATGTCATCTTGCTTAAAACACATGGTAATTTACCAGCTGGTTGTCCTTGCTGAAAGGGGTATTGGTAGCACAGAGCAGAACATGCACCCCCCATGGGCAGTTTTACCAGGATCCCTCCATCCCGGAGAGATTTCTGGGCATTGCAGGGCTTGGCTGTAGGATCCTGGATGCAGCAGCACTCACACAACCCCTCCCCTTTCCCAGCAGGGGGAACACACCCTGGGGATTTATCTGGGTTTTGTGGTAACCCCCTTGGAGATTCAGGGCTGCGCAGTTCCCCTCAGGGCTGCCTCAGAGGCGACGGCCTAGCTGTGCTGAGGGAGCTCACAGGTGGTGAGTAGCTAGCAAGGGGTTGTGGTTATGGCTCAGGATAAAAAATATCCTTCCTGAAATGCAATATATGGATTGCCTGCCTGTGTCTCATCCCTGCCTCTCCCCTTCCGCCTCATCCAGCAGCACTGCTGGCCCATCTCCTCCTGTCTTTGTCCTCTGTCCTTGCTGCTGCCCCTCAGGTGTCCTGGCTTTCCCCTGGCTCTGCCCATACACACACACTCCTGCCTGCATGCACTGAGCATAGGAGTAGTAGTAGCTTTTATTACTCTCAGTTCTTTATTAATGCCACATGTGCTGTTGTAAGGTTAAGTTATTAAGTGATATCCAATAATTGTTTCTGCTCTAAAGTGGACATTTCATTTAACTATACTCATGTGGATCTGTTTCAGTACCATTTATCACGACCACATTTAAGGAACGATTTCAATAGGCCGTTTCTCTCTTTCCTTTCTTTAACGTAACTAGACCTCAAAGGTCCCAGTCAAAAATTAAATACAATTACCTTTCGACCAGCATAAGGGAATGGGGGGCTTTCATGCACTTTGGAAGTTAAAATACGGATTTTACTGAGTTATCATCTCTGCTGCAGAGTTAATTTTACTGAATGTGTGCACTTGCTGGAAATGCTTACATGGAGGCATACAATGACCTGTTTAGTTTGCAGAAGAAAATGATGTCATTTGCAAGTAAGCTTTCAGCTGTGATATTTTATAATTGTTTAGATGAAAACCTGATAATCCTCTACTCCTTCACATAAACTGCAATCCATCTTTAAAACTGCGATAATTCATAAAACCTGCAGCTTAATAAACTAACAAACCCCAGGCCTATGTTATTTTAAGGGAAGTCAATCTTTGATCAGTCAAGCTGAAATGGGTCTGATAAGTGGAGGCCTTACTCACAGGGAGCAGCACTCCAGTTTGTTATTGCTATTTGCTCATCATCCTCAAGTGCAAAATAAGCAGAAGTCTTTCCGAGCTCCTTATCTCTTTTCACTTTCTTCTCTAGATCTCTGTCGCTTTAATCCAGCATGTCTGCTGCTGGTTAACAAGGAAATCCTGTGTCAATTATCGCCAACAACTTCCTGCTGTGAAGCTGTGGGGAATCAAAGCTTTTGAGAGCCTTTTTCACACCAGAGAGTAGTGCAGGGCCTAATTAAATGGCCCTCATATCCTGCAGCCTACTGGTGGCCAAATGATAGAGAGCTAATGAATGATAACCTAATTTTTTTTTTTCCAAGAATTGTTTTGATTCTTCTGGTCAGTTGTGCTTATTGAGTGGCAGCTCATTGTTCATGCTTAGGGCTGAGGAGGGTGCCAAAAGGTAGAAGTGGGGAGAGATACCAATCTGCTGGGTTTATTGTGTGCAGACCCTCCATTATATAAATATATATATTGCATATCGGGAAGGATATTTGTTAAAATTGCTTTGCTGAAATGTGTTGCCCTCTTTCCTTGATATGAATTGCTTTGGTGACTCTTATACACATGTGGGCTGCAAAATTGTCCTATAAATCCCCCTCATAAATGCTATCACTGGAATATTATTTTTACAGAATCACAGAATAAGGTATCTGCCATCGCTCGTGCACAGCTGCCCCAGTTCCTCAGTTCCTCCTCCTCTATTTTTTTTATTTTTTTGCCTTCTAAAATATTTCTATGAAAAATTTGATCTCCTGCCCAAACAAAACTGCAGCTTTTGTATGGCTGCTGCTTAAGATTAACTAACCTTGAGGTAAAGTTGCACATAAAAGAAATAGAAATTCGTGCATCACGGCTGGGTTTGGGTTTGGACAAGCCCTGGCTGCCTCTGCCTGCACAGGGATGGTGCTCCCAGAGCTCTCAGTGCCCTGTGCTGAGCACAAATTACATCAATGCAGTGCCTACAAGGTGCCCAGCAGCACACCAGCCTCAGGAATAAATAAAATACCTGAGCAGTTAGCAAGGTACGGGTATTTACCCAATTGTTCATTTCTGAGAGCCCTGTCGTGGTACATGTGCATGAGGTGACAGACTTAGAGGTACCATGGGAGACCTAACTTTGAATTTCCTGACTTTTATGGTTTTACATTACAACTTTAATGTTCCATTAGCATCGTTTTTTTTGTAGTTAATTTCCTTAGGGAGCTTGGGAGAGTTCAGGCTGGGGAGGGTTTTTTGTTTTATTTTTTAAAATAAAAGCAGGGGGTTGGAGAAAGATGGTCAAATCTGCTCAGCTGCCTTGAAATGTTTCAAAGGATTTAATAGTATTTTTATTTTTCTTCCTAGAGAGAAGCAAATACAAAATGCCAACCAGAATTTATGCACACCTGCTTTTACATTCTGAAAAGCACAGAGTCTGTCCTGCCCCACTCCATATCCAGAGTTCTGGGTGGAATTGGCTGACATAAGATCCTGTGTTAAGATTTTTTTAAAGTGGTTTGGGTTTTTGATGCTTTCTGGGTCAGGTGAGTAAGAACATACCATGGGTTTAAAGAGTGCTCTCCTTTGGACTATGAACATTATGAGTCAGGCCCTTCATTTGTTAATTTTTTTTCCAGAAAAAAATTCAGGAATTTTTTTATTTTTCTGTTCTTGAGGCTTTAATGTTCAAAATCCTAGCTTTGCTGGATGCAGAGGAAGTTAAATTTGAATTAAACTGAGAAGTCTCCCATAATCCCATGACTCCATGGGCTGTGGATTCAGGAAAAACATGTGGGATTAAATTTACCAAGAGCCAAGGAAGAGTTTTCACAAACTACCTCCCTTCTCCTTTACATTCATTGACACAATGAGCATTTGTTACCTCATGAAATTTTATTTGCTAATTTTGGAGCTAATTAAATAGTTTCAGAGTTCAGTTCAGGATATTGACCATTGCAGTGCATGGATAGGTGATTTTCTTTTATACAGCTGATGCAATTAATTCTTATGCATATTTGTGTATTATTTCAATGGCTATAGATTTTCCTTTCAAATAGGATTGAAAAACCCTAAACACACTAATTACAGTTTTTACCAGATCTGAAAGCTCACTTTTTATGAATTTTCACTCACAAACTCCCCCCACCCCACTGAAATACAGGCTTGAAATACCTATTTCCCTTAGCCATTAATAGTGCTGGTGGATATTTTTTAACTGATGACATACAGGGACGAGGTTAAAAAGAAATTGATTTTAAACAGTCATTCTGTGCTTTCACCAAAAGTGCCAAAAATGTTTTAGGGTTTAAAAATCATGGCCCAGATTTTAATTCCACCTTCAACAGTATAAATTTAATACTCTGCATATACCAGATTTTGATCTGTATTTTTTCAAAATTTAAAATGTATTTTTTAATAACAAAACCAATAAATACACCTTCAAATCCCATGGGGAGGCTTACCTGACAATGTAAAGGGCTAAACAGCTCCAAGGATTTGATAATAATTCACTACAAGAATATTTCAGATAGTTGTATTTGTTTTTTCTTCCCAGGCCTAACCTATTTCTTTTATTAAAAATGATAAAGACTTGATCCTGCCTCCATTTAAAACATCACTGCACCAGGTCTGATACAAATTTATTAATTTTTTTTTTCTCTCCTGGTCTGCTTCTCAGATGGAAGTAGAGAGTATTTGCTTCTATTCACACCATACACCAAACTATGAATATTATTTCAGTTATGATTTCCTATGTGTCTGTACTAAGGAAAGAGTGGAAATAAAGGACAAAACCAATAAAGATTGAAAACCAAAAGCATATGTATGGGAGAGTAATACACAAAACAAAACAGGGGCTGTTAAACAGATGACTCGGCTGAATTGTAAAATATTCCACGTTTTGGCAACTTTGAAATGCTACACTTTCTATATTTCATCTATTAATCATCTGTAGGGACTTTTTTTTTGGTTAGCCAAAAGACAAAGTATTCCCTAATTGCATTATTGGTTGTGTGCATGTAACTCCAGGCATAACTACATCAACAAATATGATGGAAAAACAAGGAAGTGGCAATAAATTAAAAATGATCAGTGACCAATAAGCATCAGAACAAAATGACAGATCATTAGGCAAGTAGCAATAAACTAGACTATAAAAATCAGGAAACAGACTGGCTGAGTGTCTAGAAAATGTTAGAAATTAAATAAAAAGACAATTTTGATGGAAACTGGTCAGACAAATATTAATTGCTTCACCACTGAAATGAGTCAAATAATGGAAAGCTAAAAAAAATCCAAACAAGTCTGTAAGAGACAAATCCCAGCAGATCATGAGCAGACAAAACTCCCAACACCAAATAAAATGTTGTTCCCACTTAGGCTCCACATTACCACCTCCCTTTGGGAGCGTTCAAAAATTGACAGAACCAGTTATTCCAATTAAAAAAATATACTAAGAAAGCATCTGCATATTAAATAACACAGCTGTAAAGTAAACATAAAAGTCAGCAGAAGAACAGTAAAAATACCTTTGCTCATGGCAATGTGCTATTCGTTTAGCTGCCTGCAGAGTATCACTCATGAGTCCTTTAAGTACTGTCACAACAAATCATTGGAAACTGATGAATACACAATCCAGGATCCCAAACAACAAACTATTACAAACTATCTATGTGTGAAAAGACTGCTGGAAATTCCTCTAAGCCTCTGTAAATAGCTTTGAGGGAGACTGGTGGAGGGCCAGATGCCCACCAGAGGCAAATCTCAATTTTTAACTTCATTATGGCTGTGCATCTCTTACCCATAAAGGCTTTTCCTTTCTGAAAATGTGAGGCTTTAGTTTTTCTCTCTCCAATCAGGAAACAAAGACAATGTTACCTCTTGGTCCAGCCAGAGTATATGCAAGGTAATAATACCATAAATATGATGTGAAGCTTTAAAAACTGGATAAAATTTAGTGCTTGTTCTTTGATAGATCCTCTGGAAGCAGAGCATCAAAATGAAAAGGCAATCCAGATTGGCCTGGGCAACATGATCTCATCACAAAGTTTACATTTAAACTTTATGTTCCTTTATAGAGGTTGATATTTTATGCAGAGTATCTCCAAGAGCTCCACAATAGCAGCAGAAGAGCCAATACAGTTATATGTGTATTACAAACACATGGCACTTGCTTGGCTTTCTCCAGCTGGAGACACATCCTGAGGTGTATGGGGAGGGAAAAAAAAGAGAGAAATATGTTTGAAATCTTAAAAGGGTAAGATTTTTGTGTATTTAAATTTTTACAATTTATTTTTGCTTTTCAGAATGTTTTCCTTTTTTTGTCCTGACTTCCCAAACTACCTCATCTGTAAAATGGCCATACAAATTTATTTGTTTTATATGTAATCATTAATCAACCCATTGAGTGGAAGGAATATTCAAATTAAGGACAAACAAACAAAATTTATCTCCAAGTACTCTATTATCTTAACTATATTTGGAATGCTGATGCTTGGTGAACTGAGGTGCCAGGATTGTGGAAATCAAAACAAATTTGCCAAAGTTGCTACAGAGCAATGAGGGGAAGGATGTCTGAATGCCAAGGATGTGGCTGGCCCTGTGAAATTGAGATTCATGTTGCTGATCATTAAAACTGCTTTAGGAAAACAGGCACAGGTTTGCTTTCAAGGTGAAGATGCAGCTGAATGGGGATAACCTTGCTCCCCCAGTGGGGCTCAATGTACAGAGCTGAGCAGAACTCACTCATTTGAGAAATTTAAGCAAAATATGGACCTTTGAAAGCACTTTCTATCCACAGAAATCAAATTTGCTGCATTTGGAGGTATTAGGGCAGGGTGACTCTACAAAATGTGCTTATAAAAATGTGAGGGGAGCTGTTTATTTCTTCTGATTTGCAGGATGTTTCCTTATTAGAATTTGGATTGTTTCCCTCCCAAAGATCAGAATAGGTCACAGCTCTCCATAAGAGCCTAACTTTCTTTAAATGTTGGAAACAGTAGGATCACAATCAAACACCTCTACTTCTTTTCCATCTTATTTTTAGCTGAAAACCAGAAATGTAAACATGAGGGTACTTTTTAGGGAAATCTCAGGATTCTGAAAATATGCAGAGCATTTGAATTTACAGCGAAGCAGAGTGTCTTAGACTGATTCCCTTCATGATTTTCTCCCCTTCTCCTCTCTTTTTTTCCCTTCATGTCTGAAACAAACTGATTATCAAGGCTTGCTCAGCCAGCCTAATGCTTTACAGCATGAGAGACTAAACTCAGTAGACATTCTGCTTAGTTAACTGTGAACATCACATCTTCCCTTCCAGGAATAGTGGTTCCAAATGTCAATAGCTGTTTTAGCCATGTTTGATAGGTAAAGTAATGTCTGAGATGGTGCTTCTCAGACCCCAGCTATAAATGAGGATTACTAACAATTTTTATGCATTTTGTTATAAACTGAGACCAACTGTGAAGTGACATTGACATGTACCAGCAAAAAAACCCGACAAAAATCAAATACTTTTCTATGCCAATTGTGCACAAAGAGTTGGATCTAAGCATTATTATAGCAGAGCCTTTCATGTTGCTATAGCCATGGTTGTGTTTGCATTTCCATAATAAAACCTATTTTCAGGGGGTTTATAACTCGGCTGTAAGAAATTTACTCTGTGCTCCAACTTGGCATAACAAGGTATCAGCTGGAGAGCTGCAGTCCTCGAGCTTTTCCATCCCCTGTCTGCTGCAGGAAGAAACGATTTGTTTCCTTACTTGTAGATGTTTGCTGAAATTCCTCCTGAAACTCAAGCGTGCTTGGAGGACCTGTCAGTCCAAGATGTGGTGGAGCAAAGCCTAGTTCCAAGTGTCTGCCAGCAGAAGTCCTGCTTTAGAGAAACTAGGGGAGCTGCACATGGATCTGGTTACCAGGAGTGTGTGAGAGGAGATTTTCTAAAAAACAACCCCAAACCCACCATTGGTGTCCATTCATTCGCAGGCTCCTGTAACTAACTCACTCCTTGCCAGCCATGTCCACTTGCCCGTGGCTCTCCCACAGTGACAGCCTGTTTTGGCAATATTTTCCCTGACTTGGTGGTATTTTTGTATTGCCCAAAATTTTAGCAATATTTGAACACCAAAAGTGAAACTTTGCCCTGTGGCTGGTGGAGAGGAAAGGGAAGGGTTTGGAATTGTGCATGAATTTAGCCAAAGACTGCTCCCAAACTGAGTAGTGGTGGGAAGAAGAGTTTCAAGTGTCTGCCAGCAGAAGTCTTGCTGTAGAGGAGCTAGGGGAACTGCAAACGGATCTAGTTACCAGGAGATGTGTGTGAGAGGAGATTTTCTAAAAAACAACCCCAAACCCACCATTGGTGTCCATTCCTTCACAGGCTGGGCGAGAAATCACTTGACAGAGCACAAAAAAGCACATTTTGTAGGATTGCTTGTTTGGGGAAAAAAAAAAGTGGGAGAAGTCAAGCAGGAAAAACTGAAAGAAGAAATTAGTTTTTTAGAGAGTAGGGGAGCAGCCTGGCTTCTCACAAAACAGTTTCAGACTCTAGGTCTAGTCTTGTCCTGCCATGGTGTTCCCTCCAAGCACAGGGACCACAGGGATCTACAGCTGCTGTGCAAGTGTGTGGTGAGAGACAGAGAGAGAGAGAAGGGATTTTTTTCAGCTCCTTTTCAGACAGCTGGAGCGTGAGAAGTTGGAAAATGGATGCATTAAAGTAGAGCCTGTGCTTAGCTGCAGCCTCTGTGGAGGTTGGTACAGCAGGTAATGGGCTCCCAGGGACCCTGTGAGCAGCAGCTGTGCTGTGTTTCCCTCTGGAGCCCTTCCAAGAAGCTTGGCTTTTTTCTTGGGGGACTGGAGGTAAGACTAGGAGTGAGGAAGTAATAAAATCTCATTATTGCTATTTATTGTTAGTAAACATTTCTGCAGTGGTGATGTGGGGAGGTGCCAGCCAGGTACTGGCTGTGTCTGTGTCTCACTTTTTATCTCTGCGGGGTCTCTCTGTGGTTGAACACCAGGAACGTGCAGCCCTTGGGTGTCTGCACTTCCCTTTGGCTCTGCATGGCCTGCTTCTTTGTAAGAGCTCATTTTGAGGAGGATGAGGATTCATCCTCAGTCCTGCAGGAGGATCTGGCACAGACACCTTGTTGTGTGACTGCATCCCTGGTACCTGTAACACAACATCACTGATTTAAAGAGGGAGTAGGGGGAGGGGTTGGGAGAGCAAACAAATCTTTACAAGTTGCAAAGTTACTCTATCTACAAGGCACAGACAGAGCCAGAACCCTGGGGAACACAGGATGGAAACAATCTGCAGAGCAGATTTGCCTGGAGCTATGCTGCCTTTGAAAGGAGCTGCACTGCTGGCAGCATGGGAGGGGACAGGCATGGATGCAGGGATGCACCTGTGGGGAGGGGACAGGCAGGGATGCAGGGATGCACCTGTGGGCAGGGGACAGGCAGGGATGCAGGGGTGCACCTGTGGGCAGGGGACAGGCAGGGATGCAGGGATGCACCTGTGGGCATCACCAGCTCTGCTTCCCACACACCCTCTGCGGTCCCTGCTCTTACCAGGGTGAGATTCACACCACAGGGGACTAAGGTTAAGGTAATGCTGGTCCTCTTTAGACCTGGCAGTCCCTAAAGAGTTTTTGGAGGAGTGACAGAATGTGATTGTGGCACAAACAAATGTTGGGTATTTCCCTCCCTTTACCTACCAGCAGTCAGGTGATTTTTCTATTCCTTCCCATTCCTCAACACATCTGGTGGGAAAGGATGTCAGGGGCTGGTGGGGAGTTTGAGATGCTGGAAATGTTCCTCCCAGGCAGGAGGAGAAAGATGTCCTGCCTCCCATGGGCTGTGCTGGTGGATGTAGAGGGACTCAGGTGGTGCAGGGACCACAAGGACCATGTGAATTTGTCAACTGCTGTCAAGGTGATGTCCCTTCCTCTCCCAGTAATTTCCCACATCACTTTAAATACACTTTAAAACACAATCACTGCACCCATTGCCTTGCCCTGGGGCTGTGCTGTGCTCCTCACTTGCACAGGGCAAAGCAATGCTGCCCTCTCAGGGAAAGCACTAATTCCAGGCTAAATACTCTCAAACATTGTTCAAAATTATTGTAATTGTCTTTAAGTGTATGTTTCTCAGTTTAGCTTTATTTTAAACCACAGAAACATTTGGTGTTTGTGAGTTTTGTAAATGTAGTTTGAAAATCTACCATATAACATAAATTTCCCTAACAAGATGTGATATGGAATCATAACAGGCATTATAGGCTCTCAAAGGAAATGCTGCATTTGGATGCTTTGTGCCATATATAGGAAATGTACAAAGTGATTGTAAATCCTACAGTAACAAAGTTGTCCATTTATGAGAGAGATGCTGCTAGAAATAGACTTCTGATATTCTGATTGTGTTAGGAAAGGTTTAAACCCTGCTGGGCCAAATTCATCCCTGGAATTACTTCATTTTATTAGGGAGAATACATTTATTCTGTGTATTTAAATATTTTCTGTATAGTAAATAAATTTACATCCCGAGACTATGTCCTAAAGTATCTTAAAAAGATAACCAAACATTTAATTTGGTCCTAACTAATATTTTAATATTTGGCTTACATTTCATATTTGAATTGCATTTTTCAGGTTTTAACTAAAATTTAGATATTATTAAAATTTAAATATAAGATGAAATTTCACATAAATCCATTAGAAGAGTAAAAAAAAATTAACAGAACTGTTCTACAGAAAGCAAAGTAGCCATGATAAATGGCATTTGTTGCAATGAGCTTGAAGCACATCCACTCTACCTTTAGGACTCTAATATTTTGTGTTGCATTTTTTTTTTATTTTGTGCTTTTATTTTTTTGGGGCAGGGACAATTTCTTAAGATATGAATGGTGCTTCCCTAGGAATTCTGAAAGGGACCTTTGGCTCCTCTTGGGCTTTATTTGCAATGAGAAATACTGAGAAAAAGGAATTAACAAGCAGGGGTTACCCCTCAGCTCACTAAATATGGCATTACACTGAATGAGCAAGGGTTTTTAGCAGTGCTGTGAGGTACCAAAATTATTTTTAAATGTGTCATGTCCATGTCTGCATGAAGGGCTGAACCTTTGGCTCCTCTTGGGCTTTATTTGCAATGAGAAATACGGAGAAAAAGGAATTAACAAGCAGGGGTTACCCCACAGCTCACTAAATATGGCATTACCCTGAATGAGCAAGGGTTTTTAGCAGTGCTGTGAGGTACCAAAATTATTTTTAAATGTGTCATGTCCATGTCTGCATGAAGGGCTGAACCATGGATTGAAACACTACTTTCAGACAGGAGATGTTCTCTGGTAGACTTGCACTTCTCTATCAATCTGGGATAAATTCTGCTAAAATAACAGAAAAACTCAAAAAATCATCTGGTTTTTATCTTCCCATTCCCATAGAAAATCCTCTTTATCATTTCAGTGGTCCTGAGCCCCACTTATATCCTGGTGGGTGCAGTGGAAGAGATAATGGGCAGAGTTCCCTTCCACATTCTCCTTTTCCTACCAAAAATCCAGTGTGCCCTGCTTGTTTGGTAGGAAGAGTCTGGTTTCACCTTCCTCCTGCCTCTGCTCATGCATGGACCTCTCTCTCCTCAGAAGACGGGTTTCACAGTGTGCATAACCTTTGCCAAACTGTCATAGCAACAACCGTAAAATGGCTACATCTGTGTTCAAATGGATTTGCTGGGACTTATGGGATCTCTTTTTTTCCCCCCTCCATGTGAAAATGTACTTCCCAGGAATAAGAAATGAAAACCTGCAAGGGAAGGCAATGTGAGTTAACACTTACCAGCTGGAAGAGGGAGAGAGTGAGAGCAAATAGCAGCAAGTTCATTCAAAAGCTGTAGCAGCTTGTTTCTGTGAAATTCAAAGGATCAGTCCCAAAAAGGCAGGCTAGGGGAAAAAAAAAAAAAAAAATCTGTTCGAGGGACAACATCTTCTAGAGAGAGTTAATAGAGACCAGACAAAGAGGAAGGCACTCCCTGACCTCAGACACTTTGCTGCAGAATGAAAAGGCAGTACCAGCTGTATGAAGGAAGATAGTATCTGACCAGGCTGAAATAGCCCTGTAATATTTTACTTCTGCAATAGCTCAGGAACAATTCCAGAACTCTGACTGATTATCAGTCTCATTCATAACAGTCTTAAATTATAAGGGAAATGCATGGAGCACTAAGATGAAAAATGCTATTACTCATGTTTAGAGGTAATGGGTGCTTTAATGTGGTATGAGAGCATGTGTGTCAGGAAAGGGGTTTTGGCTGCATCCCACCTCACACACCCATTCTGCAGGGATCACTCCAGCTCACATCCTCCTCCTGTATCCCTAATGCCCATCAGGGAGACCAAGGGCACCCCAAGGGCTGGGCACATGCCAGGGGGAGCTCCCTGAGCAGTAACAGCTGGTACCAGTTACAGCTGGCACTAATTAATGCACTTAAAAGATGCCCAAAAGGATAACAGAGCCCTCCTCAGCAGATGCACCATGAGAAGAGATTACCCTGCCGGAAGTGGCCTTAATCCATCATCAATAATGTTTGATTTATTCAGTTTTCCATTTGATCCTAAACCTCTGGGGGGTGTGTGCATTTCTCAAAAGTTCTGACGGGCAACGGTAACAACAAAAAGTACACCCAAGTCCCAAAACCAAAATGAAAACAGCAACCTCAGAGACAGAGTCCTGCCTGCTCTCCCTGGGAAGGGACATCCACAGCCTGTTGGAGGTGTAGCTGCTTCTTTTTCCATGCAGATCCCACCTTGGGAAAGGCCACCTTGGATGCAGGGGTGTGGCAGTGGGGCTGGCCCCAGCCCCAAATTCCCTCTCCCCATGGGTGCCCATTGCAGAATGTGGGCTGCAGCTCCAGACAGAATGTCCCAAACCAGCCCTGCCTGTGTGAGAATCCCTTCCCTGCTTGTTCCCACTGTGCAGGAAATCATTAAATTCACAAGCAATTCAGCCTCCAAAACATCCCCCAAACATCCGTGGTACCCCTGTAGCTGATGGGAGCTGCTCATGAATGCCAGTGAGTGTCAGCACAGCCCAGCAGCGCATGTCCAACAGAAATTAATGATATCAAACATAATTATTTGTTCCTGCTGGTATTCTGAAAGTTAGGGGTGCAAAGTTTGGGTAAGTTTTTATGTCAGCTCTAAAATACATAGGAATGTCCATCTTCCTTTTTAACTTGTCATGAGCATGAAGACAAAACAGAGGATGTGGGTGAAGACAAAGATACCTTTCCAATAATTAATTTGGAAGAAGAAAACCATCAGGTCAGGGGATTTTTTTGCTACTAAAGTTTTGAAATTTTGTGTGTAAATAGATCATCAGGCCTCATTAAAACTTGGAATTCAAAGTAGCCCCTTTTGAAAGGCACACATTGATTTGCAACACAGTAATATGTTTCTTTTGTATGCATAATTTGGCAAGTCTGTGAAAATGGGCCAGATGTGCTCTTCCGACACTTTTGGATAGTCAGAGATTATCATGAATCTTCCGCTTATCCAGCAAAAATACAGAAAAATATCTTCTTCTTAACTGAAGAATTCCACATCTTGAGTTTCCTCCTCTGTCTATACAAATATTAGTATAAGGATTTGACAGAATGTGAAAATTGATAAATTTTCTCTTCCTGAGCAGGGCCAAAAGCAGTTTAACAGACTAAATATCCTGATATTCCTATCAGCTTCTGCATTTAAAGCCGTGTGGACATATCTAAGCAGGGGTGTGGATCAGCAGAGACTGAAAGGCAGAGTTAGAGGGCAGTCCAAGCATTGGTTCTGCTACATGAGAGCAAGTGAAATAAACAGCCAACAGAGCCATCATTTGAGACTTCAGGCTCATCTACTCACGCAACATCTGTATTCACTCTCTGCTATTTTCTTTTTACGGTAGACCTGTGAGTTTTGTGCACTGGAACCCCTGATATGGGTACTGAAACCTGGTTTGGTGGTAAAAGCATTGCTCGTGCCAGGAGGGAGCAGCACAAGACCTTTTGCCCCACCAAAACTATTTTCAAATATTGAATTTTTGAAACAAGCTCCTGTGTTTGAGACCCATTGAGCAGCAGCAGGGATGAGGAAACTCCTAAAGTATTGCTGTTTACCCCACACCTCCACTCCCACCCATTTTTCTCTTTATTTACTAGGGCTGCGCCTCTTCACCATTGCTTGGATTTGTCTCCCTTTAGAAACTGGTATCCTTAACTGCAACAGGAAGACCACAATACTAAAGTTCTCTACAGTTGTTCTTCACAAAATTCTATACAGAAGTCATTAGTGTACGTCTGAGAAATGTTTGCACCAGCACTTAAAAACCTCTGGTTATTTAAGGACTGATTCTCCATCATCTTGGATCTTGGTATGAATTTTGTTCTCAGCAAGATTCCCTTTAAGCTGCTCTGTTTGATGACAGATGTACATTTATATAAATAAAAACCTTACAACTTTAAAGAGCTGAACCACTGATTTTGAATATGCGTTTCATAACATGCACACAAACACTCCCATGTGAGTAAAACAGCTAGAGCAAAGAATAAATCATATAACCAGTTAAGTTAACCATGGCCTTATTTGCCTTATTTAACTTATTCACCCTAATTGTACTATTCATTAAACATACACAATGGAAGATTGAAACAAGAAGTGAAAGAAAAAATCTATCCTAACAGCTTTTTCTTAAAAAAAAAAAAAAAAACCTGCCCATTTAAAATGGCTAATCCTTCTCCATGGTATCTGGGGCTTGGAGGGAAGACATTTTAACATGACTGAGTTATTCCTTTTCATACTTGACCTTTTTTGGCATTGGATTTGTTTCCATTGTTTAAAAAGATAGGAAGGAAAAGATGCTTAGAAAAGTTTTGGTAATATATTAATGGTAAAATTCAGAAGAGAAATTAAACAAAGCCATGCATGTTGGTAGAGAGCAGCATCTACCTCCTGGAATTTTGAACTGTAATGAGTAGCCCAGTTGTCTGGGCTATTATAATGTCTGCTCAGTTCCTTCTGTTTTACAAATCATTTCTTAGTATTAATAAAGATGGAGTTCTCCCCAAAAGCTCAAACACAGCCAGTCAACAAGTAAATATCCCATGACTTTGCCATCAATTGGCACTGGGTATGAAGTTCATGTTATTAGTGAGTTTGTGGGCTAGAAAGAAACACAACCCTGAACATGAGCAATGCCAAGGTTCATGGCAAACTTGCATCACAATATTCAGTGCTAAGAAAAACAAGGAAAAAACCCAGGAGGTTGTTCCTAAATGCATGGACAACTAATGGGGTGATGTGGGTAATGAAATCTGCTGTCCCTCAGAAATAACCCTGGTGCCATGGGGAGAATGTCAGGGAGTGCCTGTGCAGTCCTGAGCTCTGCAGCTGAAAGTCTGACTGCAGAGGGTATCAGCAAACGGGTGTTCAATGGCCCCTCAAGGGCAGCTGCTAAAAATGGGCTCCAAAACCCCAAGGCTCAAGGATATTTTGGAAAACCAGGGTCAGATTTTCCCAGCAGACCTCGGCCAGAGGGTGTGAGTGCATTCCCCCCAGACCTACCTGCACATGTCTCCTTGATGTCAACAGGAGTTCCCTGCATGTGGGGAAGAGCTGAATATTACTGTCAAGATCTGCCACGCAGATCTGAGGGAAGAATTTTTGTCCTTAAGTGTTGAAAATGTAATGATCTATTTGATAGTGAGAAAAAAAAGACAGAAACAGTATGAAGATTTTTAAAAGAAAACACACACACACACAATCCAAGCAGCCTTTGAAGTCAACGGCTTTGAAATAAAAAGCAGCCACTTTACCAGCCTCATGAAACATATTTTGTTAACATTCTAGGTGTTGTATTTAAAACTGAATTGGCCAAATTTGGCTATCAGAGGCTCGAATATAACTGGAAGGAGAGATATTATCTGCGCATCTCAGGATATTATCAGTTGTTTTAAATGAATTTAATGTATGATAGCACACTAGGAGATCTCATGAGGCCGTTTCCAAAGGAAAATATTCTGTGACTCACTGGAAAGTAACTTTATTCTCTCTGTTCTTCTATCAGAACAGCCACTGAGGCTCTTGTTTTACAGGACATATTTGATCCTTTTGAATGAATTAATGTTGGGATTTCCAAAGGGATTTAGGATTGATGAGGGACCAAGCCAAACTGTCCTTTGATGGGATTTGGGAGCCTAACTGATTTAGTCTCCTTTAAAAGACTCAGCTACCATACAGTTTGTTGCTGGTTATTTTGAGTACTGCAGGTAAGGGGCACTAATGATCTTGGCCTGAAAGGAGAAAATTGCATCCGAGGAAAAAGGCATGTCCTGGTACATTTGCTAATCCCAGAGTGGTACAGAGACCACCTCATTTTAACTAATGTATTGAAATGTGGAGATTAGTCTCCCTATGCGGTAGATAAATTGCATTAACATGATTAAAAACCCCAACTAAACTGAGGCTCCTTTTATAGTTAATAGGGGGTCAGACTTCATTAGTCCTTCAGTGAAAGCAGACCTGCTCATTCGAGGAGGTGGAAATTTGCCATCCTCTGAAATGGCAGATATCTGTGTGGACAAATTGAATCTCTCACTCTCACCCTTATGGGTGGGATTTTTAATTTTTTTTCCCTCCCAAGATAGAGGGTTTGGGAAAAATGCTGTGGAAATGAAGGACTCTTGTTAAAAATATGTCTGCTTTGATGCTCCTGCTAATTATATCCCTTGTGAGAGAAGTCTGGCTCCCAGAAAGCAAGGAAAAGATAAATATTCTACAAAACCCTTGTGAGCTTATCATCTGGACTATTGTTAGGAAAAGAGATACCTCCATATACACACATGCATACCTTCCATTCACATAAATGGAGAATCTCTGGGTACAGGGGGAGAATTAATTCCTTTCTTAGCAAATATTTTTCTTTGATGGAGTTATAACAAAACTGCTGCTGGCAATTTTGGAGTAACACCTTTGCTTGCTGCTACCATGCCTCTGAGGAATTCTTTGCAGGATGGACTTCATACTTTACAGCATTTCAAAACAAGTACACACTAATTCTCTTTTTTTTCCCTTTCCCTCCAAAACTCACACATCTTTTAAACTCATACAAGAAAAATTAAGCCTATCAGTTCTTGCAACATTTAGTTTACATTGGAAATGATGAATGTCACTCCGTGGAGAGGACTTGCTAGAATGCTAATTCTTTCTTTGGTTTTAAACCAAAGCAAGATTTATGAGTGCATAGATTCACTTCCAAGATGAAACAGAGAAACATCTGCAAGATGAGAATTTACTTGCATTATTAGTGCTATTCTTTCTGCACTGATGAGTAGTAGAGATAATCCCATTCATTATAGATGTCCATAACTTTGCTTGCAGCATTTTAACTCCTAAAAGATTCCAGCACAGATCACAGCCACATCACAGCCACAACTTTCAGGCCAAAGGAGAACAGAAACTGGAAAATATACTTCCTGAGAGCACTTGGCACAGTTCAGAGGGCAGGGCTGTCAGGGATCTCTTCTGATCTCACACTGCTTAGGGCTGTAATTAAAGGCTTCCTCCTGGAAATAGGCAAGATTTAAACTGGTCAAAGGGAATTGGGGATTTTGTAAGCAAAGTATCAGTTCATTTTTTCTAGAGATGGAGATGAAAACTGCCATTTTAAGAAGAATGAGTATTATTCTTGGAAGCATTACACAGCCTCAGAATGGTGCAAACTTGTGACCTAAATGTCACAAGTGCCGTCTGTGAATGGGAACCTACGTGGCAATGCCATTATAATCCGTCATCAGAAATAAATATTTTGCCATTCCTTACAGCAAGAGACTGGTTTTGTGCTCTGGAATTATTAGTGGTCAAGTCTGTATGAAATATTCTGGGAGTTTTTTAAATCTGCTGTGCATTTCAGAGCTGTGCTCATTGAAGAGGACCTCTCTATCTGCAGCACAGAGAGAAGCAGAGCAGAGCTCTGAAGTCAAATTAAGGTGATGATGCTTTTCTGGGAAATGTCTTGGGATTTTCCAAGAGGCTAAGTGAACTCCCTCTGAAATTTGGGTGTCTGACTCTCTGAAGCTTGTCTGAAAATCCCAGGCTAATATGTTAAGAAATATTCTGACTTCAAAAGAGGAGGATATGCAACCATAACCACTCAGGGGTTCTGATGCTGATAATACAGTACTTAGAGGGGACTGCTCATGCTATCCAGTATGATAATACCAGAATTCACAAGAAAGAGCTGTGAGCCTCTAGCACTTACCAGCTGTAATACTGAACAGATTACACAGAAAAATCAGGCAAAAAAAAGTAATATGCTTTCACCTCACAGCACGAAATGCTGAAGTTCAGGAAGAGGAAATGTGTATTAAGAGAGCAGGTTAAAAATCTACATTATTCCAGACTTTCATGAAATCAAAATGATAGGCACGATGCTAAGTTATTATAATGTATTTATTACCAGAATTGCTTTCATATTTAACTGATTTGGCCCATCTTGAGACCTGTTTTAAAATGCACCACCTTGTCCACCTTTCCATTTTCATATGAAAAACAGGAAAGCAAAAACTAATTTACTCAGGGAGACACATCGACTGTTTGCCCGTTTATCTCTTACAGACCACCCCTCAGTCCAATGTTGACAGTACATGATATTCCATTAATCTGCCTAATGAAAATTTAACCAGTGTTATAAACAAATAATTGGCTATTATCCTCTCAAAGATCCCGAATAAATTACTTCTGCTTATTTTTTTTCCCCTCTTCTCTCTCTGTGCCTCTTCCCCCGCTCCTGCCCCCACACAAAAGCCGGATCTCTCTGACTGATGTCGCGGCAGAAGAGAAAAATCCCTGTAGCTGTCACGCTGCTGCTGCAGGCATTGGGACCTGGGCTAGGCCCTAGGGATGCTCACACAGTGGCCCTGCACTTGCTTGGTTTTAGCTGTGCGGTTTTGAGGAGCAGCTGGGCTGGGTGTTAGAGCTGCACGGCCATTCCCACCCCATCCCAATTCCTCCGATCAATGCAGCTGCAATTTCATCCCCGGCTTCTCCAGCTCTCTGAAGCTGCACAAGGGGCACAGCCACCTCTCCCTTATCACCCTGGCTGTCCCTTTTTCCTCTGGTGTTTGGGGCCAAGGTAGGATTTTTTCCCTTTAACAACTAAAGGGTGGAAAACCTCTCTTCATTCAGAGCAATGAAAGCTGCACAGGGATCCTGGTCCTGTGTCCACCTCCAGCTGCTGGGGGATGGGATGGACTCTGCTGCTCTCCTGCCTCCCCTCCCCAGGCCTTTAGCCATGAAATGAGGAAAAGACTTAGATAAGCCAAATATCTGACTCCTTTTTTTTCATGAATTACATACACATGAATTACATACAATTTTCAGAACAGTTTGTAAAAAAGTGCTCACCATATATATCTTTGCAATTTGGACAGTATTTCTTCACAGGCCAGAAAATAATAATTTCTAACTGATGCACTATGACAGCTAAACCAGAGAAGAGTGAGTTGTGGTTTTTTTAGACAGATCCTAACCTCTTTTAAGATATTCTTCATTGCTAAAACACACCTCATCATTCACAGGCACTTTAATATAGTGCTGAACAAATAATTAATTTTATTTTCCACTCAATAGATGTACAGGAGGGGGAGAAAAAGGTCTATATAAAAACTTTCAAAATATTTGGTGAACCTAAATAATTAATTTCAGGATTTTTTTAATTTTTATTTTTTTAATTTAAAGAGAATGGAATTTCCTGGAAAAGCAGAAGTGCCAATCACAGATCAAGCAAGTAGGAAGATGAGGAGCAGTTATCTCTTGTCCTGAAGCAGCTCCTGATGCCTTCAGAATGTTGCTTAGAACTTCAGCAGGGACTCTGCACAAGATCAATATATGGAGCACCTCAGCCTCCCTCCAGAAGTTATTGCCAGCAGGACAAGACAAGCAGCAGCTCTCCACCACATCAAGATGCTGATCTTTATTGACCTACTTTTGGTTTAAAGCCCAGAATATTACATTTTGGGTTTACTTTTGAGTACATTCAGGCCACAAATTTTGAAGGTCTGTGCATGGTCCAATACTCCTGCTGTTGGAAGCAGCAGTCTCCAGCAAAGCAATGGGGAGAGAAGGTGCATTACCATTTCCAGCCATTCATGGTTCTTGATCCATTGTCTCTGCTCCACAGGAAGCAAATAGGAGACAAAGAAACAAAACTTTCAAATTAGTTTTTCTGTTGAAAAAATAAATACCACTGAGTATGGGAGTTGGTGTGCTCATGGAACAGTTTCTTCTTTAAGCCTTGAGGAAATTCCTCTGGGGAAGGTTTTTGTTTGTTGGTTTGTTATTTTTGAAATGAAAAGTCTGGAAAAAAGGGGTTTCAGCCATCTCTAGGATCAATGGCATCTGCCTGGGAAAGGTCCCGCACCAGCTGCTCCCTGGGGTGACAGGGAACCACCAAAGAAAGAGCAAACCTGAACACGCTCACCCCAGGTTGTTGGAGTTCCTTCTCTTTGTTGGAGCAGGAGCAAATCAGACCCTGTGGAGGTGATATTGCCAAACCCGTGGGAGTGATGTGAGGCTCCAGGTCCCAGGGTGTGTGGCTTGTGAGATTTTCCTACATTCCAGGGAAAAGTGTTCCAGGGGAGAGGGTTAACAAACCACTCGTTTGGCTCATGAGCCCTCATCCCCTCAGAGGAAGAGGAGCCATGGGAGATGTGGGCTGTCCACTGGGGCCTTGCTCTGCCCTCCTCAAACAGGGATGGAAAAAGCCTCCAAAAGCCTGGCTCCAGCCTGGGAAGTCATCCAGTCCAGCAGAGATCTGAGCTCTCCACTTTTGAGAAGACAAGCAAGACCACAACCAGCACTGCATTGATCTGCAAGTGCTCAAACCAAGAGCAGAACTAAGATTTTTCCTATAATGACAAATTAATTCTTGCTTTCATACTTTTATTAAAATAAGCATCTTCTATCTTTTAACTAGACCTGACATATGCTTACATAGATACAACACACCCTGTAACCTAATCTGCCAGCAATCTTGAAGCAATTAACTCCTTCTAATCTTTAGCTAACAAAGCCCACCATGCAAAAGGTCCCTGGAGAACGGCACTCCAAAGCTCCCTCTGACTGGTTTTGTATTATTTGGTGTGTAGGAGCTCATTGGAGTGCTCAGAGAGCAGGGATTCATTTGAAACAACAAAGATAAATCATCACAGATCATAAGATCTTCATTAACTCCTTATTTCTCTACTAATTAACACAAAAGAAATGACTTGAATGGTTGACAGGCAGCGAATGACCCACAGCTCTGTGGTTAATAGGATGCAAATGATGCCTAATGAGGGTCTCTAGCTGCAGCCTGGGCATCTGGCCTACTATTTTTGTTGGGGATTTAGGGTGGGTTTGAGATGAAAATAGTTTAACCAATTACATAGGCTGCTGCTGGGTTCGTAGTAAAGTCTATGAATTTATGGGTGCAGCACTCAGAAGAATTAGCTTAAACTACTCATCAACAGGTTTGGATCCACACAAAGCACTTCACAGACGAGAAATATTTCTTTCCATGAGACACAGTAAAAACAATCAAATATTTCATGGGCTGTGTTTTTGGTTTTTTTCCTCTGGGCAACAAAAACAGTTAATTTATGAATTCCTAATGACCTCTCAGTTTACAAGGGAGACAGATTCCCAAACAACTGCAATAGTGGCCTTTAAAAGTCTTCATTCAAATCTGTGTCCCATGTCTAATCAAAAACAAATTTGGATTGCTCTGAATTTTTTTTACAGAAACTATTTCCAGCTGAGTCTTTATGATTAATTAGCAGGCTTTCAGTGAAGAGACACACCACCATTAAAAAACCTCTACAAGTCACTCCCTCAATGACAGAAAGCTTTGGAGCAGGTTCAGGTTGAGCTTTTGATTCAACCACTTCTAATGGTTGTGCTTTTTCCTCTGTTTCTTCTTTGTACATAAAAAAGTAAGGGCTGGTGTAAGAGTGGAGTGTGGTGATTTCCTCTGTATGTTCATGTTCTGCTGTGGCTGCAGGGTGGCCAAAATTCCTTTATTTTCCAGCATTCTCCAGCCAGAGCTTATCAACCTTCCTGATATGGTGGTGCAGCCACTCACCTAATCACTTTTATTACTGGCTGCATGAGCCAAGCCGATGAAAATAGTTTTAAACAGGTTCCAGAGCAGAGCTTTGCTATCACAGGTCCCTTTGAGTGAGGGCAGAGAGCTCTGGTATTGCTCTTTTCCAGTGAGAGAGGTCACCCAGCTGCCAAGGGCACTCCTGCAGCCTGGAGGATGCTCCTGCTTGGGGAAGGAGGTGCAGGGATTTACAGCAGGACTCATCCATGGGCTGGGATAGGCTTGGAGCAGTCTCTGAGGCTCCAGGCCAGGCTCCTGTGCCACCAGTGCCATCACTGAGTGTCTGACACTCTTCCTAGGCAGTGTCTGTGCCACCCACTCTGCTGAACGAGGTGTTACCCCTGTGGTGCTGCTGCACGAGAAAACAGTGACAGCAAAGCACCTGCAGCTCTCAAAATTCTTGTATCACTTCAGTTTTCCTTCTTTTTTCCTTTCTGTTTGTGTTAAACCCAAGAGAACAGGTTTGCTATTTAGAGGCTCGTTTTAATTAATGTGTTTAAATACTGCCTTTCATGCTTCAAACCAGCCACGGAACAGGACCATGAAACAAAATAGATCTGAAGGACTTGAAGTGAGAAGCAAAATCTATTTTCATTCTGTAGGTGGATTAATATGGAAACAACCAAATGGAGTTCTTAATTTAAACATGTAAAATTTGAATGTGATCCTTTTCTCTCAAAAAATTCTACAAAATCTGAATGGCAGTGGGGTACAGACAGTGTTTCATACACACAAATTCTGTTTCAAGGGCCCAAATTCTGTATTATTTTCCAGCCACATCTACTGTAGTTTATCTGAAAAACCTTAGAGTGTTTATATTCTTACATAATCACTTCTACCAAATGTACAGTTACAGTCCTGTGAGAAAATCAAGTATTTAATACCTTCTTGAGTTCTATTCTTTAAAATAATAATCGCCTTTTGTTTTTAATGTAGGAAGGAAAAGAACATAGAAAGAAAGAAGACCAGAGAATACATTTTCTTTAACATAAACACAAGTTGAACAAAAATACCCATCTCCCCTGGCTGATCAGCAGGCTGGCTCTGCAGAGCCCTTACGTTTCCCATTACTGTCAGTGTGCATGCAGGAAGCGTCAGTCCAGGAGCATTCAGCCATATATCATTCCCACTCCATCTTTTTATTGGATGCCTTCCATCCCCAGACGAGAAGCAGAGCACACAAGGCGTGCAGGGTGACGTGCAGGAGGCACAGCAAAAGCTGCTGCAGCACCACCTTTGCTGGACATGGGCTGCTCGTCCCGAGGCACTTAAGGGATTAATGAAATGAAATTGTTTTTTGGACTCGCTGCACTCTCTCTTATCTTTTAAATCCATAATGTCCCACGGAAGGCAAAATGTAGTAATTTTAGTCAGCAGCCTCTCATTAATTTTCTACCTTTGGGGGAAGGCACATTTATAAAAAGAGGGGCTGTGTGGAGGCTAAGCTCAGCACATTGCTTTTCACTTAAAGAGCTCAGCATGGCACAGCAGAGACAGAGGCGTAACACGCTTCAAACGAGAGCATTCTTTCAGAGAGGAAGGAATATCAGCTCTGTCTGCAGCTAAACACATCTTTATATATATATTTTTATACATGTGTGTTTATGCACACATATATACAAACCTATGGAGTCATCAGTTTTTGAAGATAATCTTTCAGGTTAAGTATTTTCCCACATTAAACTGATAATTATCCCCTCCTTTTCTTCCTCTGTCCCCAGACACCAAACAAGCTGGATTTTTGCTTCATGTATTATTTATGGAAAGGAATTAATATGCAGATTCACAAAAACTTAAAAACTCATAATTATTCATAAAGGGCTTTAAGGTTATTTAGTACATATTTATGAAACTTTATGTTTGCTAGGAACTGTGTTTGAAAGTGCTATGGAAGGGTGTTGACTGAGGTTAATTACTAGCATCGAGAGTAATCTGAAAATGATCAAACTCTTTGAATGAAAATATTTGTCAGTATTTCTGATCTATATTTAAGTGAAGTAATGGACATCAATAGCCTTGCAAATATATTCGGGAATGGCTCTGCAAGAAAGAAGATATGCATATCTAATGCAAACAACCAATGAGGAAAATGTCTAGTTAGCCACCTTTGATCGCTTGGCAAATGTAATAAATGATAGAGATTTATCCTGTTTGTTGTCCATCTGTGTTGAGTTATGCTCTTATACATCCACACTCTAGTCTAGAAATTACTAGGAGCAATTTAAGGAAGCCAGAACCCTCCAACCTTTTCTGGACTAGGGTTCAGAAATGAGGTGTGAGCTATTCATGATTTCTCTAGAAGTTACTTAGGATAAGTACAGGCTGTATGTAAATAATACATTATATTGGTTTTATATTTACATAAATCTTTCCATCTTATGCATAATTAACTTTCTTTCTAATCCATTGTGCTCAAAGGTTGGAAACCTATAAAATGTGTTATGGGTTACGTGATGTCAAACAAGCAGCAGTGGCAGCAGTTCTGGAAGGCAGGAAGCACCCAAAATGTTATCACAGCTATAATGCTGCTAAGAGTGCTAAAGAAGATGGATTTTATGACCTTGATGAGTGCATTGAAACCACTGGAGGTGCAGAGGTGTGGTGCATGTGAGTGGGTCTGTGGGGGCTCATGGGGCTGGGATTGGTTTCTCTTAGGGAATAAGGGTCCTGGAAAGGCCATGGGGGCTCTGGAGTGACTCTGGAGTATGGCACACAGGTGTGTACAACAGTGGGATGTGTTGGTGTTCTCACACACTGCAGCTTCCTCAACCCATGCTTTTCTTCAGATGTGTATCCATTGAGGAGCTCATCAACCAGAATCTACTGCATTTAAATAAATACTGTACATATGGTTATTTATTCGATCATTCCATGTGAAAGTTGAAAAAAACCCACTAGAAAGATCTAGATACTGATTAAACAGCAAATGATACCTCAGTCCTTGGCAGGAATTGTATGGGATGCTTTGGGAGATGCTCTAGAGACATGCCAGGCACTTCTCACATTAATCTTTTGGACTTTGAAGACACAGGGTTCACTTGCAGTTCACTGAACACTGCTCTGCCTTTTTGGCATTCTTGGATTCCTCCATCAGCCCTCGAGGGATGCACAGGGACCCCCTTGTCCCTCAGCATCTCTGCAGCTTCTCAGCGACTTCATCTCTGGGGCAGTTCCTGCATCTCTGTTCTGCCATGGGCTAACACAGACTTCCATGAATAAAATCACTAAGCCAGAGTGTATCAGGCTCTTCCTCTTCTACTGTGACCCTACTCTGAATCTAGGGAGAAAAAGGAGACAGCAAACTCCTCTGCCACAGAAGAGGGCAGATCAGCAGGCACAAAGTCTCTTTCTTACACTGCTCATGGAGGAGCAGTCCTTGCCAAAGATATTTTGAAATAAATGGAACAATAATATAGCCATAATGGTTGCCCTAAGTGCAATGACTATAGCCTGGATAGATTTGTAATCTCTTTTAATAAATACATTAAATTATTTGAAATAATGTTCTATTTGCCAACAGCTTATTCCATAAATATATATGGAATATAAAATAGGAGAGATTCCCTGACATAATTAAAATTGTACAGCCAAGCAGGAGGCAGGGAATAGTGTTATCTTTTCAGCTGCAAAATATTTTACAGGAATATTTCTCACAGACAAACCTTCTATTTACCTTTAGGGGTGGCATAATTGCATACTGAAGAGAGAGCAGCTCTGAGGCAGCGATGTCTGGTGCCTCCATCTCCCACCCCCTGCTCCAAGGGGAGCTCAGCCAAATAAACTGCACCTCCCTTCCCACCAGGGCCAAGCATTCTCCCTGCCCCAGACACCTGCACAGAGAGAACCCCAAATGCCACACTGAGATCTCATTCACCTTGCAGCCAACACACACCTTTGCCCAGGGTATATTCTGGATATTCATCCTCCTCTGTGGCAAGGGGCGAAATGCCACAAAACCCACGTTGTTCATTTGGGCTCAAGGTGCTCATCAGGGGTTCTGGGGGGCTTTTTGCCCACAATCATCATCTCCAGAAATTCCAATGCTCTCTAAGAAGAAATATTTGGCACCTGACAAAAGGAGCTGAAGGTTACAGCAGTGGGTTTTTTTCTTCTGTGCAGACTGATTATTAGACAGGGTTTTATATGTGCTGTTCAAATGGCTTATATACATTACTTCAAAGGATTAAGTTTGCATTACAAAATTATCAATAACATGGTAAATTATTGATTAGGACTATTCTTAACTTCTAATGTGTGGTGTTTGGGGCACTGGTGACTCATATGCAGGATAACACAACGAGGAGCAATCAATGCCATTATAGGATCCCATAAATATCTGCATATCTGTATATTGCATCATCCCACCTAGAAAAACCTATTAGTAACACTGACTTTTCACTAGCTCAGAAAATTCATTTGGAGGATCTGTCTCTTTGCACCATAAGCTATTATGTCTGATATTAATTTATTTCTCAAGGATTGCTACCAAAAAAAGTAAATAACTGAAAACAACAGAAGTTTCCAGACTCAGATGATTTAAGGAGTCCTTCTGAATTTTAAATATCTTTATTGAAGCACAGAGTGATAGATGAGTAATGTATGTCCAACTCACAGGTAATTCCCAGGTATGCCATGGAACCAGGCAGGCAAAATTTACTTCAAGCAATGAAGTGAATAAAGAAACACTCCACTGATCTGTGTTCCTGTTTCTGAACTTCCTGCTTTAAAACCCCAAACCCCAAGAAAGACAGGATAAAAAGTTGTGCATTACTAACTGAGGTGATGTTACTGAGAGCTTGTCTTGTGCTCAATGACACGCAAGGCATCACATTCAGCTTCAGAGCTGCTGCCTGCAGGAGGGCCTTCAACATGCACAGGAAGTGTCCACGTGGGGAATTATCACAAAGCAGGCAAGCTGCTGCAGGCTCCCACCATCTCTGTGTGCTGCCTTCCCCAGAAAAGCCTTTCCAGAGCTAAACCACCAGGCTGGGAGGTGGGAATGATGGCACAGGCCGGGGAACAGCAAACAGTGTGTGTAGAGTGTAAGTGATACAGGGGAAAGGAGAAGCCAATGCAAATCTTTTCTGCAGAGGTCACTCATTGGTGTTTTTGTAGCCTCCTCAGGGTGATGGACAGACTGCAGTTTGTTCCACAGCCAGGTGCTCTCTGAGGAGCCTGAGTTGTTTTCAGCTGCTTTTCATGACCGGGCAGCGGCTTCAAGGTGATGTGATTCCTTCAGACCTGTTGACTTCTGAAAGAGGAAAACAAACAAGGCAGTGACTTCCTGCCCTGTCCCCTTCCCTGGGGGACTTTAAGTGGTCCCACTTGGAATCCCCTATCCCCTCTCCCCACCAGAGCAGAAATCACCTAACACCAAACCTGTGACTTCCACATTTCCTTCTCTCTGCACCAGGCATGGTGGAAAACAGGATCTAAATGCATCAGGCAGCAGGTTAAATTCCAATAAAGCTTAAATATCCTGCAATGACATCATGCCAGCCCTGTGTGCAGACTGTATACATACAAAAATGTAAAATATGGTGTAGCTGGGTGTGTGGGCACAGGCAGGACAGATGATCCTGCATCCATTCCACACCTGCACACCTACACAGCCCTTATTTACATAGCTGTGTGCATAAAATACACTGCAGTGTATTCTCTCATTACCTTCAGTGGGTTTTGGATCTGATCTACCTCACAAAAGCACTGAGTTGTGTTTCATACACACAAATTGTATTTATGTAGGTACCCTGTAAATATACATCCTATCTTTGGTGGAGGAGTGGCTGAATTAATATATCAAAGCAGTGTTGATAGCAAAAGCAGTTTCTCAGCTTTACCCTGGATTCTTTTTTTTCTTTTTTCTTTTCTTTTTTACCTTTTTTTTTTTTCTGTGAAGCCCACAGTGCACATTTTGAGGAACTTAAATACATAATTCAAATCACATAACTTTTCAGACCAAACACCATACCAAATTTGCTAAGAGATGCTGCAAAAAGCTAAACCATGGGTACTTGCAAAATACAGGAGAACTATGCTAATTGGAGAATTGTGTAATTTAAAATGATCCAAATGTGTCCAGAAAATAATTATTATATTTTCATGTATTAAATTAGAGTTTTAAAAATTTTCCCTGAAATTGCGCTGGATTGAAACAAAAATGAAACCACATTTAAACACTAAATTTAAAGAAACTGTTAAATAAGCATAATAGCTATGCATTAGTCAATCCATATTCTTGAACATCAGTTCTATCTCTTGCTATGACAAATGTTTAGGATGCAGCAATGCATTTCCTAAATATAAGTTTAATGGGGGTGAAACTGCTCCTAAACAAAGCAATCCTAAAGGCATTGCTTACATCATTTCCTGTTTATTATTTGGAGTTATTTCCATTTTCAGTGCTTGAGTGATGCTCTTGACCTCTGCCATC
Organism: Zonotrichia albicollis; assembly: GCF_047830755.1. Lineage (NCBI taxonomy): Eukaryota > Metazoa > Chordata > Aves > Passeriformes > Passerellidae > Zonotrichia > Zonotrichia albicollis. Next base: position 44,477,070 of record NC_133825.1, read on the forward strand.
TCCTGCATTCTGCATTGATGGCCAGAGATAGTCCTGGACCTCATGGAAGAAGTGAAGAATTTGGCTGATCTCACAAACAGCCAAAGCCAATGGAAAGGCTCCCAGTGGGTTTTGGATGCCTCCCATCCCATAGCCAGGCTGCATTCTGCACACCCTGAGCTGCCAGGCTGGCATCAGGATCATGGTCAGATCTGCTCTGTGCAGCACCAGGTGCACAGCCCTCCACCGCTGTGCACGCAGCAGATTAAAGATCCAACTGTGAGGAGCTGCTTTGTTCACTCAGACTCCAACCTGAACTTCATCAAACACAGCCTTGCAGTGTGAGCTGGGCTGGAGATCTGTGCACAGACAGGAAGCAGATGGGATGCCTGAATTTGTGCCTCAGATGCAGCAGAGCACAATGGGGTCTTGCAAGGAAGACACACAAAATCCTTCCAAGCAGGGTAATTTGTAGGTGCTCTGCTAGTCTTGCACCTCTTGTGCTCATAATTAATACAAGCAGTGGAAAATTTGACTGAAGATCTCTTAGTGGCTTAACAGAAAAATCAAAGTTTCATGGTTTATTCATAATTCAGACTGTGGAATGTGGAGGAAAATATGAGGCAATGCAATGCAACCCACAACAGGCAGCATGTCACTGTGCCTGGCCTTTGTTTTCAGACAAGACAGTCATTTGTACTGCTATTTTTAGGAAGGTGTTTTCACCTCCTGTGCTCCTATTTGGTCCCTCATTGTGAGCATTTGGGAGCAGGACCTTTCTCAGCACACCCTGCCCAGCACAGAGATGTAGAGAACAGAAAAATCAGCCAAAAACTAAAGAAAATCAAGGACAGAAAGTATCATGCTCCCAAAATACAGAAAAAACTCGGCAGGAGCTGAAGGAAATATTGCTGCAGCTCCTCAATAAATTAGGATATTCTGACACAGAAACAGGCGCTAAAATGAAGCAGAGGTGCCAAATATTAGAGAAACTGTGGTCAGCCTTTGAACTCCTGCAAATAACAGACACTGGAGTATTCAAACACCACAGGAACTCATATCAGCTGGGGAACTCCAGCATAATTTAGTCTGAAGTTATTCACAAACATTATCAATATTTCTGAGTTTACACTCGCACCTTTGACTGTTGACTTAAAGCATCCAGTCTGGTTCATACTACTGGAAATGTTTACACTTTGGAATCTATTATGCATAGAAAAATTAGGGATTATCTTTGACCTGGGTCCCACATATTTTTATGCAAAACTAAATAATAGGGTTATTTATTCATTTAATCAATTCCATATATTTGCCATAAGCAGGCTTGATTTCTTCTGAGGTCACAATCAACATCACACTTTCAGGAAGACATATGGTTTGACTGCTAACACAGATATCCCAGTCAGCATCCAAACAATCCTGAGCTTTCCTATCTTTCCTCAGGTTAGGAGCACTACATGTTAATGTGGGCTAAGGCTTATGTGGAAAAATCAAAAGGAAATTCACTATTGGGGAAGTACAGGTGTGTTTAACTCTCTGAGGTGGAGGAGTATGTTTTTAGGAAGGAAAAAGGAAAACCACAAAATGTTCTACTCTCAAACACGCCAGGAGCTCTTGCAGGCAGATTTAGGCTCTCTCTGGCTGTGATGTGACTGGAAAAGAGCTGAGGAAAAGGTAACAATCACTGGGATGCAGAGTAGAAGGATGCAGGAGAACACATTGTCTGTCCTTAGGGACAATTGTCTGTCCTTAAGCGCAGAGGCGCCTCTCACACCCCGTGCTTACCTCTCCCCAAAGTTCATCCCAGCACCACAGGAACAGATCAGTTTATTTCATGTGATCTCTGCTTCAGAGGACATCATCCATACCTTTAAAAATTAATGATTGCTAATGACCTGCAGCCCAAGAATCAGAAGCTCAGAGAATGGCATGAATAACTTGGGATAATGAATTAATTCTCTTTTTCACAGTCTGTTTGGCATTGCTGGCAAAAGGGAAATGGAAAAGCAAGGAATGTCAAATATATTTATTCATTTAAATCTGTCACTAAATGGCTCTAAGGAAAATGAAAGCACGAGTTCCTTTTTGGAGAAGAGTAGATTTTGTCTGAAAACAAGAAATAACCCTTCTAATGGGGGATAGTTGATCAGTAAATCCTGGAAGTTCATGCATTTAAAGATTTAAATACCATACTAGGAAAGAATTTGTTCATTCCATTCAGACTAACCAACATATTTCACAGAACTTGCAAGTCATGCTGGTGTCAACACCTTCATAAAGAGCTGTCATTTTATTATTATTGGCAAATGCCTGGATGATGGTGAGGAAGAAGGCATTATTTCCAAGTGTGAGGGGGGAAAATAACAGTTAATGTAACAGATACCTACCACAAACAACAGAGATCATCAACATTTAATGGCTGGAGTAACCATATCCTCCTTCAGCTGATGGAGGTTGTGTAGAAGCAGATGGAGTAAAATGCTAACAAACACCATGTACCAAATGTAATAGCAGATGTGAGAGCTCATCAGGATTATGCCATTGTGAGACTAATTGCCAGGGTGCCTGGAAGTTCTAGCAAGCATCTTTCCTTCCCCCACCCCTTCTCCCCTTCAGCCAGTGCTTATATTTTATTTATTTATTTAGGTTTTAACACCTCCTCTTGTGATTTGCAGGCAGGAGGAATCAGTTTCAGTATCAGCACAATGCCTCACACAACTCTCCTTCAGCTGAACATCTGTTTGACAGAAGGCTGCTGGGAGATACATGCCAGTTTTGGGACTCTTTCTTGTAGTTTGTGTGGCAGAAGTGAAGTATTTCAAGTATTTAAGGGCTCGTGGGACTCACCAGAGAGCAGGCATGCGTGAAGATTCATAAGCTGTGCAGAATGCCCACCAAAACTGATGCAGCCTGGTGAGAGAAACTGAAGGTTTATACCTTGCAGGGATGTTGGCCTGGCCTCAGGAGTGCTCAGATGGTGCTGCTGACTGTGCCTGCTGCCCAACATGAGCAGAAGAACCAGAAAAGTGGCTCCTAAAATGTAACAAGGGCCTTTGAATTTTGTGCCTGGCAATTAAAACTTTAGTATAGAAGCAATGTGGGTACTAAAACACTGACACAGTTTGTCTTGAGAGGTGGTGGATGCCTCATCCCTGGCAGTGCTGAAGGTCAGCTTGGATGGAGTGACCTGGTCTAGATGTCCCAGCCCACAATGTTTGGACTAGATGCCCTTTAAGGGACCCTTCTAACCATATCAATTCTATTTTTATATGATTGTCTGAAAAATGTAATATGTGAAGGGGAAAAATGCTGCCCTCCTGAAAGTGAGGCTGCAGTTTGTGATGTTTTGTTGAAGATCAGTGTATAACAAAAAAAGGAGAAGCTGGGAACAAAAATGGCCTGGGGAGCTGAAATCTTTGGCCACAAGAACAGTGCTGCTGCAGGAGGTTCCCAGGAGTTGGATGAGTGTGGTGAGAGGTTGCCACACTAATCCACCTCCTGGATTTTTTATTTTAAATAATTTTCTTTTTTTAAAATCATTTCATTATTTAAAATCAAAGTCCCTACAGCAGTTAAACCCTGCAGGATGGTGTCCTCAGCAGGCTAGGCAGAGACTGCATTTCCTCCACACCTTGCTGGTTGGTAGTAAAGGATTTTTTAGTGAAACACAGGCTTGTGGCACATCATGAATGGACAGGGGGCCTGGTATTTAAACTTCATCTGAAACAGGAAAAAAAAAAAAAGCTGATTTGTATTTTCTAACATAAATTGCAGGTGGATAGTCCTTCCCAGGTGCAGGAGAAATTCCTCTGGGATCTGCAGGGGAGTCACAGGCTATTGAGTAGTAAATACTGGCACAGTTGATGGAACAGCAGAGAGGAAAGGAGAGCTGAGCTCTGCTCCTTGTCACAGGCTCCTCTGTGGTGACTCCAGAAACAAAGCTCAGAGCAGGTGCAAGAATATCCACCAGTCAGAAGGTGCCGTCAATAATAATGTGATTTCCACCCAGCTTCAGAAAGAGGAATGGAAAGCAAGAATGGGCTCAAAGTGGAAATGGAAATGTTTGAGTAAAATACTCCTAAGCTGGGAAGAGATGCAGATCATAGAATCACAGAATGTTTTATGTTGGAAGGGACCTTAAAGATCATCTAATCCAAATCCGCCAGTCAGGAGCAGGGACATCTACTAGAACAGGTTTCTCAAACCTGGCCTTGAACTCTTCCACAATTTCTCAGGACAGGCTGTGCCAGTGTTTTTCCTCCCTCAGAGCAAATTTTGTTCTAATACCTAACCTAACCCTACCCTGTGTGAGTTTGAAGCCATTCCTCCTTGTCCCATCCTTCCATGGCCTTGCCAAAAGTCCCTCTCCATCTCTCTTGGAGCCCACTTAGGTACTGGAAGGGGCTATAGGGTCTCCCTGGAGCCTTTTCTCCTCCAGACTGAGCAACTCCAGCTCTCTCAGCCTGTCTCCAGCAGGGATATTCCAGCCCTCTGCCCAGCTGGGTGATCTCCTCTGGATTGGCTCCAGCAAATCCAAATCCATCCCTCCTCCAGGTGCAGGACACAGCACTCCAGGAGGGGCCTCACACCAGTGGAGTAGATGGGTAGTTACAAATAAAACCCATCGCTATGTAATAGGGATATCTCAATTTAAACCTTCTAAAACTTGAATTTGCATTTCCTCCACTCTTCTGTCTCTGTCAGAAGGTTCAGGTTCTCACCCTGCTGAGGTTGGATTGTGCTTATCAGCAGCTCAAGGCTTTATGTCACAGGGAGAGGACTCAGAGATCTAAATGTAACTTTGCATTTAACCTAGGGGAAAATAAACCAGGACTGTGGAAATAAAGCCTTACCAGTTGAGAGGGACTGAGATGCTGTCACCAGATGAGGTGCAACCTCTGGGGGCAGATGGGGGCCAGGGGCCAAGGCTGGGGGTCTGGATTTGGGGGTGTAACAGGATCAGACCCTCCTGGTGTCTCCTGGTGATGCTCTGAGCTCCTGCATTTGTTGCATTGGTGTTCAGTGGCTCCCAGCAGCTCTGAGTAAGGCCAAGGAGCAGATACAATTCCCAGAGAACAGAGGGACAATTCCCAATAATCACAACAGGGAACAGAGCCCTGTCCTGGTCCTGACTCAGCTCCAGCTGCAGTTCTGCCTCCAGCCAAAATGCCTTGATTTTCAGTCAATTGTATTGCATGTGATTGTGACCTCACAGGCAACTGCAAGGTGGGACTTCTTACTTTACCTAATAACTACATTTTTTTTTCATTTTTGATAGATTTATCTCTCCTATACTCCTGTCAGTGATGTAGAAGCAGATAATGACACTTGAAGTATTAATTTTCTCTCAAGCAGATTTCTCAACATTTAGTTCAGAGAGTTCATCATGTTTAAAAGCAGGTAATTTTGTCAAGTTGAACCCTTGGAAGTTTATTCAAAATAACACAATATCAATCCATTTTCCAAGGTTAGCAAACTCAGAAACAGACTCCGTTCTTTTTTTGCCCTGCAGCTGTTTGTACAGCCCATGAAATGATTTGTGCATGTGTGTGTCACCAAACAAATGTTCTGGTGCCTTTTCAGTGACAAATAGTCTGCAAGAAGGAATCTCCATCTACAGTCAGACAAGCAGGTGATGCTGATGCATGTTACAGCATGCTCAGAGAGCTAAAATCTGTCCTCTACAAACCCCAGCAAAAACAAACTGCATCTTTGGAGTTACCTTTCCAAGCTAAAATATGGAAAATTAATGAATGTAGTTCCATGACCAGGATTTAACACACAATAGATTTTTTTCAAAATACCCAGAAGTCTTCAGGCTGATGCCATATTATGCCTTCACTGGTCTTAATATTATTGTTTCTGTCTCATTTTAGGTTATTCTCCAGTGTTTATTATTAATTCAAATTCTCACTATTAAAGGGGAGATATTATCCATATGGTTGACGTGCTGCTCAGTATGTTCATAAGTTCTCCAACATTTTGATTAACACTGACAGAAAACCCTTTGAAAACATATGGCCCTATATACATCCTGTCATTTCTAATAATAGGGTACATTCTTCAGCACACTTTCTTAAGAAGATGAATTCAGTCATATTTTAGAAACATGCTAATACTTGGTTAATTAGTCCTTTGAGGTCAGGGGGAAAGAAAAGACTGAATGAAAATAAACTTTTCCTTGAGCAGACACCATGAGCACTGAAGATAATTTGTGTGGCAGAAAAACGTGATATCTATGAGTAATGGTCTCTGGATACAGCCAGATTTCTTAAATCAATTAGCTCCTGGCATATTCCTGAAGATATTCATGCTCTGTTTGATATGCCAGACTCTTAAAGCTTTAGCATGAAGACTGATTTTGATGCTCATTTCACTGATTAGGTCAGTATCTTATTTCTGGTGTTGAATTCCTGTATTTATACCAATTGTTCCCCTTTTCTAACACATTTGGGATATCACAGGATCTCAGCACTCTTCTCCCTTACACAGGCAGGTCTGATACCAAATCTTGCAGAGATACTGTTGACTAAAATTCACTTTGGCTTGTGTAGGGACATGGCACATTTATATGGCAGAATTTACCCCCAGAGACTATTTTCATCACACCAATTTTGCTGGGATTTTAATCCATTTTTTTCACCATGATGAGGAAAATTCTCATCTGCATGGTATCTTTTAACCATATTTTTCCTCACAGAGGAACTTGCATACCTAGCCTCAGACTTCAGTAGTTTCAATTTTGTTCAGAGAGAAGCTCCTCAGATATATATTCTTAAAAATTATACTTTAGGATGTGGCTACACAAAAGTAATCTATTTGAAAATTCTGCAACACACTAACATAAATATGTTTTTAAAAGGTGATGTATCAATTTTGTACTTTATAAACCAAAATATTTTCATACAGCTAACATGTTCAAAACATATACTCAAGTTCTTTCCACCCAGAGATGTATCATTATTGTTAATGCAGATAATTAATGATGATAAATTTGCAAAACTTCTGTTACAATGGTCTCGGCCAGAATCTTACTCTCATTTCTTACTTTCTCTCTTTCCTCCTTGAGTAAAACCCATGGAAAAACAATTTGATTGTCAAGAAAAAATACAAAGAGAACGAGATTTTCCCCCCTCCCTCCCCCTTTTCTTCTCTGTCTCCTCCCCCTCTGTTTGCTCCTGCTCTTTTTCCTTTGGGAAAAGTCCCAGTCTGGGCTACATCAGTGAAGCATTTCTGGGCAAAAAGCCATCAGTCCTTATGGAACTCCATCTCTGACTGTGGATAGATTTCTCTATCCCTCCTACTCTAGACTCCTCTCACAGAAAAACATCTACCAAAAATGTTGAGGTCTTTGTCTATAGGGATGGAGGTAGAAGAAACTTTGAGTGGTTCAAAGATGAACCTTGGAAGCTGCAGAATGGGGTTAAAAACACTCCAATCTTTAGGGCCAGGAAAGTTTTTCAACTCTCAGCCAAATCGTACCCATTCCTTAGTGTAAAATAAATAAATAAAACACAGAGCAGCTCTTCCACATATTTTCTCATGAAGTCAAGACAAAAGAATTAAAGGCCGTACAAACCTACTCTACTCTTTGTCTGCCCTTACATGCATGTGAACTGTGTTTACATAAATACTGATACTCAACAAAACACCTTCAAGAAAATGGAATATCCTCTTGCACAGGTAATATTACTTTTAGTACTTAGTGGGAGAAAGAATGAAAAGCTTCTGATGGAGGTCAGCAGGGTCATTCAGAGCTCCACTATAATAAAAAGAAATGAAAGTTCATGAGAGAGTAGTGCAAGAACTGGAATAGGTTGGACACCCCCAACATTGATGGAAAATCAAAATAAATTTTAAAACCCCCAGCAGTCAAAAATCAAATTTATGGGTCTGTTGCCAAAGTTCTGGACACTTTCTGTGAAAATTTTTTGCCTGTTGTACTGAGCAGTACATGTTTACTTCAAGCTCTGCCATTCAGATAAAATATGCTCTTTTACACTTTGTTTTGCATTGACTTTTTGTACCTGCCTTTCAAAGCTGCCCCTCCTCCCAGCCTTCCTTTTTCAGGCCTTGAGAGACATGAATTGTCTTCAGACCAGGGACATGCAGCTGCCTTGGAGATAACTGCTCACTGCTATTAAAGCTGTGCCTGTGTTATGCTGTTTATCTCATGATACTCCTTAAGTTACAATACTGTTATTTCACTTTTTTCTTCGGTTCTACATTATTTAAACTGCTGCACATGATACTGAAAACTTGAAGACTGTTATCAGTTTAGGAAAAGGGTATTAAATGGAAAAGATTAAGATTTTGGCTGGAATCCAGTGAGCACTTAAATGCATGAGTAACTTTACTCCCATGAGTAGTGTCTTTGACGCCAATGGGACCAGCCATGCATGGAGGAGCACATGTTTGTGCAGAATTTGGGGAGAATAGGGCTTTGCTGCAAGAGTTCAGGTTCAAAACTTGGGCCTGTGTGGAGCTACACATGTGCTCAGGTTCATAAGACATTAATGTTATACATATGCTCATTATACTTTTCCCAAATGTTAGAGGTCTACTGATATGTTGCTGTTTTTACCCTCTAAAATAGGAAGCTTTTCACCAGAAAGAAGAAGAGTCAGGTTTCAGTCTTTCTGAGAAAATAAAACTACTCATTGTTTTAAAAAACCACAGAATAGATATTTTATTATAAGGCATTTTGCTTGACAATGCCCAAACAGGTTCTCCTCAGACTGTCAGAACTCCAAAACCACAAAAACTTTCATTCACCTCCAGAAAAAGTCACTGGATTTGGATTTTTTAACCTCTCCACCTTTCCTATCCCAGTGTTAGTTACTGCTCTCCATCACTTCCATCTTTAGCAAAAGCTGAGCACAAGATTAATCTATATTTAAACCTTTTGCTTCAAGATTTATGCTGGTCACCAGTACCACTGAAAGACAGACAGAAGTCAGGTCCTATATTCCTATATGAGAGACTCCATAGTTGAATTTTATTTTTTTAAAAATAATGAATAACAAATTGTAATATTTTTTAAAATCATTGAATGAAAAGGTGTATAACCTCCTAATTAGGGAGCATCAAAAACTTAATTTTAGCAATTTTAACCAAATAAATATTTGCAGAATCTAAATTTTTAACTTTAATTTCTTGCTAAAAAAAAATTACTGATAAGTTTTTGGTGTTTATTTTTATTTTTAATTAACTTTTTAGTTCCTACATTGAAATTCACTACTCATTCATAGGCACTCAGACAGCCAAGGCCTCTAAACAGATCTTCCTGTGACAATATATGTTTCTGAAATGAAGTAGTCTTATATCCAGCTGGCTGAGTTGTGGCCAAAATAAAATCAATGTGCCTGCAAAACTTATTTCTAAGAGTGATGAAGCTCCCTGCTAGGGATTGCAGTGCCTAATTTGCCAGATATTTGTTTCCTAGCTATTATTGCCTGCTGAATATTTTAAATCCATTGTAATTCAATATTCAGGCCAAGTCTAAAATAAAGCTTTTTTTTTTTTTTCTCTTAATCATTTTCTTAAAAGATATTTTTGTCTTCAATCTTCCACTTCAATCTTGGCCTTTTAAAAGGCCATCTTAAACTTTAAAAGCAGCCTTAATTACTAGACATTTTGTCTCCTGCTTGGCAACATAATACAAGATGTGGAAACTGGATGCAGAGTCTAATAAATTGGTAGCACCATCCTGAAGAGGCAATAGGATGCTACATCCAGTTAAAATCCGGAAACAATTTAGATGAAGGCCCAGTAGCACATTATTGTACCACATTTTTCAAGTCTAAAAACAGAAACTCAAATTTTCTGAGTCGTCCTAAAGGCAGATGTGTGTTGGCTAATTTTAAAACAGTCGTCAAGAAACTTAGTGCTTTATTTTGAAAATAGGATTTTGAGGGATTTAGATTTTTTGTAATCTCTCACTTGTGTTGTGGGAGCTCTACATTTCTGTCTTCATCTTTAGAGCAACTAGCTTCAGCTGGGAAAAAGGTGACTTTTTTCATTAGCTTGTGTGATGAAATAAAATGAATTAAATGCAATGTAATTCTCTCATTAGAGAACACCACTAATTCTATTCCCACAAATGAGTTCTGTGCAAAGCTTTAAAAAGTGGAATTTCAGGAGTTAAGGCCCATGTCTCATTTATAGACAGGTTACTTGCTCTGAAGAGTAAAGGGGGAAAAAGTGAATAATTTCAAGAAAAAGATTTTTTTGGCATCTGTAAAGAACGACAAAGGTAGAAAGAAATCTTGTCAGTGAGAGGGCAGAAAATATCCAAGCAGTCACATCTTCCTGCCTTCCTAAGGTGTGCTGTGTCACCTGTCCCTGTTCCAGGAGAAAGGCACGGGGTATGTACACCTGTAATAGGATTCCTTCCTTCACAACACATATTTAGCTACCAAATCTTTTGTTTCTTACAGGAGTTCTTGACTTAAAGGTGTTTTTAACCTTTTTGCTCGGCTTCACCAACCTAAAGCATTTTTTCCTCAGCCTTTGGAGTGGCACAGAAGGACACACTTTGTATGGTGAGGCTTGAGAAAAAGCACCAGTGACTGCTTCTGGAAAAGTGTGTAAGGAATTGTAATGCATGTCTTGCTCCTTTCTCTGAGTTTATTTGGCTTTAGGGATTTGGGAGTGGATTTAAACAAAGCTTTTAAAATGAATGTTCCCATTTTTAAAACACTGGGCTGTGAGGTCTATTGGTAGCCACAAGCTGCTGAGGAAATTGTGGCTATCTCTGCAATGCATCACAGTGGGAAATGTACTTGTTCTGTCAGGTCAAAAGGTGGTTGGGGAAAACAGGAGGCAGCAATAATTTTATTTATACAGCCAAAACTCTAGAAACATACATCTATGCCACTTTTTTTTTTTTTTAATTTTCTGTGATTGTGTGTCACCACATCATCACACCTGTAATATTTTAATTTTTTTTGGTGACATGTATCTACCTTGGTGGTAAGGCTTCCCTTAATATCTCTACAAATGCTTTTGTAATCCACACAGCACAGAAGATACACAACTGCATGTGATCTCCATGTGCCTGTCACAGCAGCGATGCAAAAGTGCCACTGAAATGCCAAACTCCCCAGGGGTTTCCAAGGACACAGTCCAAAGCTGCACCAAGGGAAATACAGGTTGGATATTAGGAAAAAAAGTTTTTCACAGAAAGGGGATAAAGTTCTGGAATGGCTGTCCAGGGAGGTGGTGCAGTCCCCATCCCTGGGTGTGTTTAACAAAGCCTGGATGTGGCACTGGGGGCCAGGGTTGAGTTGAGGGGTTGGGGCTGGGTTGGACTCGATGATCTTGAAGGTCTCTCCCAACCCAGTGATTCTGTGAATTCATTCTGTGAATTCTATGAATTCTGTGAATTCTGTGAATTCTGTGACATGGCATGGATAGACATGTGAGGACTCCAGGAAAGGCAAGAGGAAGAGCTCACAGGTGCCCGTGGTGTTTTCTGAAGGAATCCATCCTGGAGCTGCGCAACATTTTGCTTTCCAAAGCACTGCCCACTGATTTTTCTGTATTATTTATGTCACTGCACTGTCACAGTCATCTTTTCATTAAAAATCCTTTCCTCAGGATGTTTTCCTCCTGAGAAGCCGAGAGGCCTCAGGAACAAAATGTAAACATTGATTATCGGCTGCTGTGGAATGCAACAGGTGCATCTGGGACTGGTCTCATGTGGATATTTGGAATTAATGGCCAATCACAGTCAGCTGGATCTCTCTGTCCAAGCCACAAACCTTTGTTATTAATTATTTTTTATTGTTAGCTTAGATAGCCTTCTGATGTGAAGTTTTCCTTCTATTCTTTTAGTATAGTTTTAATGTAATGTATATCATAAAATAATAAATCAGCCTTCTGAAACATGGAGTCAACATTCTTGTCTCTTCCCTCATTCGAAAACCCCTGTGAGCACTGTCACACTGCACATATACCCAGGGAGGAGGAGGAGGAGGAGGAGGAGAGAAGGGTGCAGCAGCACCCACACACTCAGCTGTAAACACCCAATTTCTCTTCTCCTTGGCACTCATGCTGCTTTATCCAATTGCTGGAGAGAGATTTGCTACTCCAAGGGCAGCTCCAAGCAGCTGTGTTGGGTCCTGGAGCTGAGCTGTCCCCTGAATGACAGCTGTCAAGAGATTTGTCACCAACACCAGCCAGCCCAAAGGGTTTCCAAACGCCTTTCATTGAGCAGAAAGTCTTCTGGTAGGGTAGCTTGGATGATGGAAGAAAAGATTTGATTTGGCTTCTATATTAAGTCCATGATAGTGTTAATCCCATAAAAATATAAAACCTCCAGAATTTCTCTCTAATAATTGTAAACACTGCTTCCTTTGTCAACTTTTTGATTTATTGGAATTTATTATAGAGCTAGACTTTATTGTATTTGCTTATGATACCACAGTAATCTTTTCCCAGGCTTTCACTTTATTTTGTTAAATTTATCTAGCAAGCCAGATTCACACTCCCACAGTAACCATATGGAGAAAAGCCACAAAAGCTGTTAAGTACATTTAATTACTGTTTTGATGAGCTCATATTTTAATTATGTTTATTGATTCTGTGTGTGTTGAAATAGTTTTAGCATTTCAAGAAAAAAAAATGGAATCAATATACTGTAATTACTGGGCATTTTATAATTTTTCTGTGTAATTAAAACTTCCATATAATATTTTTAACACTCTTTACTAATCCTTCAGCTTTGATTGGCTGTATTTCCACTGTGTTTAGGTGAGATTTATTTTTTGTTCTTCCACAATGTGAAGCTAAATTCAGGACTAAACATAATTTCTACCATTTCCTCCTCTTGAACCTTCTTAGGAAATTAAAAGACCATGAATATGGTATTTACCAACATACCTCCAGTTGGGACACATGGAAACATCTTCCACTTGGAGCTGTCATGGCAGGACTTCCCATCATTGTGTAACAGCTGAATGGGCAAGACAGCCGGAAAAGGGATTTTCACTGTCCTGTTTCATTACAACAGCTGGAATTTTATTGAAAATATTAAAGTATATTTTTGAACTTTAAAAAGTCCATACACTTCTAGTCAGACAAAAAAAAAAAAAAAACCAAAACCACAAAACCAAAAACATTTAAAGCTGTTGTTAAAATTTAAAATTAAGTTTTCCCTTGGATAGATCTAGACTTCTGGATTTTTAGAAAAGGTAAAACAGATGTAAATATATGGGAACCTGGTCTTCTAGTAACGGAAAAAAAATTGTTTCCTTGTGAAAGAAAATGACTTTGGACACAAAGTTTGGCCAAAAGCAGGTATGGCCACTGTCCTGGGTGGGAGTTAGCAGTGACAGGACTGGCATTTCAATGATGTGTTTGAGTTTTGAAATCCCAGGATTTGAAATTCCAGGATTTCTCCCATGGTGAAAATTCCATCCTGAGGGGAGCTTTGATGTTTGTAGCCATGAGATGGTGATCCTCAGACCTTTTTGATTTAACTTGTTTCTGGGGTTTAATTTCAATTGTATTGAAAGCAAGAAGCAGGGTCTTACCACTTGGTCATTAAATCAGTTTTTATTTATTTGCACCTTTGAATGCCACATGGACAAAGTAAAAAAAAAAAAAAGGTAAAAGTCAGCTTGTATTTTGAGACTTTGATTAGAGAAGCATAATTTTCTTTTCAGGATACTACAAGATGCTAGAAGATTTCTCTGTGCCCCTCACAGTCAAACTGTGAGAGTTACATGGAGAGTTATTCTTGAAGCATTGCACCCTTGGCTCTCAGTCTCCATCTTAAATTACCAAAGAGAAAGGATTATCTTTTCTGTGGAACTCCTCTTAACTTGGCCCTGGGCACACAGCATTAGCAGGGCTGGAAACTGGGTGCTGGCTGGGGAAAGAGAAAGAAATTCACCTATTTTAGTCCTGGATATTACCTGGGGGTCATGAGATTACTGTGAGAAGGGGCAGAATGTATGAGTCTGGCAACAAAAAGAGGCATCAAGAGCTGAAAGAGAATATTTATGGGAAAAAAACCCCATGTGATAGCAACAAATAGAGCAGCCTGAAAGAAAAGGAGAAAGGATAGATAGGAAGAGCACAGGAACAACACACAACTGTCCCTTTGGAACGAGATGGGCCATGATTAGAGAGGCTCAGGTGTCATCTTGACCCCAGAGAAAAGTCAGTGCAGGAGGAGGGACAGGGAGGGAGGATGGAGGCACAGAGAGGTGGGAGCCTCATTTGGGAGCACTCACCAGAGGATGAACCCTGGGTCTGGTCTGGTACAACCCAGGGATGGCATTTCCAGCAGCCAGAGCATTGGACCCTGCTCAGGGTGCTCCGGAGTCTCCCCTGACTGTGAGAAAGGGATTTCAGTGAGATTGCGGAGTCCTGCTGCAGCAGGGATGGGGATGGAAATCACCAGCTGGAGCTGGGGCTGTGGCACCTGCATTTCAGTGCTCACCCACAGCCAGGGTGATCACTTTCCTCTGTGCCAGTGATGTTCTCATCAACCCTCAATGCACTCTTTAAGACTCATTTCTGTGTGTATTTATAGACATTTTCTTTCATGCTGTCTGCAGCATAATTCAAGTACTTTTGTTTCCTTTGTTTCTGACTCCAGTTTTTTTCTGCCATCATTTAATAACACAGTTTTCTCTCAACATAAAACCACATGCTGCATATTTAAATGTGAAACACTGATCAAATAAATACACCTGGGAAAATGAAATGGAAGAAGAGTTTTGCAGTCCTTGTTACTTCCTACCACCAGGCAGAGCTTTCCAGAATAAAGGCTCAAAATCTCTGCAAATATTCTACTACTAAACCCATCTCATTCTCCTGAATTTGGAGGAAATATTTCTGTTTTCTGACATGGATAAGACAATCTTTCATCAGGAAAGACTGTTTGCTGTCTGTTTACTTCTCCAGGAGCATTTTTGAGGGTAGCATGCCTGATTAATTTAAGCACACATTATTCACTGAAATAAAATAAAAGATTTCAGATGATTGAGGTGGAAGTGGTGAAGTTATTGAATAGACTGAGAGCTGTCTGCTCTATCAATTAAGATCAGTGTCAGCCATAACCTTGAATCTCTTGGCTTTACTAGGTGCAACAATATCATGGGTGCTTCAGATAATTTTTGGGGGGTTTTTTTGACATGAAGCATAATAAAAATACTCTACTTCAGAGACACTGCTTTGCAGTCCTGGGCAAACACATGCAAACAGTTTTTAAAGGATTTGTTATTCCCCTATTAGGCTGTCAGAGCTCTCTAAGGATAAACACTGATTTATAAAATTTATTGCAACTCTGTATAATTTTCCTGGGAAGCCACAATAGGTCCTGCAGCTCCAGACAGCCACATCCATAATTTCCAAGAGAGCAGCTACATATCAGAAAATCATCTGAATGTTGGTAAATGTGTAAACGTACCACATATGTTTCTCAGTGCAGTAACTCAGCTGTTTCATTTCTCCCTTTTGCTCAATATTCAGCCCCTTGAGAGCTCCGACCCTGGCTCCACTTTGGCAGTTTCACACACATAAAAGTCTTCTTCGTGCAACTTTTGTGAGCCACCAGACAAAAATAAGAATTTTTTTTTTTTGCTGACTTTTGTTTTTCTTTTTTTTGCACTGCAAGTCTAAATCAGAAAACCACAATTGTGTATGCAAAACATAATCAGGCCCAGCAGCAGCCAGGAGGAAAATTTAGGATCTCTCTTTTCCTAACAGATCTTCCCCTCTAAAATCTAAAGTCAGTTAGAACTAATCAGTTTAATAATTTCATCACATCTAACAGTTTTATTTTATGGAAACACTGAAGCAAAAGGATTATTTATAAACCAGTGCCTTTTTAGACCTGCCTAATATTTCTTTACTGTCCCATCTTAAGAATTAAACATTTCAATTTAAAAACGTTTTACAAGTGTTATTCAGACTAACCCTATTTTTTTTTTCACTTTATTTTATTTATTGGTTGTTGACAGAGTAATCCAAATTTACTAATTGACATATTTAAAATAAGAACTGCTCCAGATAATTTTTTCAGACCTATGAACAGATTCCCAAAATTTTGCTTTCTAAAACATTAGAAGTCACAGGCAGTTGCCTCTCCTTAATTCTTTTAATAACTTCAGAGCCCAAACTGAATGACAATCTGATTCTTTATGTATTGCTTGCTGAGTGATCCTCATTTGAGGATTGTTACTGGGCAGAAATTGTTTTCTTCACTTGGCTTATCCATAGAAAGTAATTTTGGTGGGTTGCAAAGCAAAAGAAAAAAAAAAGGAAAAGGAACCCAACAGAAATAAAATAAAACAAAACAAAACAAAACAAAATAAAATAAAATAAAATAAAATAAAATAAAATAAAATAAAATAAAATAAAATAAAATAATAACAATAATAATAATAATAGTAATAATAATATTAAAGTAAAAACTCAATTATGAGGAATTATATAAATTATAGCAAGAGTCTCTGGATGAGTCTGTAAAATTCAAAGGACAAGAGGAAAATATGCAGCAAAGTCACCAAAGTTGTCCAGACATCAGGTTCTCACACAGAAATGGATGTAACTAAATCTCACAAGGAGTTGCACAACTGTAGTAAATGAAAATTTTCTAGAAAAAATCGTGCAAATGGTGTAAAATTAATTATATCAGACTGCCCCAACAACTGTGAGAGCTCCCCATCTCCTGCTCACTGTGTGTTTTAATGAGCATAAAGCTCTGAGTTTATGCCAGTCCATGCACCTCCAGCCCTTCTCCCTTTCCAGCATTAAAACCTTCCAAAAAGTGGTTGAGAATCAGGGATGCACACTGTCCTCACTGAGAGACCTCACTGTTTTACTGACTCCTTCCTTCAGTTTGCTGGGAATTTAATTGCAGGGAAAAAAATAATAAAAAAATTAACCCATGAAGAAAAGAAACCAACATGAAAAATACAGGGCCTGATTCCTGCCACATCAAATTTCACTGCAAATTCAGGGGCACAAGGAATGTGTAAGAGCAGCAGAAGTGCTGGATTTCCTTCTGTTCCATGGGAGATTTATCTGCTGGTACATGCAATGCATTGAAAAATTTTGTGTACCAAAGGCTACCTTCAAAAGGACAGTGCAAAAGTGAAGGAAAAGTCAAACTAACAAAAACTGCTGTGGAGGAGGTGGCTGAACACTTTTGCCATCCATCTGTTCACAAACAATTCCCCTTACCTGGGGGCATTTTCCTGTGCACCTCTCCTTGTCCTGCTCCTCCAGCCACTGTGAGCAGATCGCTGGGGAGGGGAAATCAGAGTGTTCCCCATCATGAGCAGAAATCAGACAGGGTACAAAGTTTCACTCAGCTTTAGATTAGTCTAAATTAAAGAGAGTGGCCTGGGGAGGGGTCCCAGCCTGCGGGGCAACCTGATAGTGAAGCTAGAATCACAGTCTATCTATGTTCTAAATTGATGGCAATGAAAATAATACTCCCCAGACACAAAAGTACACTTGTTTTCAGATTAATGCATCCTGAATGTGAGCTTTTCATCTCCTTTCTGAATGACTTAACGTGTGCTCGTTCGCCTTGGCCAGAGGCTGAACTGCAGGTTCATTATTTGGAAACTGATTTGTGCCCAAGTCCATCAGGCCAGTGGCTTTGGAAGATGAAAACTGCTTTCCACAGGCTCTCATTTTGGGAAAAGCTGGTTGCCCTGGGCTGCCAAATGCATTCCCAATGAGCTCCTCCATGTGAAATGGAGACAGCAAATACCAAACTGCTGCCAGGCCTGATCCAAGGATCTCCAGTGGCTCCTTGTGAGGGCAAATGATGAGTATGAAAAACAATTCCTACTGCTCTGCCTGTTCCTTCTTCTCAGAGACGAGCATTCCTATCTGCCATAACTGCCAGATCCCAGGCTCAGATCAATTAATTCCTGGAGTGCACTGTCAATTAATATGTGTAATGGATGATCATTTCACAAATGCTCTAGCTTCATTTTGTGTTTTCCAAACTGCTATTAGTACAGAATTACATTGTTCTTTGATTAATAAAGCAGCACTTTTTTTTTTGTGCTTTCAGATGTTGCCATTACAATAGTGCAACTCTGTATTTTTCTCACTTATCTGTGGATAGATGTAAGATAGAAGAAAGTTGTAAAATACATCTGACAAGATGTGTTCAAAGTTACTGTCCTTTCTGTAAATGAAGAATTATTACACTAATTCAGACACAAATGCTTTGCTAGATTTAGCTTCAGTTCATTTTGCAATGGAATGAGATGCTGAAAAAAAAATAAAGTGGAATTGAAAAGACAAAAAAGCATCATCAATTCATTCCAAAAGATAGATTTGGTACTGTCATAACATTTTCAGACATTCTGGCAACACCTGACTTTGCAAAGCATTTCCCTTCTAATAAATGATGCGTTCTGAGAGAGCATATCTTGTGCATGGTCTCTTAAGAGCTCCTCCAGTCAGATGTCATTTTACTTTTCTCTTTAACCATAGACTATACAAATAATTGAGATTTAATTGCAAATGTTTTCCCTGCTATTATAACCCTGCACGAGTGACTGTATTAGTTTTGGCTGACAGAAACTCCCCCAGCACATCCGGAATCAGCTCTGTCAAACCAGACCTGCTGTCCCTGGCCTTGTTCATTCACATTCCTTGGTCAAGCCACCTTCTTTTCCCCAACATTAGCTCATTATCTCCCTGCTATCTGTGCCTGTGGCTGTAACTCCATCCTGGACAACACTAATTCCCCATACTGAGAGCCACAGGAAAGCCCCACAAGTTCTTTTTCAGAGCCCTGGACAAGTGGCAGCTGATTCACTGATTCCTGCCCACCCAAAATGTTCTTTATGCTCCACATTTTCCCTGCAAGTGCCACTCCTGGGTGTGCAAGATTGTTGTGCCATTTCCACAACCAGCTGGTTTTGGAAATCCTGGCTTTTCAAACTCACAAGGTCACTTTGACACATGGAGAAAGCTGTTGAGTGATTTTTATTTTTCCCCTACAGTGATGATATACTCAGAGTAAATTGAAGATAATTTGAAGAACTGAGAAAAAAACTCTTTTTCAGTTTGTGAATTCTCCCTCCCACATTGGTATTGGTGTTCAACCAAGGAACTGAAATCTGGGCTTGCATCAGAGAAATCCTTGCTAGCAGTAAGAACATCATGCTGCAGGACAGGAACACAATGGCACAACTCAAATTCTTTTGCTGGAAAATCACAGAATATCATATTTTAAGATCCCAAACTCTTCACAAACAAATGAGCTTAGAATATTTTATGAAGTTTCTGTAAGCTATTAATTTATTGTGGTCTATTTAGTGATTGCCCTTTATTACAGGGCACATTTCACAGTTGTCTTGACTACAGAAAAACCAGGAAAAATAAACAGGCCCATTTTCATGCATTCATAAATAGAACAGATCTAAATTTAGCTTAATAAGGGCTGTTTATTCAAGTACTAAAATGCTTAGAATGGAACACTTATAACCTAATAATCATGTAAAACTGTAGACTTCAAGGTTGCCTTGGCACAGCTCTGGTTCACCACTCACTTTTGATTTTGCAAAGTGAGATAAATTCACTCTGTTTCTCATCTGTGTCAGAGCACAGAACCACATCTAAACCAAGGCTTTTATGCTAAAGGCAAAAATATGCAGTACAAAATTAGCCAAAACTGGTGAAAAAAAAATATAAACAAACCAAAACCACATCATTTCCATTGGTATTTTAGCTCTGACTTGGGGAAAATGAAGGTGTGTATCTCCCACTCTTTGTGGGATTTTTTTGTCTGCATTCCAGCATGGGCACTGCAAAGCCACTGTGAACTGAATGATCTTATCCAGTTAATTCTTTTAGACTTCATTTTAGCTAAATTTAAAATTAAAATTAGTCTCACAAATAAAAATGTTGGGATATTTGAATTCACTGGAGCTTTTGAACACTGGTTAAATTTTAAAATCGACACTGGTTAAACATGAATTATCATTTTACTTATGAATTACTTTTAAAAAATATTACAATATAGAACTGTAGAGCTACACAGCCATCCACTAAAATGAGATTTCCCAATCTAATAATTATTTGACTGAGCTAATATTGAAACACTTAATAGCACTTAAACAAAAAAATGTTAAAATTTCTTTAAAAAGTAGTACTCTGATCATGAGATTTAAATTATCATATTCATTAGAGAAATCCTGCGCTGCGAGCGAAACTCTAACATTGTAGTGAACCAAATTGACACACAGAAATATATTTGCCTTAAAAAGAAGATAGACACTAATGTGGGGTATATTGGCACATGGAAATACTCTCTGTCAGGGCTACTGTATTTTTTTTTCCAAGTTATCATTTAACTTTTCTCCTTTTTTTTTAAATTGAAAATACAATATTTTGAAAGAATGAAATAGGAGCCTCAAACAGGAGTGGGCAGCGAAGAAAAGCATCCTCATTTCCACCCAAACCAAAACACCGACGTTTATTTTTTTCTTTTAGCCCACAGACCAGAGCATCGAATTGATCCTACCTGGGAGACAGGTAAGGCAGAATAAAGGGCCTTTATGCTGGGATGGGCTCTGGAATTGCCTTGAACTTGCCAGGAGTTCAGGTGTGGTGTCCCCGTGGCCCCGGCCCCGCAGGAATGCCGCTCCCGCACAGGCCTCGTGCAGCCCTTGTAGGCCCCGGCTCCATTTCACCAGAATAACCTGCCCATTCATCCACAGCCAGCTTCAAATTGTACTTTCTCTTAACACAACATTAACTCTCAAAGGGCTGGGAATTCAGTATTCTGTTCCCCGAGCTTGGATTCCAAGTCAGTCACTGAGAACATTATATGAGCAGTAATCCCATTAAATATATCATCTTGCAAATATCTAAATCCAGTTAATTAACTTGTATTGCAAAAGAACTCCAAGATATAGTTTTCACTGAGCAAACTTACATTTTAGGTTTCTAATTATGTCAAAAATAACTTTCCTATCTCCTTTTCACTCAAAAAATTAAAGTCAACTACCAACCCATAAGCATCAGCAATACAGGTGTCATACAAAAGTTTTTAAAATCTGAATGTTCCTTATTAAACTCTATTTTTGTGGATAGATTTTATACTCTAGAATAGAGGACCCATAAATGTTGACAAAGACAAACACTGTCTAAGAAATCTGAAAACATTTTGTACTTATTAGCTAAACAGGAACAAATGACTGGACAGGAGATAACTGAGGTCATTTTGTTTGAATGCAGTATTGCAATTCCTCCACTTGGAAATCTGTTTACTACAGGCTAGAACGGGAGTAAGTTTCCCAGATTTTTTTATTCTTTTAATGTTTCTTGACAAGGTCTCTTTTCTGTACGTGCCAGGCAATGTTGCAACATCACTTAAACCAGTACTGCTTTATGTTCATAAATTAAGTCACACATGATTTTAAACAGAACTCCCACCAGTTTCAGGCATAAAGGACCAGGCCCTTTGTTTTCAAGTTGTGGATAATGGCAAAGATCTAAAAAATGGGGCAGAAGGGATAAACCCTGCTGTCTTGAAAAGATTGACCACAACAAACGACATATTTTCCTATTAAAATAGAAAAGAGGATATTTTAGAAACAAATCAGGAACAGTATGTGGTTGGTGTTTTATTAATTGGATTCTGCCCATATTAACAAGTATTACTACTTTTTTTCCTTCAAATTATTCCTATTATGATTTCTCTTATGAAAATAATGATTCATGTTTCAGACCGGGCTGTGTGAACATGAAACAAAAGCAGTATGGAGTAAAACTGAAAAGAATTCTGAATTATTTCCCTCCAGTTTATCAGTACTTCAGGTCACAGTCCACTCACCAATTATCCAGATGGTACCCAGTCTCAAAAGAGCTAATAACTATTTATTCATCAAAGAGAAGCTTCTGGGATTCACAAAACCTCTGTAGCCACATCCTCATTTTAAACTGCCATGAGCTGTATCATGGAGCTGCAGCGTTGCTGGCTGACCATCACAAAAAGTCAGGGATGCATGAACAGTGTTATTTCCCCCCTATTTTGTGGAAATTCATCTCCCTTCCTGGATGTCCAATCTCCTTTTGCCTTTATGGGTTTTGCTATTGTGGTTTCTGATCTGTTGGCCTTGCTCAATTCCTTCTACTGGGAACTCTCATTTCTCCCAACATTTAGGACATCTGCCTCAGGGATAATTCAGAGCTCCAAGATTTCTTCCTCTAGGAATCTCTCCCTTTGATTTGATGAAAGGTTTCTAATTTTGGGTGTCCTGGAGCATCCAATGACTGGGGACATCTGATGGCAGAGCTCCAGCCTACCTGACACTCTGAGTAAATCTGTACATACAAGAGGTGCAAATTCCCTGCCCTTGAAGATGACATGATTTTTTTCCAAACTGCCAGAACAGGCTATCTGCTCGTGAAGAACAAAACATGAGCTAAAACCCATCCAGAACAGTGAGAAATCCACTGTCTGCCCTGGACAGAGCAAGTTTTAGACAGGGATGATGAGTCAACTTGGACTTGGGATCCAAAGTCTTGGACCATTTAAGCACTGGTGAAAACATCAAAGAGAATCTAATCTTTAGCACCTCGAGCTGTAGCTGCTTGTGATTTTGTATCCATTTTGTATATGGGGAATGAACATC
This sequence comes from Zonotrichia albicollis, assembly GCF_047830755.1. Taxonomy (NCBI): domain Eukaryota; kingdom Metazoa; phylum Chordata; class Aves; order Passeriformes; family Passerellidae; genus Zonotrichia; species Zonotrichia albicollis. The sequence continues at coordinate 44,499,680 of NC_133825.1, forward strand.
CAGTCCTCCAAAGTAAAGAGAAAGCCTTGAGGTTATGTTATAGCATCATCTGCAGATTGCAAGTTATAAAAAAATGCAAGTATTTTTCACCTCATTGATTAAACAGCTGCTTCTTGAGTTGAAAGTGACCTTGAACAGCTCTGCTGTCTGCAGCCCAGTGTTGTTGTCTGCCCTTGGCTCCTTCCAATGGTTTGGACAACTCAGTGCCAGAAACTTCACCTCACATTTTCCAGTCAAGCAACAATTAGATCAACCATAAAGCACATTTCCATTCCCTTTTGGCTACCTTGAGAAACACAGATCATCATTCCTTCATCTTTGGCCTTTGACAAGAATGCACAGTGGACAAGTAATTTACTCTTCAGTATTTTTTACTACTTGAATTAAAAAAAAAAAAAACAAACCAAAAACAAAAAACTTGAGAATTTTCCAGAAACATTGATATTATGACTTGACTATCAAATAAAATTTGTTCTTTCAGCTTGCCTAAATATCCAGCTGTATTCCCAGTGAAAGGGTTAATACCTGTATTTTACCCTTTTTGGATCAAGTTGTTGAAAGAGGGAAAGCTTCATGCACCACAGGAACCTGCACTAGTACCCTAATGACAGTATAATTAGAAGTATCATTGTGGTAATGATTCTTTTCATCTGGCAAAAGGCCTCCACTAAAAAAAGATCTCTTATTCACTTCGTTTCACCTGCCCATTTGCTTACCTCTGCAGCACTCCTTTTCTAGGTCAGCACCAGAAGTTAATACTGGGTGTTTGACAAGGCTTCAGATTTTGTGCTCATCAAACTAATTAAAGAGAAACACATCCAAAGCCGAGTGAATTATTTTACTTTTTAAAAATGCTGCCCATTCATCTTGTTTAAAGGTTTACCTGGCTCAGTGGGTTTGATTAATGAAAAGGACAATGGGGCTCTTGTCAGGGTAACCTGCAGTCACTTGGTTCAGGGTCAGCAGGTTGAGGGAGAGGCCTCCATGTCTATATTTAGTCTCTCTCTACTTTAAAAATCCAAAGAATTGAAACGTTACTGATTTTATCATTATGCCACAGTTTGGAGGAAATTATGAGAACTGTCTCAATCTCAAACTCCATTCAACTCTTTTTCTGTTTGTTTCAGTTAAATAGCACACAGCAGGTTGTTCTGGCTGTGCATAAGTAGGATGGTTTTATGACAACACCAAAACAAAGTATAATAGTGGGACATGGCCTTCAAGTGAGCTTAAAATATAAATTCTTTTAAATTGCTACTGGGAAAAATTTACAATAATATATATGTTTTGCATAAACTCTGAAGGGACAAAGCGAAAACAAACCAAAAGGAGGAGATATGATTATTTTACTTTTTAAAAATGCTGCCTATTCACCTTGTTTAAAGATTTACCTGGCTCAGTGGGATATTTAAATGACAGTGAGGTTATAAAATAATCATGAATGCCTTGATCCTGTGAACATTTTGGTATACAATTAGCAATAGTATCACAAATACTCCTATTAATAGATTGGGGCTTTGATTCTGCCGTAAATTGGAAACCAGATAAAAAGCCACACTCCTATACTTCCAGAAACAACAAACAAGATTTCTGCTGAAAGTCAGAGTGTTCCCCTTTGTTTCAAGGGAAGGATGCAGCTCCACCTGCCTGGCTGGCCTCTGGCTGTGTGTCCCTGTCCCTGCTCTCTGCTGATGGTTCGGGCAGGGCTGAGTTTGCCCCTCTGCTCCCCACCTGCTGCTGGGAGCTGCTGCCTCCCTGTGCCACAGGCAGCCAGCAGGGATTATAATCTGCCCTCTAGTGATTCATACAGCTCACATTTGGCAACACTCAATGTTTTTTATGCATTACATAATGACACCATCATTACATAATGGCTTCATTATGCAACAGCGACTGTGCCTCCTGCTTTACACCTTTCCAAGAGCTTCTTGAAGGCAATCAATGGACTGAGCATCCAGCAGATTGCTGATAATGGTGGCTTGTGATCATTAATAACTCCTTCTACTGATAGGTTTATAGGCACAGAAGACACAAATCATGCCTATCGTCCTGGGACAGCTCCTGTTGCACAAAGCCATCTGCAAGCACAGGCTGAGCTGGTGCAAAACAACATCCAGTTGCTTCACTCCTGTGCCTGGGGCCAGTGTTTTCAGTTGTGCTATTATTGAGCAATAATGCCCAGATCCTCTCTTGAGAGGCTGAGTGAGATTTTTCTGACCAATTTTATGGAGCAGGGCTGGAACACACCTTGGCATCTTTGGCCACAAAGATGTTTGTGGTTTGGAGGGAAGGGCGTGGTGCCCAAGTTTTAGTCTTGCAAGTACTTTTTGACAAGAAAAAGGCTTTGTAACGTGTTGCTATACCTTGATTTTGAAAGTCTTTGAGGTTCTTTATTAGAATTAATTGCTCCATGCCAGAAAAACCCAACAGTGCATCATGGCAGAGATCTCCTGCCCCATGCAGAGCTTCCACTGTGATGCTGCTAATTCAGCTGGGCAGAACCAGCAGGTAAAGGCTCGTGAGGGCCTCAGTCCTTGGTTCTGTCTGTGATGGACACAGACCCCTGAGTAGAAATAGGAGAACAAGTCCTTCAGGAACACAACCAAAAGGAGCATTTTCCACTCCCACCTGCACCCAGAAGAGCTGTGTGTGCTTTGGTCAGGTTCCATCTCCCCCAGTCAGCTCTGACTGCAGTGTCTCAGCACAGCTCTGCAAACCCACCCTCATTCAACAGGCACTTTATATTCTTGCAAATAAAACACTTCTGGGCTGGCTTGATCATTTTATCATCCCTATCATCTGGGAAATGCATTTGGATAAAGGGACATTTATTGAACTGTCTTTTATCACACAAGTATTTCTACCAAAGAAAGATTTCTGAGATTCAACTCTGTGTATTTAAAATGCAAAATTCAAAGAAGTTTTATTGCCAGACTTTCACTTCTCAATAATTATGTCTTAATTGTTCTGCAAGTTTACATTGCCATTTGTCATACATTCTATGAATTAGCATTAAAAATCCACATTCCTTCTGCTTAATAAATTGAGAAGTTGTATTTTAAATGCTACTTTTTAAATGCTGCTTTTTAAGTGCAGCCATTCTCTAGCATTCTCTCTTGGTTTTTAAATAGGTAAACACTACACTTTCCTGTTTGCAAGGGAAAAAAGATTAAACAGAGATGAGATTGTTGGGGGAAAGAAAAGTGTCATCTTTTCCACATAGCAAGTCAGATAGCAAATATAGACAACTAAGTGAAAGGAGATCAGACACTGAACTCAATTTTTATTGTATTACATTTGAAATACCACTTCACTTCATTCCCATGAGAGAATTTCATACAATCTTTCACACTGTACTTCTGCAGGAGCCATTTGCAACCATCCTGCCTATGGCTTTTCAAGACCTAAATTTCCAGCATAGGGAGGTAAATTTTTCCAGTATGTCATCAGTCAGAGTGCACCCACCCACTGAATCCTGAACATTTCCTGCAGCAGCTTTGAGATAAAGATTTCCTGATACCTGCAAGCCCTGTAAGAATAATGTTGTTTACAAATGACATGTTCTGGTGCCTGATATTCCAGACAATGCAAAGTGTTCAAACCTCCTTCTTGACATAGTTCCATGTTTCCAGGTGTTAGGCTTTCCATTATTTAAAACAGGTAGGAAAGCAAGACAATAAATATTCATAAAATGTCAGACATTCTCCAAAGGGCTGTTTGAGTTAACACAGGCCATAAAGCTCTCCCTTTTATTAGGTTTAAAAATGATAGTTATTTGAAGGAAATTATGTCACCGCTTAAAATTTTTTACCAGAGGAAGCTGCTTAGCACCATATCTTTAAACCACCAAGAAAGAAATTCCAGAGTTTCCACTTCTCCACAGTCTCCTGACAACTCTTGTTGGTGTTGCAAAGCAATGCAGACAAAATAAGGAGTAATCTTCCCATTCTGGGTCAAGACCACCAAGGCCATCAACACTGTTTTTGCTCAGAACCTGCTCCAGATGATGAGTCCCAAAGCTTCTCAGTGATAACCCATATTACTGCCAGCCCTCTTTGTGAAGTCCTTTGCAATCCTTCATCTGCATCTCCTGAATTCTCTCCCTGGAGGCCAGCTCACTTCCAAAACTTCACAGAGCCAAGTTGTGGGGAGAGTGCACTCCGCAGGTGACTCGAGATTAAACAAAGAGCAAGGATCAGGAAGCAGAATTCCCATTTAAAGTGTTCCTGCTCTTGGTAAGACGTGGGTGTAAAACCAGAATCCATCTCCCTGGGTTTGGATGCAGAATGGGCTCCAGCTCCTGCCAGAATTTTGGGTCTGTGACAAACACTTGCAGAGTGCATTTGTTTGAAGTCTGCAGATCAAAGTCACTGCATAAACCACGCTGTCACTTATACCTTCTCAAAATTCCCAAGCTACTGAAGAACCCACATGGTGCAAGGAGAAAAATAATTCTCTGAAACAGCTGAAAACTATGTCTGTACGTCAGGATTTCATCCTGACATAAATAGATGTAACTTACCTGTATGGCTTTCCAACACCAGCAAGGACAGCTCACCTCTTGGTGGAGGAATCTTGCTATTTGTACAGGTGCATTTTAGAATAGGATGAACAAATAAATGGCACCAAAATGCACTGCTATCCCTGTTTCTGACCTTTCAGGATAGGGTCAGGAATCAGCTACACTGCATAGGATATTAGCTAATTAAGAGGTGGAAATGGACATTCATTCTGTGTGGTACATTATAATGCATATTTTCTGAGCAGGGACAGTCTAACAAAACCTCTTTGTGTGTCACTATATAATACTCTTAGTTAGCAAATACATTGTGCAACAGAGCACATTTGCAGCATGTCTGTTGAAATATACCATCAAAGTTGTTGGTGACACAGTGGTTGTGGCAGAGCTGATGGTTTGCCTTTCTGACTTTTGCTGGTTCCTTCAGCACAGCCATTCTGAAGGCCGCAGATGTTCAGTCTAACAACCCACAAGCCTTATTTTTGTTACAGGCCCCTCACTCTTCAGGACGACTGTGCTTATTCCTGTAACGACAAAGTAGGTATTTCTTTCAATAACATTCACTTGCCATTAGAAAAATACCCTAATTATGAATTCAGAAGTGACAGATTGTGAGATTCAGTTTGCAAAGATGATGTCACTGGTGGGGAATTGGTGGGTAACCTCCAATTACCTCCTTGAATAAAGACATCAGTGTTGTATCTCGAGAAATAATGGTTAATGATATGTCTTCCAAAAGGAAATAGTGTTATTAATTACCTTACTGTGAACACACCACTTATTGACAGCTTTGAAGGCCATTCATCCAATTAAGTATAATGACTAAAAGCTTCATTTGGCCTTCATGGTTATACAGATGGGCTAAGAACAGAGAGCAAGATTCTGATTTCATTTATAACCTTCATAAATATTCAGAGAAAGTCACAAACACCCATGGAGCTCCCCTGGTTTCTATTGCTGTGATTAGAGTCAGACTGTGGCAGGTAATGATGGCATAGAAAGTGCTGTAAATTGATACCTCTAATACCTTGAAGACTTATTGTTGTGCAATAATACAATCTGTCATCTCTTCTGATTGTTACTAAGCACTTTGCTTCCAAGTACTTTCCTATCAACATTTAGAGGGTTTTGCTTTCCCCAGCTATCGTCCAGGCCTGCTTACATTTCAGTGACAGATGATTTAGGTGCAAACACCTCCCTGTATAAGTCACTAACTGCAATTTCCACATTTTTCCCCTCCCTCAGATAAATCTAACAATAATTTTAAATCAACCTTCATTCACATTATACTTTCCCTCATTTCTACAGATCAGCTTCTGACTGTGTTCACGCGCTGTTGTTAAGAGTAACGCAACTGGAGCCAACAGAATTTCTTTGGAGAACAGAATCTGGCCTCACATATAAAGGATCATTTTCATGGACCCATCTAGGCATGTCTAAAGTCCTCATTAACGTGGCACTTTGCTGATTAATTATTCCAATGGGTGGCAGGACAAATCCTTGTGCACAGCAGAGCTCAGGTAACTGTGTCTGGGACAGCAGAGTGTCTGTTCATGTTCCTTCTGCCACCCCTGGCTTTTATCTTTGAGCAGCAACAGGCTGCTAATGACACGTGGTTATCATTTTCACATTTTGGAACATCAAAAATGCTGACAGACTAAGGTGGCAACAGTTTGCAAGCACTCAGGTAGAACATCAAAGACCTTACTAAAGTTTTAATACACACCAGCACCAGCAACAGTTTTAGATCTTCCTGTACCACGGCTCTAATCTCTCAGAAATCTGATACTGATGCTCACATGACATCCAAGAATTGCTTTTTTTGTTAAGTGGAAAGCAACATTACAGCCAAATGGCAAAGTGTCTGCAAGTGCTTTGTTTCTATGCAACACTGAGGAGCCAAGAAAGTCACAACCTTGTAACAGCTGACATTGTAGAATAACTTAATGCTGCCAACAGGTCTTGAGAGAATGCAGAATTATATGTAAATATATCAAGTAAATGTTTTTAAGCAATAGGTCTTCACCTTGTGCAAACAAGTTGCAGCAGCAGTATTTATCAAAAGGGTGCCTGATGCAAAGAAGTCAGATTAATTGTTTATGCAGAGAAGCATTCAGTCTGCATTGCAATGAGTTCAGGCACAGAAAAGGAATGTTTCTAGAAACCACCTCCTTCACAGGAACAACTGTGAATGAGGTAAGCATGGTGGCAGCAATTTTAAGCATGATTTTAATGCCTTCTGCCACTTTGCATTGGCTGTGTTCATATGTATTGGGTACACTTAGAGCTGATATGAGGAAGGGAGAATAATTGCTACTAAGCAGGTCAGAAATGTGACCACTTTGTAGATAAATCTCACACAAGAAGGTACCAAATTGTGGAAAAACATACTCTTGCATGAGTAGGCCTTGAAACCCATCAACTCAGGGACAAAATTATTTTTTTGAGCTTGAAACCAGTAGATATTAATCTATTTATGCTGTGTTAAATTATTTCTACTACTAAGGTCTCATACTACTAATGCTGCCTGCAAGATGGGCAGAGAGTCCCAGGGACTGGCCCGCTTTGCTATTCCTGGATATTCTTCAGAAGCTGCATCTGGCCCCAGAATTTCCAGGGCAGGGCAACCATTTCTGCCAGTAAGAAAATGGGATGTGGGGATGGAGAATCAAAACACAAATAAACCACAAAGGAAGCAGATGGAGCCAAGTGAGAGTCTGGATGTTGGAACCTTGCAGAGCTGCAGGGCTGGTTCCACAGCAGGGCTTTGCAACCAGCCTGGATGGAGATTCACACTCAGCTGAGGTGCCAGAACTCAGGGTTTGTTTGTCTGAGACATCCTCTTTTATGAGAGCAGGACAGAATGTCTGCCCTGGAGCCTTCCCTGAGACTTGTATCGAATTAAGCAAGGCCTGTCAAGTGACTTCAGTGCCACCACACCTTGTGCCAAGCATCAGCAAAGCACAGTGGCTCACAAGAGCGGTGAGACATCTTCCAGCCCTGTGTGCAGCCCCATAGTGGATCTCGGACACCAAAACCAGCCAGGGACAAATGAAACAAAACCTTACCTCAGCTGGTTGACACTGAAAGCTGAAAAACAAGTCTGGTCAGCATGACTGGCCCTCCAGGGCAGACAGAAATGTCCTGACCTCTCCATGTGTTATCCTCTTTCCACTCAGAGGAAACTGAGCAAAGCACCAATGACATTTTTTTGTCACAGACAACTTTTATAAAAAATCCTTTCCTTAGGATTTTTTCCTCCTGAGAAGCTGAGAGGCCTCAGGAACAAAATGCAAACATTGATTATCTGCTGCTGTGGAATGCAACAGGTGCATCTGTGATTGGCCCATGTGGTTGTTTGTAATTAATGGCCAATCACAGCCCAGCTGACTCAGCTCTCTGTCCGAGACACAAACCTTTGTCATCCTTCTTTCCTTTCTATTCTCAACTTAGCCAGCCTTCTGATGAAACCATTTCTTCTGTTCTTTTAGTATAGTTTTAATGTAATATATATCATAAAATAATAAATCAGCCTTCTGAACCATGGAGTCAGATCCTCGTCTCTTCCTTCAACATAAAACCCTTGTGAAAACTGTCACAATTTTTTTAATACTTTGCCACCTTCAGCATTTCCTTCTCTGGTTCTCTGTTTAACCCAGAGTAAAACAAAACCAATTACACCATTCCTCATCTTAAATATCACTGGATGGCAAAGCTCACACTTGAACTGCCCAAAGTTGGGAGATGCAAATTTTAATCACCCTGAAGAAAACTTGAACAGGACAAGGTTGCTGTGCTCCATAACTTGTGCCCTAAGCAAAACTGTCTCTTTATCCTGAAATTGCTTATATGTCAGTAGCTACACATAATGAGGACAAAAGCCCCAAAAAATCACTAGGGGAACAGCTTCAAATGGATCATGTCACATAAAAAGAAAATCAAAACTTCATTCGCCAAATGTAAACAAAAATATTTTCCAACTAGGTCTCTAGTTATGACAGCTACCATGATGAGTAAAATGAAAGAACATTGTGAATTAAAATCTAATTTCTCTAAAGTATCATAATACAGGGCCTCATTTTATAAACCTTTTTAATACTGAAATAGTAGTGCCAATTTCATGGTTTCTTTTTTTGTTATTAAAGGTAATCATAAATACAAGCTTTTTTCAAGAGTAGAATTTCAAGTTAGCAAATCCATGACAAAATTTAGGGCTGTCTCCACATCACAAAGAGAAGAATGTAATAACTGTTTACCTTCCACAGTCCACAGTATTAAGGCAAGTTTATGTAGGCTTTCAAGTTCCTAAACCAACTCACTATCAAAGTGCCTTTGTACCAAAAAAGGATGGATTTGAAGAAAATATTTTAAGTGCCAATGTGCATGAAGAAGAAATCGTTGATAACAGCAATATTGCCAACCAAAAATCACTCAATTCAGTCTCGATGCACAAAGACCTTAATCTAAAAATAAAGTTAGAAGCAAAGCATACGAGAAAGAATCACATTTCATGTTATACCAGTGCATGGCATATTTATCATCCATGGCAGGTGTTAAAGCATGGCTGAAACAATAGTGTTGAAAATATATTCCAATAAATTATCTCTACTGCATCGTTGAGGCAGAAATTAAAATGAAAAAAGAGAGGCAGAATTAAAAAATTTGTCAGAAACACATTAAAAATAAAATAAAATCAGTGTTCTGTTTAATGTTTTTTGCCCTGAGAAAATCTCCCAGTGGAGTCAATGAGACATTATCTTGGGAAGGGAGTACTGAGCTGGCCTTAACACATTAAAAGATAAATCATATGTAACTGATGCAAGTCAGGGGGGAAAAAACGTTATGGGAAATGTTTATCTTTTCCAAATCTTTCTCGAGGGCAGTGTTAAAAAGAGGTTGATGTGATTGAAGCATAATGTCATTACTTGCCAGAGGAAATACAGGATGTTAAGAGGCTGATTAACCTGCCTTCACAGCACAGGCACGGGGCCCTAAATTTGTATGGGATTAACTTTTTGTCTTCTGAAGTTCTCCAAGTGCAAACACACAGGAAAACTCAAAAGGCGCAGCCACTGCAGGCAGAGGGTGGGATGGGAGCTGTGGGACGCATTAAAGCTGTGGGACACATTAGAGCTCAGCTGAACTTTCTGCAAACACAAGGAGGGTCAGCTCCAGGAATTTCACTTAGATCCATGCTTAGCTAAAGGTAACTGAGGGCAAATTATGGCTCCTCCAGTCAGAGACTTCAGAGCAATATTGCTTCTGTCAGCATTGCTTGGGCTTGCACTGAACTTCTTGATGTGAAGAACAGAAGCTGATCTAAAACATGCACATTTATAACCTGCTCTCTATGAACTCTGTGTGTAATTTTTTTTTATGCTCCAGGATAGACCTACTGCTAAATAACTCATTTTCTGCTTTGTAGCTAACACTTTTCTTTGGTTTGCAAAACAAAGTTCTCTCCCTTGGTTGTCAGTGATTCTGTTTCAGGCTGGGGCAGCACTCCTGGAATGCAGCAGAGCATGATTGGGTGCTGCACCTTTGCTCCATGCAGGGCAGAGTTTCCCAGGAGCAGCACCCAAAGGTTTGAGGAGAGCCCAACTGCTCCAGCACAAAACACCAGAGGCAAATACATGCTTGCCAGCTCATGCCTCTTAAAACTGTAAGAACAGGCTGTTCCAGACATATATCATGAGATTCCCAACCTTGCTGACACCTCAATGCCTGTTGGAACACCAATGAATAGCATCATTACTCTTAAATTCATTAATAAGCTCACTCACTCTCAGGTGAGTGAAAAGCTGTGAGCTTACCCACTTGCATTAGAGAGAGACCATAACTCCTCCCAGTGCCAGGAGAAAACAAACATTATGGGAAAATTATTGATTAATAAATGTTAAGAATGGAAGTTTATAAAGTCAAATGCTCCAAAGCTGAGAAATAACAGAATTAGTGTTGCCTTATTATTCACATCTCATTTTTTCCACAGGATACACTGTGGAATTAAGAGCTGAAGTTACACTTCTTACCCCACTCCTCTCAGCTGGCAGGAGGAGATGAGCTTTGAAGATTCAATTCTCAGAGACATTTACAGGCTTTGGGCTGCCTCAGTGTTTCATTCTTAACTCTCTGTGTTACAACATCCACATGAGTTCAATTGGTGCCTTTGCCTCAGCAGGGGATGTGGAAACTCAAAGCCCGCAGTGGATGGATGGATGGATGGATGGATGGATGGATGGATGGATGGATGGATGGACGGATGGATGGGTGAGGGATGGATGGATGGATGGATGGATGGATGGATGGATGGATGGATGAGGGATGGATGGATGGATGAGGGATGGATGGATGGATGGATGGATGGATGGATGGATGGATGGATGGATGAGGGATGGATGGATGGATGGATGGATGGATGGATGGATGGATGAGGGATGGATGGATGGATGAGGGATGGATGGATGGATGGATGGATGGATGGATGGATGGATGGATGGATGGATGAGGGATGGATGGATGGATGGATGGATGGATGGATGGATGGATGAACGAACAGATTTTGCAGAGAAAGGAAAAAGGTGTGACACATTTGAAGATTATCACACTGGGAGAGCCAGGTGGCTCACACTGCAGAGCACACTGGAGTTTTATTTTACTTCTCTTTCCCCATAACCTCTCCAAGACAGCTGGCAGTGTCCCTGCAGGCTTCTCTGCCCCTTGGATTGCAGATTCTCACCACACCTATTTATAAACACCTGCTTGGGCACACCAGTGGCTCCTAAATAAGCCTTTTCAAGCTCTCCATTGCAGAGTCCCTGAGATCTGTGATAGAGAGGATCACTTACAAACAAACCTGATCCTCTTCACAGGGACCATCCAGAACAGAACAGCAGGGCCAGAGGATGATTTGCTAATTACATCCCCAGCCTGAAAGATGGTGGCTTTGACTCAGTTTTCCTTCCTCATTACAGTTTTCTGCATCATTTGTGGCAAATCCCCAAAGCCATCACCTGCCAAGGGATGCAAGTGCAAAAAGCAAGAGAAGGATAAAATGTAGGCCCTGGGGCACAGGAGTGACTCCTCAGGTAACTCATGCACTCACCTTTTCAATAGTGAGAAATTCTCAGTGCTTTTAGCCCAGCACCACCATCACCCTCGGGGGGTTCAGTGCCAGCTCTAATACTCTGCCAAAACAAGAGTGGCATTGCCTTTAACGCTCTTTAACTCACTTCAACACTCAGCAGCAGCAACTCTTGCAGCTGGAGGGGATCAAACACGATCATCCCTGCATTAGAGAACTGGGATCCTGCCTTTACCAGCTCTGCACTTTGTGTGCTTTGTTTTAGCTGCAAGGTGGCATGTCCTTGTGCCCAGGACTACAACAGCCAGGGGAAAAAGGCTCCTCCTGGGAAGCAGATGGCTTGGACCCCAATACAGTCATGCAGAGAACCTGAATTTCTTACAGCTTGGCCAAGCCTTCTAATCACTAATGTGGTTTTTATCCTCCTCAAATTCCCCTTTCCCGTCATTAAAATTAAATTTTTAGAAGGCCAGTATAATTTTAATTTTTATAAGGAAATACAGAATCATCTTAATTAGAGAAGAGAGTCTAGCTGCATTATTATTTTGTGTTTGTGTAATCATACACAAAATAGTAATACACACACACATTGTTTTGGCCAAATCAATCAAAATACCAGCTTCAACATCTCATCTTGTCCTTAGATTTATTTGCATCAATCATCAGTCTGCAGTGTATTGCAAAAGCAATTTTCCACATATGTCAGTGAATGTAAGAAAACTCAATAACCACAAAGTGTGTGGTGCCAATTAAATATTTTTAAAGTGAATCTGGAGAAACAGAAGTGGTGTAATTTTCCAGCTACAGGGTGCTTTTATGTCACTTGATTATCAAACCCTTTATTCCATTTGCTGTAACAAAGGTTCCAAAATTGGAGTGCACCCATGGGAGCACCATTTACAAGATTCATTCAGAGATGTATCAACAGTTCAAGTCCACGAGGTACAGGAGAACATTGTAGAACATTCACAGTTCATAAACCCCAATGTAACAACTGCCAAGCCCTATAATATCTTGCTTTCAGAAGAACAATTCACCCCTTTATACATCAAACAGCAATTTTCCTAACTGCAGTAATTTTATATGCAATGATAAATTCGTGTGGAAATTAACCTGATAGTTTCTCAGGAAATGTAATGCAAAGAAACTCCCCAAACTCACTGCACCTTTTTCAATATGCATGTATTATTTAAATACTTAACTATTATTGCATTTCTTTGGAAAAACTGGGTACCTGTGCTCTTGACACCAGCACAGGTCTTTTTCTCCCAGGATTAGTCTCAGTGTGGTTTGCAGGATTTACCATGACTACTTATAATCACTGGTTGAAAAATTGACAGGCAAAGTATTTTTCCAAGAAAAGTACTTTGTAGGGCTTAAGAAACAGATATCTTGGTAATCGAATTCAGAAAGGGAATGCTCATACATGCAAAGAGAGGTCATTGTTGGCTGAAGTGTGACAGACCCAGTCTGCATTAATTTATAATGACTTGATGAAAATCCTTGACTTCCCTGAATTTTGGGCTGACTCCTGACAATTGCAGATCCCAGACAAATATAACAAGCTTTTACTACTGTGACTTTCAGGCTGACCCATTTGGGACAATAAGCTTCACAAAAAGGGAGAGTGTAAAACTTAGGAGTTCTTCCTGACTTAAACAGCTCCAAGGAATGGGACCAGCAGCAATTTGAACTCTGATTTGCATAAGACTTTGTGATATCTTGCAGCATCAAAATAAATCCCCAATTTTTTAATTATTGTAACTCTAAGTGCCTCAAGTCTTCCATATGAAAAATAATTAGTCCATCAAAATCAAGTTACAGTCCATTTCAGAAAGAAACAATTTTTACTGGACTTTAATGATTAAGGAATGCCCCAAAAACAGGATTAGGCATCTTAAATTTCATATTCTTTATTTTGTTTCCCACTTATCCACTATAAATTGGGATGAGTAACAGAAGTAGTTTTAAAATGTTAGATTTTAAAAAAGTCATTCAACAACAGTTACATTTACCAAATTCACAATATTTTTAAAATTTAAAATTAGGAAATAGTCACACAAGTTTTTTTTTAAACTTTGAAAAAAGTTAAGCTACTAAGTTATTTGAAGTCCTGACTAAATATCAGAATCAGTTAGTCAAAGTCTAATCCACATTTTGACTACACTATCCTTTTCTTTTGTATAAAAATGCCTTCCTTTTACCTCAGTTTATTCCGCTAGTTCTGATTAGTAATTAGCTCATCCACAGCTGAGAAAAAAATCAAACAGGAATTACAAAATGCAAGAGATATTATTTTCCTCTTTCTGTCCGTGTATGACAATACAGTGTAAGAGGGAGAGATTTATCATCTCTAAAATTATGACAGATAAGGATGAATGTAAGTAAATTGATTCAATTTTCTAATTAAATACAATATTCACTTTGTTTAATAATTGAATTTAGATGAATTTATATTGTTTTCTTATATATCTGGCCTACCCAGGATAATTGATTTCAGTAGCATTAAGATTAATTCCTAGATTTTATATCCACTGGAATTATAATTTATACATAAATGAGGATATAAACATAATCCAGCCCATAATAAATGCAAATAGAAACAAATCTATACAAGAGCCTAAATAATAAATACAAGATAAAGTGTGGCCTATATATAAGCAAGTTATTGCAGCCTTAAAGGTGCTCTGCTTGTTTATCAATATTATTTAAATTACTTTTTCTATTATTTTTGTTTAAATCCACTCAACATGGCTTGGTCTTTGCAGGCTGCTTTGCAAGCCTCTGACAGCACATCTCCACTTTTACCAGATTGGGCTGGAGGAGCCTCAGTGCTCCCAGTGTGCTGAACTCCCCATTTTGCTTCTGTTCCTGGTGCAGAATTTCCATTTTTCCCTCCTTAACCTCATTATCTATCATACTTTAACTTTGTGCCATTCACACTTTGAATGTGAAGCATTTGTACTTCAAATTTGGGGATTGGTTCATAGAGCTCATTAATAATATTTTCACATAAATGTTATATCTCTATGATTTTTGCTCATCTTACACTACATCCAGAGCTTTAGGGGATACCAGAATATGATTGCCCAGCTTGCCTCCTGAATTTCCTCACTTGTGTTCAAATGGATTTTGGTTCAGTCAGCTCAGCTCCCTTTGTATCCTCTGACTCTTGGGTAAACACCAATTAAATGCTAACCGCACAACATTGTAATTATTTCCCAAATTCCCAATTATTATAATTTTTATCTTTCTAATATCACTAGGTCAATCAATAAATTCAATATTCCATGTTGTATTCTACAATTAAATCTATTTATAGGTCCCAGGTGACTTTTAATTTTTTCCTCCCTTATTGTTAACGACAATGTTATTTGACAATATACTTAGATAAAGTTTTATCCTTTTTACAAGTTTCCCTTTCTAAACTGAATTTTGAAGAACACAGAATCATACAGGATTGTGTTATTTTTTTATAAACTTGTTGTGGTCTTTATTGCTAATTTTGCTGCTAAATTTGCTTGACTATTTTTCATCAGAATAAAACCAGAAAACTCAATATTACCTGTTTTTAGAGTCCATATTAGCTTTATTAAAATTAGGTTTCTGGAAGTAGTAGTCACTGATAACCTCAGCATAGAGACCATAGCTACTTTTACACATCTCTGGGAAGTTCTGCAAAGTTTGATTGGAGTTCATTATTGAGTTCATTATTATCAGCTGACTAGAAGATGACCTAATTCCATTCCCATTCCTGACAAACACAATCCTGTTAACATAAATAGGTCACTGTAAAAGTATAATGGATTTTGCATTGTAACAGTGTAAGGGATTTTTTGTTGCTGTTGTTTGTTTGTTTGTACATCTTTAAAGTTGTTACCCTGTGCAATTCTGCATTTTGAGATTAAAAAAAAAAGAGAGCTGGTTATGTTCCTGTAAAGAAATTCTTTAATTAGCAGAGATTTCCTGGAAAGGTGATGTTGCCTGAGGGAAGCTGGACCAGCAGATCCAGTTGAGGCCCCTTCCAGCCTGAATTATCCTATGGGAGACATCCCATCCCAGTGAGTCACCAGATATTTTTAAAACTGACTGAGAATTTCTTTCCCTCGAGTGCTTTGGTCATGAAGAAATTATTCAGCTCTCTTGGTTAGACTTGCTAATGGTTTTATTGCACAAACTGCTCCTCTACAGTGGGTATGAAGAGGAGAGATGCTCAAATTCAGCTTTTTCTCCCGTTCAGGGCTGTGTCCTTGTGTTCCCAGGGGCAGATTTCCCTAAAGCCCCACCAGCCTGACTCCACACGGGCACAGGGAGCAGAGGGAGGTGATTTTGACCTGGAAGGAGAAGGAAAAGCTGCTGCTGTAGGAACAGCTTAAACCAGAGTCCCCTGCAAGTTGAGGAAGGCAGAGGGGGTATCTGAGGGGCTAAACAACTTCCAAAGGCAAGAGGAGATCCCAGAGGGCGGCAGAAGGAGTCAGGGTTTGAATTTACTTCCTCTCTTGATGATTCAATGGAATTTAAGCAATACTTACAAATAAACTTTCCTTGCATAAGGAAAGATATTTGGTGCAGTAGAACTCTTGCAGAATGAACAGCAAATTCCCAGGCACCCAGATGATTGCACAGATGCACAAGGCTTTCCCTCCAGGTGCCTCAGCCCTGCCTGCTAGGAAGCATCACTGTCAAAAACACTTGAACAACTCTTGTAGCAAATTTGTCAGTTTTGAAACTCAGTTTCTGTTTTTTCTTGAAAGAAATGCTCTGCAAAACAACATATCGTTTTTTATCTCATCCTTAAGATATTTACAATAACTTACTACTTGTTCAAATGGCAAAAATCCCTTTTAATTAGATATATTTTCTGAAAAGCTTCAGAGCTACACTAGTTTTATGAGTCATTTGCTAGAAAAAAGTGAGGTTTTTAAGAGGATCCAGCTGTAACTTGCCCTGAGCACTGTATAAATTCTTCAGTAAGTACTTGTGTCTGAGTGATTGAAAAAAATACCCAGTAGTTTTGTTTATCAATGCAAAAACTTGTTTAAACATATTCAGAACTGTGTTTCTGCTTTTATTGAACATAATCTCTCTGTTTCTCTTATTAAGGATGCTTTCATACAAATAATCATAATTATGAAACCATACACCTCAGAGTCACAGTGAGCTGGAGAGATGTAATGGGGGTAAGTTTTGATGTTTTCTGAAGTAGGAAGACTACAACATCTTTCTGCAGTGTTTTGCTTGGGGATAAGCTCTTCAAAAGCATAGCACATGATGTTCTTTCACCCTGAAGAAAACAAGTTAAAGAGCTCTTTTTTGGCAAAATAGTAATCATCTTAACTTCCACACAAATCATCCAAGTAAACTGAGTCTGATCTCTTCATTCCCAGCCTTGCTGGGAGTCACCACTTGGCACCACTGTGTGCTTGTGCTTTCCAGTTATTGGAAGGAAAATATAAATTAACAATGAGGGAAAGTTAAGGTCTTCTAAAGAACCACCTAGCTGTGATGGTCCTAGGTTTAACTATTAAGAACACAGAGTAAAATCTGCTCTGCTTTAGTGGGTCACTTGGTGTGCCTCGACTGGTTTATTTCTGGATTCAGAGGTGTTGTCTCCATGTTGTGCCTGTGAAAACCAATAAAATGCAACCAGGTGCCAAAAGTCTGGGTTTGCTGCCCTCACTGAAATGCACTCACTAAGCATTCCTGGGATAAGAGTTTTCCTTTGCAGGCACTCAGCTCAAAAGCAAAGCTCTCACTCCAGATTGCATTGTCCTCTCTCGAGATAAAGGGAGAAACAAAAGAGAACCCCCCTGAAATTCCTGATATTTTTACCCAGGTAACCTCCCAGGTCCCAGTGGAGACTCGAGGCTGTAACTCAACACATGATTTTGCATAATTGGGCCCATCTTAAATTGCTGTCTACTCGTGTTGCTAACCCTGGCTCTGACCTTGCCTTTAATTTTTAACAATTTACTTTGCTGAGGCTTCTCCCTCTCAGCTTCAGGGATGCCCAAAACAAGGACAGAGCAGCTAATAACTACAAAGTGGGCAAACAACAGAGCAATCATCAAACTTTTTTTGTTCTCAGATACCATTTTAGACACCAGTGATATCAGGAACAGAGCAGGATTTAAATGTGCTTTGACATGGGAGATGATACCGGGGAAGATAAATGTTTTAAATCAAACTCTGTTTAAGATAAGCACAGCATACAAAGTAGCTACTTGACTCTTGATTTAAAAGTGCAGTTATTCTGATACATACTTAAATATACAGAACTGTCTCTGGAAAATAATTCCAATGAGCTATTATTATAAGAGTAATGAAAACTCAACTCACTTGGGCTGAATGCCATTTTATTTCTTATTATTCTTCAACTAATTTTTACAACTTCCCCAAGTTCATGCTCTGTACTGTTTTGAAGCCAAATACAGGTAGAGGTGCACCAACAGGTAAAAGTGTTATCAAACAGCTGAAGGAAAAGCTTTAATTCTCAGCTGAAGCTGTGGCAAATCAACATCTTTGCCTGCTGAGCTGGGTGCCAGAAGAGGAAAAAGACTCAGAAAGCAACAGACTGATGCTATTGCCAGCTCACAGAAATCCTGGGCTAAAAACACATTGTATTTTGTGCAACTTTAATATCAGACAAGCCAAAATATTTCGTTCCCAAGGACTAGGTTTTATGTTTAGCCCTAAATTTTCCTCTTTGTCAGCAAAGCTAATTGCTACTTTGAAAACAGGTGGGATAAGGGTCCACTCCCCTGGATCTAATATAGCCATTAAAACAGGGCAAAGTGGGAATAACTCTAAATATTGGGATTTAGTAGCCTTTTAAGCTCTTTTTGACCTGGTATAATGCCAAATTTGTGTACTAATGCCAAAGATTGAAAAAAATAATTACATTTATTAAGGATTCTACAACTTTATACTTAGTAAGGGTCTGGAGACAAAAAAAAAAAAAAAAAAAAAAAAAAGAAAAAAAAAGTTTTGCACAGAACTGAGCCTCCTGAGTTTTGCTGCTCAGGAGTAGTGGCGTGATAAAAAAAGATTCATGTTTTTTAGCAGATATGCTGCCAGCTTTTCTCCCAGGAAGCAACAGGCATTGTAACCTCCAGGGGCACATCAAAATAAACACATTTTAGACCTGTGGGAAGCAGGGGGGTTCACTGTTCCACTAGCCTAAATAATTAATATCCAGCAGTTGAGGGAGCTGGCAGATTAGGAATTAGGAAGGAATTGTTCCCTGTGAGGGTGGCTGCCCATCCCTGCAGGTGTCCAAAGCCAGGCTGGCCCAGTGGAGGGTTGGAAAAAGATCTTGGAGGTCCCTTCCAACCCCACCCACTCTGTGTTTCTATTATACAAACTGACACCATGCACAGATAACAATATATTGCATATATATATATTGTATTATACAAACAGATACAACGCACAGATAACAATAATCCAAGTGTTGTGCTGAGATCCTCTTCTGCTCAAAGTTTTTCAGACACTGATTATGATGTCCAAGTACCAGTCCCAGGCTAGCAATGAGCAAAAGATGAAATCCTGAGTATTTTAGAATGTGATGATCTTATCCCTCAGTAATTCTCAAAGTGCTCTAATGAGAAAGCATTGCCTCCTAAAACACTTCAGAGAAAGCATCACTTTGTACCTGGGGCTGATGTGAGTGGTTATTCCAGCTGGCCAGCACCATGCCAGTGACTCTTCCCAAGCTAGAATGTCAGCTGCTTTGCATGGGGATCTATTGAATGGATTTATTTGTGTGGAAAGGACAGTCCCAGGGCATAACAAAAAGCACTCCTGTCAGAAGAGAACCATTGCACTGAAAGATTTTAATAGCAATAATAACAACTCTGCTAACCTGACATCTCCCCTTTGTAACTGCATTACTCTCTGCTGATATGTCAATCTTTGAACAACTCCATTAGCCTTTGGTCTAAAATCCACAATTTTTTTTTTCCCCAAGACAAGTCAAAGGTAGAATAAAATAAAGAAGAAGAGATTTAATTTTTTTTTTTTTGTATTTGCTATTTTCTAAAGGCTTGTACTTGAAACAATTTCCTTTGGAAGACAATTTGTGTGATTTTTTCCCAGGCACTAGGAAAATCTGAGAAACCTGTTACTGTTTGTGTTCACAGCATCCATTGCTCTCCTGAAGAGTGATGCTTTACTGCAGCCAGCCAGTTATTGCATCCTGGAAGGAAGGAGTTATTGCTTCTCATCCCCTGCCCCTGGAAAACTCAACAAGCTCATTCTCCACCTTTGATATCCTGAGAGAGCTGCTGTTCCTTTCTACAGCTGCCTTGTATATTAGCATTATCCATCTTCATCACAGCCCAAGCCCCTCCTCTCCCTCTAAAATTAACAATTCTCTTTCCAGCTCCCAATTGCTACAGACCATCATTGCTGAATGGTTTTCTCCAGCTATTTCTAAACATCTTAAGTCTTGTGACTTTGAGAGATGCCATGACTGTGAGAGAGGCTTAGGTTTCTCACAGAACTCTCTTTTTTCCAATGCCAGCTTTTTTAAACATGCATTCAACCACAAAGCACAGCCTTCTCCTCAGTTACAGCAGCTGTTTTTTGCAAGTCTACATGATTCTGTGAAGGATTCAGAGAAATCCTCCTTATTCAGGTCTCCTCTTTATTCACATGAGCTGGCTAAAACTAATGAATCAGAGCTGAATGTTCTCACAGTTCTGTGTCAGATGAGGAAGACACTGTGTGAATTTAACAGAGCACGCCCTCAGATTTGGCAACTTTTCAAGTAAGTCAGTGATGTCCCACATGACCTGACCAGCAAATATTACCTTTCATTCTGAGTGCTCTCTGGCTAACACACTCCTGTGTAGTAAACCCAGACAGCAATTGCACACGTCTGTGGGCTTGCAGACAAAGAACATCCTGAGCAACCCATCCTGATTAATATTTGAAATTTATCTGCTGCTTTGCTTCCTTTCCCCCAGCACTGAAGCAACTTTCTGGTCTTAGGGGGACACATACCTTATTCAAGAAATCTGTTCTCACCTTGCCATTTATTTCACTGTGGTTTGCTCTGTTTAGAACGTGGCTTTGAGTCATCCTTCCAAAGTTCAGGATAGTTTTCCAGTGAGCTCCTCAGAAAGTTGCTTTGATGCCGGTTTTGGCAGTCAGCTCTTGTCACATATTTCATTTGTTACTTTAGACCAAAGTCCCCGTCCAAACCAGCCCAAGAGCAGGGAAGAGGAGCAGCCTCCAAATACGGTCAGAGCTAAGCCAGTTTCTGGAGTAGTTTAACACATGGGCGTGCGTAAGAATGAGCAGAACTGGAATGAGTTTTAAATAATGCTCTAAATAGACTGTGGTGAAATGTTCAGCACTTAAAACTAAACAGAAAATCCTGAAACAGATAAAAGAATAACCATGAGCCTGTCAGCAAACAGAGCTGTGCTGATCAACTCCAGGAATAAAATTCTGCTTAAACCCTCTGAAATCAGATCCAATGAAACAAAGGTTAAGCAAAAGAGCCTTACTGAATATTTGGTTCATAAAGAGCTAATAAAGTTTATACCATTAAGCAGAACAGAGGAGGTTTTTTCCAAAGCAACTATATTGGACAGTTATAATAAAAATACTTACCAAGAAAATGACTCTTCAGTATCCACCAACTGAATCTCAACATAGATCACAAAATTCTTTTGCTTTTAATTAGGATTAGTTCATTTCTCCCCACTATTGATGGATGTTCCTTTCATCAGTCTCTCAAGTTCAAATTCACACTATTTCCCTGTACTCTGTGTGTGGATTATGAGGCCAATTACAAGAGGGTCTCAAACAGCAGTCACATTAATCAAGTGAAATGTTACATGCATTGTAGCCAAATATAATCTGGCCACTAAGAAAAAACATTCATAAAAATTTTTAAATCTGAAAGCATCAGAAAATACGAAGTTTTCTATCTGAATCCTGGAAATAGGAACAAGCCTGGTATTCACCTGCCTCTACTTCATAAACACCAAAAAATCCAAAACGACAGTTCACAAGCATCCACATTTTGTAACTTGGTCCTTACAAGTAGAACCCAGAACCTGCTGCAGACAGATCCCTACTCTCATGTCCTTGAGTTATTAAGGAAAAAAAGTAAATTTGATTTTATCCTGTTTGATAAAGAAGTGCCTGAAGCTATGTACCCAAATCAAGCTGCACTGCAGTTCAACACAAAGGTTTCTACAAATTTTGAAGGAAAACTTTACTTCTCCTAGAGCTCACTTTCAACTTTTACACAACACAAAAGAGTCTATCAGATACTTTGGCTTCGTGTACTTTGGAAAAGAATAATTTGAAGTCTCACAATATATCCTTACAATTTAAAACAGGTAACTGTGGTCACTTTTGAATCATAACTATAAAATATTGGAGCCCATATCTATAAAGGAATTAAAACTATAAATTGCATGAACACTTCAAATTGTTTCTTGTTATAGAAGTTTAATTATTTAGTTTAAAATAGCATGTAAAAACTCCTTAAAAATAGCATATTTAAAATGCTTATCCAAATGCAATTGCTATGCACAAGGCAAGACTTTTCTTTATAAAAAGCTCTGACATTTTGTATTTTGTGCTCCAGTGTTCCTTAAAAATAAGAACTAAGTAATCTACAATTAGCAAAATATAAGCATATTTAAGCTATGAATTATAAGTTAATGAAATAAGCTGCTTTAATGGGAAAACATTTTATTAGGAAATGGAAAATACTCATAGCTGGAGAGTCAGCAGTTGCTTTTAAAGGATGCAATTAAGCTGCCATTATTTTGGCAAAGCTCTGGTCTCAAAGAGGCAGATTTTCCTAGTGCATTGTAGAAGTCCTTGGGAAATTACACAGTATTCATTAAATTTAAATGGAGACCCTTGATGTCTCCTGTAAAGATGTCCCAGGGAGTCAATTTTCAGGGAATTCATAATGTGAGCAGCAAGTTATCGGAGAAGGAGACACTCAGCACCTCGGCAGGCCCCAGATGAATGATTTAGAGGAGGTGATGTGACACATTTTGGCCACTCCACAGCACCCTGAGCCAGACACCCACTTTAAGCAGCAGCAGAGGAAACCTGGCCAGCCACATGCTGCATAGCCCAAGTTTCCTCAGACACTTCCTAACTTTCCTAGGAATGTGGTTTGTTCAATCCCTGAGTTTAACACCAAGTGTCAGCAGGGCTGGAAAAGAAGAATTGACAGCATTGCTTCTGCCCAACACCTGTCCCACACCTAAAACTTTGAGAATCAATCCCTCTGATAAACTCCTATTTTTTGGAGGTTTTCACTCTGCCAATAACCTTGTTAGTAAGGGATGCTGTGTTACCTCTTCCTATCAACATAACCTGGCTCATGCTGGGCAAATGATCCCTTAAAATCAGACACCCAGCCCTACCAACCTTTTATTGTTGTTGGGTTTTTTGGATCCCAGCAATGGAATCTCCCCAGTGCTGCTTCTACTCATTCCCTGCATGTCACGCAGCAGACACTGTTTGGGCTGAAACAAACAAAACACATCCCACAAAGTTTCTCCCCTTTTTAGTATTCAGCTTCATTTAAACGTTGCATGGCCCTAAAACCTTTTTAAGCTGCTTACTTTTAAAGTATAAACATGTCAGTGTTTAGCCACGGAGGGTACTTTTCTGTCCTAAATCATCATCCATTTATCAAAGCCTGATCTACATTACTAAATGCTGTAAAAACACATTATAAATACATTGCAATAATCCCCATGTAATAGCCACTGGCTCCCAGCACTGAAAATACTGATATTTATATAAACATTACACAATCAATGCCACACAGTTTCCAGGCTGGGCTGCACTCAGTGTGGTAGCCTTCTCTCATAATTACTCAATAAGTAGTACAGAAAAAACAGCTTTCATTAGCAGATAGTCTTATTTCTATCTCTTATAAAATGGTATTATTACAAAACAATCCAACAAAACAATCCAAATTCTAATTAATTAATCCAGAAAAAGAGATGTGTTTTTTAATCATCATTATTTATAACTTTACAAACATGCCCAGTGTTACACAAAAGGGCAAAATATCCCAAGTGAGCTGCAGCCAGAACTTGCACAACACTCCCATAAAAACAAATCAAAATGGGGAAATGAAATCCTGATTTTTATTCTGTGGTTCCATAAAAAAATTACTTCAATAAGTACAACTGGAGACAGAATTGTCCTTAATGATACTTCTAGTATCTAATCTCAGTAATTCTTTAACTGCTAAACTATATTTAAAATAACCTTGAAAACCTTTATTAGGGGGTTGAGATGGTTAGTAATGACAACTGCAAAAACAGATTCATGCTGGGGAAACTGGAAGCTGTTTAATCCAGTTGGGCTCCCATATCATCAATAGGATTGTGGCTGGTGTCAGCTAACAAACATTATGCCTCTGAGGGAGGGAAATGGTGTGGCTCCCTTTTCAAAGGGGCACAGGAGCTGAGATTAGTTACCAGATGTGAATTACAGATGGAAACTGGTATTTAACAGGCAGTGTGGTGCCTTCCCCTCCTGTCCTCATTCCTCCCACACCAGGACAGTTAAAATCCTGTGATCCATGCTGTGGAAGTCCATGGACAGCTCACAAACTGGCTGTGATTTCCCACAACCACCACATCTCATGGACACCTCTAAGAGAAGAACCCTTTCTAAGTGCACAGATGTATTGACAAAGGTCCTGCTCACAGGGAAAATTAACTGGGAGGAATCACATCCCTGTGGAATTCAAAGCTCCAAGAAACTGGAAGATTCACAAGGTTCCTCTCCCAAACCAGGACTGCTCTCCATACCTCTACACCATCCAGAACCCTGCTGTTGTCAGGGGACACACTTTGCTGTTTTGCTGCTTCATGGAAAAGGAGAAAATACTTCTGGGTGATGGGGGAGGATGCTCCAGTTTTCTGTCATTTTGGCTGGGTTTTTATTCTGTCAAGTATTAAGAGAAATATGTCATGTTTTCCATATCAGAATTTGTACAGTGTTGTTCTCATGCTAAATGCTGCTCTGGCCTGCAGAGCCAAAGATCTCCTGGCAATATTTACACAGCCATGGCATCAGAGGAATAGTGCATTTAGAGGCATTGCAGATACCATATGAAAAAAGACATACAGATTAGGACATTTAAGAATACACAATTTTTTCCACTAATTCAAAGTTCTGGACACTACTGAAGAGATTTCCCTTAATGGCTACCCTTCAGACATCTGGGATATTCATTCAGAGCTGTCCCTAAGGAAATACCTCTCTCTGTGGTCTGAGAACCTTAACACCATGGAGTTTAGGAGCCACATGCTTTGCATAACACAGATTAATGTCACAATTCAATAAATACTGCAGCAGTGCATTGTGGTGCTTTATTAGTGTTAGACATGCAATATTTATTTAATGAACAGAAATTAAAATATTAAGATAACATTTTCATCAAATTAAAGGATCTGAAGTTGCAATAATGGAACAAAAATAAAATTTTTCATGCATTCTAAGTTTATAGTTCTCACAAGTGCATATAGTTATGATTCTGTACCATTATCAAATGTAGACAAACTACCACTGATGCACAAGACAAAATAAAACCCTTAAGTTATAAGTAGAGATCCTATCCTTTACAGACTTCCTATATAACCTGGATCTTCAGCTTTTTATAATACACTGTAATACATCTGGAAGCTTCTAAGATGAATAGGAATGGCTCAGCCACTTGTAACATACAGTGGCTTCCTCAATGTAGAAATTATAAAAGATAAAGCAAATGCCCACCATGCTTTAAGAGACTGTGACCTTTTCAACAGAAACAAATCTTAAACCCCTTCATAAACAGATTAAAGTGCTACCTATTGCATATTAAATACTTCCAGTGACTGTATTGAAATTTTAAAGTTACAAATCCCTGAAAATAGGGTTTCCTACTGAAAGTGCTGACAGACCCTTAAATGTAGCATCATGAACACAGCAGAGCTATAATCCTTCAGCAAGTACTTCAAAGAAGGGCAAGTTAGTCAACATGCTCTAAATTCACCATTGTAAAAGCCCAGCTAACACCTCTATCATATCTACAACAGCAATGGTACAAAGAGCAGAAAAGCATCAGCTCACTTTACATACTTGATGTAGGACAATAATCTTTCTTTAAAGCTGGAAGCATAAATAACCCCCAGTGCAGCAGTAAACACATTAAGACAGCAGTTCTGTTTTGTGATGCATCCAAGAAAGGGCATCCTGTACAGAAAGAAATGCAGGCTCGTATCTAATGAGCATGATTTTCATCAGGTCCCCAAATCATGAAACCTTTCTAAATACAAGGCAGCATTTCCACAGCTGGAAAATTACAGATAGTTCTTGACACAGAGCCAACAGCAATAAATGCAGTTATAATCTAGAGAGAATGCTACATTCATTAGGAGGTGGAAAACCAAGCTAAACTTAAAATACAGCAGCAAGAGGTAACATACATAAATATTAAACATCTTTCTTGAATGGCTGAAAGTTTACATTTCTGACTTACAACATTAAAGTATGGCCTTCATATTTGTCCTTTTAAGTAAGCAAAATACATGGCAGAGCTGTTTCAAAGGATAATTTCAAAATATAGTGCATGCATGGATGAACTCTTATGCTAATTTAGGAGAGAAAATATCGAAGTAATGTGGAGATGTTCAAAATTTTCATCCCTATATTTTGAAGGGCAAGAAACACGGACTACAAGTGGCAAGTTTTTATGGGTTTAAAATGATCTGCAAGAAAGTCTACAATTTTATCCTATGGGAAAAACAGAACTTCCTTTGTTTTCAACATACAAATTACTCTGTATGAGAAGTATTCATTTGAAAGCTGCATGGATCAAAAAATACATGTGGGGTAAAGATGCTTTTAAAAAATAATCTCAGAATATAGGAAAATGTTAATATTTTCCTTCTAAGCAGAAAATGATGTGTATGTAATCTTTCAAGAATTGCTCCAAAAGTAGCCTGTATTTTTACCTATAAACTCTATAAAAATATCTTCATACTTTTAATGTCCCATTCTCCCTCTCAGTAACTTTACCTTTTTCTAAATTGCATTTGTTGTCTTCCCCTCTTTCTTGACACATTGTTAGAAACAAAAGGTGCTTTTATTCACTCAGAGATCAGATAAAGACTAGATAGCACATTCAAAGCTTCACTAAATTTCTTCACTAATGCACAAAAATTGATCTTTTCGCTACCTTTAATCTGCTTATCATTCTTGGTATGCAAATATGTCAAATGATCTGCTTTTAGTCAATTATGCAGTTTGATATTCTACATTTACATTCTAAAAGAAGTGATTTCAGAGGTGCTAAATATAGTAGAGTTTCATTTTAATAATTATAAGTTGGCTTGCACGTGAGAAGTCACTGGAGCACATTCTCTGGTTAGTGCAGTTGTTAATCCTCACTGGTGGGGATGGTTTAAGCACTGTGGATACTAGAGATGGTCTCATACCAGTTAGCTGAAAATGAGTGTGGAATTCAAAACTATTGCAGAACAATTCCCCATCAACAACTTGAGAAAACCACTGGCTGCAGCCAAGCATTTGAAAATGTTTAAGAACTTTTATGGAAATACTGAGTAACTGAAACACATCCTGGTGTAATTAGAAAATGAAAATCTAATTGAGTGTAAACCCCAACTTCTACCAGCAAGCATACCATGAACTAGTCCATGACCTTTGGCACTTTGAATATATTACAACAAATTTACAGTCGTCGAGATCCTAAGTAGGTGAAAAGAACATTCACGTGGTTTCTGAGGTACCAAACTTGATACATCCTCAGGCTGACCAAAGAGAGAGATTGCCTGGTGTGGGATGGATTTCTGCACTGCAAAACACAAATGCAGAGCTCTAGAGCTGGGCAGGGCTGGCACCTCTCAGGATCCATCCAGGCACAGGGATCCACACGAAGGGATCCCACGGCTGGGCTGGCAACTCTGGCTGCACACATTTTAGGGACAGTGCTAAATGGGGATTGGGAGGTAGTTGCTAAAGAAAAGAAGAAAATAAAGGAGAAAAAGCCAAAAATAAGTAAATGAAATCTGAGAATATTTGTACAAAGAAGTTTTTTTTTG
The DNA here is from genome assembly GCF_047830755.1 of Zonotrichia albicollis. NCBI lineage: Eukaryota > Metazoa > Chordata > Aves > Passeriformes > Passerellidae > Zonotrichia > Zonotrichia albicollis. The sequence goes on from NC_133825.1 coordinate 44,527,389, forward strand.
TAACTAGAGTACTTCTGTGCTGTCCTACAATACTAATGACATCAAAAGCAGTCAGACAGAACTTTCTCAACCCTTCCATATATAAGTATTCAAGATATTACCAATTTCTGCAGTTTTAAAAATGAAAATGTATTAAAATCTTTTGCAACAACAACAAAAATTGGAATTTAATTTCAAGCTTTTTTGGTCATCTCAGCAGCAGCCATGCTATGGTGCTGTAAAAAAACCCAACAGATCAGGTGCAGAAAGAAAGGAGAAGACAATTATCTTAAATCCAAATCTAAAATATTCTCTGTACATGTTTTAAATAACATTTTACTGTTTCACAACGAAAGAAAATCCAAGTAAGACTCTTATTAAGGAAATTAAAGTTCAAATCTATTCATCTTAATATTTTGAGGGTTCTCCTACAGTATTTTCCCATTATACCTTCATCACTATATTTTTCCAATTCACTGAATAACAGGTACCTTTTCATACATCATTTTATAAACAATTATTAAATTATCAGGAAGATATTTACTACATTCTTCTTTCATTTTTCTCAGTGAGAACTGACTTTTAGAACTATTTACATGGAATACAGACATTTTTAATGAAAAGCCTAAGTACTCTAGATGTGTTTAAGCAACATGGCCTATTTCTAAAGGCATATACTTCATTGTCATAAGATTTAAAAAGTTAAGACACATATATAATGTAAAACTCAACCTTAAATTGATTTATCGTGTCTATTTAAGTCAGCATCTCCATTTCTGCTACATTTTCATGGCAGTAGACTTTGACTGAACAGAAGTATTCATTTCTTTATTCCATACTCGAGTTCTCCAGTACCTCTGACTCTGCGAACACTGCTCCAAGTACTTTTAACACATGAAAAGGCATGCAGTAACTTCATACAAAAAGATCCTCAAAACAACCTTATGTCATGAGCTCACTACCAAAGTTCGCTCATTATACACAAAATTCAGCATTTAAGTGTAAAATAACTGGTTCCAGCATGTGCCATGACAGAAATGGCACGGGGGTTTTTTTGACATTGTTATATAAAAAGCACATTGTATAGAATACAGCATTTACTCTGCAAGGATTGATTGTGCATCACTGTTTTCCTCTAATATGTGCAGGACTATATTCCATTGCAACAAACCACACTTAGGTTTAGTAGAGTACTACACTGGATTGAAAACAGTGGTCTTGATGGCATGCTGTAAAAAAAAAGAACAATATATTTGCCTAATACCAATAATCATTCAAGAAAACATTCATAACAGCACAGGCTTCTCTGTTGAAACTGCCACATGGTGAACACTAAGCTATTATATAAACTGCATATTTATTATGTATCATTAAGTCTATTTTAAGTATTCTGTACCTTAATGTAATTTCAAAAAGAAAAAAAAGGTACCTAAGTAATCTAACATAAAACAACTTTTGGCAGCCCCTGCTAGTGTTTGGATTTTTAAAAAAAAGGAAAAAACCCACGCCATTGTCCCTCCTCCCCATTTTGCTGGAATTTCTTAGGAGAAAAGGAATGAAGAGAAGACAAAATATTAAAGTGTGATCTCCTTCCACTAATGCATTCAGCAGAAAGCAGCAGTGTCTCAGCTTTTGGAGAATTTGCCAGCTTTGCGAGAGGGTTCGTATGGCACTCTGAGAATACTGGGGGTCTCCTCCATCACTCGCACCAGCAGGTTGTCAATGTAATCCTCCAGCTCTCGGATGTGGCTGTCCTTCTTCTTCAGCTGCTCCTTGTGTTTCACCAGCTCCTGCAGGACCTCCTCGTAAGTGAGGTTTCGGTATCCTGCAGTGGCATCAAAAGGATTTCCTTCCTGCAGGTAAGGGTGGAAAAACACCAGATTTCATTAAGCAGTGTAGTGTCTGCAGAAAATTAATTGGTTATTGCTTTTTGTGTTTCTCATGCATCTCTTGACATGAAAAGCAATTTTTTCAGCAACACCTCTGTTTGCTGCAGTGCTTTTCCCTCCAGCAAACCCACTGGAGATGGGCTGCCCAGCTGGTTGAACATTTCCCACTGTCATCTCAGAGAAAAATCTCAGTGAGGTGGACACACAGAGTTAGTGACTGTATGAGCAGTGAGCACAACAACAGCTGGCAGGTCCATTTTGGGAAACCAACCCCCTTAACTATGGAATAACAAGAGAAGAGCCCTGAGAATTCAACTCCTACTGTAACTTCTCTGAGTATTTTCCTCTGGAGAGCATCACAGCAAAGCATTTACTCAGCTCTACATGACATCACCCCTCATCTGTCTTTCACATAAATATTTGTAGTCACCAGTGGTTCTCCAGGCCTTGGCTTCTGAATCACATAATAAAACTTTCAATTTTAAATTGCAGGTGAAGGCAAAAGGTTACATCTTACTTGCACTAGAGCACTTAAGGCAGAAATAAATGTGTACTTATAAAAGACCTTGCTTGCTTTAAAGCAGGAGAGGCCCAGAATTAAGCAGTAGGGAAAACAGAATTGTTTCTGTAATGATTTCTGATGACTCAGTAAGTGCAGATATTAAAGATAGAAAAATTAGTCATCTTAAAAAGGACAACATGTAATCCTAAAGACTGTAAACCTGAATGTCTTCTTGTGTGCTGGTTTACAGAAGTATCAGCACTGTTAGACATGTTAAGCAGTATGCTTCATCTCATTCAGAAATGAAAACAGTTAGCAGATATGGAACCTACAAAGTCCAGCACTTCTAACAGGGCACGTGAGGCAGATTTTGTTTACAGTAGAAGCATGTCATTAAAAATTATAAAGCTTGCACAGCTAAGAAGCACACCACATAATAGTCATACTCATTCCTTTTCCATGCCCCATTCTTTTCTTTCCATACAGCTCCATATTTGCACATTGGCACATGTCGACCCATTAAAATATGCAGCTGGGCAAAGTTTTCAAAGGAGCCTAATTAAAAGTGATGGTGCCCTGCAAATAGGCTGAAGTGTGACAGATCAGCTCTCTCCATCAATTATACTCTAACAGTAGCTCTCAAAAATATGCTTCTAAGGGTTTCTCTCTGCACTTGAGCATTAAATGTCACATTTATGGATGCATATTCAGTATTTTAAACGTACCAAGTTAAGGGATTGTAAGTAACCAGTAACTGCCACTTTATTAAAACGGCTAACCTGATGAAATTTATAAATTGGTTGGCAATCCATTTTCAATGAGTATAGAAGAGAAAGTAACTTCACTTTGTGGTTATATTCTTAGCACATTTTCTTCTACAAGAAGGAAGTAAAACTTTGTCTTTATTAAATTTTATTCTCTTTACTAAATTTTTCTCCATACTCGAGAAAACACCATTAAAACTTATATGCCTGAAATGCAGGGTTTGCCTAATTTTCTGATTTGACAAAGGAACAGGAATAAAGTAGTGCAATGATGACTTTAATTATGCAATCCAGTTTACTGGAAAATTGTCTGTAATATATTTGCTTTAGAGATGTTTATCATGCACATGCTCCATACATGTCTTAATTATGCAAGAAAATTCTAGCAGAAGTACGCTAGCATTTAGACATTAATATTGATAAAATTAAGAAGATTTGGTATGTTCAGCTTGAGCCAGTAGGTAATATTTAAATTTATAAGGAACACTTATTTATTTACAAAAATAGACACCACCAGTTTAATGCATAAGAATAATATTATAATTAATTATTTAAGGGGGAAAAAAGGGTTCTAAACAAGCCATGCAAAGAATGATTGTCTCAGCTACAAAACCCTGTTGGGGTACACACTGCCAGCCTCAGGAAAGGACAGATAAAATGAATCCTGGCAATCCCTGATCATCTCCTCATTGTTCTAATGAGGAATTCTGCTCTGGGAATGTCATCTAAGCTACTTTCACATCTTTTGTCCTACTTACTTCATCTTCCTTTCAGTTCTTAATTAGGCCTTAAAGAGCTCATGCTGCCCTTTCAACTGGCTACTGCTCCCATTTGAACACTGCTTTCAGAGACAGGTGTTGGCATCAGAGGAGAAGGCATACAAACATAATTACTAAATAATATGCACAAGGAAGAAATGTAATAACTTGGTGAGGGCTAATATTACAGAATCTAATAATAAATTACTTCAAACACCTTAGAAAGCAATCCTGAATATTTAAAAGGAAATTCAAATGGTTTCATTCAAAACTATGGTTGAGATAGAGTTTCTTCCCCACCTAATTTGTATTTTGCATTAAATGAGCACCACCTCATAATCCTATAACAGACATTTAGGATGGCTGGTATTCCAAAGGAAAAATCATCAAGGATTTCTTTTATCACCTTTAAATCCTTTAAATAAAACAATCCACATCTTATTTCTTAAAAGAATTAAACCGATGCTTTTACCAGCAATAAATTACATGATTTGCAGTAGTACATTTGCAAGCACATAGAAACTGTAATTATGGTTACTTTACAGACAATGGCTGCTAAGTTAAATCAATTTTTTGATGTCTCTTTTTGTCAGAGATTAAGTAACTGCCTGGTAGAATTCAGTTTACTATCTGATCAAAGGCAGCCTTCAAATACTCTGACATCTCCCACCAGCTACTTACATTATAAAAACTTGGGCATTTACAATAACATCAAATGTTATTACAAATCATTTACATAAACCAGCAGAAAACAAACAGTACAAAGTCATATTTGCTTGTGAAACTTGTTTTCTATATATTTTAGAGATTGAAAACAAATCCACTTTTAAAGATGTCATCTATTCACAGAACAAATTCTAGTAAGACCACATTTTCCTTCAAACAAAGACACTGTCCAGGCAATCTGTGTATCATTTTTTGTTTTTTCTTAGTACACAATTTATTCTCAGTACTTTTAGAAACAAGAGCATTTTGAATTATACCTTCTAGCATTTATATTTTTTAGTGTTTTCATCCATTCATTTATTATGTGCATTATTAATCCTACAACATATCAGGTTATAATTTTAATTTTGATCTGCCTTCTAGAGACTGTCCTCAACTCTCTGATTATAGTGATGGTAAGCTCCAGTCTGGTCAATTAATAAATCACTGCCTAATGCAGAGTTTCTAACCTGACCATTACTTCTCTAGAGTCATCTAAACCACTCCTAAATTCAGGTTGTGTGCAAAGAACTAAATATTTCCTTCTTCAGCATGTCACAGCTAAACTCCATACTAAGTGCAAAACCCTTCTTTATTTCCAAATTTACAATATGCTTGTGCTTTTCTACTTAGGTTTTCTGTATATTTCAACAAAAGAAAAATAAAAACCTCAACATTTCCATATAAGAGGTTAAAAAAGAACAAAAGTTTATAAGCTTATAAAAGTGTCAATTAGCTGGCATTTGCTGATGGCTTTCCATGACATTTCATAACTCACCGTTTTTTTCCTGAGATCCTCAGAGCCAGAAGGATTCACATTAAAACTGTGGGGAAAAAAACATACCAAACAAATATTAGCAGGGAACACTTATTTGACCAAAACATCTGCTAGAACACAGTACTGAATTAGACACCACAGTTTGAATGCATAAGAATAATCTTATATAATAAGATATATATATATATATATTACATAAAATAAACTTACGCAGCTACAAAGTATTTAATACAGTTTATTTTCTTTATTTTTTTAAACTTAGGAGAAGAAAACATTAGAAATTAAAGGAAATGTGAATATTTTCTTTGTTCACAATTCTTGGTATTTTTTGTATTCTTTTTGTCATCAAATTTGAATAACTAATTAAGAAATGCAAGATCTCTCCTCTTATCTCTAGACTTAGCTTGAGCTTCTAAGCATGGAGGGCTACTTTAAATGAAATATCCTAGAAAGAGGTCCCTGGGATGAGATTGATAAAATCCAACAACCAAACCCTACAGACTAACACATATTCCCAGCTTTCATGGCAGCTCCTAGAGGACAAAGTTCCTGCAGAAATTCCAGTGAGATCACCAGCTTAGGGCTAAAAAACCATCTTCTGTAAGCTACATTTATTTGGTACTTAAAACTGAGTAAATAATCTATTATTTTATAAACCTAGTGATTATTATGCATAAACAGAAAGGAAAACTCTTTCATAATGTTGTTGATACTGATAAAAACAGTCTAAATGTCTAAATGTCAGGCTTAAGAAACTGTCCACACAGGCTGGTGTAATTATTAGCAAGTATCTTCAAAAATCAGGGATGCTGTGTTCTCATGTACTTGCTACAGCAGGTCTGGAGATAAAACATTCCCAAAAAATGTGTCCAAAATCTAGATATGGCTCACAAATATTATTTACTTGGTATCACCACAGCAGGCACATTCTTTCACAACATGAATCTGTTTAGTTAGACTGCATGTACTGGCTTTGAGGGTGATGTGTGACTGAGACCTACAAAAAACATATATATACATATACTTTTCTTTTTAATTGTGGAGATTTTTTTGTGTTAGGGAACATGTATTTTGTGACTGTTATCTGAATTTATAAACCGTGTATTTCATGGTGTAGAAGTGGAAGGGCAAAAAATTTACGAACTAAAAATACGTAATATATATATATATATAAATTCGTGAACTAAAATATGTAAAAAATATACATTTTACATATATATATATGTATACATATATATTTACATATATATATACGTATTTATATATATGTATACATATATATTTACATATATATATTTATATATATATATGTAAATTTGTGAACAAAAAATACATAAAATATAAATGAAGGTATTTTTATGTAAAGATTTTTTTTTTAAATCTCATTTTTTAAAATTTTTAATTTCTAAAGCAAGCAAACTTTTGCTCAGAAATAAATCCTGTAAACCATCTGAGGGTGTTTGACAGAGACTGGATTAGAGGTACAGTCCCAGGCAGACACCCAGAGGTGTCACTAAGCCTGGTTAATTCCCAAATTCCCATTCCACCTGTGTGGAACAGCGATCCCCAGCAGTCTGCCCCGTTTGCTGAGAGCCCTTTTGAATGAGGAGCCTTTTTCAGGGGGCATTGTCTGCCCAGCCAAAGGCAGGGTCCCTCCCTCCCTCCCTCCTTTCAGCCCCACTCGGATGTGTCAAACACATGATGAACTCGCTCCATTCATGGCTGCCTTCCGTGATCCCAGCACAAAAAAAAATGAGTTAACTGAACTGGATCGAATTAGCTTGGTGAAAACCAAGAATGTCTCTATTTAACGAAGTGTGGCGTTAATTTGGGATATCTTTCTTTTGGGACTGTTTCCTCGTGTTAGACAAGATATAGAATAATGCAGCCTGACTGCTCAACTGGGGGGCTTTCTGAAAGGTTAAAAAAGCAGGATCTTTCACTGCCTTCAATGACTTTTTAGTTTCTGTGAAATAAGTTCTGGGACTCTTTTTCGTAGTGGTAGCTTAAAATGAAAGCAGCAGTTCTGACTATGAGAGGCTGCATTTCAAAATTAGAACTATAAATCACTGGCAATATGGACTAGCTGTTTGGGGGTTTTTTTTAAGCAGTAAAAAAACCTGCAATAATTTCTGAAAAATTGTGGACATCATAACTGCAATTTCAAAAGAGAACATCTGTGTATTTTGCAAGAAGAAATTTGAATATGCTTGCAAAAACAAAAATGAAAAGCTATTAAAACATTCCCCAATAAAAATCCAAATGCTATGAGGGCTCTTACTCATACTTTAAGGAGATTCATAGAAAATATACTGCTTTTGGAGGAAGAAGCAGGTGCTGAGATTGCATATAATAACATTTTTCTAAATCAAAGTGTCTGCTAAGTAAGGTGGGAGCTCATCAGCCTTGCTGAGCCCTGAAAAGTTCCCTGCCAGTGCCCCAGCCTAAGGTGAGTGTGAGCAGATGCAGATTCCCATCACTGCACCCCTATTTCACTGTCTGAGGGGCAGGTAACACCTCAAAAGAACATGCTATAAAATTATGAATGCAAACAGTTGGTGGAGTTGTCTGTTTGGTGTATTGAAATTCACGAGAGCATTTATTTTTTAACTTAAATTTCATCACAATAATAGACCCCTAAAGTTACCACCTCACTCAATTACTGGCAATAATTGTATAAAACTGGGGTCTAGGACTGCAGCCCATGCTGTACAAGCAGCACAAGCTTCCTTTGGGCAGCCTAAAAGCATTCTGAAATCATTGATCTGAACAGTTATAAAAAATAACATTGTTTTGTGCTGTGTTACACTCACAGTTCATAGTGATAGTATTAGTTATAATCCAGTCTCTGGGGTTTTTTCCCAGAGTTTGATAAACTGGCAGGGAACTCCTGCTATGGAAGAACTTCCCATGTTGAAAGCTTGGGAAAAAAAAAGTATCTTTTTGGACTTTTGTAGAGTGAGGCATACTGTGAACAGTGACTCTGAAAAACTGGCACTGTGGGATTCAATAATTATTGTTTGGGCCAATAATGCCCAAACAAAATTTGCTCAGTTTACAAGTAAAAAAAGATATTTCTTTTCTAACAAATGGACTTTTCATGTGCCTTCAGGTGATGTCTCATACTGATTTTTAACAGTTCGTCTCTTACCAGTAATAAATTTTCATTCTCTCAGATCACCTTCAAGGAGCTACTAGCAGGGAGGTAAATCCTGTCAGCACAGATTAGAAATCAGCTGCAGTAGGATGATGGCAGTGACACTGAGCCCCCAACTTGCACATCCCCTCTACCCTTCTCTAGGCAGAGCAGACTTCTCCAAACCAGCACAATCAGTCCTGTCCCCCATCTCACTCAGCTGGGAATTCAATTAGTGTCCCTGACAGTTACTTCATATAACAGGCATTTTTACCAGATTAAATCATACCCATTATTTTATTGTTCCATATTATTTTACAGCTTTGGACATAACTTTCTTTTTACATTTTTCTTGAATAGTAAAGTTTGTTTGAATTTCTGGGGTTTCATTGGCTTAGATTTCAATTTTAGCTCATCTGAGCTGAGAACCCTTTTCTATTGTCCTGCTCCTGAGGGGAGAAAGGGATGAGAAATAAAAATAATATAAACTAATAATGGAGACAGACATACTGCAGGGCTGATTTTGTAGAATGGTTTGGGTTGCTATTTTCTAATCATAGCAAGCATATTATTTTGTACTGTAGTGTCATTTTCTCTATTTAAAAACATTTCATTAGAACTAATTGAAACTTTTTTTTGATAACACTTTTTTATGGTAATTAAATACTTCCATTTCATGTTGATAATTAACAGTTTGTATAGGAAGAATACAGTGGAGTTGAGTTCAGGATGATACAACTTTATTGAAATTTAATAGTAGTTAAAAATTCAAACATCAGGTCTAGTGGCTGCATAAATATTTAGCTTCTGAATGCCTAGAGATTAAAACAATCTTCATCAAATCTTTCCTATAACTGATTTAAACATTTTAGTGCCATTTAGTCTGACAACATAATGAATGGGAATCAGACTCCTACATTTGCTCCATGGAAAGAGAATTTTCTTAAGGACCAAAAGCTTTTTACTTACCTTCTGCTATTTCTATTAGTTACATGATAGTAGTAACTAATCTAATAGCAGTGTATACTATTAGAAATTAAAATTAGGATATTTAAATTAATCATTACTATTCAAAGTATTAAAATTTATGTTAACTTAACATTCTGTAAAACATCTATTATACCAGTGAGGTAAGTATGAGCTTTCAGTTTCTTTCCTTTAATATGGAATGTCTGCATACAGGTAATTAGCAAAGCTTTGCCATACTCATTTTTCACTAGAGTTGAAATTTCTATTCCTATCCTACTTCCTGGTCTTTGGACTGATTCTGATTTCAGTGCTTTTGCATTTTTCTTTGGATTCTCACAACATATATCAAAATCTTGAAATATTAGGATGCCATTTAAGTTATTACTATTGCACAAGGAAATAAAAAAAGAAAACCAAAACCAAAAGAAATGAATAAAATCAGATACAGTTAATGAAATTCAGAAACTTAGCCTTCCATAGAATATCAGCCTGCTGTGCCTGGCAATGCAGAGCTCACTTTATATTCTGCAAAGGAATGCCTGTCTTGTCTGGCAGCTAAACAAGCACAGAAAAAGCATATTACCATCTATTTTGCAATTAGATTCTGGGGAACATCACTTAACACACTTCACTGTATAAATTGCTCTGCTGTCAAGCCATGTCCTGTGGCCTTTTGGAGTTTGGGTAACCCCAGGAGGACACAAAAAGAGGATCAGGTTTTGTGGCTCTCACTACCTTTTCTTGATTACTTAGAATTCTAAGTATATAAATATTTCTCCTCTTACTAGGAGTTGTGCTATAGCAAATAAGTTTTTTTTTTCTCAAGAGATCACTAAAGAACTGTTAGACTAAAAGTTGTGCCAGGATTTCCACTGGAAGACCCTATTATTAGAGATCTCTAAGTCAACAATAAACTAACAAATCAAACAATCCTAAAATTATATTTTATACTGAAACCTACAGATCCATTTTTGAATTATTAAAAGAATAGAACTAATCCTTAGTTCTTATAATGAAATAGAAAAAAAAAGTGCATTGTTTTTACATAGCTTCTGCATTTATTAATAAAGGAACAATAGAACAAATTATTCTTTTTTAAAATGAAATACAACAGGCAGTGCATTTTCCCTCGGGAAAGATAATATGCCTCATGCATCCTCTCAAAAAAGATTTCACATGCCCTAATGTGCACCAAGAGACATTGAAAGCTTGAAAAAAACCTTGTCATGCAGCCAGCAGGATGAACTTTCCTAACAGTATTCCTAAAACAGTCAACTCGTTAGGAGTGACTGACTGCTGGTGAGGAGCCTGCAAAAGTCAAGATTAATACCAAGTATTTCTACAACATCCCTCAAAGAGTTGATTGCTCCAGCCCACCTTAGTCATGTCCCAAATGCTGTGACCACTGCTTTGTAGGAACTTTGCAAAAGATTTCATTATTGTCTTATTACATGCAGTGATCTCTTAAATCAGATGATAACAGTCCTGGCAGGACAGACAAAGAATGTCTGCAAGACTTCTGCTTGTTTTGTAATTTCTCTTTACCTCTCATGTACCAGCAGTGTATTTCTCTTGTTGAAATAATGTTCCACTGACAGCTTTACCACACTGAATTAACAAATATTCATGGTCTAGAGTACAATTAAAGCACTGTCATAGTCCACCAATATTCTACCTAGACTGTAGATCACAAGTGCCTAAAGTCTAGTCAAATTTCAGTAGAGAACTGAAAAAACTTATTCATTTCAAGAAAATCAATGCAGAAGTACACTGTTCTTAAAATAAGACATGCTAACACTGACAGAGGAAACAAAATTTTGAAAATACCACAGTTCACCTGATGTCATTTTTTAATAACCGAGAAATAAATGTGCTAAAATGTCTTAACAGACCTTATTGCTTTAGCAAGCACAGCAATATCTAGAGAGCAACATTTCTGAAAAAGGCATGTGAAAAGCAGAGTGAATTGCATTGTACATTGAATTTCCTATTTGGCAGAGAAATACACAGCCACTACAATCCTTTGCTCTCATCAGGCAACTTTTAGGGTTCATTCCAATGGAGCTGTTGCCAGTACTCTGCAAGATTGAAACCTTTAACAGTGACTTTGATTATGCTGAAGCTATTGCACTAATAACTCACTCTCACTGTGGTTTGGGATAACAGGTTTTACTTTAGAACTTCAGCTCACTCGAGATTGGCACCTGCTCTACTGTCACAGCTCAAGCGAGAACCAGGAACCCAGAGGAACACCAGGATATTGCAAAAGCTTCTGTAAACACCTGACCATCACACATTCAAAATGCTACAGCATCAGCTGTTCTTCAGACTTAGCAATTTAATATTATCCAAACACATCACTGTTATCAAAAGCCTCCTGTTTTCATGGCACCTCACTAATTTTTTAACAACTCTAATAATGGCCATATCAAAATGCAGAGCCATTGCTTATTTCAAACATTGCCTCCATTGGGAAAAACAAAACTGCAGTCCCTGATTTGTTTGGAATATGTGACATTGAGGAGACAGGCAGCTCTAACAGCCACATATGATGAAGGTGGGAGAGAGGCTCAAGAAAATCATCACATTCAGAAAGTACAAGCAGAACGATGCAAAAGAATTGAAGGATTGGGCTGCTGTTTTCTTTTTGAGTTGCAAATTTGAAAAATTGCTGAAGCAGTAAGAAAATACAGAAAAAAATTAAGTAATATTTTCATAATTTATGCTCCAATTCACCAGTGATTAATATTATAAATATGAGCATTATGTGTAATTGTAACAGTGAATCCTAGTATCTCACAAGTTCCTTTCTCCTCCATTATTCCATCTTTCACATTGCTAAGAATGTAACACACTTATTGCCAGAACTTGAGATAAAGTGTCATCTGTATGTAGACACAAGCTTTATCTTCTTTTCTATGAAGTATAACAATAGTTAGGTCAAGGAAATGCTACTTTAGAAGGGGATTTTTAATGCCTCTCTTTTGTATACATACAAGAGAGTATGTATACTCTCTTGTATGTATATACATGTCTATATACATACAAGATATATATGTATATACACTATATATACATATATATACATATATACACACTATATGCATATATCTACTTGTGTATATGTGTATATATATATATACATGTATATACATATATATATGTACACGAGATATCTATATATACACTATACATGTGTATATAGAGACACAGACATTATTCATGTATGTGTATATATTTTAAAAATATATAATGTTTAGTAGAAAGCTCCCAAACACTTACCAATCCAGTTTCCCAGATCTGGAATTTGATCTGACTAGTAACAACCTGTCAGCTTTAAATATTGGACTATTTGTCTCCCTGTGTCCAGTGCCTGAGATCTTGTTAATTACCTAAACTCCCTTTCTGTAGGTCTTGTTAATTACCCGTCTCCTGTCTCAGAGGACCTTGTTAATAACTTGTACAATCTCTCTAAAAAGGTCCTAATAACACATTAAAATTAAAGATGCTTTTCTTTTAGCACTTGTCAAGTGGTGTAAATTGAGAAATTTTCACATCAGTTTATTAGCCTGTAGTGTGGTGTCATGTATTTTCCTAAACAAAAACAATTTCAGATAAACGATGCACAAGCTTTGGTTATGGCACAAAACAATCTTTGTTTTCCAGGAGCACCCTCAGTTTCTTTAACTGTGTTCAACACAAAAGCCACGTGGCTTCTGACTGCAAATTAACCTCCTGAGGGCCACAACAGCAGTAATTGTAAAAATGAGTGCAATTTAAGGCAATATTGGGTAAAAGTTTCAAAACAGTGCATTAAGAAGTACAAAACCAAAATCATTATTGGTAAATGCTGGCTAAGAGCACTAGACATTTTTTGCTTAAAAATTCTTTCTTGGCTGTATGATACAAAACCTCTGGAATGAACAGATTTTGTAGTATTTGCAAAACCAGCATTTTTTGTTTTGCTGTGAGACTCCTGTATTTTTAAACAGTCAAGAAATCAGCTCATAAATATCTCGATGCCTACAACAGACAATGGAAACCCCAATCTTAACACTTAGTAACACTGTGATATCATATCTACAAAAACACTAAAAATACTCATTAATCCACTCAGCATTTGCAGGAGGCAAAGCATCATCCCTATTTTACAGTTTTAGCCAAAATCAGGGAACAACTTTGCTAGATCAGAGATTAATAGAAATTAGGGGTCCATTGTGATTTCCTGTCTTAGTAAGCATTATATACAAACAAAATAGGTATTTATTTTGCTTCTCCAAAATACCTCTAAAACCTTCTTGAAACAGCAACAATAAAAAATAGCAACAAAAAAATTTTAAATAATCCTGGCATGCTTGCTTTTGGAAAAAAAAATCCTACAGGTATTGCTAAACCGCTTCTATAATTCTTGGATCAGCAGCCGAGCAACACGTGGAAGATGTACTTCTCTTCATTTGTTTAATTAGTAAGTAGGAGTAATTAGTGCCAGAGCATGCAGCCAGCCAGCCAAGCACTGCAGGACGGGCTGGTGAAGGGCTGTTCAGCAGCTCACCCAGCTGATGCCATGAGCTGCTGTCCTCCACATTGTTACTGCTCACTCCACATTACCAACCACAATTAATTAGGATGGACTTAAGCCTGACCCAAAGTTCACCAAAGTCACTGAAAAGCTTCCCCCTAAGGTTACAGATGTGGCTGCACCAGCACTGAGAACGTGACAGTCACACCACAAACAGGAAGGAGCTGGGCTTGGTGGATGTTTTTGAGGGAGGGATGCAATGGGCTGGGTTTTTTTCCCTTGCACTTTTCTCTATGTCCAGCCTGGTCCCACAGACTGGGGGTTTCATGGCTCCAGTGTGCTGCTGGAATACATCCTCCAGTGGGATTTCACCAGCTCAGGATGCTCCATCACCCAAACCAAGGCTCAGCTAAGTGGGGTTAAGTGGGAGATCCACCTGCAAAGCAAACACCTGGTCCACAACAGAACACTCATTTTGGACACACCCTAATAAAAATGTACTGCCTGGTTTATTTGCACAAATGGGATTCATCCAAAAGAGCTTAATAGCACATTGAGCAAATAAGAAACTACCCAAAGACTAAATTCCCTTCCTACACTTTCTGCATACTGAATTTGTTACCCAGCCTCATTTATTTTGGGCACATATTCATACAAATTCTTTCTTCAGTATTACTAGTTCAAAAAATTAAAAATGGATTCCATCCGAGAAATCCTCCACAGATAAAAGGTAAACTTAAACTGTAAACTTATTAAATATGCACATTTTGTATTAGTTTCTACTTCAAAAGAAAATAATTCTATAAGATACATTTGGAAGAAAGTAAACCAAGTCTAAAAGGTTCACACAGAACATCATAATAGAACATAGAAAAAAAAAGAGCTTCTAACTCAACTTAGTGCATGCTAGATATTATGCCATAATTGCTGTATCACAAAAAAGGTCAGAATGTTTACTGTTTTTGGCTTTTTGAAAATAAAATAATATCTATTTGTCTTATCAAAAGTTTATGTTTACATAAAAGTCAAGAACCAGTAAAAGGGGCTGTCATGCAAAGACAGAAACAAATGACTAGAGTCCTTCTGAATGGGCACTGTGATGAGCTTTTTAATTACAAAACAAAGAAAACAAGTCCATCATGATTACCATTAAGTTTTATATTTATCAAGATCTGCTGCATTCAAGAACTTCAAAAGATTTCACTACTTATATCTAGCATCTCCCTGAATACAGGGTTTCATTTAAAAAAATTAAATGCTACGCAATTTTAATTCTTATTTGAATTATTTCTATTTAAAGGAACTTATTAGAATGGAAGTTTAACTTCTGACAAACCAAGCTACAACCTAACCTTATGCTAATCCAGAGAAATAATTCATTAAATAAAAAATATTCTAAGATTGTGTATAAACATGTCATTTAAGACACTAGGAATTGACTGGACTCACAGAAGGCTCTAAGCAGATAATTTGTTGAGGTCAGATGAGCTTCTAGCAACAAATTCTTTTCTACAGCAGTTTCATTTCAGTTCATTTCCCTAATTCACATCCATTATTACTTTTGTTAAGAAAATTATTCCAAGTTTAAATCAGGAGTGCACACATTCTAACCCATGGGACACAATAAGATCCCTCTCTTCTAAGAGAACAAGACAACAAAAACTTTTTTTTTTTTTTAAAGAAACTACTCATGTCATTAATTAAGGAATTAATGCACAGGAAAAGGTGAATTTTCTAGAACTATGATTTCCATTTAAAACAGTGATTGATTTTACAGCCTTTAGATTCCAGTTTGAAGCATATTAATTTCAAATGCATTTTCTACCAAATTTAAGTCATTACACAGAAATGAATGATTACCTTGAAAAAGCAAGGACTGCTAATTCCTGTCATTTATATACAATAAAAAAAGAATGCAAAGGAATGAAAGTTAATTAACTTCTTAAACATTTATCTATTGTGAACAGTATATGTGGGTGGCAGTGTACATAAATAAATATATATATATATATTTATGCATGTATAAAGAGAGACAGGCAGCCAAGATTATCTTTCTCACTAGTATACAGAACCCAGGAAGGAAACTAAAAGTGAGTTACACGTTTTCTTAAGGAAAACAAGTAAAGCATTGATAGACAAACAAAGATTAAAATGGATTATTTAAATCAAAGTTCCTTATCAGCCCTGTAATTTAATTCATTCTGCTCAAGACATAAACTGCTGCCTCGTGCAACAATTTCAATGCACAGAACTCAGTGAAGCTGCAGTGAGCCAAATGAATCCAAGTGAGATAAGAGCTCATGTGAGTGCTCCCATTTAGAAACAGAATGTTCTTTAATTCTTGTACTCTAACATATAGAACCTAAAAATTCCTTTGTTTTTTTCCCCCTTAAATAGTGACATCCACAGGATTTCTTTTCACTAATCCCATTTGCACCACTCTTATTTAGTCAGTTTCCTCTTCCCCTTACACTTGAAACCTTTCCCTCTCCAAACCTGACTTAGGGCAATGTAATAAATTAGCAACAAATGTTCAGGCAAAGCAGAAGACTTCAGGGAGAGCCCATTCTGAAGCACAAACAAGGCCATCCACAAACACAAACACCCAAAAACCTTCACAGCACATATTAGTAATAAAAGTCACTTCAAAACAAAGTAGGAAACGATCAAATTAAATAAAAAGTTTGCAACATAGAAACAGAAAAGCACGGATATAAATGCGTATAAAGCACAAAGACTGTGTTCCTCAATACTCCACATTTTCATTTATATAACATGTTCAAGATATCAGATTGAAATACAGCAAAAACCTACCTTGAAGATGGCAACATGCTTGTAGGCTTGAAGTTTGCCATGAACGGATTAGTGGAATCATAATCAAAACTCTCCTGATGAGCTTCCCCAAACGCACTCGGTGATTTCAAGTCACTAGAACTCTCTGATCCCCCATTGCTAAGTTTATCTGACCTCTTGCTATCTTTTTTTCCAGTCACTCTTTCAAAAAGGCTAACTTTCTCTTTTTTCTCTTTTTTAATTTCTTTTCTGATCTCGACAGGTTTGGAGAACAGACTTATGTTTTGATCCCACGTTGCTGGGCTTTCTTCAAATGGATTCTTCTGTCTTGGCAGTGTAGCAAATTTTTGGGGTAATGAAGCACTCACATTAAATGGGTCGTTTTGTGCTTCAAGTGCAGTTTCATCAACTGTGCTGTCAAGTTGGCTCATTTTAGAAGTATCAACACTTAATGTCCTTCTGTGTGGTGATTTTAGACTCCCTGCAAACAATCTGTCATTAGTATATTATCAATGAGACACTATATCACAGTTTATGACATGCAGAAAACCCATTTTAGCTTAGATCTAGAAGCTTTGCAATTGAGCCTCAGTTCAAAACACTGGTGATTAACTAAGCTATTAAAAAAAAATAACAGCTGTGGCCTTGATTTCATGTTTCAGAAATGTTTATGGATAGGCACTGCAGGAAATTTTTGCTTCCTGCATGAAAATGAAGTTCTACAGAGAAGACAGCTATGACTGGTGTGCCATCCCAGTAAGAGACAATAGCATGATGTTGCATAATAACTTTGAGCAATTCAAAGTATTTTCAGCTCTTTGTATAAATCAGGTTTAAAATTTGGCGATAGTTTTTGACTTTTTAATTAGACTTATTTCTCACAAGATGCTGTTTTGCCGAGAGTCCCCTCTGGAATGGCTATATATGGAGTATATAATACAATATACTCTCAGATGAGGACAAAATAAGAGACAATGCTAACTGTAATATATCATGAGCGATGTAAGTTATTTCTTATGCTCAGAAATAGCAATCATGAGTTACCAGCAATTAAAGAAAAAATAGGCCAGCAATATTTCTTAACATTTTGGCCTTGTGAGTGCTTCATAAAGTGAAGCAAGATTGTGAATGCTCTAAGCAGTGAGCTGTAATTGTAATGTCAGGAGTGTTACTTACCCCCTTCATCAACAGAACCAAAGGACTCCAGCTGACGCCTGAAAAGATGGGTGTAGCCAACGGTGCTGGATTTCATCTTCTCTGAGGAGACGTGGGGTCCTGTCAGGTCTGACATGGAGTGGGCTGAGGACAGCCTCTGAGGACCCAAGAGGAAAGGTTTTTTTGGTTTTGATTTCATTTGCACTTCACCACTACACACCTCTAGATTTGCATCAGGTGTGTGAGTGCTTGGGATGATTGCAGAGGATGTATCTGAAAACGTCCCATCGTTTTTCCGACCCTTCATTTTGTCTTTTAGTTTAGCAAATGGGGATTTGGTTTTGTCCTTCATTGACAAATCAAACATACTTGCTGTCATGTTATTCCTCATAAACTGAATATTGACATTGATTTCTCCTCTGTCTTTAGTTCTCTTTCCTTGTCTGGATTCTAGAGGAAACCACCTTAAAGGAGAAAGAGAGCAAATTAAGTTGTGTTTTTCTGTCATTACACTCCTGTTAGTTGGTTAATGCATCTGGTTAGAACAATTTAAAGTATGAAAACCCAAATTCTATATCAAAGATTCAACCATTCCTGCACTGAAAAACTTTGTTTATATTTGTTTTCAAAGACAACTTCTTTGCTTATATTTGTTTTCATCAAAAACTTCTTAGTTTATATTTGTTTCAAAACTAAACAACCAAGCAGGAGGAAGCTCTTTACAGTGATCACCTGTTTCAAAATCAAAATCGACTCTGGAAGCTGACAAAACACCACCAAAGTTAAGGGCTTCCATCTGCTTATGAAGGAGAATTTGTACTTATTTATAAATACAGATACATTTTCTTTTTTTTTTAATAGCCTTCAAGTGTCCTTTAGTAGTGATGTATATTAATGTATTCTGTGTGGCACCTACTTGATCTAGCAACCTTTTCTCCTTAGATTTTGCTAGGTTTACACACTAGCAAACATTTTCCGCTCTTTCCTTCCTTCTAAGCACTGGTTAAGATTTACAACAACTGCAGCAATTCTGGCTAAGAAATATCTGAGAGCCCTGAGCAGTCAGCCACCATTTCAGTTTTGCAACTGGCTCCCCTCTGGATGCTGACAGAAACTGCACAGGCACAAGTGAGCACGGAGGTGTATCCAACAGCATCCTCTCCTTTGCAGGTCACCAGCAGGATTAACTTCAGAAATATTTCCTTTGGAACCATGACATAAATCCCCACTCCTTGAAAAGAGATCAAAGGTGTGATCATCTGTTTCAAAAAGCCAAGTGTGCTTCTTTGCCAGGTCCAGCAAAAGCTTTATCATTATCCAAGTGTCTTATTCCTTCCCTATTGTGCTCCATTGTCCCATGGAAGCATCTGCAGAATTATGGCTCAATCTTCCCTCCACAGCTTCACCTAAATGAATGACCAACACACAATCCCTTCTCCACAACCATCACCAAGAGCCTTTCCCTATTTCAAAAGGTCACAAGGGCATATTTCAGATCTACCAGCTCCAAAGAAGTGCTTTAAACCCATTTTCAGGAGAAATCCATCCACACAGACTAATACAACAGTGCTTGACCACCAGTAACTTTTGAATTGGAGAGACTAAGAAATTAAATTGCCTATTAACACAGACACAAAATGGATTATACAGTTATACATAATTATTCAATCCTGCCAAATATAGAAAAAAAAGGTCAGGAAAGCAGAAAAATAGCCCTCAATTTATTTTCACATTTCATAAATATATTTTAAAGGTGACTGCTGTAATCAAGTTTTCAGGCAGAGATTACATGTTTTCAGTTGAGAAAATACTTCCAAAAGTGACATAACAAAAAGATAAAGAGTATTATTATGCCTTTTTTTTTTTGATGTTGCTTTGTGATATTCACAAGATTTTATATTTCATACTAAAGCAAAATAATTCATCAGACCTCCTCTGTTCTTGAAATGAACAATATAAATCCAGACCAGTAGACACAGAAGCTCAAACCAGGTGAAAGATAATTAAATCATTAGGAAAATAGCTTTTCTTCTGTTGTGAGGTAACTTCATTTATATACTTTAAATGAAATACAAAACCTGGAATATGTGTCTGAAGAAGATGGATTGTTTTTCCTTTTAGTTAATAATGCTTCAATTCTTTGGTAACTGATTCCAGAAACACTTTAAATCATCTATAGAGTTGTTACAGAAAACAAAAACAGAACCAAAAGTCAATTGTCTTTGTGCTAACATAATTTTGCAAACACTGGAAGACAAGATAGCTTACTTTCATTAAAACTCTTCTTTAAAAGAAAATATGTTCACATATTCCCTTAAAAAATAGAAACAGTACCCAGCCATAGTGAGCAAGCCTTGCTCAGACAGCTCCTGGGCAGACAAAAAACCCAAACAAAAACCAACAAAAACCATCCTGGACCTGAGAGAGTCCTCCCACAGCTCCTCAGCCACACACTAAATATATACACCAGCAAAAATACGGCTCATGAGTGGTTTGAGAAATGGAGGAGGCAGAAAGGACATCACTTTTGGATATTCAAATTTAATATTCCAGCCTACACTCTAACAAAACATTCCCTTTTCCCCTCTCCTCACAGGGTTCAAACATTAATACTCTATCTCTGATAAAACTGGTGAATTTTTCTATGTTTCTGCTTCCGAATGATCAAAACCTTAAATTTATCCATGACACTTAACTTGTTTTAGAACAAGTACAAGACGTAAATTCTTAATCTTTTATTAATCTTTCTTAATCTTCCCCTTCTTCTATGGGGAAGAAGGTATTTTATTTTATAAATTTTTTAACAATTATTGGTGTTCTTATCACCAATTAACAATGCTGTGTCATTACCAGCACTCACCTGCTAAGGGCAAATGAACTATTTTGACATTTACCTCTTCTTAAAGAGAAACCCACAGCAAAGACCTTGCCTTCATAGCTTCTACATTTCTTTTCAATGTATATCTGGAAGAACTTGACATTAAAAATAAGTTCAGGTGGGAAAATAAAGAAACTCTCCTTTCCCTAGGAAGACAACAGCAGGTCCTGCTGGAACCAGGTCCAACACTGCTACTGATTCCAACAGAATTTAATCATAAACTCTTTTGCTCCAGCAAAATTCCTCTGGTCTTCAATGGAATTTCTATTTGAATAATGATTGCTGGATCAAATCTCGGTATGAAAGACAGATATTTAATTTTCATAGGCATTTCAAGGAGGTTTCTTTGTTACCTTGGAGAGTTTATCTTGTTTTACTTATAATGAAGGTTCCATATGCTTCAGCTCATAACAAGACAATATGAGAAGCAGACTCAAATCATGATTTTCTTGAAAATTCAAAGGCAACTAATTACTTTTTTAAACAGATGAGAACAAATGCAGGCAATGCATTTATGTGGAGCTGCACGTGAACGAGCAACTAAGACCATAAATGTTTCTTATTAGAATCTGTTTCGACAACACATGGGCGTGAGCAGCAAATAGAAAAAACAGCTCTAGAGAGGAGAGAAAAAAGAATGGGGAAATGAAGTCCACTGTTTTCAGATAACATTTGGGTCCTAAAACACTAAATTCCACTATACTACTGCCAATTTAAAAAATTGAATCGTATTATAAAAGCCAATAAAACTTGCTATTTTGGTTTTGTTTACAGTACTTTTAGCCACAATAAATGCTCCATTTGTCAGGCTGCCATGAGCTTATTCTATAGAAAGCCTGTACAAAGTAGGAAAATAGCCAATAACATACATGAACAAAACAGGGTGGCTTTTATGAGAGCAGATGCCCTTTTACTTAATAACCAAATATTACATCCAGTCTTGCAGACAGTCTTTATTTAAACAGACCTTGTACAAAGTCTGGCAAATTTTCCCAACTTCAAAGGAAGCCCTGTTGCCTTTGGAATCACATTCATTCTTCTTGCTCTCACCTTCAAATGTTCTGTAGGGCAATGTCCTCCATACACCCTCTAATTTCAACTTTTTCCCGATGGCTTCCATCAGAACAACCCTTGCTTCTTTCTCTCATCTGTTTTTCAGGGCTTTGCCTGTCTTGCACAGGTTTCTGTTAATTTTTACTTTTAAGTATTCTATAAATTGCCCCTCTGCATGCTGACAATTTTCTTGAATTTGCAAAGAGAAGCTCAAGGTGCAAAGCTAAATAAGAAAAAATCCTGCTGACCAGGCAGCCCTGGAAAGCTAAACCCCTATGAAGCAGCATGCCTACTTTCTACCCATGACAAGATCAGTTTATTCTGGCCACACCTACAACTAGGGGTGGAAAAAGCAAGCTCTCCTAACTTGAGTAGTTTTACCTGTAATGAACCCTCACCTTGGGGAACACAGACAGGAAGGGTGGAGAAAATTGAAATAAGCTACTATAAATAAGCAAGTTACAAAACCCTGGCATGTCTATTTAATTTAAATAGCTAGTGATCTACAGACTTTCAGCTGGTTTTGTCCTTACCTTTTCTGATTTTATCTGTCCTCCAAATCTGCCTCAGAATCTGACACTTCCAAGTCTTGTATCTCTCTCTTTTGAAGAAGCATCACAGCCTGTTCTGCTCAGCATGTAACAGTGAGCAGGATGGGCTGACAGCACAGGTAAGAAAAAGCAACACCTAATTTCAATTACATTTTAATTATATACTTTGACAGCCTCCAAAACCACTGGGTAACTTATCTACCAGTTTCAACAGGAATCAAGTGTTCCAGCCAGCACATTCATCCTGTGCATGACAGATGATCTCCCAACTCTGTCTTCTGGACAGTGCCAAAGATGGAAAGTATTGAAGGAATTTTCCCATCTTTCTGCTTCTCAAATACACCCCTCTGCCTTCAGTCTACCAGTTGAGCTGATCTAGTTTTGCTTTGCTGAAAACCCAAAGAATTTTGCAAAATCTTTATTTCAATTCACAAATTACTGAAGAAATTTTGCAAAAAGCCACATAATCATCACAGCATTCACCAAAGCTTCTGACCTTGATTTCACAGGCAAAAATCAGCATCCTGACTTGCTACACATTTAATGATAATTTTATATATAGAGAGATACTTCTAAGTTTACCCCTATAAAAGACCATCAGAATCTCAATGATAGAACATGTCCATCAGCTGTCACAAAAAGTTGATGACTATTGTTAAGCTAGATACACTGAAGAAATTTGCTCACAAAAGCCCACTAACATAAATATCCACAGCTAATTGATAAAAATCAACATCCAAAGCCCAGAACTGTCTGACATTTCCATTTAGCAGAGTATGCACTTTGAAAAATGCAGAAGTATGTTTTGTGATAAAACATTCCAATACCATACTAAGAGGCTGCCCCAAAAGTCAGCAAGTAGGAAAATTAAGGCAAGGGGCTGAGCACAGACTACATTGTGGATGAAGGGAAATTAAGAAGAAAACAAATTATTTATTAAAATAAGTGATGACACTCACAAAGATGAACACTCTTACTTTCTGGAAGCCAACTGAGATGAGATATTGAAAGCAGTTTAAAATAAATACTAGAGTGACATTGTAACACCACAAAACATATGGGAACTGACAGCTATCACAACACCCTCACTATGGGGTTTGCTAACAAATCAAAGTCATTAAAGTGGTCTTAGTTTACTTTTTATTTTGGCTAAAGGCTATGTGTGAATACTTCTGTGTTAGAAACAAACTAACTGAAGGTATGAGAATTAAGGCCAGTTATTTGAGTATGTGTGCACAGAAAATGGAGAAGCATTTCAATCCAGATGGCACTTAGACTCTGACTCAGAGTTATGACTTACTGAGAGGATGTGCATGGATTTGTTATCAAAATGTAAATGCTGGGAATATTATTAAATAATTTGAAAATATCACTCTAAGTCCATAAAGCTACAGCTGGGCAAAACTTTGTTTTCTCCCATAACCATCTTTCTCTTTTGTTCCTCACTACTGATATTCCTTATTTTCTTATTTCATTTAATGAGTAGTACCACAAGACAATCCATACGGAATCTCCAGGCTCTCTTTATTTCTGTGCTTTTAACAAATTTCTAAGTTACACTCTTCCCACTTTTGCCTTGAGTGGAACAAGATTTTCCTCTTGCTTTAACCACAATAAAGACATTTTCTGTTACACCCTGCCATTTCCACCACTATAGAAGCTCATCCCTTCATTTTTCTTGTTTAAACTAAATTTAAGACTAAACATGAGTAAATAATAGTGTGTTATGTTTTGTAGAAGTATTATTAAAATGGTTGCCACTCATTAACAAGCACTGAGCCCATATATTATCTATTTACTAATTGTCTGCTTGTTCATAATTCCAGATGTATTTGAAGGCTCCCTCTTGTTATGCTGCTACAGATGAGAGAGGACAGAGCAGAGGGAGTTGAAGAGAGTTTATATCCAAGACAGAAGCTGCCAAGAAAGAATTCACATTAATTTGGAAAAAGTCTCCCCATTTGCGTATCTTCCAGGAAGCTCAGCAGCAGTAAAGTCAGTGCCTACCACACAGGGATACTGATCATGGCCAACCAGCAATTTTTTTGTTTGCTTGCTGAGAAGCTGGTTTTGACTCTTTTTTATTATCAAATAGAAGTTGTGAAGTATCTTTGGAAAAGGCCAAATTCCTTCACTGTACTATGCTCAAGCAAGCATTTTTTTAAACAGTGCTGCAATTTGTGTGTGAGTGGAGGGGAGTGATGTTGAGGTATTATAGACCCCAGGGAGAAGAAGAACTAAATCACAAATAAAAGATGTCTCCTCCACCATGTCCATAAGAAATAATAACTCTACATCACCTGCCTTCTCAAATTTATAGCATTCCAACAAGTGTTACATCTTAAATCAGCTGAACATACAATAAAATGAGACATCCAGGAAAGCTCATGAAGGAATGGACAATAAACAGAGTGGAATTAGAGAGTAACAACAATGAAGCAAAAGCAGAGGAAATAAATAATACTGGGAAAATTAAGTTATTCTAAAAAACAACTGAAAAATACTTCAGTAAATTAAGACATGTCAGAAAATTAGTATTTTTTCTTTCATGGTAACTCAAAAGGTTTTTTTGGTGCTGTGCAATCAGATTCATTGTGAGCAGCATTAAGGCAACTCTGAATTATAACTGAATGGAAATTATTACAAAAAAGCATATATGCTTTAAAAATATGTTCATTGATCTTAATTTACATTTCAAATGGAAATTATGAGTAGAAGAGGTATATTTATTTTGCAAGAGCAGACAGAAACAATTGCCATGTATTTCTTAGGATGAATTAAAAACCCGTGTGATGTTATTGCAAAAAATAAAAGCCATGTCAGAAATGTAACATTTGAAAACTTATGCTAAATACACTTCCATTAAAGTTTTTCCAAAGCTTTTTGAAGTGTTAAAAAACCTCAGTAAAATCTTTCAGCATCTGCAGCCTAGTTTTCAGCTCTCAAAAAAAAAGCAGAAGTAAAAAGTCTCTGTCCATTTCCAACAACAGCAGAGATGGCAGAGACACAAATTTACAAAGTTTCACAGCACAATGGGCATTTCTGCACCAGGAAAGAAAGAAAATGGACTGGGATCCTGCAGATGCTTCGGATGAAGCCTCTGGAAGAGACCTAGAGAGGGACCATCTGAGCTGCATCTGGACCTAACTGTTCCAGCAATTTTTACTTTTAAGAGTTTGAAAAATCATCAGTTTCAGAAAGCAAAAGGACACGGTATGATGTTGTGTACAAAATTTTCCCTATCAAGTCGTAGTAAAGAGACTACATTGTTTCATTAAGTCTTGAGCCAGAGCAAGTTTCTTAGAACAGAAGACAAATCCCATCATGAGGCCTCTGCCTGAAAACTTTACTGCAGGGAGTATTTGTCTTAAGATGTGACAAGTAACATAAAAAGCTCCACAGAAAAAAAAAAAATTTCTCTAACATAGTGTTCCTGAGTCTGCAATGATTTTTGAAATTTATTTCTTCCAAATTATAAAATATTAAATTAAAAAAATATGTAAAAAGCCAAATGTCACACACCCCATGGTCTTCCTAAGAATTCAGAATCAGCTGGTAGCCTTCACTTCTCATACCTCCTTACTAAAAAAGCACTGGGGAATTGCTGACAGGGTTCAGCATTGTGCAGAATATTAAATATCTTTTTTGCAATACCCTGGTGACTCTTGAGTCTGTCTCTTACAGCACCATATGTACAGCTGTGTTGGAAAGAGGAAGCTATTAAATATATTAAAAAGTAGAAATATTACCAATAGACACTTCATCAAATAACTGGATCTTATTCATCCCCAAACAAAGCAAGAAATGTTAAGGTTACATCAACATAAGAAAATACCTCTGGATTTAATAACAGCACAAGCCTGTTGAACATATTTGAAAGTAAAAACATTGCTTAATAAAACAGATTAGTGTTTCTGAAACAATGAATATAGCTTTCAACCATCAGAATGTAACAAACATTGGACTTGGTTTTGAAAGGTGCTGGGTGTCTCAGTTCCCACACCACACTCACAGTTAGAAGGTCTTCAGGTCCAAATATATTACCCTCAGTTTACTGCCAACACAGGAATAGGAATATTTTCTATCAAAAAGGATTTAATAAAGAGGGGGGAAAAAGAGCATTTTGTTTGAGATTGCATTCGTAAATCTATCCTTGAAAGTTTGCCCTTGTCCCACACACACATACAAATATTGCATCCACATCTCCAATGAGTGCTTCAAGGAGACAGCCACGATCCACCCACACGGCACGAGGGCACACAACCACAAAAACTTCTCAAAAACATCTAAACTTAAGAATTAAGTTGCTTTTTTTTTGGAAGTGAGTTTTAGAAAGAACATTTTTGAGGTTTCTTTAGGTAAAGACACCAAGGGGAAAACTGGACTTTCAGTGGCTCCTTCCTTGTAAGAATTTAAATCAGCGTTACGCGAGAACGCGCTGCCAAAAATCCCACTTGCTGCCCAGCCGCACTTTTACACTTACATAAGACTTTTACAAGTACGGCTGCTCGGCCCTAGAAGCCTAACACCCATCGACTTTTAATAAGATTTGCAATCTTAAATGCTCAAGTAACTTGTGAAGAAAGGACTCGGGCTGTTTGCAAAGCCTCCCCCACAGGCCCCCATCTCGCGCAGCAGAGCTCGCAGGCAGCGCGCGGCGCTCGCGGTGATTGCAGCGCTGCTCTGAAGGAGGAACTGCTCCACAGCCACATAGCAGGAGTGCCTCTCTCCCACTCCAGAGGAAGAAATGATAAAATAAAGAACACCTATGGAGCCCTGCTAAGCATAGCTTCCTATAAAAACACTGCAGATCTGAATGTTTGTTTAACTATCACAAGGACTGTTACTTACCCCACTTAAAAATTTCTGGAATAATTTTGCAAGACTGACTCCAGTAGTATTTGTGCTAAACCTGGTGCAGGAGCCATTGTTTCTTCTTCTTCTTCTTTGTTACTCACAGTAATGATGGAATAATTTATATATTTTACTCCAGCTTCTGAACACAAATTTCCATCTAGATTTACAGTCTTTACTTTTTGTAGCGTTCCTCACTCATTCATTCACCTTGTTTTTCACCTTGTTGCTAGGTGTTGCAACTAAGGCAGTTGACTACTGACTTGCAACATAATTACAACTAATGAGTCAAGAATTTTTAAGATACACGTCTAAAGAGCAGTGAAACTTCTTGAATCAAGTGTTAACAGAAATTAAGACCCTAAGGCTACAGGCATCACCATGTCATCAAGATAACTGGTTTATCCATAAAAAGGTAAGCAATTAAAAAGTGTAATACTCCAGGCAATGAACCCACAAAAGATTCTGCACAGACTTCTTTCCTGTCATATGGTTTGTGAACGTACTGTCCTGCAAAAATTCAGTTCACAAAAACAAACACCAGGGCAAAGAGACTTGGACTTGTCTTTGGCGCTCTTCAACCTCAGCCATGCATTTAAGCAGGACCAGGTTTTGAGGTGGTTTCAGCAGAAACAGTTGTCTGACCAAGAAGCCCTGCTTGGTGTTAACCATAAGGATTTCCATTTCCAACTGCCAGTGCTGCTGGAGGTCCAACCCTGGCACAGTCACAGACAGACAAGCAACACCGGTCTTTAGTGGCTTGGATGCCAAACCCAGCACCTCACCACAGAGCCACCATCACTATGGATACCAGACTTTAACTTCAACAGCTGAGATTTGGGCACAGGAGCCTTTGTACTCTTCTGAAGAGACATCAGAGGAGGAAAGGCACCTGGAGCAGGAACTTTTTAACCACTGCAGACAGATCTGTCAGCGTCCATGTCACTGCCAACACAGAGCTCACTTGGAGGTCTCCAAGCTGTTCTGGTTCAATTTCTGTGGCATAAGCATATCCACACCAAACCCAAGACATGGAGTCATAGGCATGCCTACTCTCATACCTACAGTCTGAGCTACACACACATATAGAAGACAAATTATGCTGGTACCAAACACCTTTGTGCAACCATGTCCTGCCTAGGAATTATAACAACTTTACACATTTAATTGAAAAACTCATAGAATTAGATAAGTACAGTTCAACTTCATAAACTGCTATGATGCCTTTTTTTAAATTCCATTTTTTGCACTCCAGTGCCTGAACTTCCTGGCAAACACTATTTTATTTGACAAAGGCTTATGTAGGCAGTGATGGAAGCTACCACAAGAGCTGAAATTTCTCTTCAGTCTTCTCAGCTGAGGCCTGCTGTACAGTGCAGCCTGCGGGATCACGGCCTAAGATTAATCAGGACCAGCAAAGCACTGTGCTGTTGTGGTAAGCCTTCATTAAGTCACAGTTCATTGACCACTAAAACATAAATATAAAATATTTAAAGACATGTGGTTGAAGCAACTGAAGGAAAACAATTTTAAAGAGAACCACACCAGGTTTCAGAGCATCTGAGTCTCACGCATGGTTCAAACTGAGGTAGGAGATGAATGGGGGTATGGCCCTGTGCAGAACAAAGAAAAATGCTTAGATAAACAGTCTGTAATGAGTTCATGTTACACACAAGAGTTTGTCAGAAAAGTTAATGTTATTGACAATCCTTCCCTGTGCACAGTAAGCACTTTGATTACAGTAAACTTCTCTGGAAGAGGTCAGGCCACAATGACATAACTGTATAGGTTAAGATATTTGAACAGGAATTAATGACAGAAATGTACTAATTTCATTCCAAAGCACTTATGTTCATAGTAAGGCCACTATTTCCCACCCTCCCCAAGCGCTACTGTCCAAGGAATACAAATAATAATGAAAAAAACCAACCATCACTTACTCTGTTTTCCGCCTTTGCTTGTCTTCAAATATATCATTCAGACTTATGGCTACCTGTCCCAAAAACCTGTCCAGCCCCACCAGCGACCTGTGCATGACAATCAGGTACAGGATGTATTTTTCGGGATTCTCCTGCATGAGTAGTCCAGGGAGCTCGAAGGAGGCCTCTTCTTTCCAGATGGGATCCAGAGTCTTCTCAGCCACCGAGGTGGAGTACTTCTCCTTGCCCAGCTGGATGATGGTGTAGGCATCGTTGCTGCCATTTTTACCTTTTGGCTTCAGACCTTTGGCTTGAAGGACCGTAACTTGCACGTGAGTTGGGAACCACTTTTGGGCTTGCTCCGCCAACATCATCTTTGAGGATCGCAGCAGCAGCAATAACAACAAACGCAAAGTCTGTCAGTCCTCGAGGGACTGCGTAAGGGCACTTACGGCGGAGACACCTGTCAGGGGCTCGGCTGGTCCTTCCCCTAGCGCTGCTGGCCGCGGGTGGCCCTCACCAGCCCGCGGGTCCCCCCCTTCCCCGGCAGCCCCCCCTGCGGCTCCATGGCCGGGGGCTGCAGGTCCCGCCGCAGCCCCGGCCCCGCCGCCCTCCCGCGCCCGGCCTGGCCCTGCCCGCCGCTGCCGCCGGCCCGGCCCCGCGCCGCCCCCAGGGCATCCCCCGGGCAGGGCCGCTCCGCCGCGGGGCCCCGCAGGCCGGCGGCGGCCTCCCCCTGCCCGTCCCGGCTCGCTGCCGGCGGCGGTTCGGTTCCGGCGGGGGGCTCGGTGCCGGGCTGCCCTCCCTGCCTCCGTCAGTCCGCCCGTCCCCGCCGCGGCCGCCTCAGCCTCTCGCCGCGCTGCCCCCCCGCCGCCGCCCGGCCTGACGGGCCGGCTCCGCCGCTTCCGCCTTCCCCATGCTGCGGGCGGCGGCGGGCAGAGGGCAGAGGGCAGGGTTCGCCCCCTCCCTCTCCTCCCTCGCCTCCGTTCCCGGCCGCCCGGGCAGCGCTGCCCGGCGCCCCGAGCACCCCCGCTGCCCGCGGGCAGGGCCGGAGAGGCCGCGGCTCCCCCGGGCGTGACGGATCGCTGGGCTCCCGGGGCCGCCTCCCGGATGGGAGCCCCGGCCCGTTAATTAATTCTGCGCTATTTTTGTTTCTGGAGCGGGCAGAGAGCTCTGCAGGAGCTGTGAAGAGGAGGGTACTTGGCTAAATGCATCTATTGTTGTTATTTTTATTCAATATTAGGGGCTTGGCTATGGCCACGGAGCCAGCCGGGAGTGGTGCTGTACTGGAACCCATCCTGCTGCCAAGCGCTTCGGGATCGTCTTTATTTTTCAGCCCCATCCACCCGCCCTGGGAAATCTGTTGGAATTAAATGAGAGAGTGAATATTACAAAATAGAAAAATATTAATAAAAATATTATACAAGATGTTTTGAGGACACATAATTTTGTGTATGGTACACCTGGAGACTGCACGCGTTTACATGTGCACCTATAAGTGGAGTCACGGGTATTAACGTTTCTACCAAAAAAAAAAAAAATTAGAGTTGCAAGTTGTATCCCATCCCTGCAAACCACAAAAAGCAGGGAAACCAGCAGCCAGGTCAGATAATACTTCACCCACCATCCCTCACTCATGAGTCCCTGGTCCGTGGCTCGCAAGTTACTGAGCAAAGAAACCTTGGGAGATGTTCCCATTCAGCTGTGACCTACAGGAAATTAAAAACTTAAAGCTGAAGGCCAATTAGGAAGAGTAAAGTATGATGCTACCCAAAAATACCTAATGCGAAGCAAGTTATTTTCCAGGGTCCCAAAAAGGGGGGATCACTAGTGTACACACAATCAGCCTGAGCCCAGCTCATGTCATCTCTATACACAATTTTAATAAATATTTCATTGATGCTCAGTTTTTGGCTGGCAATGATAGCTGTCTGCATGCTGTGATAGTTAACACAGTGCTGGCACTTCTTTCCTCTTCCACATTGTATCTGATTTTTTTGATAGGAAAATAGATGGTCCAGTTGGAAATGGTAGCTTCAATACATGTCCTGGGAGCATATATTTAGGCAAAAATGTATAAATGGATCATTTAGGATAGTAGTTTCTGAAAGCAATACAAATGCTATGGTTGTCTGCCTTGCTTTGTGATACTGAGATACTAATGGTCAATGAAGGCTGCAGGTCAAATATAAAAATATAAATATTTATTTATATTTAAATATAAATAAATGTTTATATATTTATGAATATATGAATATTTATATTTATTTTCTATATAAATATCCCATATTCTTTTGGGATAAATCACCATCGTCTCACCTGAAAACCCCTTCCCCTACTCTGCAGCTGTCATTCTTCCACATCCTTCGGTATCTTTCCCAAAAGTTCCACAGTGAAGCTCCCAGGAGGAGCTGCTGTGCTTGGGGAGAGTTGCAGTATTTTGGGCTGGAAGAGCCAGAAGCAATTATGGTGCCAGTGCTCTGCAGGAGGTTTAGGCCATGGGGGAAAGCCACGGGGTTCTTCTTGGAAACCAGAGAGACTCATGTACATCAGAATATTTCTGAAATTAATTTTACCACATACAAATTCTCTTTTTGTAGAATAATCTTCATTGCAGTAAGTAAAAACCAAGCATGATGAACTCATCAAAACAAGAAATTAATTTTAGGTAGGCAGAATGTATTTATTTAATAGAAATTTAAGTCAAACATTGTGTCCTGCATGCTGCGTCTTAGGAAAACTTCAACGAGTTTTTACAAGAAGCAGGTTTTGTGCTTTTTCCTTGCCTTTTATTGGCATTCTCTAATTTCTTGTTATTGTCTCTTTCTAAGCAGGAGCTGACTGGAATACATGTGCTCACAGCTAAACAGGGGAAGGTGGAAGAACTTTTGTACTGCTGCAGACCATATATCAATGCAATACCCAATCTGCCTTTCCTGCTTTCAAAAATAAACAGATTATTAGTCCTCTACTCCTTATGTGCAATCTGGCATGTGAGAAGAGGAGTGTGAACCTTTCTCCTTTCTCATGTTTCTCCTCTCTGCTCAGCTGGTGGAGCAGGCACTGGGGAGATGCCCCCTCAACTCCTCCACCCCTGTGCTTGAAGAGAATTCTGCTCAAAGGTGCACCAGATATATTTTATTCCCTCTTACACCCCTCTAGGGTCAAGCTGAAAGCTGGCCTTTTGATTTTGTCCTCTTTGGAATAGGGTAATTGTCATCTTCTGGAATGTAGCGTGGGATATAAATGACAAAATATCTCAGAGAAATAATGATATCTCCAGCAGCACAGTGTCCCCTGGCACTATGTTAGAGCATTAATCCAAAAATGACTCAGATTTTCATTCACTGAGCCACCCCAACTGCTCAGTGCCTGTATGCACTGTAGGTTTTGCTTGTCACTGTCCATGATTTAGTGAATATTACATTAGAAAATCCATTTAATTTCCTATGCACCATTTTGGTTACAGAACTTTACCATTCCTTCAGTGCACCATAGATATCCACTGTTATTATGTAATAATAATCTTTTACACTCACTGTCACTGCTTTATCATGCTTTCTGTCCAAATCCACTCACTCTGAGGATGTCTCATCATGAATTTCTAGTCCTTCGTTTAGTTTAGAGGATTTTGAGCTCAAAATATTATATTTGGAGCTTGCAGTCAAATGTAGCTCCTTTGTACTACACTGTGGTAAAAGGGATTTCTCCCTGTGGATGGTAGGTGGCTCCTGTAGTGTTCTGTGCCCTGCCCCTTTTCCCTGCTCTGCCACCCTCTGTGTAGCCTTGGAGAAAGATGAGAAATGCAAGCCCAGAATTCTTGCTGATGAAGAAAAAGCCATCAAAGCTGGAATATGTGGCCTCAGAAAATTGGTTCTGCATTTCTAATATGAAATAGATGTCCTGTGTTCCTGGTGGATACTCCAACACTCCGTCTCCTTGTAGATAGTGATGAGAGTGAGTTTAAAAATCAGTTGTTAATCACAGAACAGCAGTGGATATGGTATATTTAATACAGACCCCTAAAGCTCATCTGTGCCATCTATCTCTATTACATGTTCTTCCAGTAATTTGTGACCCAGGACATCAACACTGTTGTTTTTTGGGTTTTGGGTTTGTTTTTTTTTAATAGGGAATTCCAAGAAATATGGTGGATTTTTTCTATGTCAGTAATTTGTAATTCCCTCTCATTTCTCCCTCCTGAGCCTGCAGTACATCTGATTAAACATAAGCCTTGATATTCTGGCTGCCCTTTCAAAAGGAAATGCAAGAAAATCTTTTTGCCTGTGCCACTGAGACAATTCCATATTCTGCTTCTTATTTCCAGTTGTGTACTTGCTAAAGAGGATCAGAGCAGTTGTGTTTACACTGGTAAACTGTGGCAGGTAATTTGGTGCTTTATTTTCTCCCTGATTTCTGTTTATGAAGTAGGAAACATTTTGTTGTTTTTTTCTTATGAAAATGCTATCTCCTCTTTGAAATTATTTGCTGAATAATTCTTAGTTGGCAGATTGCAGGCGTTGTGTTTGCTTTGAACGTTACATTGCTGTGAGGAACAGGCTGGTTTTGTCTTGACATGCGACAAGCTTCTGCTTCCTGCTTTGCTGAATAACTTTCAGTAGCTGTTGCAACTGTCCAGAATGTTTTGTGGAAAGACTGTACAATTTTTGAGACTGAACATTGTTGCCTGTTAGCTTTATCTTAACTGTCTTTATTTTTTCAATTAGTGACTTCTTCAGGAATTCACTAGAATTAATTGACTGCAGAAATCAAATAGCTGGGCTCAAACTGCTGTGAATTGGAAAGTTTTTCTCAAGCTACTGGTTTTGTCTGCTCTCTTGGTTTGAGAAAAATTAATTATGCTGGAAGTATTTTGATGTAATTATTAAAATCTAGAAGGATATGAATGAATTTTCTATTCTGATCCCAAATTTTGCAACCCAAAATGTTCAAGGTTTGCTGAGGCTGGGTCAGTTAGCCACTGTCCTGCTCTGAGTGATTTCTTTTACCTTTCACATTCACTGTTGTGGAACATCTCAGAAGGAGGAGACCTTTGGCCTTAAGGTTGAATTTTCTCTGGTAGATTTTGAAAACCCTACAGAGACCTCAGTGGTCCTCAGTTCTCAGGTGCTGCCACTTTCATTTCTTCTCTCCAGCCATCTGTGGGTTTATCTGCTTGGGATGCAGTTTGTGTCTGCCCTGCCTCACTCTTCACCTCTCTTTCTTGCATTAATGCAAGGAATGGGATGATACAAGAACCAGCAAAGGAAATGTGTCTCTGAAAAGAGGAGTGGGGGCTTGAAATCAGGCAAATGCCACAGAATTTTCCATTGTTCTGATAGAAATCCAGTACTTTCCACCGGAAATCTGGAGGCACGGATATGGAAGTCCTGTGTGCAAGATCAGACTTCAAATAAATGCCAGGTACCACTAAGAGTGTTGGAAGCATCATCTTTTTTGTTCATTTTTAGCTGAACATGTTTCACAGCCTTTCAACACTCTCATCCATTGTGAAGTTCAAAGAGGCTTAAATGCTGTAAAGCAGTCATCAAATACTATAATTAAACTTGCCAGTCACCCAGGTTTGACCCAAACTGCCTGTGTCTCAAGATGTTAGTCAGCTGTCTGGGTTAGATTTCAGTTCAGCCTTTTAAAAACATGAAAACACCTCGTTCTCAGCAGCTTCTGCACAAACCATTGTGCTCTTCTGTCAAAGCTTCCCCGTCATGCAAACTCCAGCACTTCCAACCTGACATGGCCATGGGGTACATCCTGTCCCACACCTGGTAGAATTCAGAATGTCATCAGCAATACTTCCACAGGGGACAGTACCAGTGACACAAAACTCTTTCAAAACCAGCCTCTAAATGCCAAATTCAGATTTGCCCTTGGCTCACCTAAACTTCATGGAAACCTCTAAACTGACTCACCAAGGTAGCAGTCACATCAAGTGGGTAAAACACCCACCCACCTTCAAGCATGGTGTGCTCCTTTAAATGAGTGAGTAAATGAGTCCTCATTGAAGTATGGTCTTAACTAAACACACTTAAACTTCCTGCTCATCCCCAAGACTTTTTCCCAGGCTTAGCTGCTCCCAAAATCTCTTCCCAGGGATTTTGTTCTACCAGAGGACTATCCTGTGTCTCTTCTGTTGTTGAAGGGTGTAATGGAATCCACCTGCAGCACTGAGGCAGCTGTGATTAATCTGCATTTAACCACAGGGTCTCAACACTTCCTGCACGTTCATAACAGGAGAGTTCTTCTTCCCTGATGGTACAAAAAACCCACACCCCAATCAACCAACTAAAAAATTAAATAACTTAACATAAAATGGAAGGAAGTGGCGGAAGGAAGTGGCGGAAGGAAGTGGCGGAAGGAAGTGGCGGAAGGAAGGAAGTGGCGGAAGGAAGGAAGGAAGTGGCGGAAGGAAGTGGCGGAAGGAAGTGGCGGAAGGAAGGAAGGAAGTGGTGGAAGGAAGGAAGTGGCGGAAGGAAGGAAGTGGCGGAAGGAAGGAAGGAAGTGGCGGAAGGAAGGAAGTGGCGGAAGGAAGGAAGTGGCGGAAGGAAGGAAGGAAGGAAGGAAGGAAGGAAGGAAGGAAGGAAGGAAGGAAGGAAGGAAGGAAGGAAGGAAGGAAGGAAGGAAGGAAGGAAGGAAGGAAGGAAGGAAGGAAGGAAGGAGTGTTTGTTACACTTAGGTTAACATATCTCCTCTGAAGTCCAAGGTACAGCAGGACATGGATTTTCTCACTCTTCACTTGCCACATTGCAGTGCTCATACAAAGCCCAGAACAATACTTGATATTTTGGCAGAATTTTTTTCCCTTGCCTAGTTGGTGAATGATTTAGATTTTTATACCATCTTTCCTCCTACAAATATCAATTTCAATTTGGCTTCAGCAAAGTCTTAACATAAATATGTGATTAGAGAAGGAATCTAACTTAAATTACTGTAGTTGATTTTTATGTATGTTAAATGTATGTACTCCAAGCACTCTTCTCCAATGTTACTTAAAACCCTTATATCTTTCAAATGTGGTTTATTCTTAGAAAACTCAAGCTGCTCCTAGAATTCTGCTCCCAGTAAGAGACAAATTAGATAAAAACAACTTCTTGAGAGGAGAGAGCTTGCAGAGCACTTACAAGTAGAGATGGAGTACTGCTTAACAGCCTTCTATGCCCTTTTGGTAAGAATTATCCAATAACTAGTGTACAGCAGATAGAATTTCACTTTTCCAAAATGTGTGTAGTGCATCTTCTTTCCAACCCCAGAAGTTGGAAGGATTGTGAGGGCCCTGGGAATACTGCAGATTTATTTTGGCACTGCCTAGTGCTTTAAGCATCCTGGAAATCAGCACTGGATATGTTCTCATAGTCTGGATGTAAATTAGCCATATGTGCATTAGAGGCATTATTTACAGATTGAATTGTGCAACTAACTATACTTAGGGCCTTAGATAAATTATTTCTATATTGGGTCCAATTTTTGCTGTCATTTACAGTAATATAAATCTAGGATCACTACACTGAAGTCAGTAGGGTAATTACTTTGAATTTTCTCCAGTGTGACAGAGAGCAGAATTTAGTCTCTGGTTATTATTTGCAGCTCTGAAGGCTTTTCCCCTACACTAGGAAACTACTGAGGCTCTTCTGTCACTTTGTCCACTGTCACTTTGGAATTATGCTCAGAAAGTGTACCTGCTTGTGAAAACAAAATGACACAGGCAGAGTTAGCTGGTTTTGGAGTCTGAGTAAATAAAAATGAGAAGAGTTGCCTGGTGTTAAAATCTCTTGTTGCTTTGCTCTTCATATTCCTTTGTCTTTGCTTCCTAAAGTTTGCAACCAGAGTTCTTTCTCACTAAAAAAGTCACCACTAACAATGTTAGGACATAGACATCACGCTGAGCCTCTTCACCACCACTTTTAAAGGTGTTTTAGCAAAATTTGTCATTACCTCAGAGTTTTCACTGGATCTTCACAGTTTGAACCAATGATGCATCCTCATTTTCTGCTGGTGTTTGACAGCATTGCCTGTCAATCACTGGAAAAGCAATGAGAAACAGTAAAAGCTTTCTACAGCAGCACTTTTGAAATTCCCACCAGCTAGAAAATGATGAAGTCAAAGATGGAGCGTACTAGTCTCAACAGAAAGATAGAAACCATGCTAACACAACAGCAATTGTTCTCTAGAAACACTCTTGCTGATGCTGGGGTAGTGGGATTGTCCATATAAGAACACAGATGTCTCATCATCCAGCAACATCTGATATTGAGGCATACCAGTGTTGGATGCAACTTCGTAGCTGTGGTTCAAAAGCTCATGTTTGGGGAGCACACTGGGATACTGGTTATATCTTTTTCAACTCAGTGTTTCTAATGAGAAGAAGATGTCTGAATGTATTTTCTGTAAGTCATAATCATTTGAAAAAATGCATTAGCAGGCACAGGTCTCATAAGTGATTTTGAATCATCTCCATATTTTGTTTTCCTTCAGCTTCTCCTTTGTTTCTTTACTGCTGCTGCTCAATCTCATTTTTTCTCTCTCCATATTACTGTAACAGCATGTCTGCCTTCATTTCCAGTGATAGAAAAGCCTTTGTGATTAAATGCTTCACTTTGGCAGTCAGATATTCTTGGTGTTTATTTATTGAAGGGTCTTTTGTGCAGCGTCCTGCCACTGCCTGAGTCCTTCCCTTGCTAGTGACAGTATCAAGATGTCACAGAAGCTGATAATTGCACAACTGCTGAGTTTGAGCAGCATGGTGAAGGCTGGACAGTGCTGAGTAAAGAGCCACATATATTACTGTGCAAATAACCTTTACTCAGCAAAACTCACAGGCAGTTGTAAATACTAACTTAAATATCATCCCAGCCAAGATACGACTTCTCAGGGTCATCCCTGGAATTACTTATATTGCAGAAACAGAGATTTGCTTCAACATTTCAGTATCCACCATATGTTCCAAAGAAGACTTTTATCCAGTGGCAAGCCTGAAATTTTAAGTGCGAGAAAAAAAGAGGTAAAAGAGAGGTTAGAGCTCTTGGTTTGTGCATGGCACCAGGGGGATTGCACAAAGCAGATTACCTGGGTTCCTTGTTATGTTTTCTGCAGGAAAGCACAGACAGGGAGGGAATCAGGATGCAAAGAAGGGGCAGTTCACCAAGCCAAGCACAGGTGACATGGTTTCCCAGAGCATCAGCGCTGCTGTGAAGAGGGAACACTTCAGGAAGGTTTTGCCTTGGTTCATATGCTGATGTTGGCGTTGCCAGTTCAGCTGAAGTCTGACCTGCCCCAGCACATCCTGGGTCACAGGGACCATCAGGGTTAACATATTTCTCCTGCTGAGAATGCCTCACCTGGAAACCTGCACCCTGCCCACTTCCCAGCTCTCCTTGGTCACAGAGCCATCCTGTCTGAAAAGCTTCTGGGGTGAAACACCCACAATCCCTTTGTAAAAGTTTACCTCAGAACTAACTAACCTCACTGTTAATAATCCTATATGTTATATCTATAAGCAGAATTTGGTCATTTCCAGCTTCTATGTCTTGATTCATTTTTATATTTGAAATTATGGCACCATTACACACTTTCTCCACATGTAGGTATTAATATATTGATCAAGTCTTTAAACCTTTTTTCTGATAAACAGATTAAGCTGCAAACATCTATCCCTGCAAGACAGATATTCCAGATCTTGAAATCATTCTTTTCTGATCTATTTTCAATTTTCCATGGCTTCTTTGAAGTGTGAACACCAAGACTCGTCATGATATTCCAGTAGTTTTCCCACCAGCTCACACACAGCTGTACTTCTTGTGCCAGAATCCCTGGCCCAGTAACTCTGCTGCTAGCTTAGGTTTAGGAAATTCAATCTAGGGTATTAAAACACTTGCTATATATTTTCCCTGCATAATTGGAAAGCAGTGAGAGATCAAGCAATGGATCAAATCTGCGGGGGGAGAAAAAAAAAATTCCAATTCTCAAGTTAATTGTCCTGAAAAGTTTGGAGAAGTTTACTGCAGAGATACTCTCCCATAGAGCAATCAAGTGCTGACTGTAAGTCTGTTTATGCTTTGGACACATCTGTATGGCAGCAGCATAAAGAGTGTGGCATGCTGTTTAATATCTGTCAGGCTTCTTTTTTAAACCACTTAATAAGCATGTATGTAAATTCTACGCAATAAAAAAGTTCTTACAACTAGAACAAGAATAACCTTTTATGTGGTGGCTCCCACCCTTAATCCCAGCTTCTACATGCCAGTTCCTCCCCCCACTTTCACATCCCCATTTCTTGACAGGTGCCAGAATGTTTCAGAATTTTCCTGCAGCTTCACCATGGGAACTGCCATTTCACCAGGAATGAATTTGACCCGCTGAGCAATAAAGCTGAGGCAAAACACTCACACTCCAGCCAGGATGGGGGAATTGCTTGTTTTTCTGTTGGCATGTTCTCCTCTGGCAATTTTTTTTTCACCGAGGAGCGTTCCATGTTCATTCAACCTTCCTCTAACTTCACCTTGAGAAAGAAACAGGGCTTTGAAAGTGTCGTTTTCCCAGCAACAGCTGCTGCTTTTAGCATCCAACAGTCTTTAAATCCATAGAAAGCTAGTTTATATGGACAGGGAAGCATTAAATGCTAGGAAATGAGGGTCTTTAGGTAACTATTCCAGATCTGCTATATCTGCAGTTACAGCAATTGGTGGTGTAGGTGGTGTTCTTTTACTGGCTTTTAATGAGACACATTTATTACTGCCTTGCGATAAACCAAAGTACAGCCATAAAAGTGACTTTCATTGAACATTTGTTTGAGTTCTGCCTGGGTCTTATAAAGCTTCATTTGTTCAAGACTTCAGTTTTTGTTTTACATGCCTGCCACCTTTTTGGTAGCAGCTGTTATCTCCTTTCCTAGCTGAGTACAATAGGCTTACCTTCCAGGACACAACAGGAACTGCTTTCATGACCTGTGTGAGACAGAGTTGGGGTTTGGTCCTTCATAATCTGCTAAATCTGCACAGTATCCCAACTTCTCCATACAACCAGGCAGAATGCAGGCTTGAAACTGCTCACATTTATTTGTTAAAATTTCACAGCAGTTTAGAACAGTCACTGTGAAGGTTGGTAACAGAAGTGAAATTTTAGAACAGCATCAAATCCAACAGTCTTTGTTCAAGGACTGAACAAAACCCATTGGCTTGAGAGATCCTTGGTAGACCCAAACCTTCTGCCACAGCATGGTGATAAAAATAAATGTGCTTTTTTTAGGTCCAGCAGTGAATTTTAAGCTTATGCATTTCCTTCATCTGCTGGGGTAGTTCACATTTCACTAAATATATGTTCCAATATTGCAGCTAAACTCTCTGGAAATGCTCTGCAAGAAATGTTCTTAACAATTCACCTCCATAAGTTAATACCTATTAAAACCTAAAAATGAATTAGATTTGGAATTTCCTGGATTCTTGTGTTTGTCATGCAAATTTTCAGTGCTGTTCTTTTTATGATAATATGAAATAAAGTAGTTTCTTATAGTAACATTGTAAATCATTTGCTTTCTATTACATGCAGCTGGTTTTGTTACAGTAATGATTTTGTATGGGTGCACACTGCAGTGCGTATTAAAGGCAATGAAACATTCTTTTTTCAGGGCTCACATGCAATTGATGTTTGTGCAAATATAACCAGATAATGACAAAACAGTAATTTATTATAATATATTAACGAGGTTGTTTTTTCTCTCTTCTCCCAAAATGCACCTTCTTCTAAGCTGCCCTTCCCCCTGCAGCAAATCCTTTTTTTTTTTCCTTGTTTACAAAAACGACTCCCCACCCTTGCAGATGCAGATTAGAGTTTTTCAGCTCACTAGAGATCCAGAATCAAAATCTAAACCAGCTGGTGCTTTTACGCGGGTGTCTTACTTTAGCTTACTCAAAAGAACACAAGATGAACGGTAAGAATTAAATAAACCACAAATTATTTTGGGGACTGTCTGGTTTGTATTAGAAGTAAACTTTTCACTGCTGGCTGTTGTTTCAAAACTATTGCCTCTATTTTTGATATTCATCCTTGGGATCTAACACAAACTATGTCTTACTAGTTTAATCCATTGTTAGGCCATGTTTAAATATCTTTTATTATAGTCATGTGCTATAAAATAGTTCTCACTGGAGTTTGCTGGCTCGGAGCCAAAGGGTAATACAGCTTCAAGTGGCACAGCGCAGTATTAAAAGAATTTTTTTCCTTTGGTGTTGGTACTTACCAATTTCACACCTTGAAAAGAGCCTAACTACATCAAAATGTGATGTATCTACTTTGAGTGCAGGAACTAGAAAAATATTATAGCACGACAGGAGAGCAGAGAAAACATTTCAACTGTATCAACAGTATATTCATTTTAGTGCCTGATTAGCAATTTGTGTAATTCCTTGCTGCAGAGCCTAGAAATTATATACATAGGTTTTTCAAGCTTCTGCTTTTAGAAGTAACTTTGTTTTTAACTTCCTGCAGCAGGACTACTTACAGGATTACAATGACCATTATTTAGCTCATAGTTAACATTAAATTAAGTCATTTGTGTTTAGAAAGATTTTTCTTCCCCCTCTGAAATGATAATTGAACGAAGGGTGTAACATCTCCAGTTCAGTCTGTGACAGTATTATTATTATTTTCTCATGGACAGCCACAATCAAGCAAACACTACCAATAAAGTGAATAAAGAACAATAATAATGTTTAATAATGTGGACCTTCAATTCTGCAAGCGTTTTGGCAAGAGCAGATTGCTTCCCTGATAGATTTCAAAATATTTCCAGGTATGGACCAGGTTCCGCTGGGGTGACCAAGGATTAGAACAAAAATAAATTGCTGCCATTATTTCATCACTGTTGTCTGTACCAGCACCTTCATTGTAGGGTATTATGAGATTTAGTTATGTTGTTTCAAATATTCATGGGGAAAACATGCCCAGAAAGGAAGGAAAGAGACTGTTAGGAGCAGTTAACCTCTGCAGCTTCCAGGGAGAGCGCTAACATTCAATATATGCCAAACCCGGCCCATTAGGTTGAATAATGAGTGAGTGTATCTGAAACTTTGTACCAGACAAGATGAAAACAGATTGGGCAGGCTATTGTACCACACTTTATTACCTAGTGAAATGTAATTTGATCCATTTGCAGGAGGAAGAACCAAGATGCTTGTTTCAGAATTCAATTGTTCCAGAAAGATGTAAGTACCCCGGTGTTGTTATTTTTATATCGATTTTTATGAAACACGTGTAGTTACATTTTTACAAGGCAGGAGGTTCTTTTAATGATGGCAGCAAGACAAGCAGTGCAAATGTTAGGGGGCTGAGTACATTCCTCTGTCAGATGACAGAGGGCAAGAATATATAGTTTAACTTTAGTCTTACAGGAGTAAAACCAGAACCAGACACTCAACACCAGACAAGTTGCAGTCAGGTTGGTTCCTGCAGAGGTGAGTTTCTGCTATTGCTTCAATCTCCAACTTCCCAGGTTGGGATGTTTGGTAAAATGAATTTACAGACAACAGCTTGGGCTAGATTCACCACACAGGACCCTTAGTGATGAAATTTCAGCTTTATATATGAATTAGGCTATTGATTTTAAGGTGTGGTGCTCTCTGATTAAGAAATTTTTACATATTGATTTTATTTTTGAAAGTGAGAATAATTTTGAATTTTGATCCTGCGGGCCTGAATTTACAATAAATATGTTAGCTAAAGATTATGCTTGTATCTTCAAAAGAG
The DNA here is from genome assembly GCF_047830755.1 of Zonotrichia albicollis. NCBI lineage: Eukaryota > Metazoa > Chordata > Aves > Passeriformes > Passerellidae > Zonotrichia > Zonotrichia albicollis. The sequence continues at coordinate 44,570,343 of NC_133825.1, forward strand.
AAATAGAATTTCATTAGCATAACTTCCTTTCCTTTTTTTAACCTGAGACCCTTTTGAGTTCAAATTAAGGAAAAATAAAGAAGATACTATCAGAGAAAGAAAAAACAAAAGAAAAAGAGAGAAATGTTCCTGAACTTGGCTATTACATAAATCACAGTAGAAATGTTGTTGAGCCAGGCATTGTTGTGTTTGGGAAAGTATCCATTAAGCCAATATCAAATGAGACATATATATTTGGGTATAAAACTCAGCTTGCTGCATACCTTTGGGAAGGAAAAACCCCAAATGTCACACTCCATTATTTCTATTATGGAAATACTTACTGTGAAACAAAAGACTATAAATCAATTAACCCAGGAAATCACACAGGTACCCAGGTGTCTTAGACTATCACTTTATATTGAAGGTGTATCTGCAAATGGACCTTTACATTTGTTGGATATCCAGTCATAGCCACTGGTGCTTTTCTTTTGCATTTATCTTTCAGCATCAAAAGGGGCTTTCTTTTAGAAAGCCCCTTCTGAGTGTGTGGAAAGTATCACCAGCTTCACAGATTGAGGTTTATTCATTCACTTTTCTGTCTTGGTTTCTTTTTCTTTTGTTTAAAAGCTGTGTCCTTCTTTTTTTGTTTTGTTCCATACAGACTCTACAGCAACTCCCGAAATGTCTAAATAACTGAAAAGCCTTTTTTTTAAATTTTATTTATTTTTCAGCAGCATGGTATCTGTGCCATCTTTTGTAGCTACTCTTTCAAACACTGATCTCATATTGTCAACAGCAACCCCGTCCCTCCAGTGAGCTTAACCTCTTCTCACTTTTTCTGCTTTTGTACAGTCCTGTCTTGTGCCTAGAAGAAAAATCCCCATCTGAATTTCTTTACCTCCACTTGAATGTTCTGTCTAGTGCTCCTTCTAGCACTTTCTCCATTCCCTCTGACAGAACACCTCCTGCTTTCCCCCAGCTCTTTTTGCCTTTGTGTTTACAACAGACAGTTTTGCCCTTTCCCTCTGGTCCCAGTTGCTGCAGCAACCTGGGCATGAAAACCACATGCCTCCTGCATTTCTACTCAGGCTTTTTTGCTGAGTTTTGGCTCAGTACAGACTTCTCAAGCCAAGAGCAATCCCATTTTGTGGTGCATGACAGGCAATGCTGCAGTTTCCACTGGGAGATGCTGGAAGCATCATCTGCCCCTGCAGCCCAGTCTCCAAGAACCAGCCTGAAAGCTGAAGGTTGGCAGCCCTTCTTCCCCTGCTGCAGCTCTCAGAGGTCACTGATACAATTTTGGTACTTGAAATGGTGCCTTACAAGGGTTACAAGAATATTCAGTCCTGGACATAACAGGGCAATAACTCAGCTGCAAAATTCAGGTGGGGATGCAGAGACACAGACTGGCAGAGGAATATCCAGAGTGGGGCTTTGGATCACACCCATTCCCAATGCACCACGTTTGTATGAAGGAAGGCCCTTCAAAGCTCTTTGAAATGTGTCTGAATGCATGAAGAGATTCCAGTGGTTTAAACATGTTTGAAAATCCCAGATGCAAAGCAATTGTGGTGCATTACACCTATCACTTCCCCACTTCCTTGTTTTTTCAGTCTGCTTTAAATGAAGAGGCATCTGAAATCCATAAATTTTATTTCTTTATCCTCATTCAAACACTACTGTAGATACCATTAAAATACCCATATATTAGAAACCTCAAAAACATATCTGTATAATATGTTTAAAGATTTGTCATGTTGCAGTAGTGGATAGAGGCAGAAAAACCTGAAAATCATTATTTAGAAGCATGTAGTTATAATGAAGAGCCTTATCTGTGGTGAAATAATAGTGCAGCTTTTTCTCTCATTTTCACAAATATGCCAGCTAAATATGTAAATTAAATAAATATTGTTTTGAATCAGAAATATGTCCTATTTTTTTGTTACCTTCTTATTTAGAAGATATCATCTGTCTGCATAAGAGTTGTTTTACTTGCCCTGTCCCCAGAAGCTGAGTGTTCTTGTGAACTGATCTTTCCAGAATATTTCTGTATGTGGGCTCATCACAGCTGCTGAATTCAGGCATAATATAAACTGTTAACCTAAAAGGAATAGAAAGATCTAAATTTGCTAACTTCTGCTGTCCAAGGAGGAAAAAAATGTATCAGAGGACGTTCTTCTCACCCATTTTCTTAGTGGAAATGGATACAGAGACAATAAAGAGGTGATATTACACCCTAGAGCCAGATCTGGGGACACTTACCAAGCTAAATTAATCCTTCACAATCATCTCAGTTTGTTCTGTCCTGAGGGAGACAGCATTCAAAAACATAATCATGGGATCTTTATTTGTTAATCTGCCTTTTACAGTGATACAGAATTTTTAGGGCAAATGATGAATGGAAAAAAAAATAAAAATAAAGCACAAGGAAACAGCAACAATTGAGAGTTTACATAATATCAGACTCTGCAGAAGCTTCACCCTGGGGATGGAGGAGCATTCCTTGGCAAGCAATAACTATTGGCCCTCTGGACAGAGCACAGCAGAAGGCTCCTGGAAACAGAGGCTGTACCTGCAGATAGTATCTGTGTTTTATCTGAGCAGCAGATAGCTTTACAACCCACCTGCAGCACTCGTTGTTAAGGGTCAGATAAGCTCATAGTTCATAGTGGAAAAAAAACCCCAAGCACCCTGCCCAGCCCAGCTCAAGATGAACACATCTGATAGACACATGGACGGGAGGGTGATCTGGAAGTTAGCTCCTCACAGCATGGGGATAAAAACAACTTCCAGATGAAATCACAGGTGTTCATCAAATTCTCTTTTAAAACACCCCAAATTCTAAAAAAAGCCCAGAACTGAGGTTCCTAGCCGTGTCAAAATAAGGAAAAACATCTCGTGGTGTCACGACAGTAGAGCACAGAAGGAGGAAAGGAGCTATGAAGTGAACAAGACTGATGGGTTAATTAACGATTATCTCTATCTGCGGTGGAAAGCTCTGGCTGGAGATGATTTGAATGACAACAGGGCTTAATCTGGCAAATGCTCGGAGACAGTGTCAGAGGCTGGCTAAAACAGAGGAATATCCAGAGGAGGGCTACTGCCCTCCAGCCTCTGCTGTGGGACTGTTCTTCGGTGCCTGTACAACCAGGGGATACTGCCAGTATACTGGCAGTATAACCAGGGAATTTGGTTTTACTTGTAGAAGACATCAAGGTTCTTTAGAGCAGAAGACTCCCCAGCTGGAGTAAATGGGACTGCTGGAAACATTTGGTGGGGCAGAGCAATGTTAGTGCTGAGAGGACAGAGTGCAGCTTTGGGTTTGCTGCTTTAACTGCTGTGGCACAGTCAGCAAGGTATAACTTGGATTTCAGACACCTCATTTCACAGTAGGTTTGGCTCTGCCATCTCTGAGGAGCAGGCCAAGGCATCCTGAGAGCAATGAGCCCTCTCCCCGCTTTCCATTCCATTTAAATAGTTTCCTTGTGCAGTTGCCTCACCTGAATTTTATTTCCGAGGAGCTGCTGGTAGTTTTCAAGGCGATTTACCAACGTCCCGGCGGTATGAGAGCAGATGGGGATGCGATCAGGTCATGGTCACCCTATGGTCCCTCTGTGAGCCCCAGTTAACTGATAGCCGGGTGTAATGGCTTTATCTGCTCTGCAGTTCACTGTCCCATCAGGGAGCTCGTCCCCTTACAAACGGCAGAGCTCCTGCCCGCTGACCTTTGCTGCAGATCTTTGCAGTACATCACAAAGATTAATGGTGCGAGCTGGTAGTTTCAAGACACAGCTCTCCAAATAAAAGATATTTTTTAATTACTGTCCAACCCTATTAGGCAGAGGATTGTCTAACATGTGTTTCCCTTTAGGGATGAACTGCCCCAATGGCAGTCGCAAAGCACTTTTGCATAACTCTTTCCCCCTCCCCCCGGCCCTATCTCTGTGCTGATGTGTTAACGTGCAGACATCCTGCTAATAGCTTGGATATGCTTAATCTTAGAAAGCAATTTTGAGGACGGGGTTGCTCTCTGCTGCATCCCTGGGGGGGCTGTTTCCCGAGAGTGGGCAGCACTGCCAAGTGGTTTTGGGATCTTAACTCCTTACTGCCAGGTCTGACTTCCCTTCAAAGATAAATCTCTCTCCCTTTACCTCACCAAGTTCCATCCCTGTTTTTGACTCAAAGGTTTTGTTTATTTTCTGGTTGGGTTCTCTTCAGTTTTTACCCATATTTTTATCCTTTGATGGGGATCTAATCACTTAAGGGAGGTTCACAAGTGACTGCAGCAGCAAATTGGTGTTTGTGTTTTAGGGCACTTTCCAGTATTATCTGTGGTCACAGAGTTAGGGCAGTGAACTCCATTTCTTTTCCACAGTGTGTTATTTCTTAAATCTGAGCAATAATTTTCATGTTTTAAAAAGTCTCGGCCAAGCAAAGCTTCACTCACTGCCTTTTAGCCTTCCATTAAACTGGGATGAATCCTTCAGCCTTTACCTGTATGAGTGGTTTGGAGCCCTTCAAGCAGACTTAGATTACCTGGATAATTACAGATTTTTCAAATGTGAGGTGGTTTAGGATCAGACCCATCATTTCCAGTGAGTAGGGTTTGCAGGGTGAAACCTTTAGCTGTACTTCAGAAATTATCTGGTCTTTTCCTGCTTTCTTTGCTATCCACCCCTGCTGCTGGACAAGCAGAAATGTTCCACTGTTCAAATACCTCGCAACAACTATTTAATTTGACAATTTGTAGATGGTATTCCTGTATTACCCTTTAGGACCTTAATAATAGGTTTTTCTTTAGTGAAGCATTAAAACATTAAAGGCCATAAATTCCACAGTCACCTGTATCCATTTATTGCTAATTTATTATGGAACATATCATAAAACTCTGTTTGACATATAGGCCTCTTCATAACTATAAATCTTTTTTCAACTGTTTAGATAACTTACGCTTAAGTTCAAGGAAAGACCTCTATGAGCAAATATTTTAAACATCTATTTATTATGCAACACTAATACGTACAAACTATGTGGCAAATACTGAGAAATATTACTCTATAGTCAGATTTATTACTTCAAGCTTTTGGGGGATATATTTATTATAAAAATAAAACAGAAACTTTGTGTCAAGTATCTGCTTTATTAAAAGGTTTAAAAGTTCTAACTGAATAGATCTGTTATTGCAGTTAGCATCAAATATATAAGTGTTTCTCTTCAGATTAAGTTTGCCATTTGTAACCTGGAACTGCAGAAAGGAGGAGAGCAAAACCAAAAGTTATCTGACTTGGTAATTCTATATCTTAATAATGTCTAGAATGTCCTTGTTGCTACAGAGCTTGACCTTGCTCTCATGAAGCCATTTTAAAAATCCCAGTGATGCTGGATGATGTATAGGTATATAGAAATAATTTGGCCATTTAATTTATTCTTATCTCAAATAATTGCTTGGGATTGGCACTGCTTGTATTTGTTGCTTTTAAATTACCTGCTGTTGTTTCATGTGTGAAAAAGAAAACATTTTCTTCCTTGTGGTGTATAAATTCAAGTTGCTTGGATAAATAAAACCAGAATTCTACAAAATGCTACTTTTCTTTTATTTCCTTTAACATTTTTACCCTGGCTGAATTATTAGCATATGTATTTGCTAATCATACATATGTATTATTAGCATATGTAGTAAAGTAATTGGTTTTAGCAGCAATGCACGTGCATACACCCAGAGACAGCTTCTTTAGCAAGAAGTTGGTTTGTAAAAATATTGTTTGGGTGCCTCATTAAAAGGCTCTGTTTCATTAGTCCTTTTCCCATAAATGAGTTTGTTTGCACATGGAAGGTCATATTTTTTTTTTTTTGAAGCAAATTCCCCTCTCAGTGCTCTCCCCATCAGTTCTGCTTGGTATGTGTTTGCAAATGCTCTGTGGCCTCAGGATTTTCTTATAAACTGTTAAACTATATGACCAAAATCACAGTATAAGGCCAAAACAGTGCAACAAGCACAACTCTTAATTGGTATATTAAAGTCAGAAAAAAGGGACGAAAATCTTCTACAATCTACTAAATGCTACTCTTTAAAGTGAGCTTGTTCATAGCAAACTAATTAAAACTGTGCAGATTTTTTGTGTACTTGAGAAAACCCAAACCCAGCTTACTCTAACGCAATCACAACATCATTAGCATCCAAATGAAAGCAAAGCAACTGATTCATCCAGAATGTGCACTAATTGTCCACCAGTTTTCTGCTGGCTTCATCACTGGATCTTTTGAGGATTGCTGCTTGGGGCAGGACAGGGAGGATTAATGCTCCATGGACATTATATCCAGTCACCAGCCAAGCAGGGAAATGGATCAGTTGTCTGTTCATGCTTTGTCTCAATGACTTTCTGATTTCTGCTTTCAGAATATTTCAATATTTCCCCCTCACAAATGTTCTCCCTGCTCTCTCCTTAGTGTCTTTTCCTTATCCTTTTTGCCAATCCTTTCCCTGTAGTGTCCTTCTACTCTCCCCCATTCCCCTGCTCTATATACAACATATGGAGACAGCTCTTATAGGCAGATTCATGCTCTATCCTTAGTGCAAGAAAATCAGCAGCTACTGTTTTTAATAGACTTTTTGTACCCCAGATTCTTTTTCTGGGATTGATGTGTTCATAAAAGTATTCATTTTTCAGGACTTGCTGAGAAAAATAACAAATTCATGTAAAAATAGTGAATCAATATAAAAACCTGGTCAAGAGAAGAATGCTAGAAATTTTTAGGATTAAACAAATCAGCTTTTAATTATATAGCAGGCATAATTTTAATATTACTTATGGACTCTGTGCGTCTTTGCAAGAGGCTCCCAGCACATCTCTAAATTCCGCAGCTCCACAGTAAACAACTTTTTATATTACTTCCTGAAAGTTGACCCTGATAGATTGCAATTAATTATATTGCTGATATCTGACAAAATAAGCAACATTCCCAGTTATTTATGGTCTTAGATTTCACTCAGCTACATAATACAATGTCTCTCCAAACATTGTCAGGTGCTGTGAAAATTATCAGCCTCAAGCAGGGAAGCCTAAGGAGCAAGAAAAGATTTAAAACTAATACCATGATTTTCAGTCACTGATAGAATCTTACCACAATAAAAGAATTGCCTTTAATAAATATATTCCAGGACAGCCTGTGATGGGAGACTCAAGGAGCCAATTAAGTGTTGTATTCAAATGCTTTGTTTTTCTCTGCAGAGAAACTCCTGGGCCAGGCTCCCTTCTGGCACAACTCTGCTTAAGTCAACAAATGGAGTTACACCCGAGATGAATTTGCCGTGCTGTGTTTTTCTAAATAGATTAGGGGTCATTTGAAAAGCTGTAAATAAACCTTTCAAATTCTTTAAGGCAAAAAGAAACAAATCTCCAAGAGGAAGAGAAAGGAAAAAAAGAGAAAAAAAGGGGGAAAGAAAAAAAGATTTATTCTGCTTTCCCAGAACTGCAAGTTTCCAGGTGTTCACCTTTTGATCTGGCTACAGGCAATGATTTTCTGAAGTGGTTTCTGATGGTGCCTGACATCATTTATGGCACTCCTGAACAATCTTGTAATGTGCTAAACTACACAAAATTAAGTGAGTTAGTGGCTAGCTAAGAGCAGCAAAAGGGCCATGGATATCACATGCACTTTGCTACTTGCAACATGTGTAGCTTTGAAGCAGCGTTATTTCTTTGATTTGATAATGAGAATAAAATAATTACTGATCTCAATTATTAATAGTACAGTGAGGTGACAGGCCCTTGGATTCTCAGTGTTCAGTGCTGCACAAAAATAGGGGAAAAAACAAACAAATTTTTCCTAATAAATTACAACCCAGCTTAAGACAAAACGCAGCAATGGAGGCAGCAAACCATAGGAAGGAAAAAGATGAGTGGTATGAACCTACATTAAATCAGCATAGTGTTGTGTGTGGCTGGACAGGCCATGTTGCTCGTGTTTGATTTAATTTTATATATCTTTTATTCACAGTCTGTAATTAAAAGACAAAAGAATCCTTGCTGTGAGCAGAACTGGACTCAGCTGGCAGATGTTGCACCACTGAGCCAGTGGGAATTTTGGCATTTATTTTTGTGGTTGGTAACACCAATGATGGTCTTGATTTTGGGCAAGCAGGAGAGCAGTTACCTCTGCAGGACTTAGGTAGGAAATCAAACTCAAAATGGGTCAAGAGGCAAAACTGGCACAGCTGGTCACCTCTGGCAAGTCAAAGCCATTCATACAACTTCACATTTTTCCATATGAGCTGCAATTTATTCCTTTTTCTCCAACAAAACACTGTCAGAGAAAAAAAATTCTGTTGTGCCCAAGGAGACAAACTGTTGGCAGTGGATTTAAACTCTGCATCTCGAGATTTTGTTAATTGTTTAAATCACCTTAATGAGCTCTGTAGAGAAGGGAGCTGAACACCTGAGTGGTGGAGTGTGGTGGGAGCAGAGTGCAGATCAGATCTGGAAAACCTGAGGATTTGATCTATAACAAAAACTTCTTTTGGCTGGAATTTGCTCAGAGCTAAAGGTCTCTCGTGCAGATTTGTTGTTGTCCAGGCAAAGGGTGATAAAGAAATGTGATTATCTTGTCTCCCAGTGTGGTTGTCAGCACGTGGCATGTGTTTCCTTCTGTGAGACACAGAAATCTGTGCAGTGCTTCAGTACCCAGTGCAGAAACGAGAGTCAAATGCTGCAGTTTTGCCTTTTAGAAGTATTTAATCTGTAAATAACTAATTAGCAGTCTTGCAGAATTTGTCGTTTCCAATGTTGATTCTAAGGGTTGAATTTATTAATGACATTTTAAATTCTTATTTTATGCCAACAAAGACTGTGGATGCTTAGCCAAATTAATAGAATTTGCATTGACAATGAAATCTCTTCTCCCACTGAAGAAAACCTAAGAAGAGAAATGTGTCTTTGAGATCCTACCGTGATTTTGGTAAATCTTTTCCAAGTGCTTATTCTGCAAATCTAGATTAATACCATTTAGAAAGATCAGGCAAATGAAGCTGCAATTAAGAGAATTAGTTAAATCCATTATGGGCTGCTGGCCTTGCTCTCCAACTCAGGAAGGATTAAGCACCACACCCAAAGTCTGTTTGATCCTATCTTCAGGGCACTATTTATTAATTACACTTAATTATTCATGGCAAACCCCAAGATGAAGCAGTTGAACATTAATCCAGCTGTTACCTTTCCCTCAATTCATGGGCTTCTTTGGGATGCTTTCCCCATCCTCTTGACTTTTCCACCCTTAACTTCACAGAGTGTTTCTCCAAGAGCCCCTTGCTGCAGGAGCAGTCTCATTTCCGTGAGATGTCCTGTCAGTCCTGGTCACTTGTCAGTGCTGGATCCAAGAGCAAGATTGGATTGCAAGGATTAGAAGTGTCAGGAATAATGGAAACAGAATATTTATGCTGCCTGGTGGGTTCTGCGACCTCCAGGTGTTTGTGGAGAGCTGGCATCCTGGTGAGAGGAGCCAGAGCAGCCCTTCAGAAGCACAACTCAGAGGAACATCAGCTTTCAGAGATTCATTTCCACCCAAAGTTTCTATTTCAGACATCAACTCTTCCCCCAGTGCCCTCTCCTGCAGTCCAGTGACTGGCACATGTAACCAGCCCATGTCTGAAATCCTGTGTTTTATTTGGATAAGGGCTGTGAATAAATCACTGACACTTCCAAGAGTGCCCCAAAGGTGATTTCTCCTCTCGTTTTTCTCCACAAGGCTGGTGTTACTCAGGGCTAAAGCAGAGCACAGGCAACCTTCAGGAGACAGAACACCCCAGTGCAACCCTTCATTAATTACCAATATTATATTTATCAGGGTTACAGAGCAACCAGAGGGAGACTCTATAACTGGAGGAGTATTATATAGATCATCTGTAATTGCTGAGTTATGGCTTGGGTGCTGTTCAGTGCTTTAAGGGTAGGGAGGTCATTTGATAGCTTTAATCACACAGGTGTTTTAGCCTGTCAAAAACAAGGGCAGCTTTGTAGTTGCTGTTTTGCAGTGAGAGTCCTTCTGTATGACAAAGTGAACTGAGCTGATCAAAACATACACGGAAAGTGTAAGCAAACAAAAAAAATGGGCAAACAATGACTTTAAATTTCAAATGTCATGTCTAAGGGCAAAACAATGAAGGAAAACTCAACACACTTACCAGCTTCCTGTTTCCACTCCATGATCAAAGCTTTTAACTTCAGTTTGTTCAATTCTTAATGATTTTCAGGCACTTTTTCTACCCCAGAGCACCAACAAACAAGGATAGAAAGCAAAATACAGGCCCTTCCCATGCTCTTGCACTCCAAAGCCCTTTTTTGAAATCCAGCTCTTCTGCAATCAGATTTAAAGCTGATTTAAAAACAAGAATTATAATGTACCCTCACCTAAAACCATAATAATCTCTCCTCCTGCCTCTGGATTGCTGATGTACCAAGGCTTTTAAGTATTTACCTTCTAGATATGAAGCTCCTTAGGGCTGTGTAATGCCTTATTATTATTACCAGTCCCTCAAGTCATAATGAACTCAGGATTACAGCATATTCTATATTTAAGTTTCCAGGACCAATAATTATTATATGTTCTTTGTTCTGAAATTAAAAAAAAAAAAAGTCATATAATTAGTTCTTTTCTGCTCACAACGCAACAAGAATTGATTGGCAAGATCATCACTGGAAATGCTTGGGAAAGCCCTAAAAGTAATTTTTTTTTCTTTTCTTGATGGTAGGAAGAGATTTCACAATTTCATTACTGTGATTTACTAATCCAGAGAGCTGGCATGAGCTGCAACCATTAAATGATGTGACTGTGAATTTTAGAATGAGGGTGTGTTATTAGTTTTTGTTAAAAAACAAAGCACACAAAGGACTAATACCCACCTAAGTTTCCTACAACATTTCTTTATTTTTTATTTTTTTCTGGTTGGAAATGTTGTCTATGTAGAAAGACTTTGGCCTTATATCTTATATAGGTATATATACCTATCTTATATACCTAAATTGGCATTACTTTGCTAGGCCAGAGATGCTGAAATTACCTCTTACACAGAGTTCTGATTCATTCTTGATAGGAATTTGCTTGCAGACATTTTCTTTATGGTCTCACAGAGCCCGTGTGCTGAGCCTGGTCAGCTCCCAAAGCTTTAACGATGTGAATGGCTTGTGATGCTTTTGCCATTATGGGCACCTAGAAAAATATGCCTGATAATGGCTAAACCAGGGTATTTTCTACTTATGAGCTGTTTTATAAGAAACAAATTCAAATTATACCTTTGTAGGCACCTGTGCAGTCCCAGTGATATGGAAAAGGTTTGAGCTGTTGAAACAGGTTTTGGAATCAGCTAATGGGATATTTGGCAACAATTTTTAGTTAAATTTCCAATTAGGTTTGCTTTAGACAAATATAAGGGATATATTGTCATTGACCTGTGCCTCATTGCTTTTTCTAATCTCCCTTTTGCTACCTCTCCATTTCTTAAGCTGGATCCTGCTAGGAGTTGAACCTTTCTTTGTACATCTTTTCTTAATAATAAAGTAGATTTGTGTAAGAATATGAGGCTTTTGCCTCATATTATTCAGTTAGTATTTGGGTGGGTGGAAATTGTTTGGTTGCTTTTTCTTCAAACATTCAACACACAACCTGTTAAGTTTCTGTAGCACAATCTATTTTATTAGCAGGCAGTAACCCTTGTTGACCAGTCCTCTGTTTTTCAGAGATTCTGTATTTGGCACGTATTGTGAAGGCTGAGAAATATAAAATGAGTATAGGAGGTTATTTGATTGCAAAGTTGCAGCACTGGAAGAAATAATATATATTCCAGTAGGGTTTCAATATCCCCAGCATGAGCTGAACTAAATGAAGACCTTGTATGTCAAATGCAGGGGAATATTTGGGGAGCATGCAGTTGAAATCTTTATCCCCACCCTCTTCTTTTGCTCATCTTCAAAAGAACTGTCAGCTGATGGGTTTGTGCAGTATGAAGCAGATCCCATCACATTTTCCACTCTCACCTGCAGAGCTGGGATCCTGCAGCTCTGGTGGTGTCAGGGACATGTGAGGACCTTTTTCCATCTCTGGAGCAGATTCAGAGCAGGGAGTGGAGCTCAGGCCATGGTCTGGCCTGCAGAAAGCAGTTCCCTGGCACTGGGGTGTGGTAAAGGAAAAGGAGGGAGCACAGAGGGGATGAGAGGGAGGGAGGATGGTGGAGCTCACTGCTGTGCTGGAGGAAGAGCTGCAGCAACAGCTCCGTCTGCTTGTGCTGTGTGGGTGTTCACACAATGGGGCTCAGTCATCAGATCCCATTACACACCTACACCAAGGGCTGTGTGACAGAACAGGTTATGTGAGGGTGGATTAGAGGATTGAGTATATAAAGAATCCAGAGCCACTTTTTTTTTTTTTTTTTTAGATTTGCTTTATGCTACAGATAATCTTTGTCCAAAAAGAAAAAAAAAATTCCATAATGGAACCACAAAAAGACTCAGCCTGAAATCATCTCATTTAGGCTTGCTGGATTTTAGATGTTGAAAGCTAGGATCTGAGATGTAATTGTGTAGCATTACACGACACGTCAGGTGTCCTAAATCCCCTTGAATTATAGGCATATAATTCAGGAGGTGCCTCAGGTGCCCTGTGAAAAAAGAAAGGTACACCTAGAGAGCAACTCAGATCTCATGGACGAGGCTGTGGGAAAAAGCACCACAGCCAAGTGACTGGGAATGGGAGGAAACCGGCCCTGAGGTTTTTCAAAGCATCAGAAGGGGTAAACCAAATAATTCATCTGCACCAGAAACAAGAACCTTTGACAGGGCTTGCACTTAAAAATTGTGTCCATGACAGCTTGTCCATTTTTTCCAGTGATATTGGTTTTCCTCATAAAATACATCACCTCTCCCTACATACCTTGCCTCTCTTTCTCTTTTGAGCTCTCAAATAGGTCAGTAATTCTATTGACTTCCAAGCTCTTTACCTGCAAGCAGTCAAGAGCTTTGTCTGGTCAGGGTCCAAAAATCCCTCTAACCGGCAAACATTTATGGAAAAAGTGCTGATTGAATAGGAAAAAATGTGCAAAAATATATGTCAAACCTCCCAGCTGTTTAGTCTCCCCAGTTTACAGCTCCCATTATGTGCCAGTTATGCAGAAGGTGAGGCCATCACTTGTTTGCCATTGAGCAGAGCTATTCTGCAGCACTAACAATGATCTGAAAACTAGGCAGATAAAATGGTACATTCTTACATGCAGTTGTGGTTTAGTTAGTTTATGGCTGGTCATACTTGTCGTGTCTGCCTGATATTCTCTTGTTCTAATACACATTGTCTACAAAGTAATGAATTCCGTGAGCCTTATTCAGGTAATTACTTTTTAATTTTAGTTTTCAAGGATTTTTATTCAGACTTCTTGGGCAGATGCAGGGTCTGACTTGTCTGTGCCTTGGAGGACAAGTGGTTTGTCCCAAGTATATTCAGGGCAACTAATTTTTCCTCTTGGACCCTCTGATGGAAGGTTTCATTTCACTGTGGCAGGTTAAATCACTTTAGATTTAGATACTCATAGACAAGGATGTTCACAAACTGTTTCTTAGACAGCAAAACACTTTTGTTGGCAAAGGAATGGCCTTTGGGAATCCAGAGACCTTGACCTGCCATAGTACAAGCTCATTTCTTTTTCCTTTCCTGCTTTCACTGCTAAGTGACTTCCCCATCTAAAAGTTGCTCTTCACAAAGGTAGTAGAGATATTGCTTTAGTTTTCAGTTACAGGCTTTACAACTCCATCAGAAGAAATATTCATGTTTTCACATAGTCCCCAAGAGTTACCACTTAATGTTATTATGGTCTTTGCTCAGGGTAACACCAGTTTGACAGCTTCCCATTTATTAATGCAGTTAAATATGTTAATAAACGTGACATTTATTATTATTATCATAACATTCTTCAATTATATTGGTGCAGTCTTATCCAGCAAAAGCAAACCTGAGCCAAACATATCTTTAAAACGTCTGCACACAAGCCAATGCCAGCCAAGGGTGTGACATTTTTTGTTTTTTATTTTTACAGTTTTTAAGAACACTTCACACTGGCAAAAGCTTTCAGGGAAACCCAGCTTATACTGGCATCAAGTGATTTTTGCTCATACAGCTTGCCTTGTTTGCAGAACCGTTTCAGGCTGGACCAGAAAAGCACCCTGTGGCCAGCACAAGCTGAGTGTGCGCCAGGGCACAGCTGCAGTGGTGTCATATCAACCCACAAACAAGGATTTCATCAGGCAGCACTGGTGGGGAGCTACAGCCTCTCTAGCTGACTCTCATTTACCCCCAGCAAACCCTTTCTTGGTTCTCACTCTTATTTACCCCCAGAAAACCCTTTCTTGGTTCTTGTCGAGAAGGTTCGCCATCGTAGCTGTTTATTGGCACACCTTGCCTGTGTTCTGCTGGTAACACTTTTCCCAAAATTCAGTTTCCCAGAATATTGGAACAGTATATGGGAGTGCCACATGAAACTAAACAACTGCTTAAAGGGCCTGTTTGGCTTGTATGATCAGATTCTGAGTTAAATAAAGAGTTCCTTGCTGGTTTTTCTTGGTATCCTCTCGGTGCCGTCTGAGAAGCACAAAGGAAACAGAAGGAAACAAAGGAAACTGAAGGAAACAAAGGAAACAGAAGGCTTTAGATCAAGAAGAAATGTGTGGTCTGGGAGGACAGCAGAAATTCATAAAGGAGGGCTGTCCAATTGACATGGGATGTTGCATAAATCCCTTGTTGTGGAAATTTAGGGACACATTTAGGGGTAATAACTCTACCTGTTGTCATAGAGAAGGACAACTCTTCTCTGTCTTGAAAAATGTACCATTTTTCTTTTGTGTGGCTGCAATTAGTGTTTTCCATTTTCTGCACTGTTTGGGGCTGAGAGTGGCCTATCCCTCCTCTGAGGTCAGATGGCAGAGGACCCATCCCTTTCCGTGAAATCCTTTTGAAACGTGTTAGCACTCTAACTGCACAGAGGTCTTGAACTGAAGTGGGCCTGGGACAATTTTTATCTCTGCAATGATGGTCTGGGTCCCTAAACAGCTTGCTGGACTATGAGGTCTGTGCCAACAATAAGATCTGCATGTCCCAAAAATCACATAAATCTGTGGCTCCTGTGGCAGTGTAGCTTTCCACCATGCTCACCACACATTCCTACAGGAATGTGCAAACCCCACAGAACAGACCCTGCAGATATTTTGGCTTTGAGAGCAGCAAGAACTTGCATAAACTTTCCTGCATTTTACATCCCCGTCTTTCATTGTGAGATATTGAATTGTGGCATCAAAGAGTTAATGTGGACAGAAATGTTTGATCTCATTCTACTTGAACTTATTACATTTTGAATTCTGATACTGTTACAGTGAAGCTGTAAATTTATCTTGAGGTAAGCCAGCAGAAAGGCACTATTTTCTAGTTAGTAGCAGCCATTCTGTTCCTTAAAAGAAATTTGGGACAGATGTGTCTGTCTTATTATTTCAGTGAACGCAGGGAGAAAATGTATTTTATTTCTTATTAAATAAATTTGCCTGTTCATCTCAGTATGTGGGACTGTCAAAGCTTATAAATTTGGCAGTATTTTAACATGATCATTCTGTTTTTCTTTAAACCAAGTTATTAAATTGATATATTTTTATAAAAAGCAGAGGGTGATGGAAATTTTTTTTTCATCTTTTGACATTTGGTTTACTGTTAAGGGGTTTTAAGTAACACTGTATCTTAAATCAGAAAGATAACAACTCTTCCAATGACTGCTGAAAACCAACCAAAATACTGGGATTCACTGGGTTGCAGTGCTGGTAAAGCAGTGTGCATTTGGACTTTGATATTGGGATTTTTTTGTGCTAATGCATTGTCAGAATTGAAGTGTCCCATGCTTTTCCATGAGCATCTCTCATACCTGGCTGCAGGGGAGCCAGGGACAAGCTGTTCTGCTGATGTATTTACAAATCTCACTCTCACTTCTGCCAAGGTGGCTTTGGGTTTACAATCACCATAAAAACCCTTTAAACCGCTTTCAGCAGTGGTTAATCTGGTGTAAGTGCAAATAGGGTGCAGTCCTGACCAGGAAAAATCCCTTTTGTGTCAAAAAGACTCCAGTTCCTGCAGGAATTGTGGGGTCAGATCCATGCTGGGGTGGCTGTGCTTGGGCACAAAGTCACAAAATTTCCAGCTGAAGGTCCCTCTTGAGGAAAACACTTGGGCTTGAGTGGTGTTTGACACACAAGCTGCTATGACTGGGTGAGTAGTTGTTAAACCAAAGCTTCAGATGAAGAGTTTAGAGAGGGACAGACTATTTTACCCCAGTCTTTGTAACTGTGAGAACTGGTTAACTTTCTAGCAAATGAAACCAGGCATTTCTGTGAGGAAGGGTGAAAAGAATTGAGAGCTAAAAAGTTAATATTTTTGAGAGAGATGGATATTTTGCAGTGAGCAGCAGGTCAGCCCTTCCACAAGGAAAAGCAGGAGCCCCTTGCATGTGCTTCCTGCAGGAGAAGGATCAACTCAAAATTAAAAAATTAAACAAGTGCATAGAGATTTTCATTTGTTTCATTGATTCTGGATGACAAATCTGTTTAGTTGTATCATCAGCCACTTTGTGTGCTTGATTCTCCACTAGCCTGTGCTGGTTCCACAGGCAGGAAAGACCATTAATATGGGGGGAATTACTGAATACCTCCATGTGCATGGCTGGGAAATGAGTTGGACCCACAATCTGAACATCTTTTAAATCAGATGTTGCTAAGAATTTGCCCAAAAGAGGTCTCTCTTCCCACTTCTCAGGGCTGAACATATTTGAGTTTGGATAAAATTTTTAAAGTAACTTCAAGCTAGTGGGCAAGGTCAATATTCCCTCATTTGCTGTAATCCTAAAACAGGACAATGTTTGCAAACGCTGAAATTTTCCATGAGCAAAACCATTTAAAAATTATTATTATTGATTCAAGGGCCTGGAAATGTTTCTCTGGGCATTTCTAATCAAAAGGTAGTGTTTCATACGGTGAGTGAAAAGGTCCTCCCTGCATCATAAGAGATGTGGTCTGGGCAAAGAGCAGGTCCCTGAGTCACAGCTGGGTAAGCAGGGAAATCAACTTCTGTTCCTTGAGAGGTGAGCCAGGCAAATTAAATTAATGCTGAAATAAAATGCTGCCTTAGTCCAAAGCAAAGCTTCTCAGCTGGACTCAGAGCTAACCTAGGAGAGTGAAAGCATTGCTTCCCACTCAGAATCCTCCTCTGGTTTGCTGTGTGGCTGGATGAGGCTTTAGATCAAGAGCAAATTCTAGCAGGATAAGGGTAGAGACAAGTACTGGGACTGTGGTAAATCACTGCTACCTGTAAAAGGCAGCATTTGTTTAGGAGCAAAGCTCTGCTTATATTTTAGCCTGAACTGCTGATCTGTACATTGCCATTAAATGCTTTTCTGCTATCCTGTGACAGAGCAGCATTTTCCAGGGACTGCTGGACCAAGTTTACCCCAGCAAAAGCACAGGTTAAACACTTTTTGGTGTTTATCTCAAATCTATCCTCTGTAAAGTGGGAATAATACAATTTGCCCAGCTTTGTGATATTCACTGAGTTCCTCTTGCAAAAGATGGTCTGGAAATTGTGCCAACTTTTTTATTGCCACTAATAAATGAGAAATCCCTTTCTCATTCTAAGGCCGGCTGTTAAGGGTCAGTTAAGGTGAAACCAGACTATCAGGTCTATAAAACATGGTTCTATAAAGAGAACAGGCACAAACTGTGATGCCATGAACAATAATGAATCCTAACTGCTCTTCTGAGCAGGGAAAGAGTGAAGAGCAGGCGTGTCCAGGCTCAGATGTGCCATAGGACAAAAAGGGAAAAGGGAACTCACACAGGGAGGTGGGACAGTGTTTCTGGGGCATCTTGCCCGTGATCACTTCATGCCACACGGATCCACAACCAGCATTTGTTCAGTCACAAAAGCAAACAGCATTCCTGGGAAGAAGAGACCCAACCACTGTCAGTGCACTTCACTTTTGAGTGGCTGGCCATGCCACGCTGGTAATTTAAATGGAGAAAGAGTGATAATAGTTTAGCAGTGAGAACAACAGTTTTTCCACCTCTTATCTGGAGATAATGGTGGAACATTGCAGGGTTTTTTTCACCCTCTTCCCAGCACCTGTCCTTATTTGTTGAACAATTTATAGCTCCATCTGAAGTATTATCCTGCTAACAGTAGGAGGTATTTGCAGTGCAGCACAACATAATCCTCCCCTCAGAGATTAAGACTATTACCTCATTGATGCTCCTAGTCTCTGCCAGCCTTGGCATACCAATGTACAGCGTGAATGCAGGTTTGCTGCATAATAGCTCACTATGCTACCAGCTAAGCCACTGAATGCTTCTACAGTCATTCCTTTTATTAGGAGAATGACATGACAGTAATAATGGATAATGAATTCTGTTAATGAGATGACTTATTTCAAAAGTAAATAAAGCTCAGGTGTCACGTGAATGAAACATTTGAAATATCTGCAAATGTGATTTAGTCAAATGTTCCAGGGAAGAAAAAAAAAATAAAAAAGAACCCACACAAACCCTCCTTTGAGGCAGCTGCGATTGAGTGGGTAGGACTCCACCAGCAAAAAAGAGAAAAGGGAAGTTGTGCAGGCAGCTTAACTTCATCCCTGGTGCAGGTGATTGATGGCACAATCTCTGCTGCTCCAGTATAGATGGATTTGGCCACGCTGAGGGTGTGTAACCTCTGTCAGGTCCAGGCTGTTCTCCTGCTCCCGTGTGTGATGGGGTGGGAGCAGCTCCCAGCAGGAGCTGCCTTGGGACTGCAGCTACTGGCACAGCCTCCCCGCAGCTTGGTCTCTCTCTCTTCAGTGAATTTATCACAAAAAACTCTTGACTTGGTTGAACTAAAGCCAAGGGAAATGCAAATATCCACTGCTGTTTCTGCTGAATTACATTTACTCCTTTACTAAGTTATTATTCTTCCTATGAAGAAAAAACCTGGACATCTTTTCATGTAATACAGAAATATTAGTGTAATTATCCTCTCCTCACATTTTCAAATGATTGAGCTGTGCTTTGCTCCATTTTTGCGAACCAATTCACTGTCAAGCACAAACCAGGTTTGTAGTTTGGTTTATCGTACATGAAAATGTTACCAACAAAATCAGCATCACACAGAGATGCAAACAGGCATCGTCAAGGATGTGGTGAGGATGCTAATATTAGAACTGTCAGACAGCCTTTGTGAAACTCAGGGTTTCTTTATTGACCATAAAAGCACGAAAGCATCAAAGAAAGAGACTACTTGGTGTCTACAGGCGTATTTATCTTCCCTAAGATTTTTTTTGCCCTGATGTGGACTCTGACTCCTGCACATCTTTAATACATTTATCCTCACAGTATGCCTGTGAGACACGAAGGAGCTACTCTTTGCATTCTACAGAAATTCTGCAGTTCTGCAAAGCAGAGAGCTGAAGCACTGAAGGAGAGAGCAGGCAGGCTGACCTGCAAATTCAACAGCAGGAGGTTCCTCCAGGAGCTGTGACCTGCTCCTGCCTTGGCTTCCTCTGGCCATTTCCCTTTGCCCCATGGCTTAAAGCACAGGGCTCTGTGGCATGCAGTGCCACATGTCATTGCCTACCAATGCCAGGGAGTTGTTTGCCCACGGAGGGAATATTTTAAAAAGAAAGGAATGAAGGAAGAGTCCAGTGACAGGTTCCGTGGCTTTGGCCCTCTTCTTCACTGGTCCTTGGGGAATGATTGGATGCTCCCACCTGAGAGTTCGTTGGTTCTCTGTGCCTGGTATTTGAAGAAAAACCATTTTTGACGGTCCTTGAGAGAAGGTCCCTGTCAACAGTAGACGCTAAAAAACTGTGGCATCCTAAAGGATTTTGTCCCAAACTGAAGCATCTGGCCCACACCAGCCTCCCACCCAGCACAGCTACACCACCCGAGGCTTTGGGGAGGTTTGGGATGGCTCCATAGGCTTCCTTCCTTGGGGACCTGGGAACCTGTGGGTTCACACCCCAAAAGAGAGAAGCAGATAAAAATCTGATACTTATATAGGATAGGAAAAAGGGGAGAGGGAAGGTGCAGAGAGATATGAAAGAGGAAAAAGATTTGCATGCGAACTGATACATTTTTTAGCTAAGTCTTACAGAGTTAAGTTAAAGTAAGCATTTCACCCAGAATAATCACGAAAACTGGGCTGTCCTTCCACTTCCACCATTCATTTTTTGTGAAACAAGGCAGGAAAGGTCTCAAAAGTTTAGCAAAGAGCTTAGAAGGCTCTGTGGGCACCCCAGCCAGGAGGGCATGAATGTTGTGAGAGATCTCCATCAGGGCAAAGCTGGCGTGTGCTGCAGCCCTGGGCTGAGCTGAGCAGTGTTGCCAGCCCCACTCCTGCCTTCCCAGAGCACTCAGGGTGGAGCCAGGCTGCTGAGAAGCTGCCCTGCTGTTTGGTTGTTTAAGCTGTGGCTGCAGAAGAAAAGAAAAGCAAAACCATGTCTTGATTTATATCTCTTGGTTATTGTAAGGCATTCCCAAAAGAAACAAACAAACAACCAACCCCAGACATTTTAAAACTTAACCATTTTTTAAAAATGGCAAAGTGCTCCTATCATTTTTAGTAATTAAAGCATGAACAGAAATTAAAAACTCCCATGGCTCTTTCATTTGATGATTTTCAAGCCTGTTTTTTTTCCCCTCACATACCCCTTGCATATTTCATTCCTCACAATCCTGTCCCCATTAGTGGTGATGACAAAGCTCCCATTGCTCCCCATGTGTGGGAGAATCACACTGTAAGTATGGATTTAATCACCAACCTTCAAAGTGACTAAAAAGGCAGATAGATGGGATTCCTGGGGAGATTTTCAAAAGTGAATTTTGACATCCTGGCTCTTTTGAGAATGTCGCTGCTCTTTTCTAAAACATTTCTCCAGGCCTGTCCTTATGGGCCTAATTTCAGGTACCCCGAGGTACAGAGGCTTAACTGGTTCCAGCTCTGTGCTGGATCCTGGGGCTCTGGGCACCCCTGGGGCTGGTGCTGGGCTCCAGCCTTGGATGCCAGCCTGGATTCAGGGAGTCTCACCCGGATGCCAGCCTGGATTGGGGCAATCTCACCCTGAAACCAGCCTGGATTTGGGGAATCTCACCCTAATGCCAGCCTGGATCCAGGGAATCTCACCCTGATGCCAGCCTGGATCTGGGGAATCTCACCCTTCTGCCAGCCTGGATTGGAGCAATCTCACCCTTCTGCCAGCCAGGATCTGGGGAATCTCACCCTGATGCCAACCTGGATTTGGGGAATCTCACCCTGATACCAGCCTGGATTTGGGGAATTCTCCCTGATACCAACCTGGTTTTGGGGAATCTCACCCTAATGCCAGCCTGGATCTGGGGAATCTCACCCTGATGCCAGCCTGGATCCAGCGAATCTCACCCTTCTGCCAGTTCCCACGTCCCCATGAGGAGCCCTCTGGAAATGTTGGAATGCTGACTCTGGGTTTCCACGGGGGAAATGACTCAGGCTCCTTTGGATGCTGCTGCTGCTGCCACGTTAGAAAGAGCAGATCAAAACTCGGTGATTATTCCACTAAGCATCTCTAATTAAAACCAATAATGGGGTTAATTAAAGCACATGAAAAGAGGGATGCTCAGCACCAAGCTAGCTTTTATTTCTTCAGCTTGTTCTTGGTATGTGCAGTTGGGTCCCTTCATTAGCCCCTGGCCAAGGCCTTCTAGACCACATTGACTTTGCCAGGTGTGTTGGTCTGTGCTCATAGCAACAAAATTAGCATCAGAGCCATTCATTTTCATGATATTGGGCAGCTTTTTTTAAGCCAATGGCAGGTATTTTCAATCTTCTTTTCTTTTTATGCATAGAAAGGGAAAGTTGTGAATAATATCTTGCACACAAAAGAACAGAAAACAACCCCCCTATACTCATCAAAATTTTATTTTTATTTTAATGTACACATTTAGGGAGCTTATCTCTGAATACCAAATGAACCCACCTACTTCAGTTTGCTCATTTAGCACAATTTTATATGCATGAAGTGGTATTTTTGAGGCAATATTAGTATTGGCAGTTGGGTTCTGGATCCATATCTTTGCCTACGGAAGTCAATGGGAAAATGTTCATTTATTTCAATGACAGTGAGGTTGGACCTTAGTGAATAGTTATCTATGTGTGCATGAAAACACAGCAGTGCCTGCAAGGAGATGCACAGATACTGGTCTGCTCACACTTTTAGGCAATCTGAAGAAGCAGTTTTATTCCAACTAAATTACAGGAGCACCTTAAACTGTACCAAATAACTTTCCAGAACAACTATAATAAAAATACTGAGACATGACTGTAGATATTTATTAAGAAGAGTAATGCTGCAATAAAACAATAATTGCATTTTGAGAGATGAATTTTGTTGCACAGACCATTTTTAGACTCTAGGGTTTAAAAATTAAGACATTGTGCTGGTTTTTGTGCCATCAGGGCTGGAGAAGGGAGGGATCCTTATTTCAGCTTGGCTGACAGAACTGATGCAAGTTTAGTGGTCAGGCTGTGCTTTTATCAGCACACCTTTTATTCCTCTTGGTGGTGGTTTTACTCTGCTGGTCCAAAGGACACTGCTGCCTTTGTGTGTATATTAGCCGGCCTAATTATCAGTGCTTGGCTGAGGAAAGTACCAGAAAGTTAATGTGAAAATACAGAAGGGATTATTTAATTCTTGTACACATTCCAAGGCACCAGTTGAGCCTGCACCAGCAGAAGCTGGGAGCTGCACACAGACTCCCAGTACACCGAGCATTGGCTCCCAGTTCAGACTCAGCCACAGCTTGGTTTGCAGCACTTGTGCTCCTAATAAGCTTGTGAATTGGAGACAAATGCAAACTCCTCAGTTATTATGAATTATCTTCACTTATTAGCTGTTTACATGTGCCGTTGTAGTAACTGGATGTGAAAAGAGCTGAGCCTGTGCTTGTGAAGACAACTGTGTGGTAGTTATTTAAATGTCAGTTCCCTTCCATTGACAGCATAGTGTTTTTCATGCACAGTTTGGAAATTTCTCTTTTTTCCTTTTTCTTTTTTTTTTTTTAATGGCTCAATGTTGATTGTATCAGCAAAGCTATTATGCTGAGCCCCTGCAGTAATTTGTCAAATAATCATCTCCTGGCACATATTTTTTTTTTCCTACAAAGGCGCTAATGATTACAAGTATGATTAATAACTGAACTAAATTGTTATTGCCAGGAAGTTTTAGTGCATTCAGGAAATCGTGACCTGTATTAAAAATAAAAAAACAACAAACCTAGGGGACAAGAGAGATTGGTCATACTTCACAGAAGGAATGTACGACCTGTACATGTTTCCTCTTACCCTGCCATGCTTTTTTATTAGATCTTGGGATAGCAACCTCACGTGGGTCATTCCTCGGTCAACTGCTCATCTCCGCTGTTGTTCCAAGCAGGCTTCCCCAGCCACTACAGGAAGGACCGGATGATTTCTTTAAGGAATAGCATTATTTATAAAATAAATATAAAATCAGGCCTCCATTTTGCGCAAGCAACAAATTACGAGAACTCCAGCAGCTGTATATTTGTTGAACGTCCGCCTCCTGTGAGTATAAATTGCACCTTACCGAGTAGAAATAAAATACAGTCCACCAGAGACTGCTGCAAGGTGTAGCTGCTTGTGCATGGGCAAGTAATGACTTGCATTTTCAGCTGCTCCTTAGTAAGAGCCTTAGTAATTGGAATCAGTTATTCAAAACATCTCTAAATGTGATTTAAATGGCAAGGATTTAATAACATAGAAAGAAGTCATTACAGAGGTTCAAGCAGGGGAGAAGGGAATTCCGTTTTTCAGAGCAGAGGGAGAAAAATAAAGCAATTACTTGATGTAAAGGCCAGAAACAGGACTCCTGCTGTCACAGAGAAATCAAATCTGTCAGCAATTAGTGGGATCTTAGGAGGCAAAGAACCCTTCAGTGTTGAACAGTGAATAAGGGGTTAGCAATTATATGAACTGATAAAAGTGTTCTGGTTTTCAAACAGCAGGTTAACAAGGCTTACTTTTTTCATAACTTCGTGCAGATGTGATGAGTCACACTTTGTGACATTTTTCAGGAGGACGGTATGAAAAGGTAAGAAAATAATAAAGCACATTGCATTGCTGTTGCTTTTAAGATGCTGCTGATTTACTTATTGCAAAATGACCCAGGGCACAATGATGGGTCCAGCCTCAGTGTCTGTCACTTCTTGCAGGGCCAGGTGCTTACTGAACTCTGCCTTTAAAAGCAC
This sequence comes from Zonotrichia albicollis, assembly GCF_047830755.1. NCBI lineage: Eukaryota > Metazoa > Chordata > Aves > Passeriformes > Passerellidae > Zonotrichia > Zonotrichia albicollis. Next base: position 44,594,654 of record NC_133825.1, read on the forward strand.
CGCTTGTCTTCCATATGTGAGCACTTGTGTGAGCAAAAAAACCCAAAACCGCACATAAACATAATCAGGTCTCATTCTATTTGACGTCAGAAATACTCAGAAATTCCCAGCAGAAGGTATTTTTACCCTGCAAGGTTGATTCTTGCACAGAAGAGTTCATAGGGGGGAGAGGAAACAGACGTGATTATGCCTTTTTAGTCTTGACTCCATCTCACTGTATAGACATTACATGATTAATTGGCACAAGAAAAAGAATATTTATAGGAAACCAAAAGATGAGGAGTCTTTCTCCATATGCCAGAGAGGCTGAGGCAGAACTAGAACTCTGATCCTGTGTTTTTATTGACTTTAATGGGGAACTTGTAAGAGACAAGAAGCAGAAAGGGACTAGAAACTCTAGATATACAGCCTGCACCTTGAATAGCATATAGGGAAACAGTGAGCTTTGAAGACTTCATCTTCATCCTAGGCTATCCTATTTTGTTCAAAGGCACCAAAGCCCTTCAGAGCAGGAAAACAAAGGAGCTCTGGCAGTTTCAAAAGGCTTTCTCTCTCAAAACAGAGGGATGAAGTGTGTCTAGACTGAGAGGCAAAATCCTTCTGGAATGTCTAAAGAAATTAGGGCTATTGAGATTAGCAGGGAAAGCCTTTCAGTGGGATCAACATTCACAGAAAGCATTGCTTTACAATCATCTCTAAGTGCCCAGTTCATCCACTGCAGCAAAAGCCTCACTGGCTGTATGTTGGCTGCTTGGTCTGTGGTGTGTCAGACTCCTAGAGGAACCTCAGTCCATGTCAAGATTTCTCTCACCTAAAAATCTTACAAAGGCATTCTTTGCAAACTGGGGTATAGGGGCAGTAATAGAAATTGCAACATTTCTGTTGAGAAGTGGACATTAGCTTCCAAAAGACATGCAAATCTTGTGTCAAATCAACATGGGAGGAATGTCTCAGGGAAGCATTAGATCACCACTGTATCCTAGTCACCTTGGGAAAGGAACATTTCAGAGCAAATTCAGATAGATACCCCAGAAATGATTAAAAATCTCTCGAACTTCATTTGTTTCCCAAGTGACTTAGATTTTTTTGTTAATATGTATTTTAACTCCCAGGAAGGTTTGGAAACCACTTTACACTAAAAAAGATTGAAAGAAAAACAAAATAAATGTAAGCACTAGAGGATGGACCTGCATGAAGTGAATAAGTGAAAAAAAGTGAAAATAAGTGAATACCTATTTTTTGTAAATAATTAAAATTCTTTGAAAGACATTATAAATTTCAGAAGTTTTTGTCCTGTGACATATTTTTAAAAACCTCAATTTTCCAAGTTGTATTTATGCAGGTGAATTTATACAAGCACTCTTTTTTGTGTCTGGAAAGATGGTGGATGTCCATGGGAGAGAAGAGCATTTCTTAACCCTTGGCCCAGCAGCATCTTTTTCTCTCCTGTACACTTACAGGATTGCGTGAGCTGAATATCACACTATCTGTGAAGAACTCCTTTTCTGATCCCTTGCGCTTTCTCTAGGATGAAGGAAAGCTTCCAAGGAGATTCACTTTCAAGTGACTTCATCAGGTTGCTCTGACCTGGGTAAATCCTTTGGATGTCATATCAAAACGCTGGAGATAGTTTCCCATTTCATCACCTTTTGAACCCAATCCTGAGTTGCTCTCTGATCCCCACAGTTTTGGTTCATGGTGCGTGCCTCAACACACAATTACCGCTGATCTCAGTAGCGATTCACGTCCTCATTATCTTGCCAGATCAGGCCTTGCTTTAGGTATTTCACAATCTCACATTAAGGAATTACTAAATGGCAAGTGCCTGCTGAAAAACAGAAGCATAAATCCCATGGAGGTGATTTTTACATCAATCTTTTGACTGAGGAAACACTGAGAAGTGAAGAAAGAGTGGTTATCAAAAAGAGAGGTAAAAAGACGAAGAGACAAAATCTTGGCCTGTGTGATGAGCTGAGATGGGGTATAGTGATGATGGTTACACATTTGACACCTCCTGTTTTGCTTCCAGGAACTGGCAGTGGAATCACTCTTCTAAATCCCAGTGCATGGAAAGTGGGCACTCCCAAGGGAAGATCACAAGTGCTGAGAGCTCTCTCCAGTGGGCAGGTGAAGGAGGGTTCTCCATGGGACACTGGAATATGGCAGGAGCTAATGCCTACAGGTTCAGCAGAATTTTCTATTCCTGGTCAACATCTTAGGATTTGTAGGATGTCTCCTTCCTTGTTGCAGGAGTCACATACCCAAAATTAGCAAGAGCAAGATTCAAATTTCAGTTTGAAGTTTTGAATTTCCTGCTTCTCTCAGAGCAGAGATCCATGAGATTTATTCATGAAGGAGCTGCCAGAAGCCAATGGTGTTGCTGGCAATCCAGCTCTTTGCCTTCTTGTCTGGCCAAAATTAGTAGTTTTTAGGGAACATCTTTGGAGGAAACCAGCATAACTTCACATTCCAGTGAACTTCTTTTGTTTGGCTTCAGGTCTGGACATGGCACACCGACCACCATTGCTTGCTGGTCATGGACAATTGTCAGATTTTTATGGTGATACAACAGCAGCTGTCATGGAGTTAACTCTTCTGTAGGGCACACAGTGCCCCTTTCATGGGTTGGAGAGTGCCTGTAGATGCCTTGGCCATCCCAAGCATGCTACCAAAATGTCATCCAAAAAACATCTTCCCTGTAACTCAGTTAACTGATTTTTTTTTCTATTGGGCAGCATCCATGTGTTGTTTCCCAGGAAAATTTGTGTAGGTAGAAGGAAGAGAATTTATATTTGGGAAGATGTTTTGCTCTTCATTTTCTTCTAGCAAGAGAAGTGAAATGGATCTACTTACACTAAGCAATCTTATGCCAGGTTCCATAGCTGCAGTTTAGGGATGAATCGATCCAAGTCAGTGCCTTGGGACTTGCAGGCAGAGAGAAGACTGTCACCAAAGCTGGGCTGTGCTGGCACAGGCTAGATAAATACAAGATAAATAGTTTTTTGTGGATCCTGCTGGTGCTGAGTGGCTGCAGGAGGTGCCTGGGCTTCCTCCAGGGAACCTTCGACATCCCTGTGGGGCCGTTTTCTCAATCACTCTCCAGATTTCAGTGATTAAGATCTTATCCGGGGCAACTTTCATCCTCGAATACCCGCAAACACTTTGCAAAACAGCACGGAAGGTATCCATAGCTATTTACCATCAGGTTACCACTTGGTAACCTGATTGCATCAGACTGGAGGAGGAAATTTATTTCCTTGTGAAATATGATCTCATAAAAATCCCTGGGACGGCAGGCATTGCAATGCAGCATGCGTGGCACTGCTGCCTCCAACAGAGGCTGAAGATTTAGCTCAATTATGCTGTAGTTTGTCACTAACAAAAAGGATTTTTCACAAATGAAAGTGTAAGTGTAGGAAACTGGGGAGTGCCACTCTGTCCCAGTCTCACTGCTCCGTGTGGGGAATTTGAAGGAGCAAGTTCCTTATCAGGAACCCAGGGAGAGGAATTCTTTTCAGGCAAGTCAACAGCAAAGTTGCAAAATAACCTGTGCTGTACATAGAGAGGCCTCTCCATTTCCAGAATTCCTGTTGGCTTTGTTGCAACCCTTATCCCAATTGCTGATTTGAGGGATGGTTATATTTAAAAAATCACCTTCCTTTCATGTTCCAAAACCACTGTATGTTAAATTTTACTTGCCAACCCCCTAACCTGACTGTATTTAATCCACCAACAAAGAATCATGGCTGTGCTGACCCTAGCATATTTGGCTAGTTTGCATCCCAAACATTGTGCAGAAGCAGAGGGATTTGTGCCGTTCTCAGTGGCATTTTTGGGCAAGAGAGTCACCGGAGGGCTGGAGTGGGAGCAGCATGCTCAGCATCCAGCTGCCCTTGGGATGTGAAAGGAGCACTTGCCGTACATTACACAGCACAAATGTGGTGGCATTGTGTGGCTCGGGATTCTGGCTGCCTCTGGCTCTGCCCCAAGGCCTGGTGTTCTGCCTGGATGCTCAGGTCTTGCTTTCTTTCCATTGTGTTGTTTGGTGTCTGGGAATAAAGGATATAGGGAGGGAGTGGGACATAAAAGAGGAGCGTAATTTGTAAAAGAAATATTTCCACTAGCTGAAGCTTTAATTGACAACATCGGTATTTAGTTAGCCAGTTCACTCTAGGAATTGTATTTATTATCTTACAAAATGGTGTAAACAATGCTGGTTCCTTCCTTTCTCAGATTCTTGTGTATTTTCATTTGTTGTTGACATGACTGTCTCATTCAAAACAAAGTTACAATCTTCTACATAAACAGGATCAAACCCAAAAATACATTTCTTTTTAAAAATGAAAGAAAAAGTGTTATAATTATTTTAAGCTTACTCTGGTTTTAAAGAGGCCAGCAATTTCTATGCATGATAAAAAAATGTTTTTAATCTAGATTGTTTTAGGATGATAATGAGAAAGCCCCTGTTAGTATAAAAAGCAAGACAAGAATTGTTTCAAAAGTTATTTCAGAAATATTATTTTTTAAAATACAGAGGATAAATAAAGCCATTTTAAATTAATGTTAGCTTGTTGAAGAGCATGAAAACCTACTAAAATTTTGGCAATCATGCTAAAGTCACAACCATCTTTGCTTCCAAGGAAGATCCCAGACAGAAAGCATCAGGCACATCACTGCTGAGGATCCAGGAGCCTCTGGGGGAGGTACCCACATACCAGAGCAGGGCAGGCACACAGCCACCTGCAAAGCAAAGGCAGACAGTCCTCAAGAAGCAACATTTATAATATACCCTGCTCGTTAACAAGTCAACTATTTTAAATTAGTACTTTGCCAGCTCATTTGTTTTCATTCAGGGAGAAACTATTCTACGGCTGTATTCACGCGTAAATCACCTTTTTTTTTGATGGGTTCCTGATGCCACAGGGCTTGTTCCAGTGGAAAAGAGTCGCCTTTGGCTCCAGTGATCTTTGGTCTGGTTTTTCAGTTTAAAACCCAGAGCCCATCAATCATAACAATGTTCCGAGGGTACCTGCTGTGGACACTTCGGCAGCCAAGCAGGTGGTAATTACTGTGATTAACCACTGTCACTTACCTGCAGATTTCAGCCAGTCGCTCTGGTTTCGGACAGTCTCTTTATTGTGCTACTTTCCCTGGGCATTCAGCGCAAGTCTATATATCTGTTATGGGGGGGTCTTTGCAGTTTGCAAACACTTTTTGAGCCCTGGGTGTTGTTACTTGTGGTTTTATGCAGCACTTAGTATGACCTGGTAGAATCCCTGTCATATATCTGCTAACTAATACCAGCCACAGTTGTTGTAATTTGGTATTTTCTACCCTGGACCTGCAGTTACATTTTTCATCCGTTCAGTCACTTGTTGCACCAACAGAGAAATTTAACCACAAGCACTGATCTTCCTCCCCGTTAACCTCAGGGCTTCTAGCTTGGCTCCTCCCTGCTCCTAAATCACCGTTTATTGCTATTTTTACAAGAGAAGATTAATGGACTAAATGGGCACAGGTAATTCTGCATTGTTCGAAGTCTCTTCAAATAGCACCTGCTGTAAATTCTTTAGTGCTCCTTATCTCTGCAGCAAATCTTGGTCTTTAAACAGTTTGTTCAGGGGAGGAGGGGTGTGAAGAAGGGTCACGGTGCCCTGGGAGCTTTGCAAAAGCATCTCTGAGGCTCTGTGGATGCCGTGCTCTGGGCTGGGAGGGTTTTGCTTTCCAAGGCTCTCAGCCATGTAGGTGCCCCAAGCCAGGCACCTCTCAGAGTGAGCTCAGGCTGTTGCTCCAGGGTCCACCAAGGCTGTGGGAGAGGTGCCCACACTAATGGTTGGAGACATTAACTTTCCCTTTGTAATTTCCTCTTGTTTGGTACGTTCAGCTCTCAGCTGAGCTTTGTTCCAATAGCCTGGAGGGGATGTGACTTCACCCAGATATAAAACGCACAGGCACAAAAAGAAAATGCTTGAAAAATCGCAATGACATGGTTGTGTTGGTAGCTTATGATTTTCTGAAATGAAATGTGCCTAGACAATGAAAATTGAGCCAAGACACCATATTTTCCAAGCAACCTTTTTACCCTTCAAAGGGACTGCTTGGAAAAGCTGCACACCAGCAGCTGCACACCTTTCCCATGCCATATTTTTGTGCAGTGCCAAGAGGAAAAAAGCCCAGCATAATGGCTAAGAACGAATCAAGTAGGTGTTGAAGCAGGTTGAGATGGATGGATGGATGGATGGATGGATGGATGGATGGATGGATGGATGGATGGCAAGAAACAGTGAGTGGAGAAGCCAAAGAGCAGAAGGCACAGCATAGTGGAGGCAGGAAAAGGGCTGCCTCTCCAGCATGGCACATCCCAAGGGCCAGGGAACCAGGGAGCTGTGCCCCACACAGGCACCAATACCGCTGTAACTCATCTGGGTTTTGAGGGGTGCAAATTAGCTGTGCCAGTGCAGAAAACACAGGACTTGTGTGTCTAACTAGTTGCAGGTGGAAAACCGTGGGCAGCGTTTCAAGAAGTGGCTTTGAAAGTTGGCCCGTTGCGACCATAAACAAGAAACTAAAGAGCTTTACAGTATGTACTTACAGCTTTTAATTTTCTCTCCCTGTTCACAGATATCCCAGTATCTCGCACACTCGCAGACAAGCCTTTTGATTGTTCAGCCCTGGTTTTACATTTAATAGCCCTGCTACCTTCTCCCCACATTCTGCTCCCACATGTGGAAGAGTTTAGGTTTCTCCTTTGCATAGAGGCGGGAGGCGCGCGGGCTCGGCTTTCCCCGCCAGCCTTTGTCTCCAGGCCAGCAGGAGCCCACCAGTGCCACCAGCATGGGATCCATGGCACCACTGGAAACAAGATTTCTGCCTGTCCCACAGCAATTCCCTCTCCTGGTGGCTCCATTAACAACCAGTGCAATTTTAGAGCAACTTGTACTTACATATATCAACTCATTATCGTCCTCATCTCCGTATTGTTGTTCTACATAACAGCTGCAAGTAGAGCAAGTGCACTTTGGTCAATAGTTTCATTTATAATAAAGTAATAAATTAGGAATATTTTTCCCTTGACAATAAGTTTTATGCCAAGATTTTATGTAGCTTAAAGCAAGTTGTCAATTAGGCTACTTAAATTAATTTTTGGCAGCAGTTAATTGGAGCCTAGAGTCTTTTGTCTTTAAACAGCTAATCCTAAACAAGAAAATACAATGATTAAATGTTTCTTAGACAATATTATTCACAGAATTTAAAATATAGCATTTAATTAAGATTTGGGCTTGTTACTTTTTTTTATTTCTTTAGAGAGATTAATTTAAATTTCTTCAAGTTGAATTGCTACCATGACTCTGATTAAACTGGCTTACTGCAAGGCTGCAGCCAGAGACCTTCCAACACTTCTACAGCTCTTACAGCCAAAGGCAAATTATATTGGATTATTTCCTGAGAGACATATATTGTCCTTTCAGAGAAGCAGGACATTCCCATTTGGGGCTCTGGAAGTCTAGGACTTGTGTTCACAGGATAAAAATGCTGAATTAATACACTCAGGTACTGGTAAATATGCTAAAGGAATAAAGGACTTCAAAAAGGCTTTCCAGAATGGTCAGGTTCTGGGCAGGAAATCAAGACTTCTTAAAAACAGAAATCACAGAGGTTTACTTCAAAAGGGCTGTTAACCAAAAATTCAGTCCAAAGCTATGGTTAGACTAATGTCCTTCATATCACTGAAAGTAGAGCAGCTAGAGATCTCCCAGTCTTGATATAAAATCATTCCAATTCTGGAAACCTTCTTTATTCCTGATTAAATGTACCATATGGTATCATAAATTGCAGAGAAATGAGTCCTGATAGAGTAATACTCCTGATTGAATCTCTTCTTTATACCCACCATCAGTTATGGAGAGAGAATTAAAGCTCAATTCTTTGGTTTGTTACACAGGAGTAAAGATTAGATAATTATAAAGCTTCCTACTATGAAATCCTGGAAGCTAATTTGTAATTAATGAATTAATTAAAGAGCTAAAAAGATGATGCATTTTAAATGGTAAATGGATCTAGTCACCTTCTCTCTCATAATTATTGTCTTCTGTTCTTCCTTCTTTATTGGTAGGAATATACACAAAATCATGAAGTCATGGATTCACACTACTATGGAATGGTTTGGGTTGGAATGTCCAATGTCCAATGCCCAAACCAATGTCACATTGGGAGGGGCATTTTCCACTAGACCAAGTTGCTCAAAGCCCATCCAAGGTGGACTTGAACATCTCCAGGGATGGGTCATTAAACTTCTCTGGGTAACCTTACTGCCCTCACAGGCCAGAATTTCTGGCTGATATCTAATCTAATCCTGCCCTCTTTGAGTTTGAAACCTGCACCCCTCATCCAATTGCTGCACCCCCTGACAAAAACCTCATGTATTTCAGAGTATTCTGAGGCCAAAGGCTGTTAGTTAAGTACCCTGCACATACGTAATCACACTTTGAGGCAATGGGAGACCTCACACCATATTTCCTTGTTTCTGCTATGGAAAGAGCATTTGGCGCTTCAGACACATTTGACCTAACTTTCCACAGAGCTCTTTCATTGCTGCTGCCACAATCCTTGTGAAGGCAAAGTCCATTGGTACAGAATCCATGGACCAGGACAGCAGATGGAAGCAGCTGGGAGCAGTCCAAGTTGAACTGCTTTGGTTTGAAACCAAGAAATTGCTTTTAGAAACCATCTAAGTGACTTCTTCTGCAAGAGATCTGCAGTACTGCCAGTCCCATGGCATTCAGAATTCAGTCCCATGTATTCAGAATGTCCCTCTTCAATTATGGATTTTTAATACAAAGAAATGTTGAGATCCCTTAATTAAATGTCTTAATGTGTTGGAGCCTTTGAACTTCTCATTCTCAACCCCTTCTTTGAAACCAAGTAGCTGAAAACCCCTTCACTTTAAAATAAAATTAAATTCAAAAGCATTTACAGGACTTTAGCAACTGGGCCTTCGAGAAAACCATCAAAATCCATGAATCATCCTAAAACCACAGGGGAAGCTGAGAATGCTGCTCAAGGCCATATGTCTCACAAAGAAAAAGCATTGCTTTTGAACTGCACTCACTGAGCCTGCTTGGGTTTGAAAATTAATAGGAGAAATTCCCTGTTACAGTGTTCTTTTCTTATGTCTCAGCATCATCCAGCACAGCAGTACTGAATGGGTATACAAAAAATCCCTCCAAAAAACCCAGAAGTGAGAATTACCAAAATCAAATATGCAATGAATGGAATTGTTTTCATCGTACAATTTGACTGAAACACAGAAGTCTTTCTCATTATTTAGAAACAATGTCACTTCTCTTGTGAAAAACTGTTTTTTGAGACAAAATTGTTTAAATTTTAATGGAAACCCAAACATTGGAAATATGGTAGTCAAATATAAGCTCAAAATATAGTATCAAGATCAAATGTTTACTCATGGGCAACCGCTGAAAACCCCTTGAACTACACGAATTAAAACCAGATGTTTTAAATTAAAACACATAAATTACCTATGCTGATATTACTATAAATTTCAATGATGAAAACACATCAGTCAAGACTTTAAGGGAGATTCTAAAGGTTACATATAGGAGTATTTTCCATTATTAAACAAAGTGTCACCTGAAGAAGTTCCCTGGAAGAATGTAGGAGGACCTGTGCAGAGCATCTCGGGTTACTCTGACATGATCCAACCATTCCTGTTTTTATTCTGAGTCAGTGCTGTGTGTCTCAGGCATTTCTTTGTTTGGTTTCTGGTGTGTATTCTGCCCTAACAAGGAGCTCCATGTATCCCATTCTATTTCCAGCTGGACATGGCCTTTCTCCCCATCCCCTGCCCAGAGAACACAGCTGGAACCAGTAACATCTCTGCAAATGAGCTGAACTTTCAGGTTCAACCATTGCATCATGCTTCGGGCTGCCTAGCATCTTTCTAACACCAGTGTAATTTGGTATTATTTCCACTAAACAATGGTCAAATCTTGTATATATGCATGGAAAGCTTCCATGTCCTCGGGATAGCCCACTAGTTAAAAATATAATTTATCCAGAGTAAACAGCAAAAACAAATGCTGTATTTATAGCTTATTATTTTAGAAGGGTGACATTTACCTCCAGCTGGAGTATTAGAATTTTGTGCTAAGCAGTTTTGGTTTTTAAACAGTTTGAAACAGCGCAACAGTGTTGAAAAGCATATATAATTATAATAAACAGATGTTATAAATATATAAAATATGTGTATACATGTACAGCTGAACTATGTAACTGCACAAATATATATATATATTCTCACACATACATGCATGCGAATCTAGACATTTTCTTAACTACACACATATGTAGTACATTTTATTAAGAAACCCCAAATTTTCATGTGTTTATTCTAGTTGTTTATATGAAAGCTTCTTTGGTTTCTTTTAAAGGCCTTTTCAGACTTATCTGTTATGACTGCCCAATATTTGTATTTAATATTCTATATCTAGTAAACTGTTTCTCATCTAGGATTTTACTAGATACAGATGAAGCCTTGCTTAAAGAGAAGAAAAATCAACTCATAAAAAATGCACCTTGTAAATACCATAAAGTATTTGCTCATGAGTTTCTTTGAAATCTCTGTTTGTATTATTATTTTTAACAATGATGCAATCAGTGGGAACAAAGTGGGCACAGCCAGAGGTGGAAGAGGTAAAAATAACAGAGATTCCCTGATATTTTTCCATGCCGTAATATTTGAAGAACATTTGAAGTGCTCACAATCCTTGATTTATAAACTGATACCTGCTCCTGTGCACACACCCCAATTTCTATTTCTGTATGAAAGAGGATATTTTTTACTGTAAATTGACATTAGCTTTTCAGTGGCTGAGCTGACTGAAGATGATTTGTTGGGTTTGGCCATCCAGCCACCATTAATTTATCATGGGATTGGACGTGAAACCCTACAGGTGTCTTTGGAAGTATTGAAAAATCGTGTTACAGAAAGAGTAACTTACACACAGGTGTTTTTTTGTTCATTTGAAACATGACTTGTAAACAGCAAAATTAGTTTCTTTGGCAGTGAAAACTCATTACAGTCTGCCATAGTCAGCTCTGCTCTCTGTGTCTAAAGGCAGAACTAAAGTGCCCCAGCATGGTTTGCAAAGCTCATGTGTCAGTCCAGGATGTTTTACTTTGTATAAAAAGTGGAGCTTAAAAAACAGATTCCTGCATCCAGAACCTCTGCCAGGTCATCTTCAATGATAGGATTTCATCAACCAGCCATATATTATGCTGAATAACTTCTTCTGTAATTAAATCAGAGCTTCCAGGAAACAACCAAGCTACAGACCCCAAAAATTTTCCTGCTCATTTTTGCCTGTAGATAATCACCAACACCATTAAAAATATACATCTTTCATGTAACTGGAGTTCATCCAGCTGTAACATCAAAATCTTTCTTGACACTACATCCTCTTTCAAAACACATAGAAAAATGCTCAAGCTGCAAAACTTTGAGCTTCCATCACACCCTGCCTGCACTTCACCCTCCTGGTGACCACCATCCTCTGCAATTTCAGTAGAACAACCTTTTAAAAATAAGACCATGTATTTTCCTAATCCACATTTTGTCATTCTTCCTTTCAAGCTTATGCAGCAATTTGAAGCTGAGCTAACCTTCCTATGACCTTGGAAAGGTAAGTGAAAACCCTATGTTAACAATTCTTCTCTCCCCTTATTTGGGTAAACTAGAAGCCATGAGAGCCCTTTATTGACTTTCACTACAGTTTTCACCCTTGGCAGTACAACTGAACCTGCCCTGACCTTTTATGACCAAGAGCCTTTGTCCAACAAAGCGTTCAAAGCATCTTGCAGCCAGATGTGAGCGCCCACACCCCGAGTGTGTGGCTGACTGTACAGCTCCCCTGCTGCCTCCCCTGGCTGCAGCCCTGGCCCTCAGCCTGCTGCCAGCTGGCCTGATCCGCAGATAACACCCACTGGCCGGGTTAAGAAAATGAGAAAATGACACCTGATCGTGGGGCTGCTCTCGTTCCCAGGAGTGCGCCCTCTCTGAAGGCTCAGGCTGTGGAAAAGCTGCTCCACACTGGAGGGAATAAAAGCAGCACCTTCCACAGGCTGCTGGAGGAACACTCATCATTGCTCTACTGCCCTTCTTTGAGGGTTTGCTCTGCAGGGTCCTCTGAGGGGCACAGGATTTCATTTGTGATCACCCTGGCTACAAAGAAAACTGAGGATGGGAAGAGACTCCTGAAAGGATAATGCAGCCTGTCCACCTTCCTATCACTGAATAAAATAATCTTCTTTTTACATGAACAGTCATCTCTCAGCCTACATGGCAACTGCTCACAAACATCTCGCTCATCATCTCGTGTTCTTCTGTCTCAAAGATTGTCCATCACAAATTCCAACTGTCTTGTGATGCATGTAGCACTGATCTATCTAGAGCTTGGCTACTTGTTTAGGCAGCTAATTTTGATCTGTTTTTAGGGATCTAATTCTGATTTGGGTGTAGGGATGCAGACCAAACAAGATAAATAGAGCCAAACACAAAGAAAAAAAAAACACTCCCCCTGCCTTAGTGTTTGACAGAGCTTCCACTGCCTTCTGTAGTCTTTGGATTAGATATTTGGGATTGTGACCAGCTCTTACTCTACCTAAGGTTCTTTGAATGACACTTCATGCATTCACTCTATCATTTTGTTCTGGACTTCTATGAGAAAGTACAGTTGGTCTTGTTTTCTGTTTACCATCTTTTCAATTGTTTTCCAACCTTTGCAGTCCTATGGATGTATTCAGATCCTGAACTTTGACAAAGTGCTGCTCTCAGTCCTGTGTTGATCCCATTTTAACCACTGGCTCATTTCTCAATGCACTTGGACATCCCTGTGTCTGTCAGCAACAAATATTTGTTTATCACATTTTTTTCCTGGCTCGGTGTTGAAAATCTCTGCAGTGCTTATTGCAGACACAGCATTTCTGACTCAGTATTTATTCCGAGGTCCTCCTTACTCTTAGCTGCCATCTCTGCCTCCCTGCTCCACTTGACTCTCCCCCACATCTGGAGAGCAGATCTACCCCTGAAGTCAATCTGACTCACATTATCTGGAAATAGCCTGGTTCCATTATAACAAGACCTTCACTGCCCCACTGCCTTCATGGCTGAAAGACATCTCAGCCAATGGGGGCATGGATTAATGTCCTGAAGGGAAAACGTGCAAACCTTCCAACAAGACTTTTCTTCTCTGTACAAAAGGACTATCACAAGCTGAGGCTTCCTTGTAATTCTTCAGTTAGGTGCTCAAGATTAAAAATGAGACTTGAGGAATAACGAACCCACTCTAAAAATGCTTCTTTTTAGTAACAAATCCACTAAAAAAGAAAGGATTACTACCAGAGAAAGGGTTGGTACTGGGTTTGATCTACGAGTCCACCAAACTCCTGCCAGTAAATTCTGACATACTCTCACCTGGCAAAAATAGCAGTGGGTATTTTTAAGTTTAAATATTCACATACCTATGAGATTTTCAGCCAGCTCTACAGGATGTAATATTGCTGATGGCCCTTGGAAAAAAAAAGCAACCAAAATATGAAACCTTCTTTCTCACCCCTTCGACCCCCGTCAACACTGTTCATTTGGATCAGGTGTTTTTGAAGTTTGCACATGGCAGTCTCATTTGCATTTAATGTCCTTCAGATTACTTCCTTTTTGTTGTGCTAAACACCTCTCTCAGTTGAGTCTAATTTGATGAGGTCATGCTGTGACTCCTGACCCTTTGGGTTCTAAATGAAACCATCTGACAAAAAAAGTAAGTGGAGTGAGTCTTTTGCCTGTTTGTGGACATTTGATATTTGCAGATGTGCAGCAAATTTTACAGATGACTCTTTTGCCAAGCTAACACTTGGTTGGAGAGGTGGAAATGAGTGAATTCCTAGAGAGAATAAAATATTCCAAAAATAAATAGGTCATGGCAATCCAGTCCTCAGAACTCTACTAGCTAAAACAAAAATAAATCAGAAGTAAATAAGACCATTATCTCAGCCAAGGGAATCCTAAATTCCCAAAAAGCTTTTCTCCCCCTGAAATTACTTAATTCTTCGTGTTTTCTTCCAGTGTTTGTGAATGGAAACACCTGTGTGGCTTGGCTCAGAGACCCTGGGATAGTTTGGTGGCTCTGGGGTAGCCCGTGGTGCGCATGGGAGCCCTCCACCTGCTTTGGGCTGAGGTGCCCCAGATTTCTGGAAAGGGTGAAGAGGTGCACGTTCATTTCCAGTTGTCTCCAATGTGTGTTGTAGGGGAGGTCAGATGGGTGATCCCGCAGTCCTCATCTGGCCTTAAAAGCCTGGGTCTGTTGCTCAGGCTTTGAAATGCTCTCAAGCACTGATCTCTTCATTCCAGGCTAATTTTGTGTGGAGGGAGTCACTGGAATTTTTAACACATATGGTCAAATGAAAAGCCAAAATGCTATTCCAGACTTCTCCGGCCTCAAAATAGATCTGTGTTTTACTAGGATATTATGATATAAAATTGGAAAAGGAAATAAGTAAGCATGGAAATTTCTTCAGGATATTTTATCAGTGCTGGGCTGCTCATCACCCGTTCCTTTGAGAGTCTGGAAGTGGGACCATGGTTAAATAATAATTGGGGCTTAGCCAGAATACACTGAAACTGTCAGAAAAACCTCATCACTGAACATTAGCTGAGGCCATATATCTCTTTTTATTTGTAGCTCTTCCTGTGCCAACCCTGCCCACTTCCCCATACACATGTAATTTCCCCCATGAACTCTTTGGCTCATTATTCATCTGTCTGTGGTGTGCATGCCCTCCGTAGCAAAACTATTTCAGAATTATCTGGGTGTAGTAAATCATCTTGAGATATACTGTAATTAAGTAGGAATATGCAAAGCATCAGGCAGATTATCTTTGAAATGCATCAAAGTACATTGTATTATAGGGAAAAAAATAGGAAAAACTGCAGGTCATATATTCACTAAACTCCTCTACCTTATATGAAAATGAGTCATTTTCCACCATACCCTGGGGGTGAGCAGGCTGTCAGATGAAGAAATAAAAGACACTGCTAGTTAAGAAGAGCAGACCATGCCAAATCACTAATTAAAATTTAGATTTTTTTTTCATGTAGAGAACAGGTGCATATGCTAAAAGCTATTCCAGAAGTGGACTAACTTTTACCTCACATTTTTTTTAATGTTATTTTACAAACCTGAGTAAGTGCCTCAAAGACTGAATGTCTTATTGAACCAAAGTCTTAAATGTATGTACATAGAAATGGAACACTCAGCATTGCATCCTAATTTTCAAAGAACATAATTTCAATTAACGTGACATCTGCTGAAAGACCAGGTTAAAAAAGGCAATTTAAAAATAATTTTTGAAATGGTATCATTGAGCAAATTAAGTTTGAAATATTCAGGACTGAGATACAGACATATAAATATATTTAGTTACATCTTAACAGCCTTATTCCTGCACTTTCAAGACCCCATGTCTTTTCAGTTATCCACTAAACTAACTGTGCACCTAAGAAAGGGGTCAGAGGGATTTATTATAATTTCTGTGCTCATTAAACTACTTCTGTGAAACTTTACCTACCTGAATCTGAGCTGTGTTTTTCAATTTTTGTATTAATTGAATAGACTAGTAGTTAAAATGGAATCACAGCCAAGCAGCCATGGCAGTCCTAATAAAAAATTACCACCACATCTGCACTTACAGAATGGGAACTGTTTTGACACATCCATTTCTATTCACATAGCCCCAAAATCCTCAAAATTATTTGGAAGAGCTTTACTCCCACTGCTTTTGGCAGGAATCAGGGGAGGAACTGTACCAGGCTCTGATGGGAGGTGCTGAAAACCCCAAACTCCACAGGAACACAAGAGGATCTGCAGGACTTCTACATCCCTGCACTGCCAAACCTGAGGACATCAGGTCTGAGAAGCAGCTCAGTCCTGGGGACTGCTTGGAAAGGGGAAATTCAAATATTATATTAATTTAACATAAGCAGTAGACATTTTAGTGTCAGTGTTTCAGCTTGGAAAGGTAGGAATCTGAACTTGCATCTCATCCTGGAATGAGATGCAAAAATGCATATTCATCAGGATTATAGCAAATTTGGGCCTAAAGAAAAAGTGGGATTTTCCTTGTGTTTTGTACTCTGCAAGAGAGGTGGGCCAGAAACAAATGCATGCCTGCTAGCAAGGGAAAGCCTGCTGATACCTAAACCATCGGGGGCTTTTCAAAAAATTATTTATCCTTATATTACTTGAAGATTACTCATGTAATCCTGTTTGTAAAGCTGGAAGAAACTGTAACATGCTTCCAACAAATATTCATCTGAATCCTTAAATGATTTTATTTTTTGCTATGTTCACAACGCCTTCAGTATTTACCTTTTCAAGGAATTCCTACAAATTCAGTGACAAGACCAGAATGAATTTTTTTTCAGCAAATACATTTTTGTCTGTGTTTTCATAATTATTATTCATATTACAGAAGTCTCCAGAGATGCCAATCAGGCTATGAGCCCTATCATAGTAAATCAAACCATAATGACAATAACTGCACCAAAGGTCTGATTTTGTGTTTAATATTCTAAATTACATGCATGGCCCTTCCCCACTAGGCAGATATCAGCTGCCTCTGTAACACCCCCAGTTCTGGGTTGAAAAGGACCCAAAACAACAAAGATTCAAAGTGAGACAGCAATGCATGATGTAAATATTCATTTAGCTTTGAAGTTTAAATCATTAAATAATGTCAGCTACAGTGGTCTCAACAGATCTCTGAGTATCCCCATAACCTGAAATACTGCGGATATCAGTTTATTAGATTGGATTATATTATTAATACTATAGTAGTGGATAGGAGAAATTCTGTTGCTGGTAGATTATGCCATGCACAAAAAGCACAGAATGGAGAGCTGAGGAATTTTATAAAACTTGCACCAATCAAGGCAGACTTTGATGAACAAAACCCGGCATAATTTTGTTGAATTCACTTTCTACTCAATAGAATCCTGCTGGGAAAATGAAGAAAGCTCTGACACAAAACAGCAGAGGGGCACTCCTCCCTGTACCTCCTGTCCTGGGAAAGGGGATGCCTGGCAAACCAAACAGATTGTGTCACATGACTTGTATTTTCCTCTTAAAAAATTCAAATAAAGATAAAATTTCAAAAAGCAGAGCTGAAGTCCTGAGGAGACTAAATTTGGAAGTCATATCCATTTCAAAAATCTACCTCAAAATTCAATATAGTAGGCAGCTAGGAATAATAAAATAAGACCATATGGGCTCGGATCAATGTATTAAAAGTGTGCTGTGCTGAAGGGCTGAAGACAGTTAGTAGAGCTTGAGATGTGATCATTTGCTTGCACCAAAGTCAAATTTTCCAGAATATAAACTCATAAGCAGTGAGTTTATATCCTGTCCTGCAATGGCAGAGACTGTGGCAAACAAATTCTTACACTGGATCACTGAATCTTTGCTGTGGTGAGGGAAAGAGAAGAATTTCTGCTTCATATTGCAAGTCTGGTTTAAGCTGCTCGTTTTTATCAGGGCACCTGAACTTTTTATTGACTTCTGACAGCATTTTAGAAGTGGTTTCACTTCTCGGGGGATTATTGGAAATGTGCTCTTTGTTTGAAGCCCTCTTAGGAAAAGGTCACCTCCTCTCCAAGTTGCTGCACTTAGAATCACATCTTGTTTAGGTCACAGCTCAAAAACAGTGACAGCCCAGCCTGTGTCTCTCTAGACTGCACAGCAGGATTGCCAACAGTCCGGAAAACGACTCCTCATTGAAAAAAGCAGCCTAAAATGCCCATCCAGCTGTGCAAAGTGACTGTCTCAGCCGGCAGTGCAAGAATCCCCAATTCTGGAGGCAGCAGTGCCACAGGGTGACAGCAGGGACAGCAGGGGACAGCAGGGGACCTGTCCCCTCTCAGGGCACCTTTTCTCACCCTCACCTCACTGCCACAGGATGGGACAAGCCCTGCTCTCCCTGCAAGCACAGATCTGGGCCGGGATGCTGTGGCCAGCCCTGAGGACCATGGAGAGAGGGAGGAAGGCTCCAGTCCATCATCCCCTCCCAGCCCAGCAGGGTGGCAGGTGGCAGAGGCTGTCCTGCCCCACAGCACTGCAGGGACACCCCAGAGCTCCACCTGAGGGCCACAGCAGGGCCTCGTGTTCAGAATTCTTCCTCTTGGTCTGCAGCAGCCCTGTTTTGTCAACCCTCGGGACATGCTGCAATGCACATTTGTTTTCCCAAACTGAGAAAAACTGGGAGAACTCTGGCAGGAGATCACAAAGGCTGGAAATTTCTTTTCATCTGCTAGGTTATGATTTATGTTAATGATTGGGCAGAGGAAGGAGGGGGACTTGAGAGCAGGCTGTCTGTATGGCAAGGAAATCTCTCCAGACAGTGGGAAGGAGCACTCAGCACCAGGCACAGGCACTGCTGCCTGCCTTGAAAATAAATAAGCCTCCAGAAAAGGCAGGTGGGTGCATGGCAGATCCATTGGACAGAATCCTCATTCTGTGGAGAGTGCAGGAGAAGCAATTGTTGCTACTCCTTTAAAATTGTAGCTGGAACCCTGCCGGAGTCTGCGGAGATCCCCTGTGCAAAATGTGTTTCCTCCAGTTCTCCCAGGAGGCTGGGCTTTGGCTGCACAGCACAGCAGAAGCAAAAGTTCAAATGCAGGGGCAAGTCCATGTGATAGGAAAGCTCTTCTCAGGGTGAATTTCCTCCTGAAAATGCCGCTTATATCATCCTACACCAAGCTCAAATCCATGCAAGTTCAGCTGCAGCTTCTCTCCTAACTTATGGACACCTAGAAAGGTGAAGGGAGAGAAGGAGAAGGAGAAGGAGAAGGAGAAGGAGAAGAAGGAGAAGGAGAGCAAGAAAAAACCACAAACATGGGAACACTTAAGCTTGGATCTTCCATGGAGCAGCAGCACCATTCCCAGAGGAGCAGCCACTGCTCAGTATTTCAATTCCTACCTGGCTGTGCCCACTGTGTGCCTGGCAGCCCCTTTTCAGGAGTTCTGTGTCACAGTGAGGTGTCACTGAGGGCTGCCTGGATGACACAAAATTGATGAAAACCATGTTAAGGTTCTGTAGAGATCGAATGGTTTCTCAAAATCAACCATTTAATGATGCAGCACATCACAGCCCCACCTCAGCAAAAGGTATCAGGGGTGACCTCGCACTTAAGAAACCCTAAGGTTTTCCTTTAGTGTGAAGGTTTTCTCCTAAACTACTCTGAGAAAAGCTGCAAGAAACAAAATTACACCCAAGAATCTTAAGGACTTTCTGCATGTTAATTAACCCTGCAGCACCCAGAGTGGGGCAGGGAAATGCAGTTAAACCAATTAAGTTGCAGATGAAGGGGAGGAACTGGGGGTTAAGTGCCTTGCAGATGGAGGGATGGGAGCCCAGGATTTCCAGCTTGGAGTCTGAATTCAACTTCCCAGGAGTACTGGAAGTGAAACTTTCCCTGTAGGACTGCCACTGTATGAAATCAGCTTGGCAGCGTGTGACAGACATAATCCTTTTCCCATATGTTTTATTTTCTATAAATAGAAACACAACTCATTAGCATTCTGTAACTTCAGGAGATAAGGAGAATGCACAAACAGACAAACAAATATCTGAACTATTTCCAGAGCATTGCCTGAAATCCCAGGCAGCCCAGGAGGACAGCCCTGGATCCAGCCTTCCACTTCCCAGCTGGACATCACCTGCAGTGCCAGTGACTGGGAAATATTCCTCCCAATGGCAAGGAGTGGTTGGGCCTCCCAAAACACACAGAACCACTGAGGGTGAAGTGGGTCAGGTACCACAAAGCAGAATATTGCCTGGTGGTATCACAGGAGCAGAATTCCAATCCTGACCATTGACAAACAACAGCCACAAGACAGGTAGGCAAAGTATTTTTCATGTTTGGGATGTTCATGCCCCACATAATATGCAAATAAATAATATAACATAAAATATAAAATAATATCATAAATAACAAATAATATAAGATGTGTAACCCTTCCTCTACTCCAATGAAACCATAATCTTTTTTTTACCATCATTTTTATGCCTGAAAATGAAATGCTGTTGGAGCTGTTCTGGACTTTTTATCATGGCATAGCCTTGCAAAATAGAAAAGGATCTGATCTGCCCTTGACATTAACATGTGATATACAAACTCTCAATTATTTTAGTCCCAATTAAAATAATCTTGCATGTTATTAGACTAAGAAAAAAAAAATAGTCTATTTTATATTTGATAATTGGCTGAAGGTTTCTTAAGCAGAATAAGAGATACAAGAACTGCCACGCTGAATTAGATGTGGAATCATATTCTCTAGCACTTTGCTCAACAGTAGCTAGTAACAAACACCATAAAGGAACAGGAGCAGAAACCTGATAGGAAAGACAGGAAAGCAGCAGTTTATTTTCAGCAGAAATTTGAATCTTCAGAAATAGATTTTTTTTCCTGCAGTTCAGAACAGAAATTAATCTTATGAAGGAATTCAAGGACAAAAAAAAAAGCATTGAAAAAAATTCCACATTAATTGTTTTTTAGAGGCAAGAGAGGTGGGAGACACTGCCTGGGGTAGCACTTCAACCAGCAAGGTCTGAAAGACACTTCAGGTCACACATGTGCAATGACACAGTTCCTTCCTATGGGAAGTGGGAAAAAATTATTGGATAATGTGGGGGATTGGAACTGGATAATCTTTAAAGTCCCTTCAAACCCAAACCCTTCCAAGATTTTGTGAATTTCTAGACATGTAAAGGATTCTCAAGAGCACAGGGTCCCACAAAATGGAGTTATTTCCATTCTAATGCATCAATGACTTATTTTATCAGCGATTAAAAATAACAGGCTGGGGACAGGGGATAAATATATACTGGGTTTTTTTTAATAAGGATCCTATGAAAATCACAAGGAAAGAAAAAAAAAATATAGCACACTGTCATACCAAAATTATATAAATTTCTAACACCAGGAGGGTAATTACAGTATAATATATATATTATACTATATATATATATATATATATATGTATATAGAGTGTGTGTATATATATATATGCACACATATAATACCATTTTTCCTGTGTCTGTCAGGACTCCGTTTTACACCAAAAATGTAGCGCCTATATCTGTACAAGTTTTACTTTCCTCTGCCTAAATCTTTGCTTAATTTGAGCACAGAATTACACCTTAGAAGATAAAAAATGATAGGAAAGCACATAGGAAGGTAGGAACTGAAGTGCACACAAACATCTTAAAATATCACAATATTCTCTCTAGGAACTAACACACAAGCTGGGCTTAGACCACCAGCAGAGTAACTTCCAGAAATGGTAAGATAATTAAGTATAAAGAGCATCTCTTAGAAGCAGATAAGCCTTGGAATCAAGTCATTGAATATCACAATAGTGATGCACAGTTATGATTTTTATGAATTATTTCCACAATGGAAGATTACACAATCAAGACAGCTACTAAATAATTTGGCTGTTGCACAGAAACTTTTCCATACTTAAAATGAGTTTTCTGAAACACAATCTTTAGTGTCACTGGTAAATAAATGATAATAATTCTTTTTAATGTTTAAAACAATTAAAAACCTCACAAAACATTCACTGTTTATTCTAAACCACCTGTACAGCTGGTGAAACACCCTCCATCAGATTTCAGTGGGTTTTCCTATAATATTTGAGAAATTTCCCCCCTTAATATAATGTTCTTCCCTCTGTCTTTTGTTTTATGGAGCTCAGGCTGTGCTCATCCTTTGAGAGTGGATCACAACGGAGACAGGGTTGTTTGTATGAAATTATGAACTGCAGTTCATATTATCTGTGGGACTCATGTCCCAGCTTGCCCAGGAGAAGCCTATTAAACAGCATTCCAGACAGCAGCTCTGCCCAAGGGAGGGAGACTCCTGTCACTGCCCTGAAGGACTGACCCTGGCACACCACCAGCTCTGCAACCCTGGGCCACCCTGAGGTGCCTCTGGAGCAAAACAGTTCCTAAACGTGAGGTACCCAAAATGCTGAGCAGGTGGAAGAGATTACAGCTTGGTGTCAAAGCTTGTGACAAGGAGAGAGGATGAGTTATGATGAAGGGATTTATATGCCCATCCAGGAGTGTGGATGGGGTATATTCAGACTGATTTTGGACACTCAGATTAGCACAGGCTGTTATCAAACTGGGTGCCAGTGCCCATTTCTGATGATCTCCAATTCCATGGGGTATATCCAGACTAATTTTTGACACTCAGATTAGCACAGGCTGTTATCAAACTGGGTGCCAGTGCCCATTTCTGATGATCTCCAATTCAATGAGATATATTCAGACTGATTTTGGACACTCAGATTAGCACAGGCTAATTTGAATTTTCAGAAAGAGAATTTTTTTTTTTTTGCAGTTCAGAATAAAAATTAATTTTATGAAGGAATTCAAGGATAAACAAAAGTAGAAAAAAAATTCCTCATGAAAGAGGTAGCAGAGGTGGGAGACACTACCTGGGGTAGCCCTTCAACCAGCAAGGGCCACATGATTGGTAACTCGGATTGGGTCCCAGTGCTTAATTCTGATGTTCTCCAATTCAATGGGGTATATCCAGACTAATTTTTGACACTCAGATTAGCACATGCTGTTATCAGACTGGGTGTCAGTGCCCAATTCTGATGATCTCCAATTCTATGGGGTATATTCAGACTGATTTTGGACACGGATTAGCACAGGCTGTGCTCTGATTGGGTGCCAGTGCCCATTTCTGATGATCTCCAATTCAATCAATACCGTGCTGAACAACTTCAAGGAATCTCGTCATTGAGAGTCATGTGCTAAACTCATTGTTTAAAAAAAAAAAAAAAAAAAAAAAAAATCACATGCTAAATTCATTGTTTAGCTGTAACATCATCCCAGAATAGAGCAGAAGCCCAGATGATGCACAGCCTTGGGAAAGCACATGGAAATGACCGCTGGGAGCTGGGCTGATCCCGGAGGTCACCGCTTGTGAGGACCCGAGCGCGCCTCAGACCTGAACCTCCAAATGGCAACTAAATTGTAGCCAGACCCAGAGGGGTCAGCAGGCCCAGCTGCTGGCTGCGAGGGTGATGGAGCACCCTGGGGACAGCAGCAGCCCAGGGCGAGTGGCCGGCACGGAGAGCAGAGCAGGGCAGCGCTGAGCAGCACGCGGGGCTGGATGGATGGATGGATGGATGGATGGATGGATGGATGGATGGATGGATGGATGGATGGAGCAGCGCAGCGCGCGGCGCTCGGGCACAAGGCAGCTCTGACTTCAAAGGCAGCTCTGACTTTGATAGAGAGTGAGCAGGGACCTGTGCTACAGAGCAGCCCAGCATGTGCTTCACATTTCAGAAATTGTATGCAGAAAAAGGCCTCGCAGATGAAAAAAAAAAAAAAAAAAAAAGGAAAGGGGGGGAGAAAAGGGGCATAAAAAAGTCCTTGGGCATCGAGGCTCTTCTTAAGGTAGTGTTCCTGAGCCCCCTACGTGCTGTGGCATTGCTGGCTGAAAACTGCAGTGTTTGCACTTAAATAGAATTTTTCTTTTTTTTTTAGCTCCCCATTTGGAGTTATTTAGCAACACCTCTCCTGAGATGTGAAAGAATGCAAATAAAACATCCGATGTGATCCTTACCAAGTACAAATTACATTAATTTGTCCTTTGGAGAATAACCTTTAGCCATCACAAAATACATTCTACTGGCTTCCTTGCTCTCCATCCCCCTCCTCTTTTACTCTTTTCTTGGACTTTTGAAGCAGATTTTTGTTGAATAGATCATACAGGATTATACACTTATAGCTCGCTTTCATATATTTCAAAAAGAAAATCATAAATATGACCTCATATGTTAATAAATCAATTATGGAATGCTGTTTTACACATATGCTCAAAACATGACCTCTTCCAAGTTCTCTTAGAGCAGAAAGTTGGAGTCTAGATTTAAGGCACTTTAGCTTTAAAGATATTGGGAATAACAATATCTGGTAAATATTAAGTAAAGAAGGTTTTCTGTAAAGGTTTATCTTGCCTTCAGTGGTTTATTAAAAAGCTTTCTCAACAACACAGTTTTAGTTATACACGAATAAGTCTTTACTTTTCTTCAGTAACAAAATTGGTGTTCAGTATCTATAATTTACTTAATCACTTTTGTGTTATGAAGGGGTGAAGCAGAAGCAGACTGAGTTTTATATATGTTCTTTTGCACTCTCAGAGGCAATTCATTGGTAGAGCATTTTCATTTTATAAAACAAAACAATGCTGGTGACTCATGAGGACTTACATAATTGCTTTTTTGGGAATTTGACAAGAAAAAAAAAGTGCAGCAGCCAATCCACATAACTTTTAAATCTGTGAAACAAAAGATGCACAGAACACTTCTCATTCTATTTTAGGTTTAATTCTCTGCTAAATTTCATCCTGGGCTCAACGTAAAAGCTCTATTTTATTTTTGCCTGCCTGAAGGAGATGAGGTAACCATTAAAAAATGTTTGATAGAAAATAAAACCTCCAACAAAATATCACTCATTGCTTTCTGTAGTTCCTTTATGGCTTGCATTGCCATGATATGGAGAAAACCAGCATTTTTCCATAGTGGCTCCTCTGAAGCCATGCTCCTCTCCCCTTTTGGAAAGCAATGCACAGAGACTGAAAGCCAGATGCAGGAAGGGGACTCAGACTGCTGCAGGCTCGGACACGGCTCTGCAGTCCAGTTTTTGAAAATGAACTCAGTTGAGATCAAAGGAATTCACAAACCAAGCTGCTCTTCCCACCATCCACGGACGTTTCCCTGCTCAGCCCCGAAGTTCCCAGGTGCCTCCAGCTGGGTGCACGCAGGCTGGGACCTGCAGCAGCTATGCAGCCCAGGGCATCTCAGGTGGCACCTCTTCCACCCAGGGCTTGTCCTCACCAAGCTGGAGCTGGAGAAATGTGATGGAGACATTTCACCATGACCTCTGCCACACCTAATGCTGTGGAAAACAGGCACCCAAACCTGCAGAAGAGCATGGAGGTGAGCAGAGCCACGCTTAGCTGGCAGGATATCTCTTGCCCCCCTCACCCATGTGATGGGAACTGATCAAACTTGTGATAGGGCACAAGTTTAGCTAAACAACTGATCAAACTCAAACTCCAGGTTCTGTCTACCTCTCCTGCTTTAAAAGCACCCCCTGAGCAATCAACACAACTATATTACATTGTTTATATTCTGCAGACAAGAATTATTCCTTTTTGATGGGAACTAGCTGGTTTACATCAGCTGAAAATCCTGCTTCTCTGTCTCATCACACCTAATATCAGCACACATCACCCAGCTGTTTGTGGTGTCAAAACACCTTCTTTGAGGTGAATTTCCTCAGTACCTGGCAGGATATATGTCCAGGCACTTAAACATCCTCCTGCCACCACAGCTAGATGCTGAGGGAATTAAAATGAGCTCAATGGTATTGCTATCAGGACACTTGTGAGAAGTGGAGAGCCTGTTACTGTGTGTTTCAGAGAAAACAGCGCCATTAAAGGACACAAATGTGATACTTGATTTGGATGTTTTCCCATGCAGATGAAAGGAGTCACTCCTCATGCAATCCTGAAAGAAACTGATTAGATTTATGTAGGCAAGTATCAGCTTGTGATTAGCATTTAGGTGAGGATGCAGTTATGTGCTACAGGAAATAGTGCTGTGTGCATTTTCTGTTTACTTTCATTATCTAATGTGGTCTCTATTAGGCTAGGAAAGGCAGAAGTGGTTATTTCAGAGGTTTTTGAGTACTTGTAAATTTATTACTCTTTCCTGAGACAGGAATTGAGTACATTACTTCTTTATAAACACAGTCTTTTTGGATGGACTGGTATAAAATGCCTTCCAAGCAGTTTCAAGCCTGGCTGTTGTTCTGCTTGGAACAGGTACAAAAAGGTTTAAAAAATCAGTTTTCCCAAAGAAAACTGCATCTCACAAAAAATACTTGTTTTAAGAAGTCACTTTGCTAAAAAGTTCAATCACGGAAGTGTTTGTGGAGCTGTATATATACATATATGTATATGCACACACACATATATGTTGTGTTTCAGTTGAATTGGGATAAAAGAAATCAAGGGGTTTACATTTTTCATTTGTCAAAAAAAAAAAAAATCTGTTACCAAAATGCTTTGTTTCTGGCAACATTTGTGTTGAATCCCACAGGGACATTTACCTTCAGGTAACCTCTGTGTAATTCATGTCCTCACTACAGCTAAGGGGAGATAGACCAGTTAGTCACTAAAACAAAATTAAAAAAAAAAAGGGGGGGGAGGGGGGGAAAAGCAGCCAAGACTGTTGTATAAAAGCTCAGAAATCCTTTCATGCACTGTCTAGGCTTGGAATATGGGAGGAAATCTCTGCCAAGAAGCAAAGGATGTTGAAACAGAACCATGCAATGTGTTAATGCCGCAGGGCATTGGAAGTGAGATGCCAGGGACTTCAATCAGGAATTGAATGATCTTTGTGATATAGCAAAGAGGATGGAATAACATCAGAGAGCTGTGCACACAATGGAAAGAAACAGCATAATCATTTGTCATCGCTCCAAGAGGACGAGCGCCGGCAGTGACGTTTCCCCAACCAACCTATTCATGTCATGGTCTGAGGTTCAAATACCTTCCAGGAGCAGACACCACCAGCAGCATCCTCTGATGGCATGGAAATTTCAGCAATATCCACCTCATCTGACACTTCAAAGGCCTTGTGCTCTGGTCCTCAGACAGTTAAGTGTGGCTACGCTAAGGTGGCTATGAAATCAGATTAACTTAAAGAGCTTGTATAATTCACAGCCTATTAAGTTAACCCAATTTCAAAACTGGTTCCACTTTGCATGAGAATGGACATCTGTGGCCTTCAAAATCCTCTACCATTTTTTCATTCTTTATAAGGTATTCTTCCTTTCCTTTACACTGCTGCTGATCTCTAGCTGTGTCTTATAAAAAACTCAATTGAAACTGGTCAGATACCTAAAATGGTTGTGGCCTGTTATATGCAAAATATATAATTATAGTGAAATGTTATAGAAAAAAGTGTCAAAATGCCTGCACATGGGCAAACTTGAATCAGAAATGCTCACTTTGATTCAGATAAGCCATTTGGTCACCAGTATTGGTTAACTTGCTATATATTTTGGCAATAAAGTCACCTGGTTTCCAGTGCTGATAGGTCAATAGTTCTCAATAGGATCTAAAGGCATCATCATATGGTATCCAGCTCTTCCATAGAGGGTTCTACACAAATATTTGAAAAAAACCCCTAATTTTAGGCTTCTGCCTCTGAGAGTCTTGCATTTAATTTAACATTCAGCCTTTGTTTGCTGAAAAAATTTAATACTACATCAAGTAAATCAAGTACTACATGCTAGAAACCATTCCTATAAATATGTGGAGTTTTAAGATACAGGGATATACATTAAGCAGAAAGCAGTACTTTCAGGCTGAGGAGCAGCCAATACTCACACTTAGATGATGAAACCAAACTCTAATTATAAGATATTGTCTCACCAATATATCTTCATATTTCAACATCCAGTAGAACATAATACAGTCTAATTTATAAGGTGCCTTATCATGCAAACTTCCATAGGCACAGTAATTTAAAAGGGATTATATATAAGCCTCTCTAAAAGCAAATATCAAAAAAGAAAAGAATCTTGGTCTTGTTATATTTTTAAAACTTTTATTGAAGGAGTTTCCCTGTTTCTGGGGTGGTGTGGAAGTCCAGAAAGAAGAAGGCACATGCCAAAATCATTAAAATTGGATGTTTCATTCTGGTACTTAAATCTATGTCTGGCAATCAAGGAAAGGTCACAAATTCACCTTTTCAAAGGACTGTGCCTTAGATCTGTGTAAATTAGTGTCATTTCATCAACTTACAGCAGCTGAGGGTAAACCCACTGCTCTAAGGAATATTGTGGGAACACTTGGTTTGATTCTTCACATTCACACGTATTCCTAAAATAAAGAGAAATTTTCCCCCCTGATTTTTGTGATCCAAGTTTCCAAATGTCAGGATCTTGTAATTACTTTCTCATGGACTTTCAGAGTACAAAGTGTTCCTGATTTCCATTGCTACCAGGCACATGCCACAGGATGTGAAGGGAAGCAGAATTTACCTGTCCAAAGTCAGGATAGCAAAAGCTCCTCAGGCACTTTTGAAAAGGTTGAATGGCTTGAAGATTTTTCATGCAAAATACATATAAGTATAAAGCATTTTTGTGCCCTGCTATCTAACTCTGCCACATAGACATATTTTTCCCATTCTCCTAATAAAGAGGGTTCATGGATAAATTCCAGCTGATTGCTACGCTCTGAACAAAGCTAGAGCTATGGAAGTGCTGGCAAGCACATTCTCACCAAGATTTGCATAAGTTTTCATTCAGGATTACAGGCTTTGTCCTACCCAGATGAAGATATTTAACATTTTCTTTGACTTTATCAGCAATTGGAGCATCAGTGAGATGGTTAATAGGCTGCCTCAGGAAGCCAAGGCTCCACTTCTTTTTTCAATTTCTGTTTTAAGGGGAGTTAGACATTTTTTAAAGATGTTAACTGATGAGCATTGCCTGCTGCTCATATGAGTGGAGGTATCTTTGGTCAAACTGAGATTACTGGGTGCTTTAGATTTTGTTCTCAAGTACCAAGGAGATGGTTTTACCAAAGATTTGTTACTTGAGATACTGCAAGTACAGGCAACCCACAGAAATCCAGCTTCCAAACAAGATGGAAAGGTAGTTTTCATGTAGAGTTGTGAAAAAATATTATGATTATACAGTTTGAACACTTGGGCAGTAGAAGAACATGGTGTAAATAAACATTATTCCATCACTGTGTGGTTGTCTGCCCATTCCCCTTGGAATACCATGAGAATGAAAAAGCACACCCAGTGTTTCCTCCTGGACATTCATCACTGAAAATGCACCCTGGGATCAGCTTCTGCACACCAAAATTCTATTCTTGGAAAGGCATAAAAAGAAATCTTCGTGTAATAGCCCAGGTTAAAAAGGCAGACACATCCGAACAAACCCAACTACCAGATGCTACCTTTGGATAGCATTCAATCTTTAACTATAGTTCTTAAAAGGCTTTCTCCAGGAAATTAATATAACTTATCTCAAGCCTACCACAACCTGCTTGATGTTCTTTAACCAGGAACAATCAAATAATTAATATAAAGTAATTGCAATGACCTTTTCTGTGCACTGAGCCATTGTAAGTGATAGTGCAGAAATGTACCAACATGTCACGACATCAACTGCACTGAGCTCGAGGAACCCATCCATTATTCTGAATAGATGCCTGGTAAAATGAATGGAATGTTTGTTATTATGAGAAAATAAGTCAGAAGCACTCGATAGCATTAATCAAATAAAAATAATGTGGAAATTTAAACTTTCAAGAAGGAAAACGGTGAATCATCTGTGAACTTGGCACTGTATCAAGCATCCACCATTCATCTTCACTGAAAAGGCCCTTCATGACCTATCCACACTACACCTTATCATTTTTTTCTGTGTTATCATCATGTTAGCTCTCTCCTTGGATTGGCCAGTGGTGCCTTACATCATCCTCTCTGCTGCACTTCTGCCCTTTCCCCCATGCCAGAGAGAAAGGGCAGAAGATTCTTCCATCTTCATGAATGGAAGATTCTTCCATCTTCATGGGTGGAAGAATCTCTCACAGATTCATTGTTTTCTCTCAAATGCTGCTAGAAATGTTTCCTTTCCTCAGATAGCCACAGGAAAATGCTTGGTGCTGAATATAATGACTTTTTAAAACTCTGCTTATTCTTCCCTAATTACTTCCTTGTGCCTCCCTGTCTGTCTGGTACAACTTCACTATTTTGGCTCTGCACCTCCTGCTTCTATTTCTTGTCTTAGACTAGAACTGACTAAAGGCAGGAATTTAGTCCTTGGTTTATATTTACAGAGCACTCAGTATGAGAGGTTTCTGTCTAAAACTGGGAATTCTTAACCATTACAGCTTTATTAATGATAACTACTCAGCAGAGCTGTACACTTTTATTTGGGTTATATAAAACCCAGTGACAACATCCAACCATATGGACTCAGTCCTCTCACTATTGAAAAATGAACCATCCTAAATTTTTTTTCCCTATAAATACAGAATTTACAAGAGAATACTCTGACAATCAGTGTAAAATTAATTACAATCTCCTCAAGTCATTTTTAGAGGAAAAAATTAACATGAACAGAAGATCATAAATACCTCCAACCACCTACCATCCATATAAGTTAATTTTCCTTGTGACCTGGAGATGCAGGTTGAAATCACCCATGTCTGGATGTGTTCTTGGTGAGATGGACGATTTCAATGAAGAGAGGCATTATTGTCACTCTGGGAAAGGCACTGAAGTCTGGCCCTTCTGTTTGCAGTGCTTTGCCTTCATTGCACATGCCCATCTTGGGAGAAAACTAATTTATTACTAGCTTAGGAAAAAGTTTTCTTTGACCAGCCTTGGTAATACTTGATTTTCATTTAAATGCTTTTGGTTCTATCTAAACCATATTTTCAGACATTTTTCTCCTCTCACAGCCCTAATCTCAAGTAATAACTTAAGAAAAGCAGCAGAATTTAATATAAACCTTTACTGGTAAGACAGGTAATAATAATAACAGTAAAAAGTGATTTCCCCACCACGACCAAAGTTATTTGTCATTCTCCAGTGCCTGAGGGAGAAAAGGTGAACTTTCTACATGTCTGAATGTCATGAAATTCAGGCAGTTTCAGTGCAAGAAAGAATGAATTGCAAAGCTGTGAATCTGTTCTTTCCATTAGGGTTCCAAAAGAAATACAAGACCTTCCACAACATGTAGGGAAATAAAAATGTCTCATGGCTGTAGAGTTTGCTAAACCCCAGACACTTGATATTTGTACTGAGCTGGTTATTGTGAAGTGTGTGGCAGTGGTGTCAGGTAAATATTTCTTGTTGTGCAAATTAAGAAAGACTCTAGAAATAATCAGTGATAACTAATAAAAAATTAAAGAAAATCAGACTTTTTTTTTTAGTTGCATTCGTTTGTTTGTTTTTAAATCATGCTTCATTTTGAAGTTACATTTCATCACTTCTTTCATGAGCTTGTAGCTGGGACAGCTGTGTGATGCTACATGGAAAATAATGAGCAGGGGTGCCTCTCTTACCAAAATCAATGGCAAGCACTCACTGACTAAACAAGCATGAAAAGAAAACTCCAGAATAAATGGAACAGCATCCATGAATTGTCGAAGGAAAGACACTAGGGTTTAACTGAGCTGGTATTTCATAAGATCTTGGAGTGGCACAGGCACCCAGCTACCCTGCAAAATCAGTTTCTGTGAAACAACAACGAAACAAATAAATCCCAAGCCTCCTAAACAAGGAGGAATGAGAGTCTCAGAGTTAATTTCTGTGTTTCTCATCACTGGTTGGAAGAAGCACAGGTTTGCTTTGTGGGGCACACAGTCCTACCCAGATGGAAGTGTAAGTGGGGTTGAACATCAACCAGTCCGAGCTCACAGCTGTTCCTGCTACATCAGCAGACAAATCCAGATGTGCAGGGGACAAAATCATTTGCCTTCACTAGCTGGAGATAAGAGACATTCATGGAGTAGCCACCCAGAATAAGAAATGAAGCAGAAAGTTTTCAATACTTTGAGCAATTTTAACACATTGTGTGGCAGTTTTAAGAGTTTTCAGGTGAGGACTTGGCCCTCATCCTCCCATTGCACAGATTGATGTGTTTAAATAGGGATGAACAATTATGGTTTTTTGCCACAGCCCAGGATACCACATCAAACCTGGACCCCACTGTTTCACACAGCACTCATTGTTCACACCACTTAAAAGCCTTCTGTATGTGATGTGCCAAGGAACAGATGCAAATAGAGGTCAAGATACTGCACTAGACAAACTTCTGGCCTCCTAATGAGTGATTTTTTAATTAAAAGTGAGGTGGCACATGCAGGTTGTCATCTCATCAGTGGAAATTAGAGATACCGAGCTTGAGGTAATGGTTCATTGTGTAACACTTAACAAAGTCTTTTTCTTTCTTATAAAAACCCAAGGAAACACAGACATTTTATCAGCATCTCATCTGAGTGCAGAGCATACTAAATATCTTATATACCACAGTAAAATGTAACAGCCTCATGTTTAGTGTCCCAGCCAGTCCTTCCCACCGCCACAGGCTCCTTTTCCCTGGCCTGGGATCCCTGGGAGCCCCCTCCAAGCAGGTGCAGCCCTGCAGACAGAGCAGGCTCACACTCAGCAGCATGCTCCAGCTTCCTTCAGCCCCTTCCTCTTCAGGCTCCCAGCTTGATTTCCTCCTAGAACAAAATACATAAAGCAAATTCACCTCATCAGCCACGGCACCTTTCTTGTGCCTGCCAAGGACCCTGCAGCCCCTCCAGTGCAACACCTGACAAACTGCGTTCTCTCCCACTCAGCCTTTCCATACGGCTCTCCCTGGAATTGTAGCCACCACTAGGGCACTTTTTAAGAGCCACCTGCTGGTTTTTAAAGACCTGACAACCAGGTGAAGGGCTTTAGAGGCCAGATGAAGCATCTAGCCCCAGCTAGGTGTTTAACTTAGTGCATTTCAGAGCATGGTCTCATGCCTTTGTGAATGCCAGCATTTGTCTGATGAGGCATCCGCAAAAATCTTCCTTTGCTGTGATTGCGCATCATGTTTTTACCGAAGGTGGGAGGAAGCAGAAAAAGGAAGCAGAGCCAGCAGACTCTGAACTGACATCAAGGATTTAGATCCTGCACATCCTGGTCCTGTCACTTCAGCAGGATGAATTTCACCTCCCAGCAGAATGGCACCTGCAAGACAAGAGCAGGTGAGAGGGCAGGAACACCTGGATTCACTTCTTTCCTCTGCCCAGATTTCAGTATTTTACTCAGTATCTCAATAACTTTCCTCTCCATCTCTAAATTCATCATTTGAGAACCTTTTCCTCCAATCCCATCTGGAGATGTCTGTTCTTTCCCACTTCATTGAAACACTAAATATATATTAGGTAATGGGGTTCTCAGATGGTGCTTGAGTGTGTGGTGATACAGGAAACACTTAGAACAGGCTGGTTATATGTCCATTAAAAATTTTATTTTTCACATAATCAGGCAAGAAAAGATTAACAATATTAATTAAGCCTTTCCTTTTGGACATAGCCCCAAGTCATGGCACTAGCTGATGCTTCATTCCCTCTCCCGAGTAACCCCTGAACTTTTCAGCCATCTTCTAAATCCATTGTGTCTGTTTTCAGCAAGATTAGATGCACTTTTAGATGGCCCACTACAAGATTTTGATGGGTTACATTATCAATCCAACTTTAGGGATGTTGAATCAATGGCTATACGTATTAAATCAGCTGGGGGATTATTTTTTTCTGGTTTTGCCAATTTTATAGGCAACGCAACATTTTTATTACTATTACTCTCACTGAACACAGAAATCAGTGAAAATCTTATCCTTCTCTCAGGTTTTACCAATAATTTATTAAGACTATTTTGCAACAAGCATTAGTGAATTTTCTCATAAGAAATTAAGAAATTGAGTAAAGATCAAGAGAGGACTGTAGAGTTTGGGGAGCAATATAACAGCCATGGCTACTTAGTCACCCACAAGAAATCCTACTGGAGCTCGGGGGACTGCTTTTATCTGCAAACACAAGCCATGGTTCCCTGGCAGAACTCACAGCTATTTCCAAAGAAAAGCCACATCTTACAAACAGGGATCTCCTTAACCAAAGAATGGATGAAAGAAAGATTTCCAAGTTGCACCAATCCCACACTGAGCTTTTGCTGAAGGTGTCCATTCCTTGCAACACTGGGTCTAATCCTGCTCCACTAAAATTGAGGGAAGAAATTTCCTGTCAACCCCTTTCCTGAGAGGAGTGCAGTTGTCATCACAATGTTGAAACGATATTGCAAAATACTCGCTTGTGTTTCAAAAATATATCTTTTTTTTTTTTTGTAATTGCCAGCAATTAAGCATGTTTATCAGATTTTAGCCTCTCTCCATCATTCAGAGAGGTAATTAAAGGTTTAGTCATTGCATGCTGGGCTGTTTTCCTGTTCCATTAGCTGCAGAGAGTCTCTGAGAATGGGGCTGATGCTGCCCTTGCAGTGTTGCAATTCCACAGAGAGCAGGCAGAACACTGCTCAGAGCACCTTCCTTCTCTTTAAATCCCACCTCCTGCAAAACCCATTCACCCTGGGACCTGGGCTGGAAAAATTAACGTGTTCCAACCTCTCCGAAAATTAAGCCATTTATCCAAGTGCCAAAGCTGGATTTGTGATTAATACCAGAATATTCTGTGCAAGATTTGGGCACTTAAACACCTTATCTAAGGTTTTATTCCTTCAGATGCCAAAAGGAAGAAACTGTTGTTGTTTTAAGCTAAACTCAGGTTCACCTTTTGTCCTGGGTTTAATCAGGAAGCCTTTCAGCCCAGGTGGCTGCTGGTTGAATCTTCATCCTGCTCCTCCAGACACAAAATCTCGATATTTCTGGGCAAAAAATTGATACTACCACTCACAAGGCTTAGCATCTCTCTTAAGGCTGTAGTAGAGCATCTTTGAGCCTCTTGGCACCTCTGGTTTCTGCTTCCCCAGAGCTGTCAAACCAAAATTACAGCGAGTAGAAATCCAAAGCACTTTCGGATTCACTATTTGCTTTCGATTCTGCACTGCAGAGCCTGACTCCAACACATTCAGGTATCACAATTGCAATTTCTGAAGCTATTTACCTTGAAAAGTTTGTATTACAGTACTAGTGGTGATATATGAAAATAAAATATTTACTCAGTGGTGGGATTCACTCCTCAGCTGCAGCAATAGGTTTTCCTCAAAAGAGACAGAAGGCTTTTTACTGACCTAGAGGAGTGCCAATATACTGGGAAAAATAAACATGAATCTGTTGCCTACAAGAAATTATTCTACATTGCATAAAAGATTTTTTCAACCCATCAACTCTATGTTGTCCTGTTGTAAGTGCACAGAAAAATAATACAATAATTGTATAATATTGTTGGGAGTCATTATAAAAAAATTATTTTGCCATTCTGCCATTGTTTGAGATGCCTGTATTAAACTGGCAGCTGAGGAATCTGGGCCATGGGATAGAAGTAAAAAAATCTGAATTTCAGTGAAATGTATGCTGCAAAAATCAGTGCTACAATAAACAATAATAGGTTTAATGTACTCACAGCCTCACACCTGCTCTGTTGCTCTGTTCAGATTCTGCTTAAATCATCCCTATCACAATGTTATAAAGGGTCCATTTCTCAGGACACATAAAAGAAAATAGTTTCTACCCAAGAATTTTTGTGTTAAAAAAAAGTAATTTTGTGCACGTTATACTTTCCAATTATTTTATAAAATATATTTTAAAATCAGAACTTTGCAAATAATAAATTAGTGATTCCTGCAACCCTTGCTTAATGTAAAAACAATGATTTTGTTGATAATACATGTAGTATTATCATGAATTTAATGGGTTAGTATACTTATTCAGATTAATTATTTTCTTCATTGCTTAAGAGCTTTCACCTTCATTCTCATATGAACTTTTTCAGCATCATCTTCTAAGCATTAGATGTCACTGTACCTTTTCTTACTAAAATACTGGATTTTGAGAGCAGTTGTTTCCCCCTATGCAGACATTTCATAAATCACCTTTTAATTCTCCTTTGGATAAATAAAGCAGTATATTTTTTAATTGGTTGGTATAAATCATATTTTCCAGACTATGCATCACCCAACCAAGTAAATCCAGAAAATTTCCCTGTGACATTTTCCCCCTTGACTTAAAAATGCACATTCCAGCCACTTTTTCATTTTCACTCACACAAAACCAAGATCTTACTGGATTCAAGTCACCCCTGCTCAAATAAAAGATGAGATTTAGAGTCAGCCTCCAATATGTTTACAAATAACTTTTCTGCTGTTGATCAGGAAAGTGATTTGAGCCCAGTCCAGTTCTACCCACTTTCCCACCCAGTTTCTTCTGTTTTCTCCCCACTTTCCCACATCATCAATGTACATCACAACTCAAACACATTCATCTTTGGTGCTCTCTCCAGAACATCCCCTCCCCTCCAGCTCCTGTGTTCAAGTCATTATTTCTGCTTCATTATTGTTTTACCATCCTAACTGTGTTTTACTTGCTTCTACAAACTGCTCCAGCTTCTCAAGCTCATCCATTTTGTCCATTCCTGACACTGCTAAACCAATATTAAAGTTATTTCTCACTGTCCAAACCAGTTCTTCAGCTGTGTGTGCTGGACATCCACACCTGACTGCTCACAAAAGGCTCTACACCCCTATACAGATTATTTACCCAAGTTTCTTTTCCTTAACTTTCAATTCAATTTAATTCCTCATCATTTAGGACAGCCTTTGTCCTTGAAGAAATTTAGGTACATTAGAAAATAATGCTTTGCATGACTTGGATGGATCTTTAACAACTTCTGAAAAATATGTCTGCAGGAATTATAATATTATTGCTAAATTAATTTTAGTGAAATGCTTCTGCAGAGCATGCTTCAGGAATTTCTATAAGTTATATTTATCCCACCAGTGAGGATTATCTGACTTTTTATAAGCTAATCCTCTTGAGTGCTACATCTCAATCCTATGAGAAAGCATGTAATATTTTACATTACAAGTGTTTTAATTTTATCTTCATTAATTTCCACTTTAAACACATATAAGTGTTCCCAATGAAAGGCAGACAGCAATCCAGATGCAACATTCATAGGTTTTGGTATTTTCCATTATCATGCAATAGCATCTAGTGTTTTTGAACAATTCCTTTGTTTTCACTCTTATTCCCATTACCTCTTTTTTCACAGGCCATCCCCATATTTTCATGTCTTGGCAAGTATCAGCTGCAAGACTGATTCACCTTCTGATGATTTTTTTGGTCTCAGGAGAACAATCAAGGGAAGAAAAAAGCAGTTCTTTAGTATTTATATTGAATTGTGTTTATATGGGAGGCCAAATTCTGCTCCTCATATGGGTGTACAGCCCATCCTGTGAATTACGCCCTTTAATGCAGTGATCCTTTATGCCTTGCACAAGAAAATGAATATTTTTGTGCCTACAAAGTGAAGTAGAAGATAATTCTTCCTTTGTTTCAGTGGAGTCATACAGCAGCTATGGATCTGGTCTAAATATAGAAATGTTACTCATTAAAAATCCATGATTGGGCCTTGATATGTGATTTTTAATAATTGTGATGCCTTTATGGGGATGTCCAGGATTATCTGCTGGGATAATTTTTCTAACACATATGTTTAAAAACAGGAAACATTACAACTTTTAAACTACTCACGATTGTACTAAGATATCACACAAATTTTCCTTGGCTAGGCTGAAAATACCAAAAGAGGGGTCAGAAATATGAGTAAGCAGTAAGGCAGACCATGAGAAATTCACCAGATTTCAGGAAGGACATGATCACACACCGGGTGTTTGAACAAACACAAAGTCACAGTCACAAGTGGAGTTGTTGGTAGTGATTCAACAGAAAGTCTGACAAACCCGGATCTCACAG
This sequence comes from Zonotrichia albicollis, assembly GCF_047830755.1. NCBI lineage: Eukaryota > Metazoa > Chordata > Aves > Passeriformes > Passerellidae > Zonotrichia > Zonotrichia albicollis. The sequence goes on from NC_133825.1 coordinate 44,632,310, forward strand.
GTGAGGTGGGGATGACACTTCAATGTCTCATTGCTGCTTTCTGGGTAGAGCAGAGGAGTCACAGCTTTGCAATTGATGAGCATCCATCACTCCTGCTGTGATTCTCCACCCATTTCTGTCTGGGTGTGATTCTCCACCCATTTCTGTCTCTCAAATTCTGCTCCTGAGACAAAGAGGCAGCTTTGTGCAGGCAGGTGTGTGTGATTTCTGTGCTCTTCTTAAATCTCTCTAACACAACTGCAGGGCTTATGGGATGCTGAAATCACACCTTGGCTTCTGTCAGCTTTCCAGAGACAGGTGACTTTCAAGAGAGAAAATAACACTGAAAGAACATGCAGCCCATTGCACATCACTTTTATCAGGTACAGAATGTTCTGGAGTTTCAGTGGCTCCTTTGCATCCTGGTGCCAGGCTCAGCAATGAACACCAGTGGCTGCCATGTCAAAACCCAGTTTGGACTGACAGGAGAGGACATTGAAAGCCACAGAGGAGACAAACACCACCACTGGATGTGGCTCAGTCTGTAGAAACACTCCTGAATTTTATAGACAGGTGTTTCTGTTCATTTACAATGCTGTAAAAGCTGTTTTAGCTACCTAATAAAGGTTTACAAGGCAATACCATTATCTATTTCTATAATACAATAACATCATTTGTTTCTGCAGAACTCATTTGTCTTGGGTGAAAACTCAAGTATTTCCTATAGAGGCTTCTCAGCACATTTCCCTTCAGAGACTTTCCTCCTTGTGAAATTGCAGCTGCAGGTCTGAGAGAAACAGAGCAATTTTCTCTCCCCTAACTGGAGCAGCATTGCAAACAGCCTGTCCTCATCAGAATATGAAAATGTTCCAGTTACATCTGTGACTCTCAGTGCTCCCTACACCACTGCTTTTCAGAGGCAGAGACAAATCCTCCCAGTGTTCCTGAGCAATACATTTTGCATTTGGATCTCTGACTTGGCTGACACTTCTTAAAATATACATATATATTCAGAGTCAGACAGCTCCCTGGTGACTATTACACAGCTGCAGATGCTGAAGGGCACAAATTATTCCTACAAAGGTCAACATTACCTTACACTAAAAAATTGTCTTCCTGACCATTCATTCTTCCTTGACTTCCACACTGCGAACAAGTGATGAATTTTTATGATTTCACCACCAGCCATTGGTCATATTATGCACCTCTTGGGGACAACAAGTGAGGAGGTGGAAAGAGACCCCAAACCACATGTAGACACCTAAACAT